>NC_091436.1:88715908-89349048 GCF_964237555.1 Oryctolagus cuniculus
TCTTTAAAAAAATGTTTTAACAGATCTATGAAAGTCATATGTAGGGTACTATGTGAGATTTTGATAAATGTATACACTGTATGATGTGCAATCAGCATAAACATATATATCTCCTCAAACATTTTACATTTATTTACAGTGAAAGCATCCAGAGTCATATCTTTCAGGGCTTTGTTTTTTGATAGGGAAATATGCAGAATATTAGAATTACCTATAGTAACTACAGTACAGTAGAACCCAAAAACTTTTTACTCCTATCTAGGTATAACTTAGTACCCATTATTTTAATGTGTAGCATTCTGGTTTTGGTAACCTTGAGTGAGTATTAGTACCCATGGAAATTTCCCTGGGAAGCTAATTTGGGACTATACTGAGTGGGCTGAACCAAGTGCTAACACATGCATGTGCTTTGTGGTTCTCTCCAGTTCTTTTGTCCCACAATAATTCTCATCATCATTCCAAAGGAGTTACTTAGTTTTTAGTTATATTTTACTCTAATTTGTTAAGAACCATGTGTTGTAGTGACTATGCCAATGGACTGTTTTCTGTCTGTCACAGTGAGATAGAGATCTGACATTGGTGTCTTCACTGTAGATTATACTATTAATTTCAGGAAGTAGTGCTGTGAATTAAGAAAGAAGTAGGGTTTTTTTCCCCAGATCATCTTGATGTTTCTCTCTCAGAGATAAAAGCAGTAGGAACTGGGTGCTGAATTGGTGGGAATATAAATTGGTATAAATATTTGGGAGAGTAGATTGATAATGTCAATTAAAACTTTTGAAAATCTTTTGACCCATGCAACAATTTGACTTCTATAAATGTATCTCATATGAATAATTGTAAAAATAAAGAAAATTCAGGAGTACTGTTTGTGTCAATGTGTATATAGGGATATAAAATTGACTACACATAAGTACTTTATTTAAAAATGAAGCCATATCCTAACAATACTGAACAACCTTAAAAAAATAAAACCTTAAAAAAATGAGAGTTTTATATATTTGATACAGGAAGAAAAATTGTGATTCCTAATCCAGTTTTCATTTTTCAAAGTGTATGTGTGCCTATAATGTGTATTTTGATAGGATATATACCAAAATGTCTGTGGGTTGGAAGCTGCTTGTTTTCTGTTTTATACCCCTGTTAGTCACGACTTGTGTTTCCAAGTTTGAATATAGCTCAATCCAGTTTGGGCAAGAACAGTGTGACCTTTGGTGCCATGATGAGGAAGAGGCAGGAATGAAGCTAGATTTTTCTGGTACTTTCTCAGGATTCTCCCCTACCTCCTGTTTCACTTTGGCACAGTCGTCGTGAAGCACCTGCTTCATTCTTGTGGACGAAGTTTCTTAATGAATCTGGAAATACTGTGAACTAAAACGTCCAGTAACAAATAATCATAGCTTCACCAAGAGAAATAAACTCTCTTCCTAAAATTAATTTTACAAATCATGGGGAAGAATTCAGATTTTATTAGCTCATACTTGATTTGATAGTCTGAGAGTCTTAACCAGAACTACATTAATAGGGCTCCCAAGAGACAGTGATTAGCTACCAATTCTGTTTCTTGCTCATGGGGCAGCCTGCTACAGATGGTGCCTTCCATTGAGGGATTCTATCTCCTAGGGCTTAAGAGTCATCTACTGGAGTCTGACTGAGGGAGGAAGACAGAAAGGAGAGTATCTTAGGAGAAGATTTAGGTCCAGGCCTAGACGTCATTTCTACCTGTAAGCCAATAACAAGAACTCAGTTAATAGTCTCACAAAGATGGGGGAAAGCTGGGAGGTGAAGTCTAGCTATGAGTCAGGAGGAAAAAGAAATGGGATGTAAACACACAGCGATGTTTCCGCCAGGCCCATGGAAATAGAAATTAGATGATGGTTTGTCACCTGCCTTTGAAAACACGTTTAAAGCCACTGAGATCTCCAGGGATTTCTGTTTTAGTCTGATTACTATATTTAGCATTAAGCTGCCTTCTGTTAATTTTTTTTCAGGAGGGCCAGATGGTTCTGGAAATGGATCACTAGTGGCTGGCCAGTGGTCTCTCTGCACATCCCTCTATCTTTGGCAGACACTGCAAATTGATCCTGGCACTCTTTTCTGCAAAGCTTTGATTTGGCCTCAAAGAACACCTATATACAAAGCTTTGGATTGCCACTGTTAATCATAGTTGATATTTACCATTTAAGAAACAGATTTGTCATCCCTGGTCAAGGATGGCAGTTTATCCATGCTGCATACTAAGAAAAGCTGCCCACTGATTTACATAAAGACACCCAAAATTGGCATTTAGCATGGATGGTGCCAGTCATCTACCAGTGACTCTGTCTTTAGCTAATAAGTTAGTGATTTGTGTGGTTGGGCCCTGAGGAGAAATTCTTCCCCTCTCTGCTTAATGGCAAAAGGTGGTTGTTTTTAATTTTCTATTTTGCATTACTGGAGACAGTTATAGCTATTGTGAGGCAGGGGAACATGTTTTGAATTTTGCATTTAAAATTTAAACTCTCTGCAGGCACCAAGTATGATATTAATCAGTTTCCTTAAAATATGAGTAATACAAAGCATATTTGTATTACTTGGTAACCAAGACATTTTCTGCGTGTTGTTCTTTAGGTATCTACGTGGATATATACATTTGAAACAATTGTTGATTCTCTTGTTTGATGTATAATACATCAATAGTCTCTTTTTTCCCCGTAAGATTTAAGTAAAGATAAAAATAAAAGGACTCTTTAAGGGTGAAAGAGAAGCTAGTGTGTAAGCACTTCTCATGTCTGGTACATGGATGTGATTGATTGCTGCTGTCTTCACACAGCCCTGGCAGATAAATACTTTTATCCTCAGCTTACAGATGAAGAAAACAAATCCCATGGTGGTTAAGGAGCTCATCCAAGGGCCCACAGCTAATGAGGAGAGGTGTCAGAATTGCTTCAGGGGTCCTAACTGCAAGACTCATGGTGTGTTTTTCGCCTGTGTATTATGTTTGTTAAAAATGTTATTTACTGGGGCTGGCTTTATGGTGTAGTGGGTTAAGCCACTGCCTATAACACTGACATCCTGTATGGGCTCCAGTTTGAGACCTGGCTGCTCCACTTCTGATCCAGCTCCTTTCATGCACCTGGGAAAACAGCAAAGGATGGCCCAAGTGGTTAGGCTCCTGCATCCACATGGGAGACTTGGAAGAGGTTCTAGGCTCCTGGCTTTGGCCTGGCACAGCCCTGGCCAGTGTGGTCATTTGGGGAGTGAACCAGTGGATAGAAGATCAATCTCTCTTCTCTCTCTCTCTCAACTCTGCCTTTCAAATAAATTTTAAAAATTTAAAAAGTTTTTAAATATTATTTTTTGAGAGGGGGAGAGTGAGAGCGAGAGCGAGAGCGAGTGAGCATTCTCATCTGCTACTTTACTCTCCAGATGCCCACAAGGATTGGGTCTGGGCTAGGCCAAGCCAGGGCTGGGAGCCTGAGATTCTACCCAGTTCTCCCAGTGGATGTCAGAAATTCAGGCACAGGAAGCAGCACTTGCTGTTTCCCAGGTGCACATTAACAGGACGTGGGGGTCAGGAGCTGCAGCTGGATATTGAACCCAGATCCTCTAGTATGGGACAGAAGCACCTTAACAGGCATTGTAATTATTAGGCAAATGCCCATCCCTGAATCTTGTTTTTTGCTTTCTGTTAGTCCCTAGTGCCACCTTAGCAATACACAAAAACAAAACCCAAACAGTCAAAACACCCTGTGATTGTTTTTTGGGGAGTAAAAAATGGGGTGAGGTCTAAAGGCAGTAAAATCCCTGTGAGGGCCTGTCTCTGTATAATGGGGAAAAAATGTGGAGAGGGTATGGATTCGAATGACTGTTGTGAGCCAATCTCACCGCTCACCAGTTACATCCTTGCTACTGAAGTAAGACATCCTACTTGCTACTGAAGTGTTTATTTTAGCGTCCTTGGGAGGTAGTCCAGCAGAAAGCCCTGATTTTCCATCAGAGGACCTCGTGTAATGCTAGGCCCTGTTGCCTCTGGCTGTGATCTTGGCCAGATTAACGTAACTTTTTTGGACCTCAGATTCTTCTTTTATAAGACATTGTGGATTATGAGAACTTTTAAATGAGTATGTTTGTTAAAAACAGCAATAGCAACAACAGCAAACTTCAGTCCTAACCTATTCTACAAATTATTGTTATTAGAGGAAAAAAACTTTTGGGCCCCTAAATTATCTTTGTAGGTATCTACAGAGGTACAGTGTACAACAATAAATATACAAAAAGAGGCCAGTCTTAGCTGCTCAGTGCTTATCTTTGGATCTGCTGGGGAGATGATAATTAATTCCTAGAAGATAGGAAATGTGAATAGGGCAAACCCTTCACTACATGGTTTCATAAATTTGCTTTAGTTTATTGACAAATTTTAGTACTAATTATCAAAAATGTCTGATTAAAGTAATTTAAAATCAAATATAGATAACTTTAGGATGCCTATTATAGTTTACCTTTATTAATATAGATTACTGAAATTTGATTATATAGACTTAGACTTGGCTTCTTTTTAAAATTTATTTATTTATTTGAAAGGCAGAGCTACAGAGAGAGGGAGGGAGAGATCTTGCATTTATTAGTTTGCTTCAAAATGCCCACGGTGTTGGGGGCTGCGCCAGGCTGAAGCCAGGAGCCTGGAACTCCATCGGGTTTCCCACGTGGGTGTCTGGGGCCCAAGGATTTGGGCAATTCTCTGCTACTTTTCGCGGTGCATTAGCAGCCAGGACTCGAATCAGTGCTCCTGTGGGCTTAACCTGTTGTGCCCACAACACAAGGCCTTCCAGAGTAGGTTTTTTTTTTTTTTTAATTTATTTGAAAATCAGAGTTACACAGCAAGAGGAGAGGCACAGAGAGAGAGAGGGAGAGAGAGAGAGAGAGAGAGGTCTTCCATCCACTGGTTCACTCTCCAATTGGCCACAATGGCCAGAGCTGTGCCGATCTGAAGCCAGGAGCCAGGAGCTTCTTCCAGGTCTCCCACATGAGTGCAAGGGCCCAAGGACTTGGGCCATCTTCTATTTCCTTCTCAGGCCATAGCTGAGAGCTGGATCAGAAGCAGAGCAACCGGGTCTTGAACCAGTGCCCATATGGGATGCCGGCACTGCAGGCAGAGGATTAACCCGCTATGCCCCTCCAGAGTAGGTTTTATAAGAGCAAATTTGGCTAACACCCTTCAGTTTTATCTCATCTGCTATGCACATATAAGAAAAATGAAGTAAGCGGTGTTTGTTTCCCATATTTATTAGCAATATAACAATAATTATTAAGTAATATGGGATAGGTATTAATATTTCTAAGAATTTTCATATTATGTAAAGAAAATTATTCATTCTATAATACCATTTAAAATTATATAACCAAGACATAATACACATGTGTGAAACTTTGACATAGAAATTTCCAACTGGGACCAACATTATGTCAGTGGGTATAGCCACTGTCTGAGACACTGGCATTTCATATGGGTACCAATTTGCGCCCTGGCTGCTCCTTTTCCAGTCTAGTTCCCTGCTCATGCATCTGGGAAAGCAGCAGAAAAATGGTCCAACTACTTTGGCCCCTGCACACTAATGGGAGACCCAGACAAGAGCTCCTGGCTCCTGGCTTCAGCCTGGTCCAGCTTTGGCCATTGTGGCCATCTAGGGAGTGAACCAACAGGTAGAAGATCTCTCCCTCTGTTTCTCCCTATCTTTCTCTGTAACTCTGCTTTTCAAATAAATAACTCTTTTTAAAAAAGAAATTGCTAATCAATTTCTTATGCATTTCGTCTCTAATACTCCACTACTGATAATTAATTTTGGGGTTCTTCAGATTAAAAGTTTAACTCAAAAATAGTATTTCCAAGTCAAAGCAGATGTTTGTCCTCTAACACCTTTAAATATAGGGTAAGTGTGGCAATTTTAAGAAATACGTAACAACACACAAAGATGTTTAAAAATAAAATAGCTCATAATTATGATCTACTTAACATTTTGGCAAGTTCTATGAATTACAGCCACCCTAAAGTTACACTGTACCTGGTCAGTTAGCTGATTTATATTTACTGATAGCAATAAGGACTACATTCTTATATGTAAAATTTTAAATAATTCAGCTTTGTGCTAATGGTTTTTCAAAATGTCTTCAATTCAAACAATGAACATGAATATTCTTAGCATTGTATATTGAATAAATTTTATTTGATTCTATTCAGTTTTGTTCACCTTTGCATTGTTTTATATTAACTTTATTTGTTATTATATTTGATATTAGTTATCAAAGTTCTTCAAATATAATTCATTTTTAGTATATACAGTATAGCCATCAAGATTCACCATGACAACTGTACATAATTTTTGAATTAACTTCACAATTTGGTCAATTCTTTCTTGGTGACTGTTAGTGCTTAATGCCAAAACAGTATATTTAGTGTCGTGTCTTTTTCATTTCCATTTTCAACTGTAACCTGAGAATAGTACAAAATGCTAGCCATGAATAACCAGACCCAAAAATATATAAAGTTATTCCATATGTTTTAGTTTTATTATTTCCTCTACATCTTAAACACTTAATTCTTTTTCTTAAAGAAACAATAGGCATCTTGTACAAAAACTTCTGTGTTTGAAAAGTTCAAAATAATATCTGAAAAATGCCAATCTTGGGGCTAGTGTTATGGCACAGCAGGTTAGGCTGCTACCTGTGATGCCAGCATCCCATATGTGTACCAGTTTTGTAGTCCTGGCCTACGTTGTAAGACTTATTTGTCTCTCTTGAGCTAAAGAGGATCTGTTATTTCTCTTTCACAACTTATCAGTATGAAAACATGTTGGATTTTACTGTTATTGGTTTTCTCGTTCCTTGGAGGTATGTCAGTATGGATATAACCACCAAACATAGCACTTATTCAATGCACTTGTTGCTTTAGCAAAGAACTGAGTATTTTATTATTAATATGTTACTGAGTTGCATTGTGTTTGCCTAGACCTACAAACCTTCTTCCAACAAGTGCTTCCTAACTAATTTTAGGATCTCAAAATATGTTCTAGTCTTTTTGGAATTTTATAGCAAAATAGAGAGAGATCACAGGTATCGTGAAAAGTTGTGTTAAAAGAGAGGCACTTCAGAAATGCATTCTATTTGTTTTGAATCACACTATTATACATTGTTCAATAGAGATTTGTTCATTATGGTAGTATTAGGAAGAAAAACTTGAAAATACACAAGTTGAAAAATTTAAGATACACAAGTTAGGTTGTTACTTTTGTGGCCATATCACTAGGAAAACCCACTGTTTGTGATGCTCCCTTTTATCTTTATGTTTAAGGAAACTTACTGGAGAGTATTTTTATATTAATCATAAATAAAGATAATTTTAACTAGCTGTTCAGAGATAGTGTAGGGTAGGAAGACATCATTAAGTTTAGTAAAATTTTTAAAATAAAAATGAGAATAAAGTAAGTGATGAAAAATGGAAAGGAAATTAAAGGAAAAGTGAAGACAGTTATAGGAATCAACTTTAAATAATTTTATACTCTGAAAAAAGATGGGGAAGTTAATTGTCCAAATAGAAAGTGAGGTATAGAAGGAAAGATGAGGCAACTAGCATGAAGAAATGCGAGGTTTGGAGACAAGTAGTTGATGTGGATTAATAGAAGATGAAAGCTGTGATAATTCTTTCCTTAATTTTAAGGAGTGATGTCAGTTATTATTTAATGAGTTTTCTAAGTTTGTGACCTCGTTCTTTCCTTTACTATCTTCTCTTTTGTTCTTTGTACTTAGGTTACAGAGTGAAGGGAGCACCATTATGCTAAAATTGAGTTTATGTTTTCTAATTTTTTTTCTCAAAATTATTTTAAGGCTTCCATTGTTAGAACTAGTTGTGTGTTTACTTTGTCTAATAAGCTACCAGTTCCTTCCATTTTTTATGTGTGTGAAAAAATATATTAAGGTACATTTATCATTGCCATATGTAATACATTTTCATTGTAAGTAATAGTATGTTCTGCTGGTTTTTTTTATGGATTTATCATTTAATATGACAGCAAAAACGGGTTTTAAGTTTTAGGAGATTAATTGGAAGATTGTTTGAAAGCTATGCTGTGTAATCTCATAGACATGTTGTAAAGATCTCAGTGTATTCAGACTATAAAGAGGAGGCTGACGGTTCAGATACTATGATGGCTGCTCTGTTACAAGCTCTTTTGGATGGTCACCAGTTTTCCTTTCTCGGGGTGGTCTTAAATGTCTTTGTTGCTAACATTCCAGATGGGAAGGGAGAAGATATTCTGAGCCAGGATAGGGAGCACTCTGTCTCTCTCTCTCTCACTGTCCACTCTGCCTGTCAAAAAAAAAAAAAAAAAGATCTTGGAGCATGTGCACCTTTGCTGCCTCTAAAAACATTACATTTCAGCAGGGGGCTCAGTGAGTAGAGGGTCTTCATGAACCTGCCACTTAGGGAGATGATGTGGGGAAACAAGACACACAGCAGCTTCTCTAGGGAGTGTCATAGTATGGATACCTCGGCAAACCAATGGTCGTATGCCTCTGTGGGTAGAGGTATGGCTGAAGTGTTGTGAGAGCACAGAGGGGGAATGGGCCAGTTCTGCCTGAAGCAGACAGGACAGGCTTTTCAGAGGTGATTATGTCTGGCTGGGTGTTGGGGGGTGAGTGGGAGCTTGCTAGTCCAGCGTGACTGTGCACGGCATATTTCATGTGCAATAAAAAAAGAGGCATATATGGTGGGCCATAGATGGGATGTAGCCCTAATTTTTGTTTCCTAAGTCAGTGAGAAGCCAATGCAGACTTTTAAAGTGGACAGCTCCATTATAAGATTTAATTTTTAGGAAAATATATCTGGTTATGGAGAGAAAGGTTACATTAGAGAGATGGAGAACAGATAAAAAGATACGAGAGTGAGTCCAGTAATAATGAGGTCCAGGTGAAGGAAATCACCAAGGGGATAAAACAGAGAGGCAAGATTTGGAAGGAAATTCTGATGCTGGAGCTATGGGGCCTTATTTGGAGGGAATGCAATTGGAGAACATTTAATGACATAAGCCGAATCCCAAAATACAAGTATTTGTTTTTTTCTGATTGTGGAAGCTAATATATAGACTGCAAAAAATGTAATGTGTATGAGTGAAATTGACATCTTGAGATTCGATTATTGTTTGTAGTCCTTGTCTATACTTCTGAGGAACAGTGGTCTTTTCTACTTTCAACTTTTTGAATTCTTTGTTTTGTGGATTAAGCTTGTGATTATAAAGTAAATTGAGGGGCCAGCTCCGTGGCACAGTAGGTTAATCCTCCACCTGCAGCATCCAATATGGGCACTGGTTTTAGTCCTGGCTGCCTTTCTTCCAATCCAGCTCTCTGCTATGGCCTGGGAAGGCAATAGAAGATGGCCCAGGTGCTTGGGCCCTTGCACCCACATGGTGCATAGGTCACATGGGAGACCTAGAAGAAGCTCCTGGCTCCTGGCTTTGGATCGGCCCAGCTCCGGCCATTGCAGCCAACTGGGGAGTGATCCAATGGATGGAAGACCTCTCTCTCTCTCTCTCTCTCTTCCTCTCTATGTAACTCTTTCAAATCAATCTTTAAAAAAAAAAAAAAGAAATTCCATTCCCAATAGCTATAGAAATTTAAATGTTTAGGAATAAATTTAACCAAAGAAGTGGAAGTTCTCTACAATTAAAATTATAATACACCAATAAAAGAAATATCAAGGACACACAATAAATGGAAAAACATTCCCTAGTTTTGGCCTGGCCCTCCCCGACCATTGCAGCCATTTGAGGAGTTAACCAGCAAATGACTTCTCTCTTTCACTTCCTCTTTCTGTGTAACTCTGACTTACAAATAAATAAATAAATATCTTTAAAAAAAAAAATGAAAGGATGTGATCTCTGCCCCCTCAGCCTCACACTGGGCTCCAGGCACACTGGCCTCTTACTGTCCTGAGCAAGTCAGACAGGCCTCCACTTTGGCAGTGACTATTTACTCTGCCTCTAATGAATGTCCTTTCTCCAAATACATGCATGGATAAGTGAAGTGATCTCTGCCCAATGTGAGCTTACAATATAGAAGAAAAATAAACGTATGTATAAAGTCTGCTTTTTACTATTAAAATTTTTAACTGATACATAAAAATTGTCAATATTGGGGCAGATGTTGCGGTGGAGCAGGTTAAAACATGGCTTATGATGCCAGCATCCCCTATTGGAGTGCCGATTTGAGTCTCTGATCCTCTACTTCTGATCCAGCTTCCTGCTAATGCACCTGGGAGCCAGCAAGTGATGGTCTTGCCACCCATGTGCAAGACCCAGGTGAAGTTCCAGGCTCCTGGCTTTGTCCTGGCTCATCTGTGTCTATCTCTCCTTCTGTTTCTGTCACCCTCCCTTTCATAAATAAATAATGTTAGATAATACCACTCCTTAAATTATATTTATGGTTTACCATGGCATGTCATCATATATGTACATGTCATTAATGTTCAAATCAGGGCAAATATATCTATTTCCTCAAACATTTGTCATCTATTCATGGTGAAATATTTAAAAATCATGTCTTCTAGCTTTTTAAAAAATACACAGTATGTTATTGTTACCTATGGTCACCCTACTCTACAATAGAACACTAGAACTTCTATCTGCTACCTAACTATAACTTAATATCCATGGAGCACTGAACCCCTCCCCCCGCTATGCTTTCCATGCTCTGGTAACTACCATTCTGCTTTGAACTTCTATGAGATCAATTTTTTTTGGAATTCCCTTATATGAGTATTTCTCTTTCTGTGCTTGGTTTATTTCACTTAACACAATGATCTGCAGTTCTGTATATGTTGTTTCAAATGACTTAATTTCATTTTTTTGTTGCTTAACAGATTTCCATTGCCTGCATGTACTACATTTTCTTTATCTCTTGTCAGTTAATGGTCACTTAGATTGTTTCCCTTTCTTGGATATTGTGAATAATGCTGCAATAAACATGGGAGTGCAGCTCTCTCTGACAGAGTGATTTGATTTCCTGTACACACACACACACACACACACACTCAGTAATGGAACTGCTGGATCTTTTGGCAGTTCTAGTTTTAATCTTTTGAGGAACTTCATACTGTTTTCCACAATGGCTGTCCTAATTTACACCCCACCAACAGTGGTCATGGTTTCTCTTTGTTCAGCATCTTCACCAGTGCTTGTTCTTTTTGATAATTGTTACTCTGACTGGAGTGAGGTGTTATTTCATTGTGGTTTGGATTTGCATTTCCCTGGGGATTAGTGATATCAAGCATACATACTTGTTGGCCACTTGTATGTCTTCCTTTGAAAATGTCTATATGACTGCACATCCATTTTTGTTTAAGAGTTATTTGAAAGAGTTACAAAGAGGGAGGGAGAGAGAGAGAAAGGGAGAGAGAGATCAATCTTCCATGTGCTGGTTCACTCCCTAGCTGCAATGGCCAGGGCTGAGCCAGGCCGAAACTACTAGCCAAGAGCTTCATGGGGTCTGCCATGTGGATGGCAGGGGCTCAGATACTTGGGCCATCTTCTTCTGCTTTTCCCAGGCCATTGGCAGGGAGCTACATCAAGATAGAGCAGTCAGGACATGGGCCAGAGCCCACATGGGATGCCAGCATCACAGGTGGCAGCGTAACCTAACCCACCACGCCACACTCTGGCCCTTGTACATGCTTTATTTGTACTGCTGTTATTTCTGTTTGAGTTCCTTATATAGTCTGGTTATTAACCCCTTGTTGGATGTATAGCTTGCACATATTATCTCCTGTAGGTTTTCTCTTCTCTGTTGCTTGTTTTCTGTGCAGAAGCTTTTGACTTTGATGAAGTCACATTTGTCATTTTTTTTTGCTTTTGTGCAGAAGTTTTTTACCTTGATAAAATCCTGTTTATCTTTGCTTTTGTTTCCAGTGTTTTTTTTGGGGGGGGGGGCTGCTTCAAAAAACCCCTTGCCCATTTCAGTGTCTGAAACATTTCCCTCATTTTCTCCTACTGGTTTCATAGTTATGGATATTGCATTTATATCTTTAATCTATTTTGAATGGGTTTTTGTACATGGTGAGAGAAAAGGGTCCAGTTTCATTCTTCCATATTTGGACCTACAGTTTTTCCAGTACTGTTATTGAAAAGATTCTTTTCTCTTATGTATGTTCTCAACACCTTTGTCAGAAACCAGTTGTTGTAGATGCATGGGTTTACTCTGGGTTCTCAACTCTGTTCCATTGGTCTGTGTGGCTGTACTTATGTCAGTGCTATACTGTTTTAATGAGTGTGGCTTAGTAGTGTATTTTGAAATTGGTGTAATGCCTTCTGCTCTGTTATTTTTGCTTGAGATTTGTTTTGGTTCTTTTAGGTTTTTGTGTAGTTCAGTACAAACTCTAGGATTATTTTTTCTAGTTTTGTGAAGACTATCATGGTATTTTTTTTTAAAGATTTATCTATTTGTTTTAAAAACAGTTACAGAGAGGCAGAGAGAGAGAAAGAGAGAGAGACAGATCTTTGTATGCTGGTTCACTCCCCAAATAGACCATGGCTGGGCCAGGCTGAAGCCAGGAGCCAGGAGCTTCTTTCAGGTCTCCCATGAGGATATAATACTTGGGCCATTTTCTGCTGCTGCTTTCACAGGTGCATTAGCAGGAAGCTAGATCGAAAGTTGAGCAGCCCGGGGTGGAGGTGCGGGGTAGGTGGCACTGTGGCATAGTGGGTAAAACCACTATCTGCAGTGCCAGCATCCCATATGGGCACCAGTTCGAGTCCCGACTGCTCCACTTCCTATCCAGCTCTCTGCTGTGGCCCGGGGAAGCAGTAGAAGATGATCCAAATCCCTGGGCCCTTGTACCCATGTGGGAGACCCAGAGGAAGCTCCTGGTTCCTGGCTCTTGGCTTCAGTTTGGCACAGCTCCAGCCATTGTGGCCATCTGTGGAATGAACCAGCGGGTTGAAGACCTTTCTCTCTCTCTCTCTCTCTCTCTCTCTCTCTCTCTCTCTCTTCTCTCTCTCTGCCTCTGTCTCTCTGGAACTCTGCCTTTCAAATAAATGAAATAAATCTTAAAAAAAAAAAAAAAAAAAAAAAAGTAAGTGGAGCAGCCGGAACTCAAACCAATGCCCATATAGGATGCTGGCATTGCAGGTGATGGCTTAACCTTCTACTCCACAGCACTGGCCCCCTGTTGGTATTTTGACAGGAATTGCATTGAATCTGTGGATCATTTTGGGTAGCAATATAAACAATATTCAGTCTTTCAGTCCCTGAGTATGTGTTCTCTTTCCATTTCCTGGGACCACTTTCATTTTTTCATCACATTTTGGTTTTCATTATAGTGATCTTTTACCTCTTTGGTTCAATTTATTCCTAGGTATTTGGTTTATATATTTACTTTTATAGCACTGGAAATGGAATTGCTGTCTTGGTTTCTTTTTCAGGTAACTTGCTATGTATACAGTGATACTACTAATTTTTCTATGATAATATTGTGTCCTAAAACTTGGCTGAATTTCTTATTCATTCTAATAGTTTTTTTCATGGATTCTTAGGCATTTTCTATGTGTAATATGCCATCTGCAAACAGTGACAGTTTTACTTCTTCCATTCCAATTTAGGTGCCCTTTGTCTCTCTTGCCTAATTGCTCTGACTAGGACTTCCAATGCTATGCGGAATAAAAGTAATGAAAGTGAACCTCCTTGTCATATTCCAGATTTTAGAGGGAAAGCCTCTACCTTTTCTCCAATCAGGAGGATGTTAGTGGTTAGCTTGTTGAAAGTCATTTTATTAATTTTAATTATCTTACTATTAATCAAATTAATCGCATTATTAATTATCTTTAACTTTTTTTTTTTAACAGATTTTTTCATTTATTTATTTGAGAGGTAGTTACAGACAGCTAACGGGAGAGACAGAGAGAAAGGTCTTCCATCCACTGGTTCACTCTCCAAATGGCCACAACAGCCGCAGCTGGGCTGATCCAAAGCCAGGAACTGGAAGCCAGAAGTTCTTCCAGGTCTCCCATGTGGATTCAGGGGCCCAAGGACTTGGGCCATCTTCTACTGCTTTCCCAGGCCATAGAAGAGAGCTGGATTGGAAGAGGAGCAGCTGGGACTAAAACCGGCACCCATGTGGGTTGCTGGTGCTGAAGGCCAAGGATTAACCTACTGTGCCACAGCACCACACCCTATCTTTAATTTCTTAGGTATACTATGATACAGGTAGAGTTTAGAAGTTTTAATGGTTACAATTTAGCTGAGATTCAATTATAAGCATAAAAAAATGGCCCATTTAGGTATTCTTATTATGTTCTAAAGGAGATGGAGTGAGTTGCTGTTAATTTTTTTTCTTGACAATATTTTCGTCATCATAGTGTTAGATAAGAGTAACTAAACTCTTAGAATAAGCGTATGTTCATTTGAAATAACTGATGTTTTACACAAATCTCCCAGAATACCTTACTCTGTCTACATTGTAAGAGTTTGTGAAACCCTCATACAGCTCAGCAAGCTCAATAACAACTAAGTTACGTGAAACAGAATTCCTGGCTAACTGAAGTCAAATTAGTCATGTTAAATTCTTTATTATATCAACTTCCTAATACTAAAACTTAGCAAACTTGACATTTATCAAGATCTTACATTTTTACATAAATTTTATTAGTGAAGAAAGCCAAAACCTAGTGAACAGAACATATTCTTAAAGCAAGACACTAGGGCCAGAATTGTGGCACAGAAGGTAAAACTACTGCTAGTGATGCCGACACCCCATATGGGCACCACTTCCTGTCCTTGCTGTGCCACTTCTGATCTGTTTCCCTGCTAATGACCAGAGAAAAGCAGCAGAAGATGGGCCCAAGTGTTTGGGCCCCTGCCACCCACATGCGAGGCCTGGATGAAGCTCCTTTGTCCGGGCTTCAGCCTGGCTCAGCCCAGGCTGTTGCAGCCATCTGGGCCATGAACCAGTGGACAGATCTTGATCTCTCTCTTTCTCTCTCTCTGTCTCTCTCCCCTCCCCTGTTTCTCTCCAATTCTGACTTGCAAATAAAGAATAAATGAATCTTGGGGGTTAAAAAAGCAAGAGATTAAAAATGCCTAAGTTGACTTTCTTGCTCATGAGCCAAAAAAGGCATTATTGTTAATTAGCACAGCCATGCATTTAACACACTGTTAAGAATGCCTCCAGTTTGTTTTGTTTTGTTGATTTCCCCCCCCCCCCCATAGGCTTTGAGGAATTGATACTCTTCTCACCCCTACTCAGTTGTGCTTACATGGAAAAACCAATAAAGAAAAGTTTAATTAAACTACTAATTAAAATTGGAACTCATAAATTGTCACTTATTGAAACATTAATTCAAATGAATGTAGAGATTGGCCTAAAAGATGTTTAAGCTGCAACATATTACGCTAGAAATTTAGTTGGCTATCAAAAGCACTAGGTGATATAAAAGTAAGCTTTGAAAGTGATTATACACCTGTATAATACCCTGAGCCCACACAAGGCCCTAGTTTTAAGTAATTTATTGACTGAATTAGTCACCAGAGAACTATCAGCCATAGTTTAAAGCACAAAGCTTTGTCAACACTCTGCACAAAATAAACTTCTTTAATATTTAAAATCTGATAAAACTCATTGTACTCTGCCCTCTGTTGGTTGTTAAATACCTCTGTGACTAGTAACACTAAACTAAATGGTGAATTTTATGAGTAACATAAATATTACCATTTGATAACATCAAAATAGTAGCCAACAACACATGAAATGCTTCATCTAACTTCACCTTTTTTTGTTGTTCTGATGCAGAAAGAGCTAAAAAGACAAAAGAAAAATAATCAATGCTGACTTTGGTCTCTGGAGACAGGCTCAAATTTAAGCTATGGAGATAAAAACAGAGTGTATTCTAGGTTCACAATCAATTCTTAATGAACATCTGTTGCGCGTCTCCTAGTCTAGATTCTTGGGCTACATAAATATCAAACAGATAAAAATGTTTTCATTGTAGAACTTACTTTGAGGTAGGGATAGTAAAGTTAATAAAGCAGTAAATGTAACTGCGTAAGTTGGGTAATAGACTTGCATTAAAGGCAAAAAGAAATATCCAAGATGATTAATAGAAATTCATTAGGTGGGGCTGTGATGTGAGATGAAGATGACTGATTTTCTTTGCAGGTGATTGGCCATTAAAATGCTTTTGAGCAAAAGAATGATCCCTCAAAGAGATGTTTTGGAAGACTTAATGTTGTTCAGTGCAGAAGGGATTGGAGGAATTGGAATCCAGTTGGTAGGACTGTCTTAGATGTCCAGAAACACACTCTAAGGAATTACTAATTATAGGGAAATTGGAAAGAATGACAGGAATACAATATCCTTAGAACTGTATCTATGAACTACATTGAATCTGTTCTCTGTATTCATATAACATTAACATAAGAATTGATGAGAAAAAAGTATTTAAAACTTACTTTCCCAAGTTATAAAAATGTTCTAACTTGAAAATGAAGTTGTGAGCCATGAAGTAAATAAATCCACTTAATTTAATAATGAGAAAATAAAAGAATGACTGGATCTGACAACATGAAGTGCTCATAACACTCAGGAGAGAGTCATTATGGGGAAAGGAAGCAGCCAATGATGACAGTGGCTGCCTGTCTAGTCTTGCCTCACAGAATGGTAAAAGAAGAAATCAAGCGTGGTGTGGTAGTCTTATAACCTGCTTTGTACATCTGTTGAGCCTTACTTAATTAAATCTTTTTAGTAACAATAAGGTGAGTGCTTCTGACAAGGGAAATCAAAATGTTTGTGATTTCTTTAGTCTGCACTACACAGTAGAGTAGGCATTGCTCAGAAATAGTACTTCCCCCAATATAGGAGTCCTGGCCCCCCTCACTGGTGGGGGTCATGGAGGGGCTTTCCGCACCCACCAGTCATGTTCTGAGGGCATTACCAGACAACTGTGTCAATGGAGGGTATGTCCTGGTGCTTCATATAACTTTCTTGAAGCCTAAGTGTTGGTTCTGCAGCATCCAGCTGTAATTCTTTCCTTGGATTGAGACTGAGTGAGATGGTTTGCTTCCTTTTCTTTCTTTTTTCTTCTCTTAAGATTTTATTATTACTATTTTTTATTTATTTGAGAGGTAGAATTACATACATAGAGAGGGAGAGACAGAGAGAAAGTCTTCCATCCACTGGTTCACTCCCCAAATGGCTGCAATGGCCAAAGCTGGGCTGATATCTGAAGCCAGGAGCCAAGAGCTTCTTCCGGGTCTCCCCTGTGGGTGCAAGGGCCCAAGGACTTGAGCCATCTTCTGCTGCTTTCCCAGGTGATAGTAGAGAGCTGGATCCGAAGAGGAGCAGCCAGGACTAGAATGGTTGCCCATATGGGATTCCAGTGCTACAGGCAGAGGCTTAGCCTGCTGCACCACAGCACCAGCCCCTGTTGCTTCCTTTTCTAACAGGAACTTAGAGAAGCAAAGGAGTGTGGTCTTTAAAGAGAATTTCAATAAAGTCTATGCTGATGGGACATGTTCTGTTTTTTTTGTTGTTGTTGCCATATATTGGTGTTATCTTCTGGAAAAGAGGCATAGATCTTGGTGTACTTCCTGTGAAGAATAATTATCGTTGTTTTCTACCTCTATCTGTTCCTTAAAAAAGAGGAGTCATTGCAGGATGGGTCTAGGATTTCTTAGAAGAGTGATTCATGTCAGATGATATGAAATAATTTTTTGTAAATAATGGATGGAGCTCCAAGAGTTGGAATAACTGTTGCAGATTTTACAAAGAAGGAGAAAAGGGGCATTCATTATAGTTCCCTTAAAAATCTTTTATTTCCTATCTACTCTATTTCAGGAGTTTTTCTAGTAAAGCAGAGCTCATGTTTTGGTAAAACACACAGATACGTGAATAAATCTTCACGTGATCATCTGATGGGATCTAAAAGTGTATGCAGAGTGCTGTGTTTTTGGCAAGGTACAAAGAAGCTTACAAAACAAGTATTGTCGGCTAGCACCGAGGCTCAGTTGGCTAATCCTCCACCTGCGGCACCGGCACCCTGGGTTCTAGTCCCGGTTGGGGCACCAGTTCTGTCCCTGTTGCTCCTCTTCCAGTCCAGCTCTCTGCTGTGGCCCGGGAATGCAGTGGAGGATGGCCCAAGTGCTTGGGCCCTGCACCCCATGGGAGACCAGGAGAAGCACCTGGCTCCTGGCTTCAGATCAGCACAGTGTGCTGGCTGTAGTGGCCATTTTGGGGGGTGAACCAATGGAAAGGAAGACCTCTGTTTCTCTCTCTCTCTCTCACTCACTCACTCTCTCACTGTCTAACCCTGCCTGTCAAAACAAACAAACAAAAAAAACCACAAAAAACAAGTATCGTCTAAGCATCCAGATTGGATGGGAGCCCTCAGACGGGTAGGGGGAAGAGGAGGATGCCAGGCCAAAGGAAAAACACATCCAAATGGGTACAGGTGTGGAAGAGCAAAGGGGGTGAGGGGTGTCCCTGTCTGGAGGCAGACTGTGTGAGAAGAAACAGCCGGGAATGAGGGACGCTGGGTGGCAGAGGCTGGGTTAGCCTTTCGCAAGCATGGTTTCTCATGTGAGCCACAGAACATGATTTGAGTGACTGTTGTCTCAGTTCTCTCAGTGTTGGTATGCAGCATCAGAAAGAGCCCCTCTACTCTGACTTCCAAACATTATGGAACTTGGAACTTGGCCTGTTTTTATACATGTTTGGTAGAAGAAAGAAGGATGGATTGGTGATGTAGGTTCTCAGCTGTACAGGTCCTGCAGAAAAATAAGAGATAGGAGTGGATCTTAGGGCCTCAGGGGTTGACCTACTGGTCTGCCTTTCTTCTGCTACCGTCACTTATTTCTCAGTGTGGGGCCAGTCTTCCTTTTTTTTCCACCTTTACTCATCAAGAGACATCTCTTCAGCATTTATAAAGAAACTGAAAGCCTTTTCCTAGTTCTTCCTTTATTTTTCCTTTGTTTTCCCTAAGAGTTACAGGATGGGTAGCTTAAATATTATTTTCATTTCACTTAAATATTTTATTTTTACTTAAATACTACAATAAGGGATAAAGATGTAGTAAGCATAAAGTATATTACTTGGTATTTCCAAAAGAGAATAGACTTGGGTCTTGTCTTTCTTTCTACCTCTCTTTTTTTCTTTCTTGTTTGTTTTTTTATTTGTTGTTGCCGTTGCTGCTTTGTATATTTCATTCTGGGAATTAAGGGGAGAACTCTGATGAAAAATAAAAATAGCAAGGCATTGGGTGAGGCCAAGGAGCTGGGATGATGCTGAGAGATGTTGCCCAGGAGTCTCACCCGGAGGAGTGCAGGAGGGGTAGGTGGTGAGATCCAGCCCTGTACTAGCCTTGGAGCGCAAAGTGGAAAAGAATCTGGGAGACATCCTAGAAAATAGATTATAAATACTACACGGGAGAAAAGTTCCAAACGCCTGCAGCAGCAGTTGCCATTTCTGAAAACTGTTTATTTTTAGGAAACATAAGTTTCACACTTGTGGGAAGGAAGCTTGCTTGGAACAGAAACCTGATGCCGTGTTTCTGCTGTTTGAGGCCTGTCTGTGGAACATGGCTTTTCCTTGGGGCCCAAGAGCACTCTAAGAGGACCCGGGAGTCACCTGAGGATGGAGTGGAGAGTTATAGGTTGTGGTTAGAGCCTGAGAGACTTAGACGAGAGATATAAAAAGGCATGCAGGGCTTCTTGGTTCTGGGAGATGGTAAATTTACCAACATGGCAAATTCCCTTCATTAGACCCCTAAAATCTGTTCAGAGGATAATTTCAATGTAAACTCTTATTTTTAGTTCCATATTCTGTGGAAAACAAAAAACCTTAAGACTGTTATATACCTGACACACTTGAAGACGGCATAGGCAGTTGATCGTTGTGTGCTAGGAGCAGGAAACCAGACACCCAAGCTGCAGGTATCTTCTGAAATCTCCCTAGCAACCGAGTCAGTAAAGGCCATCCTTCCAGCCAGGACAGCCAGCTTAGCGCGCACTGGCTGGAGGTCCTTTGTGGATTGCCAGAACACCCCTGCCTTCTGTTTCAGTAGTCTCTTACACACAGTCCTCGTCTACCTCTTCAGTGCCATCTGCATTGTTAATTATCCTTTTCAAGTCCTGTTCATATAAACTGTTGCCTCATTCTTAAAGCTCAGAGTTCTTTTAAGAATCCTGTAATTATAAGAATACACGGCCGGCGCCGTGGCTCAATAGGCTAATCCTCCACCTTGCGGCGCCGGCACACCGGGTACTAGTCCCGGTCGGGGCGCCGGATTCTGTCCCGGTTGCCCCTCTTCCAGGCCAGCTCTCTGCTATGGCCAGGGAGTGCAGTGGAGGATGGCCCAGGTGCTTGGGCCCTGCACCCCATGGGAGACCAGGAAAAGCACCTGGATCCTGGCTCCTGCCATCGGATCAGCGCGGTGCGCCGGCTGCAGCGGCGGCCATTAGAGGGTGAACCAACGGCAAAGGAAGACCTTTCTCTCTCTGTCTCTCTCTCTCACTGTCCACTCTGCCTGTCAAAAAAAAAAAAAAAAAAAAAAAAAAAAAAAAAAAAAAGAATACACTCAGAAGAAAATAGACTGTAACAGCAGTGTGGTCTTATGGCTGATGGATATATGTGATTACTCCTACCTCACAAATGATGACTTCAGAGAGTAGGGAAGTCCTCTGAGTCTTATGCCAACAGCTAGCTGTGTACAAAGCCTAAAAGATAAAAAATATAAACCTCCAATTTCTGTCCTATTCTGCTGCCCTAGGGACTGGCAGTATTAGGCACAAGGGCTGCTTCTTCCCTCCCCTCCAAGGAAATCATGGAACATGGCCCTGGTTTTGGAATTCTGTAGCTGCAGGGAGACTTGCGCTGTCAGGACCACCTTGACTCCAGTTGATAAGAAGAATCAGAGCAATGTATATAATATTCATTCAGAAAACTTGCTGATGCCTGCGCTTCAAACTTACCTGTGCTTAGATCATTTTTGGGGGGGATAATTGTCCAGGGATTCTAAAGTGGCTGATGTAACACTGAGGACATCTGTTTATGTGCTCCATAAACAGTGGACATATTTTGAATTCAGCTGAAATACTGCACAAGGCGGAGGACCCCCCCCCAACCCCCGCCCCCCCTGAGTTTGGAGTGAAGTCAGGAAGGAGAGTGACGAAATGATTGAAAGTGGGTGGAAGGAGAAGCAGTAACTCAGCGCAAGCTCGTACCGCACACACGCTGCTTCTCTTGCCTTTCCTCGGAACGTACAAGAGGCACGTCGTTCAGTTGCTCAGGAGCTACCAGCTTCTCTTTCTGGATTCCTCCCTGTATCTCAAGCCCTCCCTCTGAGATTCATCCATTATTCCTCTGGACTCTGCCTTGGAAATATCTCGAGTCCTAGCTTTTGTATTCCAGCTCCAGTTACCACACACCCATCATCTCCTCTCCCCTAAACTGTTAAAATAACCTCCTTCGCTTCTCCCCCCGCCTCCACTGCCTCCACTCAGTCTCTGCGCCATAGTACTTCTTCAAAATATCAGGTGAGTCATGTCACTCCCTCATTCAAAAACCTCTAGCAGCTTCCCATGACATTTGGAATGAAGTACCAAGTTGTCTCCTGCACCTTTAAGGTACCAAGTTGTCTGGAACCTGATCAGCTCTCTATCTGCCACTCCCTCCCTTACTTGCTATTCTCAGCTACATTGGCTTTATGGCTTTTTTTTTTGAACCTGTCAACCACACCCTAACCACAGGACCTTTGCATTTGCTGTTTCCTCTGCCTGGTACATTCCTTCCCAAGATGCCTAAATGGCCAGCTCCCACATGGCATTTGTGTCTCTTTAAATGTCATTTCCTTGGGGAGGCCTTTTCTGATTACTCTCTCTCTCTGAAACAATATGAAACAATACTCTCTATCTATAGCGATCTATCACTTGACCATCTGACTATTCTGCTATTTTTCTTTCCAGTACTTAACTCTGCCTGACATTACCTATCTGCTTGTCTGTGCCCTCCATTACAGTAGGAGCTCTAAGGAGTCCCACAATGTCTGTTTTGTTCACAGCTATATCTCCAGCTGATAGAACAATGCCTGACACATAACAGGCATTTAGTAAATATGTTAATCCACGAGTTGACTGAATTAATTAACAAAGCATGCCAGGTTCTTTCTTATGTAGGTAGTCAAAGGATGAATATGGTGATAATTGTTGTGTGATACCAGGTTCCCTTATAGTGTATCTAGCCCTGTGCCAGAGCCTTTGCTTAATTACTCAGTTTAATAAAACAGCTGTCAGGCAGATGCTATTATTATACGCTGCATTATAATGAAGGAACGGAGGGCCAGAAAGCCAAGTTTGCTCAAAGTCACACACTTATTAAATAATAGAAGATAATTGAGCCAGATCTGATCTAACTCCAAAACCATAAATCAGTAACTGTGCTGTATGCCGTATGTCCTAATTTTGAACAAGCCAAAATCTTCTTAGGGAACAAATAGTACAGTAGGAGATTTTTGTAGTGTATATTTCTAAAATGAACTGCCATTCTAGAAATACTATATATACATATATTAATATACAATAAATATAATAGTATATATGGTCCATTCTAGAAATATATACTACAAAAATCTATTATACACACACACACACACACACACACATAAAGAGAGAGAGAGAGAGGGAGAGAGAGAGGGAGAGATTGGTTCATTCCCCAAATGCCTTATAACAGCCAGGTCTGGGCCAGGCAGAAAGCAGAAGATAGAAGCTCAATTCAGACCTCCCAAGTGGGTGGCAGGGACCCAACTACTTGAGACTTCTGCTGCCTCCTGGAGTGTGCATTAATAAAAAGTTGGAATAGAGTGCAGAGCCAGCACTTGAACTGAGGTACTCTGACATTGGGAAGCAGGTGTCCCAAGTAGCACACTGTAACTGCTAGGCCAAATGCATTCCCCTAAAGTAGGTTATATTAAAGGTCCTGTATAGTAAAGTAAAAATGCAAATAAGGTTTTTGTTTGTTTGTTTGTTTGTTTTTACAGGCAGAGTGGGTAGTGAGAGAGAGAGACAGAGAAAAAGGTCTTCCTTTGCCATTGGTTCACCCTCCAATGGCCACCGCGGCCGGCGCGCTGCAGCTGGCGCACCACGCTGATCCAAAGCCAGGAGCCAGGTGTTTCTCCTGGTCTCCCATGGGGTGCAGGGCCCAAGCACTTGGGGCCATCTTTCATTCCACTCCCGGGCCATAGCAGAGAGCTGGCCTGGAAGAGGGGCAACCGGGACAGAATCCGGCGCCCCCACCGGGACTAGAACCTGGTGTGCCGGCTCCGCAGGCGGAGGATTAGCCTATTGAGCCGTGGCGCCAGCCCAAATGAAGTTTTTAATCATTTGCTTTCACTTAGTTAAATGACAAAATTTTATTTATTTGAAGAATAATACATGTTGTTAAATTCTGCAAATAAATGCATCACTTTGGGCATGTTTACAAGCTGCTCTTCCTTTGTCTTTGTAAGCTTAAAGGTATCTACCCTTTTGTTTCCTGCCTGGCTCATCCATGTTATCTGCAGTGAGCAGTTTAGGGTGATTACTTCTTATCATGATGCCCCTTCCTTTGCTCCCATTAGTGTAGATCTCAGTACCTCCCCTTCCCTTTCACTGCCACCTGAACCCTCACTAGATCCTTTCCTTTTATTTGGGAGAACCCTCAGCATTGCCTACCCTCATCACAGTTCTTCCCATGCTTTTCCCTTTCTCTTCTTTTGTGAAATGAATGAGATGTCTATCTACCTTCTTCAGACTCTTGTTCCCAATATTCCCCATTTTTTTAAGATTTACTTATTCATTTGAAAGAGAGAAAGAGAGAGAGAGAGAGAGAGAGAGAGAGAATGAATCTTCCTTCCACTGGTTCACTCTCAAATGGCCGCAACAGCCATGGCTGGGCCAAGCCAAAACCAGAAGCCAGAAGCTTCATTTAGGTTCCCCCACATGGGTGCAGGGGCCCATCTCCTGCTGCTTTTCTAGATGCACTAGCAGGGAATTGGATTGGAAGTGGAACAGCCTGGATTTAGACCAGGCTTGAACCCACGTGGGATCCTGGGGTCACAGGTGGTAGCTTAACCTGCTGTGCCACACACAGGCCCATTCTTCCCCACGTTACATTAGAAATTCCATAGGAAAAATTTATATGTTATAAAATTATTTCACATTGTTAGTTCTTTCTGCATGGGAAAAGGTGGTCACTTTCTCCTTTCCAAAGCACAGTCCTTTCAGCTGTCGCCTATAGCCTCGTTCCTGTAACCAGCTCACTTGAAAGTGAATTTCCAGGCAAAAGACTCCTACCCTACAAGAAGACACTAGTGGAGCTGTTAAACCCTCTGTGAAAGGCAAAAGCAGTGTGATTTTTAGAAGCAGGGAGGTACTCAAAGGATGTTAGAGCTGGAAGATGCTGGAGTAGTCATAGGCCTGGCTCCTTTATTTATTGTACATTTGGCTCACAAGTAACGAAACACCTAAACTGATTAATGGAATTGTTTACCAGTCTTCCCTAATAAGAGGTCCAGAGGTGGGGAAGTTAGCTTGAAAGTATCGAATCACCCTGATCCAGTGCTGTCTTCGGCCTGTTGGTGAAATCTGGCCTCTCTTTTCGAGCTGGCCATGATGTCACCTATGTACACAACCACGTTCAGCCTCACTCGAAGGAGAGGAAGCATGTTTTCACTCCTCTTATTATACCCTGCTCATTACCAAGAAAAAAGTGTCCCAGGTAACCCCAGCAGACTGCTGCTTTCCTTTAGCAACAAGGAATCCTGGACTGTACCTGTCTGTCATGTTGGCCTTTCTGATGGTCAGGGCAGGAGTAAGGGCAGGATTCTTCTAGTTACAGAAGAGGGGAGGAAATAGCTATTGATGAGGCAACATGAATGTCTGCCTCTTGAACTGAACCCCCAAAAGAAAACCTTCCGAATCATCTATATTAGTATTATTTTGTATTGTCCACATTGGAAGGATTTTTTTGTGTTTATGAATTTTGTAGGTTTGCACTTTCTGATGTTGTTAGCTGGAAGGCTGGCAGGCAGGCAGTGATAGAGAGAGGAAGAGAATTAGTTTGCTAGAGCTGCCATTGTAACATAGACTGAGTGACTTATAAATAACAGAAATTTATTTCACACAGTTCTGAGCACTGAAAGCAGTATGGTCAAGCTCTGGTGAGGGCCCTCATCTGGATTATAGACTGCTGACTTCTGGTGTCTTCATGCAGCAGAAGGAACTAGACAGCTCCCAGAAGCATCTTCTATAAGATATTGATTCCATTCCTGAGGGCTGCACCCTTGTGGAGCAGGTGACAGCTTAAGTAGTTGGGTCCCTGCCGCTTATGTGGGAGACCTGGATTGAGTCTCGGATCCTAATTTCAGCCTGGCCCAGCCTTAGCTGTTGCAGACTTCTGGGGAGTGAATAAGTAGACAGACGATCTCTCTCTCTCTCTCTCTCTCTCTGGTTGTAAAGTAAATAAAACAAGTTAATATAAATAAAAGAACTATAATTAATTAATTTACATATATATTACTAACATGACTACTATTCTGAATTATTATTATGTGTTTCAAATATTTAAAAATTGCATAGCTGGGGCCAGCATTGTGGTGCAGTGCATTAATTTGCTGCCTGCAGTGCCTGCATCCCATGTGGGTACCAGTTCAAGTCCCAGCTGCTCTGCTTCCAATCCAGCTCCCTGTTAATGTGACTAGGAAAGCAGTGGAAGATGCCCCAAATGCTTGGACCCCTGTGACCCCTGAGGGAGACCCAAGTGGAGTTCCAAACTTTGGCTTTGGCTTTGGCATGGCCTAGCCTTGGCCACTAGGACCATTTGGGGAGTGAACAAGAGGATGGAAGATCTTTCTCTTTCTTTCTTTCTCTGTCCTTCTGTGACTCTGCTTTCAAATAAATAAATCTTAAAAAATGCATAGTTATATGTCATTGGGCTTTGATCTATAGCTTTTCAAGTTTGTTTTCTGTGGAGGCTGAATTTAGGCAGTGATTATAAAACAATGACCAGTCTTTTCCTCACTTTTTGGCATTCAGTCAAAGCAAAATTGCTGTCCTTGTGGGATTTGACAGATCAAATAATCAAACTTAGGGGGAGATTTTTAAATAGACTAGAGACTGCCTATCTAAATTTAGACTGCTGATAAAAGTATACATAAGATGGAAATGTAAAGTAACTTTTTCAGTAGAATCTCTTGATTTGGTTGCATCTAGTAGGAGTTATTGGAAGAAGCTGGCCCTAATACCTATCATTAATTTTATATTTATTCCATTTTCAGAAATCATTTATTTATTTTAGTAAGAAAAAAGGACTATTTCAAGAAACTGGCAATCTTGGGGAAAGAGACCTCTGTGTCCAAAATATACTGTCACTACCAAACAAGCTAGCAATATGGACATTTAAAAAGGGAGGAGAGATAGGTTTCAAAAAAAAAGAAAGAAAGAAAGAAAAAGTCCAGTCAATCAAATTAGACACATTTTCAGGTTTTTTTCTGATGATGGTCCATCTGGGAAATCCAGGACCAGTCAGGTGGAGATTTCTTGATATGGAGCTCAGCATCAGTTGAATGGAGACTTCCTCCTTAGCGGGATCTAAAGTTTGACATCCCAAGCCATTTCCTAAGCACCCAGTTGTAGACATCTCATATTTATTAAATGTCTTTTAAATACATTGGGACTTGTGTTGGATATCAGAATCCAAGCATGTAGATATGACCTCATTCCTACCTGTTAGAACTTGAGCCACCACGAGAAAGAAACATATATAAATGAATAATTACAATTCTGTTTTATGAAGACTTTAATATAGGTGTGTAAGGTAAGGATTAGCATAAATGACAGTGTCCATCTTATAAGATAGTTAATATCAACCCCATTCCTCGGTGAAAAAATAAAATCACACTCAATCAAATTACCTTGTCTCTAAGTAGCAGAGTCAGGTTGTGAAGAAGATCTCTTTACCCACATCCAGTGGACTTTGCCTACTCTGCATGGAAGAGAAAAATCAAAGCTTCTTTCATTTTGAAGACAGTATTGGAAAAGACTCTGGGAGCTAAAGTATTCGAGATAGATTCCTAGAAATGAAGTCTCAGTAGGGGGGTGGCAGAGATATTCTAGGCGATGAGAATAGCATGAAAAGGTATCAAAATAATTCTATTGGAGCAAAAGTTGTGGCAGAGAAAAGGTGAAGAAGGCGGACTTCCAATGGAAAGTCTTATGTTCAATGTATAAGGTACATACATACTTTATACTCATTCCAAAATTTTATCAAATGTGTAGGTGTAGACTTTATTTTCAAAATAAAAGTATAAGGTGTATGATGGAGATATCTGTATTTAATTCAGTGGACAGTAGGAGGCTCCTGGGGATTTAGGGCAAGTGACTCTTAATGATCAGAAGTACATTTGGTCAGTTACTTTCCCATAAATATATCTAGTTGGGCTGGAGATGATCCAGAGAGGATATTATAGAGTAGTGCAAGGACAATGGAAAGAGGGCCCTGTCATGAGTGACCCTTCCACATGGTCAAGTGTCTGATATTTGCCCATAGTAATAGAAGCAAAGGTTGTGTGAGCACAAATTTGAGAGCAGTTTGAGCTTTTTGCTATCATATGTTACTGAAAATTTCTAACAATTAAAGTTGACTTCCCACTTAAATCTGTTTCGTTCTCTTTTGATAGTGTCTTGCCTCACAGAGGCTAAGATAAGTTTTCATTTCATTAAAATTATCAGAGACTTTACTTTGTGGCAAGAAGGAGTAACAATAAGGGTATGTATTTAGCCTCCTGCCTGAAATAACTGAAGAACTGGACAAACACATCTGAAATGCTTGTTTTCGGTGTAGTTAACATCATACAATGAGGAAAATTATTCATGAGAGGTAGAAAATACATAAATTTTTGATTGTCCCAGTTTTTGCCGTGAGAGGATTTCCAGGCCACAGTACAAAGTAAAATACCTCAGCTGGATCCTTGTAGTCTAATTGTTGAGAGTGAGCCAATTTTTTGAGAATATTGATAAAAACACTTTAACCAAATAGAACAAATAAAAGTAGGAGAAATAAATTACCAATGTCAGGAATGAGAGAAGTAACATCCCTACTGTTTCTTCTGATGTTAGAAAAGGACAAAAAGGAAATAATTGTAACACCTTGATGCAGATGAAGTAAAAATTATCAAATTCAACAATATGTAAAGGACACATTCACTGAAAGGCACAAAGTGTCAAAGCTCCCAGAAGAAGAAATGGATAACCTGAATAGCCCTGCATTTATTAAAGAACTTGAATTTATGGTTAAAACTTTCTAACAACAGCAAATTCCTCCCAGGCCCTGATGACATCTTTGGTGAAAACTATCAAACATTAAATAAAATCACACCATTTTTAAAATATTTATTTATTTGAAAAGTGAAGTCACAGAGAGAAACAAGGAAAGACATAGAGAAAGATCTTCATCTGCTTTTCCTACTCCAAATGGCCACAGTGGCCAGGACTGGGCAGAGGCAATGCCAGGAGCCTGAAACTCCATCGACATCTCCCACATGGGTGCAGGACCCAAGCACTTGGGCCATTTTCAGCTGCTTTCCCAGACACATGAGCAAGGAGCTGGATCCAAAGAAGAGCAGCTAAGAACCAATCTGGTACTCATAGGGGACGCCAGCATCACAGTTAGTGACTAGCCTACTGCACCACAGTGCTGGCCCCAAATAATAATTTGATGCAAGCTATTTCAGAAAATGTGAAGACAAGAGAATTCTTCTAATTACTCTGTGAGGCCAGCATTATTCTTATCCTAAAATCAGACAAAAGCATTGCAAGAAAATGAAACTACAGCAATATCTTTCATGATGTAAATATTTTTACAAAATTTTAGCAAATCAAGTGTAACAACAGATAGAATTATAAAGGTCATTAGCAATGAGTTTCATCTCAGGAACACAGGTTGATTTAACATTTGAAAATTAATCAATGTAATTCATCATCTTAAAAAAAGAAAAACCATAAAATCATATGAATAGATACAGAAATACAAATCCAATAAACACTCACAATAAAAACTCTCAGAAAACTAGGTATAGAAGTGAAATTCCTTACCCTGACACAAGATCTATCCATTAAAAACCTATTGTTTGGGGAGGGAGGGTGGCCCAAGATGGTGGTATAGCAACAGGATGATCTGAGTCATGTGGGGCAAAATAGATAGTTAAAAAGGAGAGAAGATAACACACTGGAGATATAGTCATAGGAAATTCCAGACAGGAAGTCCAGGAGACCAACAGAGACTGGGCAGGTCCACACTGAAAGAGCAAATAAGAAAAGGAAGTGGCAGAGGTGCACACTGGGGAGGTTGGTGCCAGCCCCTAGCAGACCAAGTGAGAGGGAAAATCTCAGGTCCATGGAGCAGCAAATAGCAGCAGGAGAGAGAGCTTGGTGAACTGCTTTTGAAGTTCCACATGGGAAAAAAGAGAAGGTATAGAGGAACAGAGAGGTTAGGCACCCCGCTGCCTGTCTCCCTCCCTCACCGCTCCCCACCCAGACCTGCAGCTAGTGGGAGAAACCATCTTGTTTGTTTACATTTTCTAATGTAAGCAGGGGACTGCCGCCTTTGCCTCCCATGCACACACTCATCAATTGTGGGGGCCACCTCACCACACCCCTCACCCAGGAATGAGGACCACAATATTTCAGAAGAATTTCTTCCCTACCACTCAAGCCATACAACAAGGAGAAGTCCTGAATATCAAAAACTCAAACCCATTTCATCCGCCATTGAAAAGCAAGTCAGGCCCCAGTAGGTAGGGCTCTGTACACTGGAGCTCTGTACACTGCCTCCACCACCGTTGAGAAAAGTGAGTTGGGCTTCAGTAAGCAGAACCATGTGCTTCCACTTGCAATGCACAGACAAATAACAGATCATAATGGAGGGAAGCCTCACCACAAGAAAATCTCTACAGATCAGAGGTGCAGTTGTTAAGCAAGATGATATAAGCCTGAACACACCAGAGACTAACACTGGGGCATCCCACACTGTGAGGAAAAGGGCAGGCTACATCAACAGAAGTGAACCTCTAACCAAAAAACCAGAGGAAAGATACAAAGCCCCATGGGGGCCTTACATTGGATACCTCTTCCACTCCAGAAAACTGAACAGAGCACCCAGACCACATCCAGCACACATCTCTTGGAACTCGCTAAAAAGTATAGACGTCTCACTAAATCACAAAGACGCAAATTAACGAGGAAAGCAACCAGACAAAAAAAGAAAAAATATATACAAATGCTGAAAAACAAAGGAAAAACCCCAAATAAGAATAAGAAAGACTTTATGAGTCCCCCAAGGAACACTACAACTCTCCAATAATAGAAGGTGACAGTGAAAAGATTGAGGATATGCCAGAAACAGAATTCAGAAAATTAATTGTCAGATTACTTAGAAGCAGTCAGAAGCAAATTCACTATCTAAATGAAAAGTTCTCCCAAGAAATTTTGATATTAAAGAGAATTAAATGCTAGAAATGAAGAATTCAATAGATCAAATAAAAAACACAGTGGAAAGCCTTAACAACAGAACAGGTGAGACAGAAGAAAGAATATCAGAACTAGAAGACAAATTTCTGGAAATACTACAGTCAGACCAAGAAAAATAAGAAGAAATTAGAAAACTAAAAAACACGATTGGAGATCTACAAGATACTATTAAATGACCCAACATATGGTTCGTAGGAATTCTGAAAGGCATGGAAAGAGAAAGGATTAGAAGACCTTCTTAATGAAATAATAGAAAATTTCCCCATCTGGAGAAAGAAGGAGATATTCAAGTATAGGAAGTACACAGAACTCCCAATAGACACGACCATAAAAGAATACATTGTAGTAAAACTCTCCACAGTAAAACATAAAGAAAAGATCTTAAAATGTGCACCAGAGTAATGCCAAATGACATTCAGAGGAAACCTAATCAGACTCACTGCAGACTTCTCAGGAGAAACCTTACAGGCAAGGAAAGAATGGCAAGATATATTCCAAGTCTTAAGAGAAAAAAAAAAAGGCAACCTAGAATACTGTACCCTGCAAAGCTGTCATTTATGAATGAAGGTGAAATAAAGATCTTCCGCAACAGACAGAAATAGAAAGAATTTGTAATTACTCGCCCAGCCCTACAAAAGATGCTCAAGTATGTGCTACACACAGAAACACAGAAACAGAAACATCACTATGAAAGAAGATGAACACTGAAAATAACCCAGTAAAAGTACAAAGGAAGCCCAAAGTACAAAATTAAGACTATTTACAGAAACATGGCAGGGCAAATTTGGTACTTATCAATAGTCACACTGAATGTAAATGGTCTCAACTTCCCAGTTAAAAGACACAGACTGGATGAATGGATTAAAAATAAAACCCATCTCTTCTGCCTAAAAAAACACATCTTACCAACAAAAAGATACATGCAGATTGAAAGGGAAAGTATGGAAAAAGATAACCCATGATAACAGAAACCAAAAAAGAGCTAGTGTGGCCATCCTAATGTCAGACAAAATAGACTTTAACACAAAAACTATTAAAAGAGACAAAGAAGGACAATATATAATTATTAAAGGTTCAATTCAGCAGAAAGATGTGACTATTATAAATGTATGTGCACCTAATTGCAGGGCACCTGGCTATTTAAAAAAAAGTTAATGGATTTAAAGGGAGATGTAGACTCAAATACAGTAGTAACAGGGGACTTCAGTGCCCCATTTTCTGCAATGGACAGATCAACCAGAGAGAAATTCAACAAGGAAACAGCAGATTTAATAATCAACAGTATTGAACAAATAGACATAGCAGGATCTACAGAGCCTTTCACCCTGCAGTCACAGAATACACATTGTTCTCACCAGTGCATGGAACTTTCTCTAGAATTGACCACATACTACACCATAAATCAAGTCTCAACAAATTCAAAAAAATTGAAATACCATGTGTCTTCTCAGACCACAATGCAATGAAGCTGGAAATAAACAACTCAGGAATCTCTGGAACATACACAAACAAAAGGAGACTCAAAAACATTCTCCTGAATGAGCAGTGGATTAGAGAAGAAATAAAAAGAGAAATCAAAAAATTTCTGGAAACAAATGAAGATGACAATACAACATATCAAAACTTATGGGACAGCAAAAGCAGTATTAAGAGGAAAGTTTATAGCAATTGGTGCCTACATCAAGAAATTGGAAAGGCACCAAGTAAATGAACTATCAATGCACCTCAAGGATCTAGACAAACGATGGCAAACCAAACTCAAAACTGTCGCTCCCCCTCTTCGTGGAGGAACGACACAGGACCCTGCGCTGTTCTTTCGTCTGCTCGGCCCTCCCCGGGTTTGCTGCTGGTTCTTCCCGGGTTGGCTGCCAACCCTTCCACCTCCGTGGAAGGGCGGTTCCCCCTGCCACATTCCCCACTTCCGCGGGGGAGCGGCACACTGCCGGCCGGCTCTCTCGGGGGCTGCACAGGTGCTCCTTCAGATAGATGTTCCTCAGGTGTTCCTGGTGCATGCCGTCTCTCTCCTCCTTTATAGTCCTCTTCCACCAATCCCAACTCTGCTACCCACACGCCGAGTACACTGCTCTCCTCCAATCAGGAGCAGGTCCCACAGTTTATTGGTTGAACTGGAGGCAGCTGTGTAGAAGCTGTTTCCCTTCTCAGCGCCATATTGTGGGAAAGCAGATGCATAGAATAAGTCTTAATTCCAGTAACTTAGTCTAGTCCGAGTTGCTCCCAGTTGCTCCCCACAAAAACTAACAGGAGAAAAGAAATAAGAGAAGAAATCAACAAAATGGAAACCAAAAAAAAAAAATAGGAAAAGTTCAACATGATACCAATCAAAATACCAAAGGATTCTTCTCAGATCCCAAAAAAAATGATGTTGAAATTCATATTTTAAACACAGGAGACCCAGATACCTAAAGTAATCTTATAAAACAAAAACAAAGCCAGAAGCATCATAATACCAGGTTTCAAGATGTGCTACAAGGCAGTTATAATCAAAACAGTCTGGTACTGGTACAAGAACAGATGGATAGACCAATGGAACATAATAGAAACACCAGAAATTAATGCAAGCATCTATAAACAACTTACATTTGACCAAGGAGCTAAAACCAATCCCTGGAGCAAGGACAATCTCTTCAAAAAATGGTGCTGGGAAAACTGGATTTCCACATGCAGAAGTATGAAGCAGGACCCCTACCTAACACTTACCACAAAAATCCGTTCAACATGGATTAAAAACCTAAATCTATGACCTGATGCCATCAAATTATTAGAGAGTATTGGGCAAACCCTGCAAGATGTTGGCACAGACAAAGAGTTCCTGGAAAAGACCTCAGAGGTACAGGAAGAAAAGCCAAAATCAACAAGTGGGATTACAGCAAATTGAGAAACTTCTGTACTGCAAAAGAAACACTCAGCAAAGTAAAGATACAACCAAATGAGTGGGAGAAACTATTTGCAAACTGTGCAACTGATAAAGGATTAGTAATCAGGATAATAAAGAGATCAACAAACTCCACAACAACAAAATAAACAACTGAGTTAAGAAATGGGCAAAGGACTTTAACACACATTTTTCAAAAGAGGAAATCCAAGTGGTCAACAGACACATGAAAAAATTATCAGGAGGCCAGTGCTATGGTGCAGCAAGTTAATGCTCTGGCCTAAAGCGCTGGCATCCCATATGGGCACTGCTTCTAGTCCCGGCTGCTCTCTGCTATGGCCTGGGATAACAGTAGAAGATGGCCCAAATGCTTGGGCCCCTGCACCCGTGTGGGAAACCCAGAAGAAGCTCCTGGCTCCTGGCTTCGGACTGGCGCAGCTCCGGCCGTTGCAGCCATCTGGGGAGTGAACCAGTGGACGAAAGACCTCTTTCTCTCTCTGCCTCTCATCTCTCTGTGTAACTCTGACTTTCAAATAAATAAATAAATCTTTAAAAAATGATCAGGATCATTAGCCATCAGGGAAGTGAAGTCTCACCTCACCCCAGTTAGAATGACTTTCATACAGAAATCAACCAGAAAAGATGTGGGGAAAAAAGGTACCCTAATCCACTGTTGGTGGGAATGTTAACTGCTAAAACCACTGTGGAAGACATTTTGGAGATATCTCAGAAATCTACATTTAGTCCTACCGTATGACCCAGCCATCCCACTCCTGGGAATTTACCCAAGGGAAATGAAACCAGCAAATAAAAGAGTTTTTTGAACCCTCATGTTTATTGCAGCTTAATTCACAATAGCTAAAGTATGGAATCAACCTAAATTCCTATCAACTGAAGACTGGAGAAAGAAATTGTGGGATATGTACTTGGAATACTACACAGTGATAAAAAATGAAATCTGGTGATTTGCAACTAAATGGATGAATCTGGAAATATCATACTTACCTAAATAAGTCTGTCCCAAAGGAGCAAATACCATATGTTCTCCCATCTGTGATAACTAATAGAACACCTAAAAGGCAATCTGTAGAAATGAAATTGACACTTTGAGAAGCAATTACTTGAACAGCCCTGTCTTGACTGTTGAGGAATAGGTTTTTTTTTTCCTGTTAATACCATTGTTTGAACTCTTTACTTAACATAGAATTAATCATATGTGTATAAAGTCAATTGAAAATAGATCCCAGTAAAAAATAAGAATGGGATAAAAGAGGGGGAAGGAAGTTTGTAACTGTAAATCTGTATAGTTCTGCATACATTCCTATGGACTTACTTCTAGGTGTACAGCTTAAAACTTGCCACAGAACTCCAAATTCCATTAAACCTGGTAGTAATAATGCTATTTTAAGTGTTAAAGTGATCGTATTAAGTGTTAAATGGATCATATAAATAAGATCAAGTGTCTGGTAATAACAATAGATAGAATTAAAAAGGAGAGAATGTTCCAACATGGGAAGCAGTCCACACAGCAAACTAATAGAATAACAATCACTCTAAATAGAACTCTGACCTCAGAATCAGTCCTTAAGGCATTCTGGTCTGGCTGAAAAGCCTGTGAAAGCATTTCAGGAAAGCAAGACACTGTGGCAAAAATAAATGTCATACATGAAGGATCTCTGTGAGTAAGTTCCCAGTGGAAAGAAGGTGCATCAAAGAAGGAGGTACTTTTCTCTGAAGGGAGGAGAGAATTTCCACTTTGCTTCTGGCCCAGTGTAAATACTAAAGGAGTTTGTGTTCTCAAAGGTTTCCATTGCCTTGGCAGCTCAAGTTGAGAGCCCCGGGTGATCACTGATGTCGTACATAAGAGTGTTAATTTTTAAATTTACCACAGGAGTCACTGTGCACTTACTCCTCATGCAAGACCTCTGTCCTCAATGAGTTAAACTATGAGAATTAACTGTAAAACTTGTTTTCAAACAGTTTTTTATATTTTGTGTGAAGGGGGTGCAAATTGTTGAAATCTTTACTTAGTATAGAGTTGGTCTTCTGTGTACAAAGTTAATTGATAATGAATCTTAATGGAGAATGGGAGAGGAAGGAGGAGGTGGGGTAGGAGTAGGAGTGGAAGGGTGAGTATGGTAGAAAGAATCACTATATTCCTAAAGTTGTACTTATCAAATCTGTACTCATTATTGTTTTTTTTTTATTTTTTATTTTTTTTGACAGGCAGAGTGGACAGTGAGAGAGAGAGACAGAGAGAAAGGTCTTCCTTTGCCGTTGGTTCACCCTCCAATGGCCGCCACGGCTGGCGTGCTGTGGCTGGCGCACCGCACTGATCCGATGGCAGGAGCCAGATGCTTCTCCTGGTCTCCCATGGGGTGCAGGGCCCAAGCACTTGGGCCATCCTCCACTGCACTCCCTGGCCACAGCAGAGAGCTGGCCTGGAAGAGGGGCAACCGGGACAGAACCGGCGCCCCGACCGGGACTAAAACCTGGTGTGCCAGTGCTGCAAGGTGGAGGATTAGCCTAGTGAGCCACGGTGCCGCCCAAATCTGTACTCATTAAATAAAAGGTTTCTTTGGGGGAAAAATGTACAACCTATTCCTGGCATCATGCTTAGTGGTAAAAGACAATGCTTTTCTCCCTAAGATCAGGTAAAAGACAAATTGCACTGAAGATTCTAGGCAGTGCAAACAGGCAAGAGAAAGAAGGATAAAGTATCAAGATTGTAAAGGAACAGTTGAAAGTGACTTTATCAAATATAATGCTATTGATTGTACCAAATACATGAGACCACCAAAAGGACTGTTAAGTGAATTTAGCAAAGTTGCAGGATGTAACATTCATATAACATCAATTGCATTTCTCAATACTAACAATGAACAACTAGAATGTGGAATGAAAATAACACTTACTATATCATTAAAGTATATGTAATGTCTGTTTTCCTGAAAATTGTAAAATATTGCCTACATCAATTAAATACTTAAGTAAATAGACTATGTAAATAGGCACTGCACCCCAGTTTCATCTCTAGGTTCAACATATCTCCAATAAAAATCCCAGTTGACTTTTTTGTTTGTTATTAAGCTCAGGATTAAACTTGCTTAGAAATACAGAGGACCTACAAGAGCCAAACAACTTTGAAAAAGAACAAAGTTGAAGGGCAACATTATGTAATTTCAAGAATTTTCAGTAATCAAAGTAGACATTGTGTTGGTATTAAAACAAATAAATCCATAAAATACAATAGAATCCTGAAATAGACTCAGAGATATATGGCCAGTTGATTTTGATAAAATGCAGAGGTAATTCAGTGCAGAAACAATAGTTTTTAAAACTCATACTAGAGCAATTTGAAATGCATAACCAAAAAAAGGCCTTGCATCTATGCCTCATATAAACACCAACAATGTTTTAAAGACCTTAGTGAAGAACCCTGATGCTGTAAAACTTACAGAAGAAATACATAAAATCTCTGTGAGCTTGAGTTAGTCAGCGATTTCTTATCTGTAGTCCCAATATATGATCTTAAACAAAACACAACAAAATTAAAATCCTTGAGGAGTAGGTGTTTGCCTCAGCAGTGAAGACGCCATGTGAGACCCTAGTATCCCATTTTGCAGTGCCTACCCTTAGTCCTGGCTCAGCTCCCAGCTCCAACTCCCTTTCTATATACACTCGGAAACAGTGCCTACCCTTAGTCCTGGCTCAGCTCTCAGCTCCAACTCCCTGTCTAAATACACTCAGAAACAGTGCCTACCCTTAGTCCTGACTCAGCTCTCAGCTCCAACTCCCTGTCTATATACACTCGGAAACAGTGCCTACCCTTAGTCCTGGCTCAGCTCTCAGCTCCAACTCCCTGTCTATATACACTCTGGGAAACAGTGCCTACCCTTAGTCCTGGCTCAGCTCCCAGTTCCAGCTCCCTCCTTATATACACTCTGGGAAGCAGCAAATGATGGTTCAAGTAGTTGTGTTGCTGGCACCTACATGGGAGACCTATATTGAGTTACTAGCTCCCAGCTTTGGCCCAGCCCAGACCCAACTGTTGTAAATATCTGGGGACTGAACCAGCAAATGCAGCAGATGGGAGATTTTTCTCACTCTCTGCCTCTCAAATAAAATAAATAAATATTTTTTTAAAATAAAAACTTGATAAATAGCACTTCATCATATTGTATATATTTAAACTAATACATAAAAAGTATAGCTATGTTTGAGGTACCCTGTGATGTCATACAATATGTATATATTGTGCAGTGCTTAACTGGGGTAAATATAACTATCTCCTTAAATATTTATCTTCCCCTCTTGGTGAAAACATTAAAAATCCTTTCTTCTAGCCCTGTTTATTCTTAGAAAAAATAGACACAGCACATTATTGTTACCTGTAGTCACCCTACTGTGCAATAAAACACCGTAACTTCTAACTTCTATCTAACCATATATTAGTACCCATTTTCCCATCCCTCTCTCCACCATATCCTTCCCCAACCAATCTCTGATAGCAAACATTCTCCTCTTAATTCTTATGAGATGATTTTTTTTAGGCTCCACATGAGTGGAGGTACTCATCTTTATGTTGGCATTGCAGGCAGTGGCTTAACCTGCTGTACCACAACATTGGCGCCTTTCCTGAAAGTTCTTTTTTTTTTTTTTTTTTGACAGGCAGAGTGGACAGTGAGAGAGAGAGACAGAGAAAAAGGTCTTCCTTTGCCGTTGGTTCACCCTCTAATGGCCGCCGCGGCCGGCGCGCTGCGGCCGGCGCACCGCGCTGATCCGATGGCAGGAGCCAGGAGCCAGGTGCTTTTCCTGGTCTCCCATGGGGTGCAGGGCCCAAGCACCTGGGCCATCCTCCACTGCACTCCCTGGCCACAGCAGAGGGCTGGCCTGGAAGAGGGGCAACCGGGACAGAATCCGGCGCCCCGACCGGGACTAGAACCCGGTGTGCCGGCGCCGCTAGGCGGAGGATTAGCCTAGTAAGCCGCGGCGCCGGCCCCTGAAAGTTCTTGATGCTTGTTGATGTGTCTTCTGCATGCTGAAGGATTAGGGATTTTTTTTTTCTTGTCTTCATAATCTGGCTTTGTTTGTGCTTGCTTTCCAAAAATTCTGCTTTTTCTGACCCTGTGAACACTTGTACTATTTTATCACTAAATGGCCCACTAGGTTGAAGTCTGCTGGAAGTGTGCTGTTGGTGTATTGTCACATTTCAACACTAAGAGTTGCACTATCCCAAATTTGGCCCAGATCTGGTACTGGGGCTCACTATGTGCCAGGCCTTCAGACTGATAGGCCTTCAGACTGATAGTGATAGGCTGCCATCTTCTACAAGATAGGTCTCTACTTGATGCTGGGGTAGGTTTAGAAGCTATGTTTGTGAATATTGGCCCAGGAGTAGAGGCCTTTGGGTTTAATCTGATTCTGTGTCTCATCACAAAAGCTTGGCATGAGCTCCGAAGCAGAGTCTTCCATTTGCGTTCCCACATTGTTCCCTAGCAGCTGGAGTCTTGCTGTGCTGTTTGCCAGAGGTTATCAGAGAGGTGGGGAAAGTAGTCTGTTGACTAGTTGGCCATGTGTCCACAGGCTCAGTCTTCCATCACTGGAGTAGGGCCATTGAGCCCTGTCCAGCACCGAGTTCTATAGTGGAGGCTCATATACTGGTTTCATGTCTAAGGTTTGACTGAATCTCTTTGCCATCACTGAAGTGAGAGGGATGGAGACTCTTTCCAAACTGTGCTTCTTGGCACTGGAAGAGTGTTGACACTGACAACTCTTTCTTAGCTGCCTGTTTCAAATGCACTAGTACTTATTACTATGATGTAGTCTCTTAAATAGCTGCCTTAACTCTGGTAAGGGTTCCTTGGTGCACAAATAGCTTTTCAAATTGCTATCTCTTTGGAAAGCTTATCATTGGCGTATCTCACTTGGCTGCCATCTTGCTCCAATTTCAGCATAACTAAGAATTCCTGTCGTTTTAAAAACAATGGTAAAAGGATGAAAATGGCAGCCACAGACTTGGAGAAAATATTTGTAAATCATATATTATAAAGGACTTGATTCAGAATAGCTTAATAATACAAGTAAGAAAAAATGATATAATAAAAATGGGCATGTAGACCAATTGCAAATAAATGAAAAGCATATGAAAAATTTTTGAACATCATTATATAAATGCAAAAAAAATACCAGAAGATATGAGAACATGTCTGTTAGAATGACAAAAAAATATTTAGAGACCATATCGAGTCTTGGCAAGTATGTAGGGCAGTGGAATGCTCATATACATCTGTTAGGAATGTAACATGAAAGAACATTTTAGAGGTTGTTTCTTAAAGTTAAATATTTATTTAAAATTAGTCAACTGTTCTACTCCTATGCAATTACTCAAGGGAAATGAAAGCACATATACAGATAATTGTGTGTTAATGTTCATAGAAGCTTTACTTACAATATTCCAAAATTGGAATCATCCCAAATGTTCATCAGCAGATGAGTGAATAAACAATTTCCGTATGTTTCTTTTTCTTTTATTTATTTATTTGACAGGTATAATTATAGCCAGTGAGAGAGAGAGGCAGAGAGAAAGGTCTTCCTTCTGTTGGTTCACTCCCCAGATGGCCACTATGGCCGGCACTGTGCTGTTCCAAAGCCAGGAGCCAGGTGCTTCCTCCTGGTCTCTCACGCGGGTGCAGGGCCCAAGCACTTAGACCATCCTTCACTGCCTTCCCAGGCCACAGCAGAGAGCTGGACCGGAAGAGGAGCAACAGGGACTAGAACCCAGCACCCATATTGGATGCTGGCACCGCAGGCAGAGGATTAACCAAGTGAGCCATGGCGCCGGCCCCTCAGTATGTTTACATAACGGAATATACCTCAACAATAAGAAAAAATGAACTATGGATACGTGTAACAATGTGGATCAATCTCAGAATAATTATGCTGATGGAAAGAATCCAGACTGCCTCCCAGAAAATAGTTTGATTTTCTTTATATAAAATTTATAAGATATAAACTAGTTCACAATGACTGGAAGCAAATTTGTGATTGCTAAGGAAAAGCAGCAGAGGAAAATAGTCAAAGTAGGAAAGAATGGGCAAAGGGTGTGAAGAAAGCATCAGGGCTGAAGGGATGTGTTCATTATCTTGAATTTGTCAATAGTTTTATGGCTACATGATTATCAAAACTTATCAAATGGCATACTTTAAATAAGTGCTATTTTTAAACAGCTACTATACATCAGTAAAGTCACTTAACTTGCCAGAAACATACCAAATACATTTTTATATGTTGAACTAAAATTTTGAGTTTTAAGGTCTTCAAATATGACAGATGTAAGTGTAGAGTAGTCAAATTCAAAAATTTCAAGAATATTTCCTATTTGTATGTTTATAGATGTCCTTTCTTCTTTAATTTGTTGAAATTCTACAAATATAAACCTTTTGTTTGGCAAGAAAGTAAAGCAGTGGTAACTAACATAAACTAGTGAGAACATAAATTAGTGCAATATCTATTTTAAAATATTCTGAATGTAAATATGTGTATTCCCTTCAACCTTGCCGTTCTCTTTCTGGGTGTATGTGGAGAGTAGAGAGTGCTCAAACTGGTCTCAGGACTCCTTTATTCTCTGATTATTAAGAATTCAAGTTTTTGTTTATGTGAAATACTTAATGAGTGTTGAAATTAACACTGTTTTAAAATATTTACTATTAAGTAACAGTAAAAAACCTATTTACATGTTAACATAAATCTGAAGGAATTTCAAAAATTTCATGGAAAATGAAATTAAAAGGAAATTTTATTTTGGTGCAACATTTTTGAAATCTAGTTTCTTCATAATATGCACTTCCATGAGTTTTTGAAGCCTCCTGGTAATACAGGGAAAATAATTATTTTTCAAAAGAAACAAAATTAGTGAAAAATATTACTGTTTTACATTTTTACCCATCACTTTAGTATCTTACTCAAAAGAGGACTGTTGCTCATATCTGTTTCTAAATTTAATCTGTCAGGTTGTAATTGAAGTACATGAGTAAAATCTGATTCATGAAGATATTCAGTTGGGAAAATGTAAAGTATTACAGTAGCCTTTTCAGAAAATTGTGGACATTCACTGATACTCTGATGCTACACTACAGATCTCTAAGTCTTGAATTTAAGTTGTAATGTTGAAATTGAAATCACATAGGTGAACTTTTTGTATTCTTTTTTTTTTTTTTTTTTTTTTTTTTTTTTGACAGGCAGAGTTAGTGAGAGAGAGAGAGAGAAAGGTCTTCCTTTTTCCCATCGGTTCATCTCCCAAATGGCCACTGCGGCCTGGCGCGCTGTGCCAATCCAAAGCCAGGAGCCAGGTACTTCCTCCTGGACTCCCATACGGTGCAGGGCCCAAGTACCTGGGCCATCCTCCACTGCCTTCCCGGGCCACAGCAGAGAGCTGGACTGGAAGAGGAGCAACCAGGACAGAACTGGCACCCCAACCGGAACTAGAACCTGGAGTGCCGGCGCCGCAAGGCGGAGGATTAGCCTAGTGAGCCGCAGCGCTGGCCAACTTCTAGTATTCTTTTACATTTAAATCTGTTGATCTATTTTGTGCTTTAGATGGGTCTTTTATCCAGGCTTATCCTGTAATACTAGGTACCACACATTTGGGAAATATTGGTTCACTGAGATCTTCAAATCTTCCAAATGTTGGCACATTCATTTAAATAATATCAACACATGATATTCATTAAACTCAATGATTCTATCAGAAAAGTCTCCAAGAATTGGAAAACTCTAAAGCTTACTATTGTTTAAAAACAATATGTCATTCATTTTCCTTGAAATGACAAGATTGTTTTCTTTAATTTTGATAAAATAGCCATTCAGTTCCAGTTGTGAATCACCCTGGTTTGAATTCTCTTTTAAGTGAAAGTTGTAATTCTTGAAAAATGGTTTGTTCATCTCACATTTCAATCATATAGCTTCTTTTCCTTGAGATAAACTCTGATTTTTATTATGCATTAGAAGTACTTTATGCATAGTGACATAAAATAGGACTAGCAAGTATTTTTTCTAAAAGATCAGGTGGTAAGTGTTTTAGGTTTTGTGGACCACTGAATTGGGTTAAGAGTTATATCTGTTCAACTATGGAATCATAATGTGAAAACAACCCCAGAAAACATGTAAACAAATGGAAATAGTTGTGTTCTAATAAAACTTTATTTACAAAATCAAGAAGCAGATCAGATTTTCCCAAGCTGTAGTTTGTCAACTCCTGACTCAGCATATTAACAAGATGACTATTTAGGGCCAAGCTTTAATGAAGTTTGTAACGTTGACTGCTTCACCAGAGTGTAATCCTTAGAAACATTATCCATCATTATTCTTCTGTCTCTTTAGGAGCGCCTGTTCTTTCCTGTCTGCATTATGTAACCTGCCTGCCTGAAGCCAACCTTAACAGCTGAGCCCTGCATTCAGTAGTGCATCCTGCCTGTAGATTTCCCCTTAAGTTACTCTCTACTGCTTTTAATCTCACCTCTTTTTAGCTTTTTGTACTTGACCTCAAAAATAATTGAATGTGTCCCATCTTTAAACAATCAAAAACGTGTCTCTGGCCATCTCTCCCTCGCATCCAGCGATCCCAAGCTTTATTTCCTTTGCTGCCAGACATGGCAGCAGTCGCCTGATTGTGCAGTCATGTATCGCTTAACAACAGGCATGGATTCTGAGAAATGCCTTGTTAGGAGATTCTGTCGCCATGGGAATGTCATAGAGTGCACTTTCACAAACCTAGGTGCTACGCGTCCATCACCCGCCATGGCCTCTTGGTGCAATCAAGAGACACAGTAAAGATGAGAGGTATGAGGCTGCTGCAGGCACAGCACAGCATTCTGCTTTATAGTTACACTGTTTTTAAATAGGTAGATTGAGTATACTCTAAATAATGATAGAAAGTACAGTGCAGTAAGTGTTTAAGCCAATACATGTCACTCATTATCAATATCAAGTGTTATGTATGGTACATAATTGTATGTGTTGTACTCCTAGCACTAGCAAAGCAGAAGGTTTGTTGACACCAGAATCACCACCAATGCATGAGCAATACCTTGTGCTATGTTATGTTGCAACAACTACAGTATCACTGGGCAATAAGGATTTTTCAGATGTGTTGTAATCTTTTGGGACATGGCTATACATCAGTCTGTTATTTACCAAAGTGTCATTATGTGGTGCATGACTGTGTATTCTGTTCTTCTAGTTCAACACAAAGATACATTGGTGGTTAAACAGACTGAATTTTCACATGAGCAAATAGATATTAGAGATGACAGGGAAGAGGAATCTTGGACAATTCTCTCCATAGTATTTGACACTAGCGACTGCTAATTGCTTCTTGCAGTGTTTGAAGCTCTTCTTAATTGGCTCCCACAAGCCCACGTTCCTGGGCTCCTCTTTACCACTTTGTTGTTTCACTCATGTTTCTTCCATTCACATCATAAGCATTGGTCTTAGCTTTGATTCTTGTTTATTTTCTTACTTATCCATGTAATTTTCATTTTTCTTTTTATGGTCTCTGGCTTACTTCTTCTACTTGAATAGTTTCAGCTCCTTTTTAATTATTTTTTAAAGATTTATTTATTTACTTGAAAGGCAGAGTTATACACAGAGAGTGAGTGAGAGAGATCTTTCATCCACTGATTTACTCCCCAGATGGTCCTGATGGCCAGGGCTGGGCCAAACTGAATGAAGCCAGGAGCCAGGAGCTTCATCCAGGTTCTCATATATGTGGCAAGAGGACAAGCAGTTGGGCCATTCTCTGCCACTTTTCCAGGCCAATAGCAGGGAGCTTCATTGAAGTGGAGCAGCCAGGACAAGCATCAATGCCCATATGAAATGCCGGCACCTCGGGTAGTAGCTTTGCCCACTGTGCCACTGCACCAACCCCTTCCTTTTGAATTCTTGATGATCCCAAAATCTGTACCTAGGACAAATGTTTCTCTTGAGCTTTAGAACATATTTCTTTATCCTCTAGCATACATCTCAACTTAGGACTCCAGTAGCTGTTTAATTTTTTATGTAGTCTAACATGGCTTCTATCTCCCTTGACACCAAGCTGCCTGTAATTGCAGTAAATAACATTTCTGAGCCCCAACCCAGAAATCTGGAACTGCCCAGGCTCCCTTTTCCCTTCATCTCTAATATCCATTTGCCTTCTGGAATCTCTGCTTGCATCCTTAGCTTTTTCAAATCTCCTTTGCCTTTTCATTAGTTCAGGTTCACCCCATCTCTCAGCAGACCTTTCTAACTCCCTGGTCTTCCCTCTTCTCATACATCTTTCCACGCAAAGGGGCTTATTCGTTATCCTGTGCTTCTGCTTTACTCAGAAGGTAGCATTTAGCAGTCACTCTACAACGTGGTTGAATTGTAAAACAAAAAGCCAAATCTTACTAGTTCTTTCTCACTAAAACACCAAAAGGGGTTCCCATGCATACATATGGTAAAATCCAAACTTTTTTTAAGGTTTATTTATTTATTTATTTGAAAGAGTGATGGGGAGGGTGAGGGAGAGAACGACAGAGTGAGAAAGAAATAGAGAGAGAGATCCTCTATCCATTGGTCCACTCCCCCATATGCCTGCAACATCTGTGGCTAGGCCAGGTGAAAGCCAGGAGCCAAGAACCAGGGATTCCATCCAGGTCTCCTGCATGGGTGGGAGGAACCCTGGTACTTAATCCATCATGGGCTGTCTCCCAGATATGTTAGCAGGAAGCTGGATGGAAGTGGAATATCTGGGAGTCAGACTGGTGCTCTGATGTGTGATATGGGTATCCGAAACAGCACTTACCCCTCTGCATCACACACCTGCCCAAAGTCCAAACTCGTTAGTGTTATCTCTGAGACTCTTCACTGGGCATTCCCTAACTCCTCAGCTTGGAAGACAAGCTTGTGGGTTTTTTGGGCACCAAAATAAACTTAACTTTCAATTCCATTTTCCATGAATTTTTTTTAAAAACTCTGCCATATACTTTCCTCCAGCCTGCCACAGTTCTCCGGTATGACCTCTTATGGCTCCATCTGGTAAGGATGTCCTCCTTACTCCTCTTGCATCTCAGCTCACTGTAACATCTCACTTAACTTCCCCTCTCCACAGAGGCCCTCCTAATGCCCCAGTAATAGTCCCCTAATGCAGTGTGTGTATAACAGTACTCACCAAGACTTATTTTGGGCACTTACTGTGTTCAGACAGCGTGTGATCCTTGTAATAGCCGGAAGGTGGTCATCATTTCCCCTATTTGAAAGATGAGATCCTGAGTCAAACAAAAATTGAAATATTTTCCCAGAATTACACATCTATCCAGGCCCTGGACTTTCTCTTGTCATATTGTCTTTATTTACTCATGCCTTGTAGGCATTTCTCTCACGTTATCTGAGCATAAACCTGTTTCCTCCAGAGCAATGCATTTCTGCATGTCCAGTTCAATGAATAAATGAATAGCAGAACTTGTAACCAACACAGTTTCAAGGGTAAAGTCATCCTATGATGTCATCTGTCTCAGGAAACAATATTATGGCCTGGTGATGTTTGTTTTACCAAGAACTGTTTATATTTTTGGATAAAGTATGTTTCTGGTAACTTTGGCTCAGTTTGTGTTCATGGTGCGCGGTGCCCTGTGAGGCACTGCATAGAGAAGACATGGGAGTGACTGTTCCCATCTTCAGGGAGCCTAGGCAAAACAGATTCACGTCTAGTCTGAACAGCCAGGCAGACCAAGAGCCTCAGGATTTAAAACACAGGGAGGTCCCCGTGGGACTACATTTAAAAGGAACCAGAAAAGACTTCCTGAAGGATGAGTAGAATCTTTGTGGTGATAGGATAGGGATGATGACTAGAATTTATAATAAAAATTAAGTAATAAGTAAGGCAACTTTGATCCATTTATAATTCAGAACAATTATTGGTGACCTTTAGCCTAGGAGGTAAGAGATGTTTCAGTGATCAAGCATTACTTTTTTAAAAACCATATTTGTTGTAATAAAGAAATGTATAAAATCAAATGGATAGCCCAAGGATTGCTGCGTGTAGTTGTTGAGTGAGGAAGAGGGTTTGTGTCTGCCTTTGTTGCGTGGGATTTCCTAGGAACTAGGGTGTCGGGTGCCTCTCTGCAGAGTGTCTGTCATGCGGTATGTGCTGTCCTGAGGTCAGGGTGTGCTGCTGCTGCTGCAAACACTTAGGTCTGCAGTGTCCCAGCGTGGCTCAGCTTCTCCGCCATAGCACATGACCTTTGGTTGCCCCAGCTAACTTTTTGACTGTCCTGACCTCTTTTTCTGAAAACTGGAAACCCTTTGCACCACCATATGACCCTTCAGTGTACCTGGAGTCATACTAATATGTAGATATGGACAGTAGTAATTTAATGCATAAATGTTGTTCTAGGAAAGCTCAGATGGATGTAGTGGATTGTTTTTTTCCCCGTTACTATTTGTACTCATCCAACAAGTGTATTTGTACCCACATGAAGTATGTTTTGAATTCTAATTACTGTCTTCAAATGAAATATAGAATAAGTATCTACAAGTTTGAAGCATTCTACTTGGAATGGTGGCATAGAAAATTAGCATGAGGTTTAGCAGTCCTGGAGTTTGTAATTTTAAAAGTAACATCTGGGGGCCAGCGCTGTGGCATAGCGGGTAAAGCCGCTGCCTATGGTGCCGGCATCCCATATGGGTGCTGGTTCAAGTCCTGGCTGCTCCACTTCTGATCTAGCTCTCTGATATGGCCTGGGAAAGCAGTAGAAGATGGCCCAAGCCCTTGGGCCCCTGCATCCACATGGGAGACCCAGAACAAGCTCCTGGCTCCTGGCTTCGGATAGGTGCAGCTCCAGCCATTGTAGCTAGGGAGTGAAAAACCAGATGGAGGACATTTCTCTCTCTCTTTCTCTCTCTCTCTCTCTCTGCCTCTCCTTCTCTCTGTGTAACTCTGACTTTCAAATAAAATAAATAAATCTTTTAAAAAAAGGTAACATCTGCCTGCGCCGCGGCTCACTAAGCTAATCCTCCGCCTTGCAGCGCCGGCACACCGGGTTCTAGTCCCGGTCGGGACACCGGATTCTGTCCTGGTTGCCCCTCTTCCAGGCCAGCTCTCTGCTATGGCCCGGGAGTGCAGTGGAGGATGGCCCAAGTGCTTGGGCCCTGCACCCCATGGGAGACCAGGAGAAGCACCTGGCTCCTGCCATCGCATCAGCGTGGTGCGCCAGCCGCAGTGCACCGGCCGCGGTGGCCATTGGAGGGTGAACCAATGGCAAAGGAAGACCTTTCTCTCTGTCTCTCTCTCTCTCTCTGTCCACTCTGCCTGTCAAAAATAAAAATAACAAATACCAAAAGGTAACATCTGTGTAGCTATGGATAAAATTCAGAAAAGAGTTAATGAACCACTGACCATAATAATCAACAAGTAAAAAGTAGTGGTGCAGTAAGTCTGTGATTATGGAGTGGATTGAAATCCTGTTTTTACAAAAATAGAAGAAGAAAAGAAAGAAATGAAGAGGATTGAGGGAGGGAGACAGGGAGTGAGAGAAGTATGGTTATCTTCTTAGAACTGTACCCACGAAATTTATGAAATATGTTCTCTCTGTATTAATCACAAATTTTAAAAATTCAGAAAAGAGTAGAGAATAGAATTCAGTAGAAATAATAAGCTCAAGAACAGATACATTGGTTAAATAATAGATTTATGTGCCCACGTGGAAGAGTATTACAGTTTAATTTTAAAAACTTGTATCACCTATTGCCAAAGTAATGTTGAAGGCATATTTGAGGAAGCAGGTGTAAATGCCTGAAATATGAAGTGAATTTTTGTATGTAAAGGGTAATGTCATTGATTGATATGTTCTGTGTCCATAGATTTGATCCAGGCTACCAATGAGACCAATGTTAATATTCCTCAGATGGCCGACACACTCTTCGAGCGGGCCACAAACAGTAGCTGGGTGGTTGTATTTAAAGCTTTAGTGACAACACATCATCTCATGGTGCATGGCAATGAGGTAAACTCACTAAACTTAACTTTTCCTTTTTTATGGAGGAAGGAGGCTTTCAGAAAGAATATGGTAGTGACAATGACCCTTTGAATTTTCAATAATTAGAAAAAGAATAAAATCTAGGGGTCAGAATCATTTGGGGTACAATTTTATTCTTCTACTTCATCTATTTTATTCTTCTATTCAGATATTTTCAAAAAATAAAGTTTGTCATATATGTTTATAGAGATACTGAAGTATTAAGTATTATTGGTACCTAAAGTGCCATATAAACCATATAAACAAAAGATTGTTAGGAGAAAGGAAAAATAGAACTACTTTTCTGATAGAAAATATATTTGTGCCTACGTGTGACAATTGCTTGCATGTTTGATTTTGGAAACTACTGATAAAATTACAGCTACCTGTTTTATGTAGAATGCTAGCTAAATCATGTTAAATTGCAGTGTTTCTACTATATGCGGAAATGAAAGATCCTACAATTTTACTTTATTCAGTAAGTTTTAGTCAACAGTTACCCCTCCTCACCCCCAGAAATACTCAGCAAATAGGAAGCTTTACAAGTGTAACTAAGTAAAAGAGATTACAATGACAGTTTGTAAAAATAAAATAAAATAAAATAAATTAAAAAAAGAGAAAAGAAAGAAAGGAAAGAAAACCAAAAAGCCAACCAAACAAAAAACCCTTTGGTATTGGAAATTGTTTAAACATGTAATTTGAGAGAATAATGAGTGTATAATTCTAACTTTTGCTTTTCAGAGATTTATCCAGTATTTGGCCTCTAGAAATACATTATTCAATCTCAGCAACTTTTTGGACAAAAGTGGATCTCATGGTGAGAATATTTAAATTTTACATATTTTGTTTTTGCTAATACTTTAAATTTTGAAAGGGGGTTGTTAATCTAAAATTATTACAACTGATGACTCTATAAGTATTTAATTAAAATGTAAAAATATTTATATAAAAGTACCTTTAAAATATCTCATTGTAGACAACTCAGCATATAAAATATTTATTCATTTTATTTTTGTCATTTTTCAGTGTTTACCTCAAAAAGTAACAGTTGAATTGCTAGACCCCAGTTTGCTTATGAAGGCATAAGAGATAATAAAATGAAAGATGCCTTCCTAATGGAAAAAAAAAAAAACAACAGTGATCCTGTCTTAAAGTAATCATTTTGGAGATTAACTGTTTGAACTGCAATAATTTGTTCATTCTTCATATTTACTGATTGCTGCTTGTGTATAAGACAAACACCTCAGACAAGTTGACTGTTTTGAGGTAGCTACATGTATTAAGCATGAAACAGGCTGTTATTTGAAACAGTGAACAAAACTGAAAGGCAAAAAATCAAAAAGCCATTCTGTACAAGGATAGCAGAACATTCAAGCTGTGTAGTCATGAAATGCATCGTGCCAAGAGTAGTTTTCCCTGGAAGTACGACATTGAGGTCTGTCTACACTTGAGGAGTTAAGAAAAACTAATACTAAACTAAGCACAATTAGAGGTATTTTATTAATCCATTGTATTTTCTCCCCTCTCCCCCAGGTTATGATATGTCTACCTTCATAAGGCGCTATAGTAGATATTTGAATGAAAAGGCTTTCTCTTACAGACAGATGGCATTTGATTTTGCTAGAGTGAAGAAAGGGTATGTTTTTTTTTTCCTCCTACTGATTTGAATAGAATACATTGCTGGGGAATATTTGATTTATTTTAAATAAGTTAAAATCCAATTAATTTTGGTCATGAAGGCCATTTAAAATCCACTGAAAAATGAAAATCCAATAATATTGTCAAAGTTAGCCTTGAATTTCAGTAAACATTATCTTTATGTAGAAAAATATGATTTGTAGCTCATAATTGATATGGCCTATGCTTTGTGTAATAAAATTATTTCAAAATCCTTAAGCATACATTGTGTGTGTATTTTGATAATTTTGAAAGGGGGAGAACTAAGATGAGTTTCATTTAATAAATAGCACAGTATATGAGGGTAGCCTGTAAATGAGGGTAGCTGTTTCAGTATATTTTTTTAATTTTTTTATTTAATAAATGTGAATTTACAAAGTGCAGCTTTTGTATTGTTGTGGCCCCCCCCCCACAACCTCCCTCCCTCCCGCGGCCCTCCCCTCTCCCACACCCTCTCCCATCCTGCCCTTCATCGAGTTGCATTTTCAATTACCTTCATATACTGAAGATCAACTTAGTATACACTAAGCAAGGATTTCAACAGGCTGCACTCACACCACCGCACAAGGTATAGGGTATTGTTCGACTAGTAGTGTTGTTTTTAAGTTTCATAGTAAAACACATTAAGGACAGAGATCCTACGTGGGGAGCATGTACCCAGTGACTCCCGTTGTTGATTTAGCAATTGGCACTCTTATTTATGATGTCAGCAATCACCCGAGGCTCTTGCCATGAGCTGTCTAGGCTATGGAAGCCCCTTGAGTTCACCAACTCTGAACTTGTTTAGTCAAGGCCATATCACAGTGGAGGTTCCTTCCTCCCTTCGGAGAAAGGCGCCTCCCTCCTTGATGGCCTGTTCCTTCTGCTGGGGTCTTGTTCACCAGGATCTTTCATTTAGATTGTTTTTGCCACCGTGTCATGGCTTTCCACGCCTGTTTCAGTATATTTTGATTGAGATGGAAATGAACTTGTGTTGTGGTAGAGTCTGTTTTTGAGAGGTAATACTGTCATAGGAAACATAGACACACATGCACAATACTGTAATGAAACTAATTACTATGATGTGCTAATTAAGAAAATGTTGTTGAAAAAGCGCTTGGATTTTAATTCATAATTAGCACTCATTTCTCTCTAAATGGGTGTAGAGTTGAAATGTTTGCTCAGAAAACTGGATAGATCTTGTATTTGTTCTTAATTTGAATTAACAGCAAGGTGTTTATGGAAGTTTTGATATTATAATCTCAAGAATCCACATGAAAAGATATAATTCTGTCTTTCCAACAGTTGACCTAACCTTACCTTGGAGTTAATTTTTTATTATGGTGGTGAAAGATAAAAACTTGCTATTCAGAGTACCTTAGTTTCTTGTGAGTCAAAATAAAATTAGGGTTTTTTTCTTCATCATCTTCTCATTAGGAATGATTCTAGTTCATACACCTCTGCTCTAACTTCTTACATGGCCTGGGGCAACCCTGGCTGATTTTCCCAATTACAGTGACCTCTCCATAATATGTCCATAGCCTTCTTAGAAACTTCTACACCTCTGTATAGCCATGTGAGGACACTTCGGGATGATTTACCACCACTGGGGTGAGAGAGACTCTGAAAGTTGCCATTAGCATCCTGTTCACATCACCTAGATATTTTCCTTAGCTGTTGCAATACCATCACTCCTTGATCATATATGAATGCAGGAGTTTCATAAGAGATCTGCAGGTAGATATGGGGTACGGTTCTGTCTCTGGTGCCCCCTGTAGCACCAACTTCCAGGCTCATCTTCATAGCTAAACTCTTTTCTCCATTTGGGAACACTTCACATTTCAGCATGCATGTTTCTTTTCACTTGATATAGGAGCATATACACTTTAATCCCAGTCTCAGAGATTTAGAGACTTCCAAAACATGTATTCTGTTTCTCAAAGTGGGGGAGGGCTTATATTTTAACACTATTACATTTGTTATAGATTTGTAAGATTCCATTCAGAAAGTCAACTGACTTCTTTTATCTGTATTTCATTGCTTTCTTCCCAAGGGCAGTGCAGATAGAAAGAAAACATTTTCTGTATGGTTGAGGAGTGAGAATGAATAAACAGAAGCAGTATATGTGGAAGAGAGAACTACAATCTCTCAGTACCTCAAAACTTATCCCAAAGAAAAATCAGAAAATGAGGGAGGAGGAACATCTTAAAACAATGTGTGTGATCTTGAATTTCTGTATACAAGAATGTTTTATCCTTTCCTTTTTTAAAAAACTGTAGGGCTGATGGTGTAATGCGGACCATGGCTCCAGAGAAACTACTAAAGAGCATGCCAATACTGCAGGGACAAATCGATGCACTGCTTGAATTTGATGTAGGTACCTTACCAGATCTTTCTCAAACAATCAGTATTGTCTTTCACTTGAAGGTGGGCTAAGATTGAATCCACAGATTTCCTCAGGAAGTGACTTTAGATATCCTTCATTTAGATAAATTAAATGACTGAGGTTCCCCAAATTTTCTAACCAGTTTCCCAAGTGTTTACTTAATTCTTAGAAAAATATGAGTGATATATTCTGGGAGCTTCACACTTTGAGTAGGATGGTGGTTCCCTGTAGTGTTCAGCAGGATGAAGTGTCTGCAAGGTGTATCCTCAGGCAGCCAATTAATTTGACCAACTGTTGGGACATATTTTATGTGAACTGCAGGAATGATACTATCCACCAAAGAAAATTATTTTTGTTTTTTCGTAGATCAAGTTGGTCCCTTCGGGCAATGTCAACATCTCTGAAAACCATACCTATATCCAGTCTATGGTGGTGGATACGCTAATCTACAACATTTTATAAAACTGTATAGGCCAAACATGCACATGCACACACACAGGACTATAAGCAAACCCAGGGAAAACCAAATAAGATCGGTGGATTTTATCCTTGTCAATATCCATGACTGTGATATTGTACTCTAGTTTAGTAGGATGTCACCACTAGGAGAAATTAGGTAAATGGCACGTGGGATTGCTTTGCACTACTTCTCACAGCTATATGTGAATTTACAGTTATCTCAAAATAGAGTTTAATTAGGCAATACTGAGTCATGAAAATAAAATATTTTGATATGTGGGAAGAGTCATAACTCACGTTGTCTGCTCTCCTGTGCTTTGGGAGTTGCCTAAAGCAAAGATGTTCTTTAAGTAAGTAAGTTAAATTTTCTGTTTAGAGTGTGTTGCTTAATATATAATTGAATCATAATTATAGCACCTAACTCCTGTGAAATTTCAGTAAAAGTGGCAAACCATCTTACTGTTTTTGACCGATTTTACAGTGAGGACTTAACTTGATGTCTATGGACTTTTCTTCTTTTAACTTTTTTCTTTTTATTTATTTGTTGTTCTTTGCTCTCCTTGCCCTTAAAAAAGGGTTCTGCTTAAAGAAGAAAAGTTATAAATGGGAAAACAGCAGAGCCTGTGAAGTTGTGGATAAAGATTGAGGAGTTGGGAAAAATTATGCTCCTTTGTGTTAATCATCAGAGTATTTGGTGAATGATTGAACATTTATGAGTTTCAAGAGTTATTTTATGGGTGGCAGGCTAGGATAGTCCCATACTCTTCTTCCACACTGAGTCATTGTAGGCTCCTAGAACCTGAACCCTTTCATAAAGTCTGTTAGATAAAGTAGAGGAAATGCAATATCATGTAGCAAAAGTAACCAAAGACAAGATGTTAAATGGGGGATTTGATTGATGTGGATCATTGGTCAAACAGCATGTATCTATGTCCTGTGTTGATAGGACTAATTTCATTGTCTAATATGAATTAAAAACATATGCAAGCCATCTTTTGATATTGGAAGAGTTACTAAGAGGGTTACTCAAGATTTGTAGAATATGAATGAATTTATTAGTAATTATTTGAGATGTGATTATTTGAGTAATCATTTGAGATAACTGACTTGAGAAAGATTCTGATTTGGTGATATGCAGTTAACATTATATTTTTATTTTTTTCTAGGTGCATCCAAATGAACTAACAAATGGTGTCATAAATGCTGCATTTATGCTACTTTTCAAAGATCTTATCAAACTTTTTGCTTGCTACAATGATGGAGTTATTAACTTACTCGGTAGGTAGAATGACTGAAACACATCTGGGATGATGGGATACGTGTAAGACAGGTGAATTCTCTGGAGTGAAACCATTGTCTCACTTCTAGTGCAGTAAAGGGAGTGTGTGGCCAAGTCAGTATTATATGGGATACTATGATACCGGTAAGTCCACAGATGGTGGTGCTGGCTGAGCATTATGGACAGAGATAATAAACAGACACCTGGGATAACTGTCCATTACAATGTAAACAGACTGATGACCCCCTTCCTGGCCTGTTAACCTGGTGAATGACTGGTCTTCTTGTTCTATTGTGTTGTGAAGAAAGCTCAGCATTGATCTTAAATGTTGGCTGACTGAGGACCCAGAAAAAATGGTAGGCCTCTCAGCACTGGTGATGAGAAGCCCATGCTGTTCAGCCATTTCATAACCTTTGTTTTAGATATCCTGGCCACTTTCTTTAGAGTTCTTTTATCTTCTTGATTATTGAGAGCCTTTTTGTTGAACATGCCCTTTGCTTTGCATTTACATGGGATGAAAAGGTTCTCATGTGGTCTATTTTGTGAGATCCATTCACTACCTCCTCCCTGGACCTCCTAATCTCCAATTCCCCAATTTTCTTTTTTCCAAGTTGCTTACCATCCAGTCCAGTAGTTTCTTGCTACCCAAAATTTGGTATAGTTCCACACATATTACCATATCTCTTTGACATAAATTAGAAAATAAAATAGATACTGGTAGAATTGTCACCTACCGTGCAGATTTCTTTCTGTTGTCAAGGTCATTCATTTTTTTTAGAGGTGAAATTCATCAGATCACTTCCTGCTTGTAACAAGCATGAGGAAACATCTCAGAACAAACAAATTTTTTCTTTCCTTCAGTTGATCATAGAAAACTCCTTAGTGGCCAAAAGTATTAGCTGTAGGAGAAAGGGCAGTACAGAAAATAGGTGCATAGGAAATACGAACTTTTATATAACCTACCTGATTACTTACAACCTGCTTGAGGCTGATGTCTGACATATCACTTCCATTTGATAATGAAGTATTCTTACACTTATCCAACACCATTTTTTGAAGAGACTGTGCTTTCTCTAGGAAATGATTTTAGTTCATTTGTTAAAGATTAGATGGTTATAGATGAGTGGGTTAATTTCTGGGGTTGCTGTTTTGTTCCACTGGTCTACATGTTCATTTTTGTGTCAGTATCAGGCTGTTTTGATTATAATAGCCCTGTGGTATGCCTTAAAATCTGACATTGTGATGCTTCTGGCTTTGTTTTTATTGTTTAAGTTTGCTTTGGCTATTCAGGGTCTTTTGTATTTTCGTGTGAATTTTAGGATTGTTCTTTCTAGATCTGTGAGGAATGACCTTTGCATTTTGATCAAGATCCCATTGAACTTGTAAATTGATTTGGATAGTATGGACGTTTTGATGATATTAATTCTTCCAGTCTATGGACATGGAAGATTTTTCTGTTTTTTGGTGTCTTCTTCTATTACTTTCACTCATGTTTTATACTTTTCATTGTAGAGATCTTTCACATCCTTGGTTAAATTTATCACAAGGTATTGAAAGTTTTTTGGTTACTATTGTGGATGTAACTGACCTTATAAGTTCTTTCTCTGCAGAACATTGTTGGTGCATAAGAATGCCATTGATTTTTGTGTTGATTTTATATCCTGCAACTTTGCTGAACTGTCTTGCGGGTTCTAATCATCTCTTAGTGGAGTCTATTGGTTCCCCTATATAAAGAATCATGTCATCTGCAGTCAGGGATAATTTGACTTCTTCCTTTCTAACTTATATCTTTTTAATTTCTTTTTCTTGCCTAATGGCTATGGCTAAAACTTCCAGAACTATATTGAATAGTAATCATGAGAGTGAACATCTTTGTCTGGTTCTGCATCTTAGTGGAAATGCTTCTAGCTTTTCCCTGTACAATATGATGCTGACTGTGGGTTTGTCATATATTACCTTGATTGTGTTGAGGTATGTTCCTTCTCTACTCAATACTCAATTTTTTAAGTTTTTTTTTTTTTATCATGAAAGGATGCTGTGTTTTATCAAATGCTTTCTCTGTATCTATTGAGGTTATGATTTGGATTTTATCCTTCACTTTGTTGATGTGGTGTGTCATGTTTATTGATTTGCATATGTTAAAACATCCCTGCATCACTGGGATAAATCCCCTTTGGGTGGATGATCATTTACTGTGTTGTTGCATTTTATTTGCTAGTATTTTGTTCAAGATTTTTGCATCTATGTTTATCAGGGATATTGGTCTATTGTTCTCTTTTGGGTTGTATCTTTTTCTGGTTTCGGAATTAAGGTAATGCTGGCTTCATGGAATGAGTTTGAAAGGATTCTGTCCTTATCTAGAGTTTTGAATATTTTGAGAAGAATTATATTAGTCATTCCTTAAAAGTCTCATAGAATTCAGCAGTGAAGCCATCTCGTCCTGTGCTTTTCTTTGTTGGGAGGCCCTTTATTACTGATTCAATCTCAGTCTTGGTTATTGGTATATTCAGGCTTTTCTATTGTCCTTATGCTTCAACTTTGATAAATTACTTGTGTCTATGTTCCTGCACTTCCTGTATTTAGATGTCCATATCTTTCTCCAAATTGGGGAAATATTCTGCTATTATTTCTCTGATTAGGGTTTTTAAGCTATTCTTTATTTCCATATCTTCAGCAACTATTGAGACTCATATATTTGTTCATTGAATGGTATCCCATAGGTCCTAAACTGTTTTCAGTTTTTCTAATTTCCTCCTCCTTCTCCTCCTTCTTCCCTACCACCTCTCCCACCTCCTCCTTCCTCCTTCCCTCTCACTTCTCCTCCTCCTCTTCTTGTTTTTCTTCTGTTTTCTGCTTTCCTCTTCTCTGTCTCCTTCTCTTTATTACTGACTGAGATATTTCAAAAGACCTGTCTTCTAGATCAGATATTCTTTCTCTGCCCTCACCAAGTCTGTTGCTGTTAAGACTCTCCACTGTATTTTTTATTTGACTTATTGAATACTTAATTTCAAATATTTCTGCTTGTTCTTTTTCAGTGTCTCTCTTTGCAGGATTTCTTATATAGCATGTTCTGATTTTCTTATTTCATTTCATTGTTATTTCTAAGTTTTTGAGTAACCTTATAATCATTTTTTCTTTATTTTCATTTTTAAAGATTTATTTATTTCTTTGAAAGGCAGAATGACACACAGAGATAAGTATCAGCTCTCCACTAGTTTACTCCACAAATAGACACAACATCCAGGGTGGGCCAGACTAAACCAGGCACCAGTATCTTCATCAAGGTCTCTCACGTGGTGGCATCAGTAAAGCTCTTGGGCCATCTTCCACTGCTTTCCTAGGCCATTAGCAGGGAGCTGGATTGAAAGTGGAGCAGTTGGAACTTGAACCAGCACCCATATGGAATGCCAGCATCACAGGGACTGGGTAATCGACTATGCCACAGTGCCCTCCCCATGACCATTCCTTTGAATTCTTTTTCAGGCATTTCCTCAGTCTCTCCTTCTTTACATCTAATATTAATTTATTGTTGTGTTCTTTTTGTGGGATCATAATTGCCTTCTTTTTTTTATGTTTCTTGTGTTTTTACATTGATTTTTATGCATCTGGTGGAATCTGTTGTTAGTGTCTCTTCTGGAGGATTTTTTTTTTTATTGAAGGCATTATTCCTGGAAATGGGCCTCTGGAGCTCAGTGGAGTGCCTAAAGCTTACACTTGAGTTCCAGTAGTATGTGTTGGGTAGGGCCAGAGAGTTCTAGCCAACATTTGTCTGTGGGACAAGAGTCCAAAGTGATACTCAGTATGGACGTGGTGCTATGGCAGTACAGCCCTGACCACAGTCAGTTGGTAGAGTATACAGTGGAGCTGGCTAGTTCATTCACAGTTGCACACCTTCTCTGTGCCAGGGTGAAGCAGCTGATTCACAGCCTGGAGTGAACTCACAGTACCAGCACACCTCACCCAGGTGTGTGCACCCCACCCCGCCCTGCAGTGTATCCCTCACCCACTCTATTAGATCTGTCTGCCGTGTGCAGGGAGTTCTGATTCTCTTCAGCCAAACTGGGTGGGCACTCAGGAACCCAGCCACTACAGGAGGCCCTCTCGGGCCCATGACCCATGCCCAGAACTCCACAGTCACAGGGTGCGGGGGCTGTTCTCTCTGTCATGCAAGCTGCCCCGGCCCTGGCAGCCTGCAGCAGCAGTGGGACTGCATGCTGTTCCCTGAAACAGAACAGAGCTTGGGTGCTACTCTAACACAGCAAATGGAGTCTGGCACTTTGGTTGGGGGAGGGATGGGAGGCAAGATGGCCTCCCTTCACACAGCAAAGCAGTCACTCATATCCCTGCCAGCTCCCCAGGCCCGGCTTATTGGCAATGGGGACTGTGGAATTCTCCCTCACTCACAGCTGCCAGGGGTGGGGGACTGTGGCAGCCTCCACAGCTTCCCCTCAGCTTCCCCTGGCAAGATGGTGCTTCCCAGCCAGGAGATGGCCGTGTAGATGCTGGAGTGGCTGGTGGCACACGGCATGTCTGTCCTTTCTCTTTGCTGCCTCACAGAGTTTCTGTTTCTGTTCTGCTCTGTGCATTCCACACTAAAAACATCTCTCCATCAGTCCCATGGGAACATGGTCCTTCCTTTGTTTTTCTGGTCTCTTTCTGTGGCTGACGTCAATGCAGCTTCTCACTATTCAGACATCTCGCATTCTCCTCGACAATGGCATTTTCAATAAATGGTGAAGGACTAACTGAACATCCACAAACCAAACAAATGAATTTAGATACAGACCTTACACCCTTCACACACACACACACAAAAAAACCTATAGTGGATCAAAGACATAAATATAAAATACAAAACCATACAAATCCTGGAAGGTAGCATAGTAGAAAACCCAGATGGCCAGTGATAAACTGTACTTCATTAAAATGAAAAATTAAGAGAATGAGAAGACATCTCATGGACTGGGAGAAAATACTTGTAAAGGACACTGACAGCTCTGTTATCTAAAACATACAAAGATTTCTTAAGTCAACATTAAGAAAACAAACAACTCTTTTAAAAAAAGGGCCAAACACTTTAACAGATACAGCACCAACAAAGGTAAACAAATGTCAAATAAGCATTGAACAAATGCTTCTTGTTATAGGTCATCTGGGAAATGCAAAGTAAGATAACACTGGTATAGCACTAAACCCTTGTTAGAATGACCAAAGTCCAGAAGACTGACAATACCCGATGTTGGCCAGAATCTGGAGTAACAGGAACTCTCAGTCATTGCTAATGGAAATGCAAAATGGTACAGCTCTGTTGGAAGATAATTTGACAGTTTCTTACAAAATGGAATATATTCATCATGTGATCCAGCATTAGTGTTCCATGTTATTTATCCAGAGGTGTTGAAAACATATGTAAAATCTGCACGTAGGATTATTGCAGTTTTATTCATAATAAAAAAAAACTTAGATGCAACCAAAACGTCCTTCTGTAGGTGAATGGATAAACTGGCACATCCAGACCATGGAATATTACTCAGTACCAAAAGGAAATGAGCTATTAAGTCATGAGACTATTTCAAACAAGCCAGTTTGAGAAGGCTACTTTACTTATTCTTACTTTATGCCTTTCTGGCAAAGGCAAATATGGAGTCAGTGAAAAGATCAGTGGTGGTTAGTAGGGAGAGAGGGATTCATGGACAGAACACAGAGGTTTTAGGGCAGCGAAAATATATACCAAATTCAGTGGATCTAGCGCGTTACCCATTTGTCCAGAGGGAACAGTAGTGTAAACTGTGGACGTTGGGTGATAATGATGTGTTGATGTAGTTTGTCAGTTCTAACTAATGTAACACTCTTGAGGGAGATGTTGGTAATGGGACAGGTTATGCATGTGTGATGGTTGGGAGAATATTGGAAGTCTATCTGCTTACCACTTAATTTTGCTCTGACCCTAAAACTCCCTCTCTTTAAAAAGTATGCATATGTTCGCCTAAAGAGGGACATGTAGTTGCTGTGGTAAAGGACCCTTTGCAGAAGACTAGGAAAACGTACTTTTGGCGGTATTCAGACTTTCTCAAAAATGTCTGGAGGGCTTCTTGGTATTCCAGTTGCTGGTTCCTAATACAGAGTTTCTAATTCATCAGATCTGAGGTGGGCCCGAGCATTTATGTTCCTAATAGGGGACTAAGTAACGCTGTTCCTGCTGGTCTGGGAACTTCACTGTGGGAACTACTGGGATAAAGCCATACCCAGATGCTCAGGCTAGCATTTGGAATCCATGAACTTTTTTGGCATTTTCGCCCAAATTTATGTTATATATGTTATATACATGTGTTATATATATATGTTATATATGTAATTATATTACATTGCAAGTCTTATGTAATCCATCTTTCCTGTCCAGAAGCTCTAGGGTCCAGTCCGGTTCTGCAGAATTTTGTCAGGATTTCTAGATTCAGGTGGAAAGATACAGGATAGTCAGTTAAATTGTTACTTGTAGTCATTATGCATAAATTTTTTTAGCATTAATAAACCCCAGACAGTTTTGGTGACATATAATAAAAGTTGTTATATACTAAAAATTGTTATTTATCTGCCATTTAACTTAATAGTTTACATTTTATCTGCAAATTCTATGGGTGATAAAAATTTAGAAAATTTTGTTCTGCCTTTGGCTTGTGACTGTGTGTGCGTATATGCATGTGTGTTTTTCCCTGGGTCAGACTTTGTCCTTGTCTCCCTAGCACGTGCTGGAATTGCTGGATTCTAACATTCATTCTAGGTATTAAGGCAGCTGCAGTGATGGGAGTGGAGAGGGGTGGGTAGAAGGGAGCTAGGTTAAAAGGAGAATTTCATTTCCACACAAAATGGGAGTTTACACAAGACCTCCAGCCTCTTGAGATGGGAGGAAAAGCTTTTTCCAGCACAGGAAGCTTATTTGTTTTGAAAATATACAAGTGCTCTTTTCTGTGGTTTTATTCCTGAGTAAATGCTCCACCACTTACAAAGGAGACCATGGTAAAGCTGTAAATACAGCCTAACCACACATGCTATAATTCAGTAGCTTGCAAGATTAGACTCTCTTTCTGACTTTCAGCTATGACAGCCCTGTGGCTGCAAGAGATAAGATTATTAAAGGGCACTCTTGGAGTGCCAGTCTGACTGTGCCTTGAGCCAGTATTTAAAATTGATGTCATTTTCCTTTTTGAGCTTCCCAGGTAAGTCGGGAGGAGCTGCCCTCCCCGCAGTTGCCTTATTCCCATCTTGATGGTTCAGCCCATTGTCTAATAAGCTTCATTCCAGGTACTTATTTCAGAAAACCATAGGCAATACTTCAAGTAATTATTTCATTCTGTGTACCACATGGCTGTGTGAATGCAATATTTCAGTAGAGATAGGTGGTCATTTCTGCATTCAAATTCAATCAGGTTACCCAGCTAACCTTAGGGTCTTAAATTTGCCATTGTTGAGAATCTGTTTTCTTATATCCACTTTAGGTATCAAACACTGTGTATAAGAAGCAGAAACCTCCATATGTATTCTAAACAGAAAAGAATTTCATATAGGGGATTAGTGCTTATATACAAAGGTGCTTCAAAAAGTTTGTGGAAATGCAAATTATGGAAAAATGTGCATGGCTTATCAAATATTTTGCACCAAAATAAACTTCTTTTGCAATTCCATTTTCCATGAGCGCTGGGGGGTTCTTCCATCACTATCAAAAGCCTACAGTAATTAGTTCTAAACTCAGCCACCTGAAATGACTCCCAGAGTAATAAGTACTCACACAGAGAAGATACTACTTCTGAAGCTGTCCATTTAATTATGCTAACTACAAGCAGCTGGTACCTCCAGTGCAGCGGCCTTGCAGTGCTAGGAAGCTGAAGATTGGACACCTGAGGCTACGATCCAGGGTCTAAGGAGTCTTAATAAGTGGCTGTGATTTGAATCCCAGAACCCAGGAATCAGGAGACAGGGTTGGGGGAACAGTAAGAATGCTGCTGAAGAGGGATCTCCCATGTCTGTCCTCTGGCTTGTCACGCAGCAAGTGAGAGGGTACAAGATGACTCCTGCCTCTCCGGCCCAGGTATCTCACAGGTCTTTCTAATTTGCAGAACTAAATTTGTATGTAGAACCCTGGCTTCACGTGAATCTGGAAGACGATAGCACAGTCTTCGGCTCTTTGGGTGAGGCAATGAGAGTTTCCTTTAGCGGGGAGGTACTTCTGCCCTTAATATGAAGCTGAAATCTAAGTATATCTTTAATTTAGGTTGGGGATTTTCTTGGTAAGCCAGAAAGGAGACTTTCCTATTCTCTGTTGCTGGCTGATGTTGCTCTCTCTCACTATTCATAAATGTAAGTTTGGGCTAAAGGTCATATGCAGCCCAAATAAAGTTCTGCTCTTTTTTTTTTTTTCCTTTTCTGTGTATTCTTCAATGGAAAACCTAACATCTCCATTATCGGGAGTCCAAAATCTGTTATTTCAGTCCTTACTTCTGAATTTCAGTTTCCATGTCTTAGTATTTGTAGATCCTCAAATTTAGATATTTTGTTTATACCTAAACTCAGACTCTCCAAAATCGAATCCTCAAATTTACCCCCTGTAATCTCTGTTCCTCTTTATATATGTCTAGTTTTGTTTTTGTTTGTTTGTTTGTTTGGACAGGCAGAGTGGACAGTGAGAGAGAGAGACAGAGAGAAAGGTCTTCCTTTGCCGTTGGTTCACCCTCCAATGGCCACCACAGCCGGTGCACTGCCGCCAGTGCACCGTGCCGATCTGATGGCAGGAGCCAGGTGCTTCTCCTGGTCTCCCATGGGGTGCAGGGCCCAAGCACTTGGACCATCCTCCACTGCACTCCCGGGCCACAGCAGAGAGCTGGCCTGGAAGAGGGGCAACCGGGACAGAATCCGGCGCCCTGACCGGGACTAGAAGCCAGTGTGCCGGCACCGCAAGGCGGAGGATTAGCCTAGTGAGCCACGGCGCCAGCCATATGTCTAGTTTTTTAAAAACTAAAACCTAGCCTCCTTTATCATTGAGGTTCTCATCTTCTTGAAATCCAGAGCCAGTCAGATATGGAATTCTGCTGATTCATTCTCATACTCTTCGACCAGTTCCATTGTTTCATTCCTACTTCTGCCTGAAGAACATGGAATGCAGTGTCTTCACAAGTCATTTAGCAAATAAACACGTTCAGCCACGTGACTCTTCTCTGTTGTTGATTGGAAAGCTACTTAAAGTCTGCACTGCTTTACTTTTTCTTTATATCGACTTCACCGATAAATTGCTTTAGGAATGCATTTTATCTTCATCTTAAAGTAATAACCCTTCAAGACATTTTTAAATTTGATTTGAAAATGATCATCTGTTGACTAAATTAGAACCAGAAAAGGAGAGTTTAACTTCTCATGCTAAGGACCTGGCATTTCAAAAGTTGTGGACGTGTACTTCCTTGCCTTACAGCATTGTGGTATCCAGCAGGATTTCAGTAGCATTTTGTCATAACTGCTCTTGTTAAAGAGACATTGTAGAAGATTGGTATGCAAGACAGTATCCTATTTGTTTTAGAAGTAAGTATTTTCCTTGTTTACTCCATAGTGCCAGGAGTTACCTTATAAATACATTGTAGGTTAGTTCTAGTCATGGGTTTCCTGACCAATGCTTTTATAATGTTGGAATCAATATTGGGGCTGCAAATCTTCACAAGTGTTTTATGGCTATATAGTTTTGACTTGCAAGTAAGGTGTTTCCCTTTCTAACTAATGGTCATTAGTAACAATCCCTACAGGAGAACTCAGTTTCCCAAGGATAAAATTCCTTTTAATTTGATTCCTTTCCTAGGACAGTTATAATTTGAAAGTTAATACTAATATGCAAATGACAACATAACACTACTTCATAAATATTCGTTGTACAAATGTCAAATTTGTTCATTTTAAATATTGAAAATCCGCATGTGTTATCTTTAGTATGAAAGGTAATGGCTCATTTTGGGACCTATACCCTTTGTAAACGTGATAATTTTTCTAGACCCTGCCCTGGCCTCTAGGGGGACAAAAGAACCTCATAGCTTTACACATAACAGTAAAATGGCACATACTGCCTTTTATGTCATTGCCATTGTTACAGACAGAACCGTGAGATTATAACCTAAAGCCACGATGATTGTCTTTGGTTGTTGAATCCTCGATCATCATGAAAGATGCAAATAATTTTTAAAACATACAGGGGAAACAGAAACTGCTTAACATTTTTGAACACTGGATCTAAAGGGAAACAGATTATTCAGTTTGATTTCTCTTTTTGTGTTCGTGCTGAAGTTCTGATGCAAAGAAACAAGGTTGCACTATACTAAAGGGAAATAAATTTAAAAATTTAGTTATTTGGAAGAAATTGTTTGTGTGAAGGTTGTTTCTAAAGAGAGAAAGAGCAGTATATTTTATCAGATTAAGTCCTTAACTCTGAAATTTTAATCAAAGAATATTTATCCTCTTATAGGTATGATGATTCCAACACAGAGTAGATAAAGAAGATATGTTTGGATCTGACTGTTTTTAAGAATGCTCACTTCTGTCATGAATCTAAACAAATAGAAAGCACTGTGTGTGTGTGTGTGTGTGTGTGTGTGTTTTCTTGGTGTTTTTAGTTCCTTTAAATAGCCGACTGGGAGGTCCATGGTCCCTGTTAAAAGTAAAATTACCAAAAGACTGTCAACAGAAGGTAATAACTGCCCTGGATAATCAGTTCTCTGCCTAATTATATATTATTAAACTTATCTTGAGAAAATTAAAAATACTTTGGAGGTAGTAAAATTACATGCTGAATAAAATAAATTACTCTCAAATATGAGAAAATATAAAAATAACATATGTTTAACCATGTGCAAATATAGAATAGTGAGCTTACACAGAACATGCTCGGCCATCAGCAGTGACCCAGAGTTGCCTGAAAGCTGCTGTAGACATTGGTCTGCCCTGTCACCATCTATGCTGTCAATTATCATTGACTGCATGAATTAATGAATGGCTGGTGAGAATACTGATACAGTGCTGGGTTAGTAGAATATATACTGGAAACACACTGAGGCTGTAATTACAATGAAACCATAGAATCTTAGTGACCGGGTTCTTAGACTTTGGGAGTGCACAAAGAACAGCAAAGCGAGCCTCTGTTTTTTGTCTGAAAAGCCAAAGGTTGAGAAACAGCATTTGATTACACACTAGGAAGTCAGAGTTAGTAAACCATGTTTGTTTCACAATCCTCTGCTCTTTTATAACTAAAATGCGCATTATAATGTTTGAAGGAAATAATTTATGATCAATAAAAGCAATTATTAATTTGTAGTATAGAAAACTTGAATTCCTGTTTTAAAATTTTTATTTAATAGTTTTAAATTTACAAATACTATGAAGTCATACAAAGAGTTCCCAGATCCCCCAAGTATTAACATACTAGTATGATACTTTTGTCAAATTAAAAAAATCACATGTAAGTTATTGCTTTATGACATATAAATTATTTGTAGCAAGTTAGTAAGAAAATAAGGATGTTGTGCAGTACAGTCTTAACTTCTGATATTTTTATCAGTAATAATTTACAGCTATTTTCAAGTCAGAATCCTGAGATTATATGGATCATGAATTCAACCTGTCTATATAGTCTACAATAATCTGCTTTCATTATTTAGATGGCTCCACATGAGACAGTTGGCTAGCTTAGAATATAGACCTTTCTTAAGCTACTTAGATCCCCTTTGTTTCTTCATGTAGGTTTTAGTGATAAGTATTTTGATTCAAATAATAATTCAGGGTTTGAGTAATAATCTTAACATAAGCTTAGAATCTATCTTTTCTAATTGCTTATCTCTTTATCTTTTCTAGAAAAGTTTTTTGAAATGAAGAAAGGACAGTGTAAAGATGCTCTGGAAATTTACAAGCGGTTTCTAACTAGAATGACACGAGTATCTGAATTTCTCAAGGTTGCAGAGGTAAGTGATAGTAAGTTGGAAATATAACTTTTAAAATAGTGGCTTATGTGTCTGGAGTATATAATAGAATGTGTAATCTAGCAAGACACTCTGCCACAAAGTCACTGTATGTGAGGGGTCAAGATAACCTTAGGGGTCATCTCAAAGCTATGTTCTGCACCTCTGTATCCCAATCAGTTGATCATTTTGCATTAATAGAGAAGTTTCACTGAAAACAAGCCCATTTGATATCCATTCCTCCATTACAACTAATGGTTATCATTTTCTTAAATGCTTCAACAATGCACTTTATTTTTTAAAATTTTAAAAAGTGTTTATTTTTGACACATAATAATTACACATATTTATGAAGTACAGTGTGATATTTTGATACAAACTTTCCATGTGTAATGATAAAATCTAAGCAATTCACAAAGCCATTGTCTATTTCTTCATAGCAGGAACATTCAAAACCCTCTCTTCTAGTAATTTTGAAACAGACAATAATTTATTGTTACTATATTAATTCTACTGGGCTATAGAACACATGAACTTCTTCTTATCTAACGGTATTTTTGTATCCAATAACCAACCTCTTTGTCTTCCTCCCTACCCTTCCCAGCCTCTGGTAATCTCTGTTCTACTCCTTATAAGGTGCTTCCTTTTCACTGAACCCTGGACTTGTCTTTAGAAAAGCCCCTCCATTGTTCTAGTGTATAAATCATAAATCCTGACCCTCCTCACTTTTGTCAGTGATTTAAACACAATGCAAAAATAAAACAGTATAATTCATCTTATAAAGTTTATACATTGTTTCTTAGAAGTCTTTATTTATACTTAATCACAGCAACTGTGTAAACATCCAGTTGGTGTTCCTAAAGTTATCTGTAAATTGATGATTTTTTCTTATCCAACTCAATCACTGATTCATATCAACACTGGAAACTATGACATTATTATCGCAGTCCTTGTGCAGGATGACAGATGGGACTTTATCTTTCGTGTCAGCTGATGGCTAGGAAATGATTAAAGTATTGTGTGAAATAAGTTCTCAAGCTCAATAGCAAAGCATACAACGCTATGGACATGGGCCATCTGTGCCATGTTTCTGCTGTTTTTGTCATTTTGAGAATACTATATAAGCGCATTTTATATACACAATTTCAAAAGTGTTCTAGTTAATGCATTGTCTTTGAAATATCATTTATTCACAGAGGTAGTAATTTTCACATTCAAATTCTGAGACCAAAATAATATCACAGAATGTTCACTCTCAGGCTTTGATCCATACAACATATATAATCTTTTTAAATATAATATGGGAAAGAAAAGATGAATATATCATTCTTTTTTTAAATGTGTATTTATTTATTTTAAATGACAGAGAGACAAAGACAAACAGAGAGACACAGATAGATCTCCCATTGAGTAATCCACTCCCCAGATGCCGGCAGTGGCCGTGGCTGGGCCAGGTCAGGGCCAGGAGCCTTGAACTCCTGGTCTCCCACGTTGGTGGCAAGGACACAAGTACTTGAGCCATCACCTGCTGCTTCCCAGGGTGCTAAGATGAAGAGCAGAGCTAGTTCTGCTCTTGAGTACATCCCAAGTCCTACAATATGGGATGCAGGCATCCCAAGCTACAGCTTAACTGCCATACATCTACCCCATTCATCGGTATTTCCTCCTGAATATACTAGTGTTGATAGTCTTTATGGATTGATAGAACTGCTTGACATTTTCTTTTGCCACTGTACAGATTTTATTTTTTACATTTGATATGATTTTCTCATTATAATCTAGTGAACTTTGCCTAATTTATTTCTGTGAAAAGATCAGCTTCAGAGTAGATCATTATTCTTTGTTCCATGAAATCCTGGTGCACATGCTTCCCAGTTTTCCCATTTGTTTTGTATATAAGTAAGGAACTTCACATCTAACAGTCTGGGGTATACATTTCTCTAGTCAGAATCCCAAGATGAGCTCAAGGATTCTGTGAAAAGGGCTGCTTATTTGTCAGTTCCTTCTGGCTTTACATGTGAAACTTCACTTTGTGTCTAGTGACACCTTATGTTAGCGCAGGCCCTATTCAGGCCATTTACAAAATATGCAGAAAGCAGATGTCATTTGAAGAGCTTGTCTTTAAGCTACTGAACAATACATATTTTTATTTGAATATTATGATTAAGATTTTCGGTAAAATACTTCTTTCTTTTTTAAAGATTTATTTATTTGAAAGGCAGAGAGAGAGAGACAGAGACAGAGAGAGAGAGGTCTTCTATCTGCTGATTCACTTCCCAAATGGCTGCAATGGCCGGAGCTGGGCTGATCTGAAGCCAGGAGCCTGGAGCTTCTTCTGGGTCTCACATGTGGGTGCAGTGGCCCAAGGACTTAGACCATCTTCCATAGCTTTTCCAGGCGATAGCAGAGAGCTAGATCAGAAGTGGAGTAGCCAGGACTGGAACTCGTGCCTATATGGGATACTGGCACTATAGGTGGTGGCTTTACTGACTATACCACAGCACCGACCCCATTTTTAAGATTTTTATAGAGTGAATACTAATTTATAATATTATTTTCATAGAAAAACAGTGACCATAGCCATTAGTGGGTTTTTTCCACATGTAAATTTAATTGTTTATAATTTGAACTACTAGTTTAAATACAAGTGTTGAGGGACTTAGTTATAATTTGTTGATACAGAAGTTTTTTGACAATTGTACAATCCTTTCGTGTCTACCCGATAGTACTCATGTGGTTTACATATGTGTATACTCATCATCTGATAGCTACCCTGTAGTTAGTAGCATTTATCTAAAGAGTTTATAGAAGACTTCCAGAATATCATGTTAAAATACAACCAGAGGCAGGCATTTGGATGTAGTAGGTAAGACACTACTTGGGGATATCTGCATCCCATATTGAAGTACCTGGGTTTGAGCCCCAGTTCACTCTCCATGCCAGCTTCCTACAAATGCAAACCCTGGTAGACAGCCAGTGATTGATTGCTCAGGTAGTTGGGTCCTTGCCACCCATGTAAGAGACCTGGATTGGGTTCAGCTTGGTCCAGCATAGAGAGTGAATCAGCTCATGAGAGATTTCTCTCTTCTCTCTGTCTCTCTCTTCCCTATCCCTTCAATAAATAAATTTGTAAAAGTTTAGAAAGAATAAAACTATAGGTGTACATATAGAGGGGGCACTGTTTGGCAAATATTAATAGTAAATTGACCATCATATTAAAATAAATGTAAGGAAGTTAAACAATTTCTGTGGAACCACGGAATTTCCCAGAATTTTTTTAAAGATTGATTGATTGATTTGAAAGTGAGAGTTACACAAAAAGAGAAGGAGAGGTGGGGTGGGGGGTGTTGGTCTTCCATCTGCTGGTTCACTCCCAATTGGCTGCAACAGCCGGAGCTATGCTGATCTGAAGCCAGGAGCCAGGAGCTTCCTCTGGGTCTGCTACATGGGTGCAGGGGCCCAAGGACTTGGGCCATCTTCTACTGCTTTCCCAGGCCATAGTAGAGAACTGGATCAGAAGTGGAGCATCCAGGACTAGAACTGGCACCCATGTGGGATGCCAGCACTGAAGGCAGCAGCTTTACCTGCTATGCCACAGCACCAGCCCCCAGAATTATTTTAAGTGAAGAAAATATACTTTATCTTGGATTCTTACACTGAAGTCTTCTAAGGCAGGTAACTGAAACTTTGTAAAATGATTGTTTTACAGGTGCATTTTTGCTGAACGTTGTTCCCTTTTTCAGAACTTATTCTTAGTTTGCAGTTTCAAGGTAAATATCAAACAAAGGAGTTATGTCTCAGAATATTTGCAGACAGAAAATGATGGGATTTCGGGAATACACTTTACCGAAATCCTCTAATAATATTCTGCTTCCAAATTTTTGAGCAATAAAAGCTAGCAATGTTGATAACAAAGTCCTAAATTGTGTCTTTTTTGACAGAATTATCCATTTAATGGAAACACATCAACTTTTCCCAAAGTGATTCCAGGGTTAGGGATCAGTAATATTTGCATTCAAGAAATACCTCCTTCATTTACAGCAAGATTTTTTAATTTTTTTCAACTATTATTTAATAAATATAAATTTCCAAAATACAACTTTTGAATTATAGTGGCTTTTCCCCCCATAACCTCCCTCCCACCCGCAACCATCCCATCTCCCACTCCCTCTCCCATCCCATTCTTCATCAAGATTCATTTTCAATTATCTTTATATACAGAAGATCAACTTAGTATATACTATGTAAAGATTTCAACAGACTGCACCCACAATGACACACAAAATATAAAGTACTGTTTGAATAGTAGTTTTACCATTAATCGCATAGTACAACACATTAAGGACAGAGGTCCTACATGGGGAGCAGGTGCAAAGTGACTCCCATTGTTGATTTAACAATTGACACTCTTATTTATGACACCAGTAATCACCCGAGGCTCTTGTCATGAGCTGCCAAGGCTATGGGAGACTCTTGAGTTCATCAACTCTGATCTTATTTAGCAAGGTCATAGTCAAAGTGGAAGTTCTCTCCTCCCTTCAGAGAAAGGTACTGCCTTCTTTGATGGCCCGTTCTTTCCGCTGGGATCTCACTCACAGAGATCTTTCATTTAGGTTTGTGTGTGTTTTTTTTGTTTTTGGTTTTTGGTTTTTTGGTTTGTTTGTTTGTTTTTTTTGTTTTTTTTTTTTTTTTTTTTTTTTTTTGCCATAGTGTCTTGGTTTTCCATGCCTACAAAACTCTCATGGGCTTTTTAGCCAGATCTGAATGCCTTAAGGGCTGATTCTGAGGCCAGAGTGTACAGCAATAATTTAAAATGAATCACGTAAAGAGGCATTCAAATGTCAACATAAATGGATTGAAGAGGCCTTCATTTACAGTTTTCTTACCTTGCAATATTGCGAGTTCAGGGAGGCATAAGTGGCTTCTCTTAGTCATTAGAAGGTTAAGTTTGAAATTCTGAATTTCAACCTGATTTGATCCAGAGAGATAGGGGCCAGTACTGTACACCTGTGGTCTCAATTGTAGGTGATTTTACTCCCTTCTCCTCTTTTTGGACAACATCTGGAGACATTTTTCGTTATTACACTGGAGGGGCTCCTGGCGGGGGGTAGGGGTGCTACTAAACATCCTGCCATACACAGGAATGCTCTTGCGAAGAATTATCCTCCAAAAATATCCATGGTGCCAAGGCTGGAAAGCCCTGCTCCAGATAGAAAAGACAAAGTAAAGAAGGTAGTTGCCGCGAGTGTCTCGGGGAGTCTGGCCAGCAGACTCAACCCAGGGCCCTCGACAACGGTTTCTCAGACGAACAACGCTTATCGGTCTTCAGTAGACTTTTTATTAGAGAAAGTAGACGTGACAGAGGTAGAAAGGAAGGAGGAAAGGAGAGGAGAGAGAAAAAGCTTCCACCTTACACCCGCGGCTTATATACAAAATGTGACCAATCAGGAGCAAGCTAGAGTCCATGCATCAGGCACACCAATCCAGTCTCTGTTCACGTGAAGGGCACGCGTCCTTCAGCCAATCAGGTGAGGTGTCACGCAGCAGGCAGGCAGGCAGACCCACTGTGGGGGTCCTGGCGCCATCTTGTTGTTTACTGCGACCTAGATCCCTCCGCCTCTGGAGAGCCCCGCCCATAGGAAAGCCCCCCCCTCCCCCGTCAAAACCGAAAGTAAAAACCTCCACCTAGCGATGCCGCTGCGGACTATCCCCGACAGGTAGTTGGCACACAAATGGATTCTTTTAATCTCTCATTTTCTGTATTGTCTTTGTGGAAGCACATTGCTTTCACTTTATACATCTGTATTTGCTTCTGCATTGCTATGCATGTAGTCAAAACACTTCATTACCCCAGGAGTCAGATCCCGGTTTAACTTAATTTGTGTTTTTGAGCTTCGATTTCATTTGTATATAAAATGACAGAATTGAAGTTATGATTTGTAATTTTACCCAAATTTTAATTTTGAATAATTTTCAAGCATATGAAAAAATTGGTGTAGGCTGGTGAACATTTGTACTCTCTTCATTGCTCACCTTTATTAATACTTTCTGTATTTTCTTCCCATCCCCCCATCTCCTCCATGCTACCAAACTTAGCGATTTTTACATACTTTTACATAGTGATTCCAATTGTGCGTGCATATCCTACAGATATGTTCACACAGATGCAAAATAGTGTGCACAGCATTGCTTGCAATGGCAAGATAACAGAAGGAGCACTGATGTCTGTTAATAGGTGCTTCATTAAATAATTTATAAGACAAGGAGGTTCTATGCAGCTGCTTAGAAAAAAATGAGGATATTCTGTGTGTTAATGCAGAAATATTTCTAAGATACATTGCTAAGTGAAAAATGTGAGACCCGGGGGAGGGTGTTGTGGTGCAGCAGGTTAAGCTGCCACTTGAAATGGCTGATTACCATTTTGGAGTGCCTGGGATGGAGTCCCACCTCTGCTTCCAATGCAGCTTGCTGCTAATGTGCCTCCTAGGAAGCAGCAGGTAATAGCTCAAATATTTGGGTTCCTGCCACTCATGTTGGGAGACCCAGATGGAGTTTCCAGCTCTTGGCTTCAGCCTTACCCAGTCCTAGCTGTTTGGGGGAGTGAACCAATGGGTGAAAGATTTCTCTCCATGTTTGTGTCTGTCTCCTGCTCTCTCTTTCTCTCTCTCATCATACCTTTCAAATTCATAAATAAGCTTTACATAAAAAGAAAAATAGAATTACATTGTATATAAAACTCATGTTATTATTTGGTAAAAATGGGGAAACAACTCTGTATTTACATATTTCATGTTTCCCTGGTTGTACATGAAGACATTCTAGAAGGAAACGTTATAAACTAAAAAAGTGGTCCTTTTTGGGGCAGATAGGGTGAAAAGTACAACTTGAACAATGTATTAAAACTGATTATTCCCTATCTAGAGAACTGACTGGGTTTAATTAACTATTAAATTTAGTCTATGCAGTTTCTTAGATTTTTAGGTGTTTTTAACTATGGAAGATACTTTTAAATTTTATGCTTCAATATACTTCCAAATTTTTTGGATTCTAGTAAAATTCTATGCATTTGTTTTATCTGCCTATTTGAATAAAATCACTGCTATATTGTATTAGTGGAAAACTAATAAAAAGAGAAAAGAGCATAAATTCAAAGTAACTCTGATATTTATAATAACTTCTTTTATTCCAAGATTGAGCTGTGATTTTAACTAATTTGTGAGATATCTTCCATTAATACAAAATTTTTTAAAATCCCTCCAAGTAACTTCTTATTTTTTCAATCCACAGCAAGTTGGTATTGATAAAGGTGACATCCCTGACCTCACACAGGTAAGTGACTCTCTCCATGCAAGATTGCATATGCTTTAAGTCATTACTCTGTATGTTGTCACAAATGAACATAGCCTTGCAAGCATTTATCAGATTTTGAGTTTCAACCAACCAACTTTCCTGGAAATTATCTTACATGCTCCATTTTCCTAGCTATGGAATATGTGTCGCTCCCCGTCTTGGTGGAGGAACGACACAGGACCCTGCGCTGTTCTTTCGTCTGCTCGGCCCTCCCCGGGTTTGCTGCTGGTCCTTCCCGGGTTGGCTGCTGGTCCTTCCCGGGTGGGCTACTGTCCCTTCCACCTCCGTGGAAGGGCAGTTCCCCCTGGCCACATTCCCCACTTCCGCAGGGGAGCGGCACACTGCCGGCCGGCTCTCTCGGGGGCTGCACAGGTGTTCCCTCAGGTGTTCCCTCAGATGTTCCCCTTAGATGTTCCTGGTGCATGCCATCTCTCTCCTCCTTTGTAGTCCTCCTCCGCCAATCCCAACTCGGCTGCCCACACGCCGAGCACGCTGCTCTCCTCCAATCAGGAGCAAGTCCTACAGTTTATTGGCTGAACTGGAGGCAGCTGTGTAGAAGCCTCTTTCTTCTCTCCCAGCGCCATATTGTGGGAGAGCAGATGCATAGAATAAGTCTTAATTCCAGTAACAGTATAGTCCGAGTTGCTCCCCACAATATGTTTTTCAAACTACTGGCAAGATTTTCCTTCTCTTATGACAGTTTCTTCTTTAAAAGCATCAGAATTTAATGAGCTCATCTTTTCATTCTTGAAGTTGAATAAAAAGGAAGCCTTGAATAATGTCAATAACTACGAAAAGTGACTATAGGTATGACCGTTAGAACATTAGATTTTCTTCCTGCTTGCCCGAGTTCTCCACATGTCCCAGGATGTGAAGGAGGACCACAAACAGGGACGATTCTGTGCTGTAGGTCTACCACACTGACTCTTGTCTCCTCGATGAGGCAGAGGATTTCCATGTAGAAAAGATTTTTGACAAAAAAGTAGTACTGGTAGGTGAGTGATTTTTCTGGGACACACCTAAGAAGTGACACAATGAAAGAGTTTACTTTTCAATCCTTTCCTCTGTCAAGATATGTTCAACTCCTAAGATGTAGACTCCAGGTCATTCATGGGTGGGGGATTATTATATGGCCTTTCTCATGATTGGCAGGAACAGTTTTCATTTAGTAACTCTTTAATTTAATGACTCTTTGGTAACTTTCTACCCCAAACATGTCCTTCAAAGAGACAAAGGTCTTGGTAGATGTAATGGGAGAAAACATAGGGCTAACAGCTTATCTTATATACCAGTAATGGATGTATGAATTTTCTATATTCATAAATTACAAAGTCATTGTGATAGAAGAAAAAATCATAATGAAAGATATACACTTTTTAATAATATCGTTATATTTTAATAGTTTGCTATCCTTATAATACCTTGAAATGTTTCCACATATAAAATAACATTAATCTTCATTTTTATTAAAAATTAGAGGAACCCAAATAAATGGTTTTCTGTTTTTGTATTATTAAAATGCACATTAATTATCAAGGATTCTTCATAAATAAAATTCACAGAACAATTCAGATCTTAATGACACTGTATTTTTTTCTTTATAAGTTGGGAGATAGCTCCTTCTTGTAGACAGACTATTAGTATAAAGCATATCTGCTACTACGAAAAATCAGTGTTCCTTGATAGGGGCTTACCTGAACAAGATCATTTTAGATATGGCTAAAAGTTGTCTATATAAAGTGCCATTAGAATACCTTAAGTAGATTTAGATTTATCATTATAACATAATTAAAAAGCAAAGAAAGTAAATGTGTTTTCACTTACATTATTCTGTTACAATAAAAATTTACAGTGCATTTAAAAAAATCAGAGAGGCAGTTTATGTTGACTTTAGAAGCAGACATTCAGTGAGTGTTTTGCTCAGGGAGCATCTCTCAGAAGTGGACAGCCATCTTTCACTCTGTAGCCAGCCCTGGCTGGAGTGAAAGCAAAACAGTGCTGTCAAGGAGAGGCTTTCCATGAAGAAGAAAACATGTTCTCAGCCATTCGCCTTCGTTTGAAGAATCTGAATGGAGGCTAGGAAAGACTGAGGGACTGCTTAAATACCTTGTTCTCTCTAACGTTAGCAAATGACAATGTGTCATTAAAAGGATTTACATACGTGGGTTCAATTTTTAATATGGTAGTATTCATTATGGTGTATACAATCGCCTTCTCTGAAGAAGTTCAGAGATGTAACATTTTATTTAGTGCTGTCAGGTGTGTGTTTTCCTCAGGTGGGCAGCAGAGACTTCACCATCAGAGAAGCAAAGTCTTTCCCTCATTCTAGTAGACAGCTCCTCCATGGTAGAGATGCGTTACACTCTCCTAGCACTCTATCCTCTGCTTTTGCTGTGACCTTAGCAGCCACATAAACTTCCATGTTAACTTTTATTTTGAAATTAACTCCTCTTCCAAAAGTTCTAGTTCAGCTCTCCAGTATATATTTAAATCCTTTTTTTCTTTTACAGAAGTATGGATGGTATACTTCTGAAATTTCTTAATAAGTTAACTGCAAAGCAGTTTCCTTTGGGGTATGAGCAACATAGAGCGAACCACCTCCCAAATCTTGTTGAGAGTCCCTTTCACATGTCTAAGGGAGGTTTCTTACTCACCTAGGGATTTAGACTTTACCCTGACACAGTGATCATGTCTGAGCCGAAACGTGAGCTGCTCTGGGGTTGCTGCTTTAGATGGTGTTAGACCTGGCTGATTTATATCTGCATCAGAAATACCAAATTATACAGATTCAGTTTAACTTCTCTACTTTTGGGTCTGGCTTCCACCAGCTCCTCTATGGCTACTAAATCTAGCCATGGTAAGAAATTGAAATTCCTGTTTGGAGAGAATTAAATAAGCAAATGAGATCATTGGCTGGTAGTAGGAATGGGATGCTCATTAGTAAAAATGGACTAGGATACCACTTGCAGCAAAACAGAACAGAAGAATTTAATGAATAGCTTCTGGAATTTAAGTTGTCTTTTGTTAGAGAATGCACAATGAACATAAATCTGGTCATCTGTAGCCTTTTTTAACTTTAATGTCATCATCACTGCATTCAGTGATCAATAATGATTAACAATGGTTCATGATTATCAATGAAAATTGTAAACACAGTCAAAATTACTGTTTTGGGTAATGTGAATATAATACCAGAACTGAGAGATTACTCCTCAACACTTCCAAATGGTTTCTTAATTCTAATGATCAAAAATTTGAGTGGTCTTTCAGTTGTCTTTTTTCACTTGGTTTTAAAGATGTTTTATAATCTGAAGCATATAAATTCTAAATTGATGCCTTCTTTTTGATTATGGACCAACCACTTGTTGCAATAAAAGAATTGTTTAAAATATTACTTCCTATTGGGATTGTGTTTGCCTTGTGAATTTAGAATATCTCTACTTATGAAAAATATCTTAGGTTTAGATGTCAGGAATTCTAATTGATCTGAAAACTACTGGTGAAAGCCCCTTTTAAAAGCTGCTGATGAATTAGTAACCAAGATATATTGTTGCTGTTTGTCAGGCTTACTTTTTGTTATTCTTTGGGTGGTATTTCTGATTGGTGTATTGACTTTGCTGCTTTTTTTTTTTTTTTTTAGTAATTAAAGGTGCTAATTGTACATTGTTGTCTTAAGTTCCTTTTACAGCAGCAAAGGCATTCTCAAAATCTTGCTCCTTAGAAATTTAAGAGACAGTTTTCAATTTGCTATCTACAGCATGCCACAATGTGTGTGGTGCCATAAAATAGTGTTGAAAAGAAGGTAGACTATAGTTTGTTCCTCTTCAAAGATATTTGAGGAATTTATTTAAATTTTGCATATCCTTATAAGAAATATAAATGATAAAGCAGTTTCTAGATAGGGGCCAGCACTGTGGTATAGTGGGTAAAGCTGCCGCCTGTGGCACCGGCATCTCATATGGGCATCTGTTCAAGTCCCGGCTGCTCCACTTCTAATCCAGATGTTTGTTATAGCCAAGGAAAGCAGTAGATGGCCCAAGTGCTTGGGTCCCTGTGCCCATGTGGGAGACCTGGAAGAAGCTCCTGGCTCCTGGTTTCGGATCAGCCCATCTCTGGCCTTTGAGACCATTTGGGGAGTGGACCAGTAGATGGAAGACCTCTCTCTCTCTCTCTCTCTCTCTCTCTCTCTCTGCCTTTCTGTAACTCTACCTTTTAAATAAATAAATTAAATCTTAAAAAAAAAAAAGTTTAGGATAAAATATTCCAACCTTAATTTTATATGCAGTATGTATTTTTAAGACTTTATTTGAAAGGCAGAGTGATGGAGGGACCAAGAATTAAAGACAGCAGAAGAGATCATCTATCCACTGGTTCACCCCCCAGGTGTCTGCAATGGCCAGGGCTTTGCCAGCTCAAAGCCAAGAGCCTGGAACTCCATCCAGGTCTCCCATGTGAGTGGCAGGGACTCAGTATTTGAGTCACCTTACACTGCCTTCCCAAGCACATTAGCAGGGAGTTGGATCAGAAGTAGAGCAACCGAGACTCAAACCACTGCTCCAGTGTGGATGCCAGTGTTGCAGGCAGTGGCTTAACCCGATGTGCCACAACCCCACCTCCTGCATGCAACAAATTCTTAAATAATTCCCTTAAGGCAAAAGTCAGTTGTATAATCTTAAATTACTTGGTCAGGATTTTTTTCAACCACTGTGATTTATTTGTGACTTCAACATAATTTTGTAAATGTCTCACTTAAATCTTAAGAAACTTTATAAAAAGAATGAAATTGTGGACAGTCTTCCTTTCTTGGTTATTTTGTTTTAGATGACTAAGGAGATTGATAGGAGAAAATATTATCTCTTCTTTTGTTGTCATCCCATGTTTTTTATACTCCATTTTCTGACTGTAACTAGCATTTATTTTTCTTAACCAGTGTTTCAAATTTAGGTTTAGCAAAGAATCACCCTTCTCTTACATTGCATTTAATATTCAAAGCACCCAAGTCTTTTCAGACTTTTATTAATTTTATTTATTTATTTATTTGGATAAGAAAGAGAGAGTGCGCGCGAGAGAAAGAGAGCTTGCATCAGTTTATTCACTCCCCAAAAACCTGTAACAGCCAGCACTGGGCTAGGCCCAAATCAGAAACCTGGAGCTTAATCCAGGTCTCCCTTATGGGAGGCAGAGACTCAAGTAGTTGAGCTGTCACTTACTGCCTCCTGGCCTGCACATTAGCAGGAAGCTGGCATCAGGGGCAGGGCTGAAATGCAAAACCAGGCCCTGTGACATTGGATGTGGGGGTGACACAAGTGGTGTCTTAGCTGTGGCACCAATTCCTGCTCCCCAGATCTATTTACTGGAATGGAGTTCTATGGCTGGATATATTTTTGCCTTACTGTGATCCCACTGAAAAAACTAGAAACGTGAAGAAGTTTATATCCCAGGTTCCCCAGCTTCCTCCATAATCATCGTCATCGATAATTAGTGTGGGAGTTTTGTATATTTTCTTTAAGGTTACAATGTATGTTCTTTACCTAAGGAACATTTCTAATCCTACATATAAAGCGAAATTTTCATTATCTCTTTTAAAGATTATTTATTTATTTGAAAGTCAGAGTTACAGAGGAGAGAGAGATCTTCCATCTATTTCTTCGTTCCCCAGATGGCCACAACATCCAGGGGTGGGCCAGGCCAAGGGCAGTGGCCAGGAGCTTCTCTTTGTCTCCCATGTGGTTGGCAGGGCACCAAGCACTTGGGCCATCTTCTGCTGCTTTTTCCAGGTGATCAGTAGGAAACTGGGTTGGAAGTGGAGCAGCCAAGACACCAACCAGTACCCATATGGGTTGTAGGAGGTGGCTTTACCTGCTTTTCCACAATGCAAGCCCCTCTTTATGTCTTTTAGAAATTCATATTTTGGGAGGCTGGCACTGTGGTGTAATAGAATAAGTCTATTTCTATGGTGCCGGCATCCCATATGGGCACTGGTTTGTGTCCCGGCTGCTCCTCTTCAGATCCAGCCCTGTGCTATAGCCTGGGAAAGCAGTAGAAGATGGCCCAAATGCTTGGGTCCCTGCACCTGCATGGGAGACCCAGAGGAAGTTCTTGGCTCTTGGCTTCGGATCGGCTCAGCTCCAGCCATTGTGCCCAATGGGGAGTGAACTAGCAGTTGGAAGACCTCTCTCTTTCTCTCCCTCTCTCTGTAATCCTACCTCTCAAATAAATAAAAAATCTTTAACAACAACAACAAAAGAATATGTCAGGAAGGGTTAAAAAAAAAGGTTAAAAATCATATTTTTAATTTAAAAGTATACCACTAGCTGTGGTTTACTGCAATTTGTTGAGTAAGTCTATTTTCACCCCAGTTACATTTCAAGACTCTAAGTTTTAAAATTTTTAAAAAGCATGTTATAACCCCTAATAATCATCTTTGTTTTACTCTATAACCTAAACCTTTTCATATATTACTGACAAAGCTGTACCTTTCTACCCTTTTTCAATTATATCAACTTAATATTTTTGTTCATCTAGTTATGGATTTATACATTGACATGTCTTATTTCCCTGAGTATCTTGCATTTATAGTAATCACATGATTACATAAAAATAAACATATTAATGTTGAAAGTATATGATCTATTAATGAGATGAAAATGAATGTTAAGTAAATGACCTAAGCTTTTGAAATTAAAACTTTTTAATAGTTTTATTTTAATTTGTCCTTGGAGATACAATATACAATATACTGTTATATGAATTTCTTTGAATCCCATGAGCTATTATAGTAGTTGCATTAACTCCTTCAAAAGTAATTTCACATTAATTTAAAGAGCAATTGTCAGAATTAAATGTATCTGTAAATGTATTTACCTCCTTCATGAAATGCTATTCTTTGAATGCCTATGCTGCTCTTAAGGTCTAGTTTTGGTTAAAATTATTTCAGAAAGATGAAATTAAATCTCTAATGCTTGAGGAATAGATCGGGTGGAATATTTCTTTAAATGTATGATTTTTTTCCATCTAATATAAAGTAAAATGCCATCACTTTATATTACCTAAAATTTTATTTATAAAAAATTGAGGAATTTCTTACTATAAGAGTTCAAATATATTATAGTAAGTCTGTCAGTATATCACACCTTATTATAATTGCTGAAGTTACAAATACTACGTATGAAATTAACTAGCTCAGTAATAAGAAAATCCTGTTATTAACTATTGAAATTTTTTCTTTTCTCCACAACTTTTACTTACCCCCTCCTTTTTTTAAATAAAGTTACAGTGTTTCCTAATGTTTAAATTGCACATGGATAAGTGAAATTTTACTGTATTTTCAAATTCCTGTAACTTTGTATTTGGGCACTTAAGTTTTTGACTTAAATACAAATACCTTTTCTTTTTTCACTGTGTTCTTATGGGAAGTTGGTGGTGAACTTGATTTGAGTTCATGGCACAGTAAAGCCTATCCAATGTAATCTGTACATTGAAAGCACACTGTGCTGTTACTTGTTATGCAGTGGAGTTAAATGTATTTAAGATGGACCTGAGATTCCTTGGAATGTGAATGTTTTCGTACCAAATGAAATTATCTCACATATCTACTAAGGTCCACCCACAGACCTCCACCCCCCAAGTTACCCTGATGTTATAGTGTGCTTGCTGTGAAAGAGAACAATGCAGACATTTATTTTTACTTTCTTATTGTAGGCTCCCAGCAGTCTTATGGAGACCCTTGAACAGCATCTAAATACGTTAGAAGGAAAGAAACCTGGAAACAAGTATGCATTAGTTGTATATTCTAAATAAGATGAAAAATAACAAAGTCATTCTTTGTTAAGAGTGAGATTTCATGGTGTAGCATGCCCCAGTGCAGCTTGAGGGAGTGCTTCATTGAACCAGTGTGATTTCGTGCACAGTCCATCTGCAGGCTGAGGCAGCAAACTCATAGACTGTCCCACTTCGACTGAACCTGTTGATTTACGTATTTTCCATTGGAAAGAATTCACAATACAATGGAAGAGAATTCCTCAAACTGAAAAATTGAGGCTGTTATCATTGGACATGAGTAAAAATAAGCACAATCGCACAAGTAGCCTTATAATTTGTTAGCAACCCCACTGTGAAAAAAGCAAAACCCTTAAGTATAGTGTTCAGGACTCCACTGCTTGTCCACTCAAAGCCTTAGGCATGGCATGCTGCTGACATTTTACTCAGAGGCCTTTGATATAGAACAGCTATCAATTAACAATTGTTTGATTTTTATGGATTTTTTTTTAAATCTTGGGTTAGGTATTTATATTTTGACCTTTTTTTCTCATTGCATGCAAAAAAAAAAAAAAAAAAAAAAAAAGCCCAGCTTCTCTTTTTTCCATCACCCCAGCGGTTGTAAAACCTGTGTAGTCACAAGCCTTAGTGCTCTCCAGTCTTGTTCAGATGAGCTCTCAGAGCCTTGGGTACCTGCCTGCCTTGTCCTGCATGTGGAAAGCTTATGCCTCCAGGAGGGCCACCTGCAGTCCCACCTTCTTACTCACCAACTGCCCTGCACTGTGGATTTTTAAAAATACTGTTCACTTATGGGATTTGAATATATTCTTCTGATTCTAAAGGTCAGGAACTATTTTATACTTCATTGTCTGAACACTTAACGTGGGTCTTTCTACAGAGCTTGAACTCTGTGCTTTTTGTTGCTACCAGCTTTCTGTGTATTTGGCTTAGGTTGATAGTAGGAGTTAGAGACAACCAATGAATTGACTATGGCAAAGCTGCAGGCTGAGCATGGGCTTTTCCTATGGCAAGGTCTTCAAAATGCAACTCCTTCCTGACTTTCTTCTCTCTGAGCATGCTCCCAGAAGCCAGGCTTGTGTCTTGATGCAACTTCTTTTTTCTTTGGTGGTTATTTATTAACTTAGTGTTATTTCTGTCTTTTCCAAGTTAGCAGAGAAATGATGGCATGTTTTAAACGTTCAATGATAAACAACAGTATAGTAGGACTCTCCAAGCAATTAAGGCAAGGCCATTTGGAAAGATGGATGCCAGGACCTCTCACGGGCTCTGTCAAGGTCCTCACCGCAGTTCAGGGTCTGCCCTTAATTTCAGTGTGGCCGGCCGCAGTCAGACTTTTGAGGAGAGAGTACATTTAAATCAGTAAGTGCCCACTTCCAGGGACTGAGGGTGTCTGGGAAGCCAAATGGGTTGGATACCTAGGATGTAAACTATGGGAGGCAAGGAAGCTGAGAGCTGTCCCCACTTCCGTGACACAAACCTCTGGCTAAGGAAATGTGCACATCCACTGATTGGTCACTCCTTCGTGCAGTGCTGGACACACATTGCATGCTGGCTTCTCTGTACTCTTCCTCCCCGGTCCCGCAAATTCTACATAGTTTCGTACTCTTCTCTTGTTTGTGGTTAAGTTGGCCAGGGCTGCTGTCTCCAGTCACCCCTTTCTCTCGCCAGAATTTGCTTAGCTCTGCACATCTACATTCGCCCCCTTGTGGCCACTGCGAGGTACATTTAGAACAATTAGCTGTGACTAGTTAACATTTCTAGAGAAGTGAAATAAAGACTCAGTAACCTATTTGAATTACCTTTTGCTTAGAACAGTTTTTTTCTCTCCTTTAAAAATCATTTTATGCTTGTCAGATTCTTTTCGGATTTGGATGAGACCACATTTGAACTTGTTTTATACTTATTCCCTATTTTTAAAACAATGAACTATAATAGTTAACTATTTTCCTCTTTGTATGTTTGTGCTTACCTGGGAACTTAAGTGAAGGGTGAGTACTATGCTGAGTGACTTTTTTTGCATTTGGTAATTGCTAAAAATGCAAAAAACACTCTTAATATTCCACATTTGGTATTCAAAACATTTAAAATTGGTTTCTGTCCATTTTACACATTTGTGTTTTTTATAATGCTTTATTTTTGTCTCTTAAGGTGACTGGCATAAATGGTTTTATTTTCAAGTTGGTCTTTTTGCAACAAGATTATGTATATATATAATCAAAAATTTTTCATTTGTTTAGTAAACGAAAGGTTTCCCCATGGCATATGGCAGAAGTGTCAAAAGACAACTTTATTTTAAAAATTGATTGACTAAAACTTTGTCAGTAGCAGTATAAACTATTCTAATCTCTAAATCAAGCATATATATGTATAATGAAGTATCTGCAGATATCTGCTATGAAAAATATGTGTGACCATTATATTTAGTGTTATGTTTTCCCTCATATTCATGTTTGACACTGTATGCAATATTGTATGATACACCTTTGCGTATCTTCTGTATATGATTCCATGGAACAAAAGCAAGAAACTTGTTTTATTCTAAATGTGGGTTTACTAAGTGTTGAAGATATAGAAAATCTAAAAATAAGTATTTTATAATTTAGGTTTTTCACATCTTTTTGGGGGAGGGGGACCAGCATTTATACTCAAAACTATGTAGTGATTTTTTTTTTTGTGCAGCAAATAAAAAATAGCATTTCTGCTTTTGACAGTTTGCTTGCTATTAACATCTTTGAAGAAGACTTTTGGCATTTGCCAAAAGACTTTGGCATTTGTGTTCATAGTAAAAATCTGTGAAACTATTTGTAGCATTTTTCATTTTCTTTTTAAAGTAGTTTGCTATATGGATCATTCATTAGCTTCTAAATCTTATTTTGCCCAACATAGTTCAAGATGTACTAGATTTTTCTAGATGAAGTTGTTAAAATAGTATTGGTCTTTAAGAAATGAAATTATCTAGATACAAAGGATTGTAGCATTGTCTTACCTAAAGAGTGGTAACCAACAGTAGGGTGGGAAACCAAGTGTGAAGATGTAAGACAAAACAGTTGTGTTGTGTAAGAGAAGAACAAATATGCCAGGCTGATCTGTGTTTTCAGCAAGGCAAAGGGTGTGTGGCACAGACTCTGGGAGACGGACACACCTGGACCGAGTCTTGACTTAGCATTAAAGAGTGGTAAGACTTGGGCAAGTTATTGGCGCCTCTGAGCCTGCAGGCCCTCAAATTTTAATCAATGAACAATGATGCTTTTTTAATGCTTTAGCCTCATGGGAGCAGCCCTGATTCTCAGTTTTTTAATTAAATCATGGCAAAAACCAGATGTCATCTGTGGGAATGGAGGGCACCCATTTGGACAGCTTAGTTTCACAGTTTAAGGTTTCCAAAGCAGGTGGAAAGTTCATTAAGTATAAAGCAAATACATGAATATAATCTCCTTGAAAAATTCAAATAATACAGAAAATATCAGATACAGTGTAAAGTGCTAGGGATGAGTTCATTTCCTGGAACTTAGCATCTAGTGAAGAAGACAGGTAATTAAACAGATACGTAAGATATGCTGTGGTGGGTGCGATAATAACAGAGACGGCAGGAGATTTTTGCTTGTGTAGTCCATGGGATAACTACAAGTATCCCTGAGTAACAGTGGCCATGCAGAAGCTTGGCAAACTGGGGTATAAGACAATTTTGGTTTTTCATACCTCACTTTGAGTTGATGTTCTTTTGTAGCAAGTAGAACAATTCTGTTATTTTTACTATATCTTTCTTCTCGTATTGGTATAGAAAATAAGTTATAAATTTTTATGCTTTAGCTTGGATATTTATTTCCAAAGTTCTTGCTTAGCCTCAATTCTCTTCTTTGTGTTAGTATTTCTCATTATGTCAGGTCCACTAAGAATTGTTTTATGAAAATTTCTCCAGAGATAAACAAATTAAATGAACTCATCTTAGAAAGTGACTATGTGAAATGGCTACTGTTTTCTTTGCAGAGTTCTGACTATAATTTTCTTAGGTTTTTATTTAGATTTAACTCCCTTCCTTTTCATAATATAAAGGAAAAAATAATGAGTGGAGAAATTATTAGCCAAAAGTCTCTGTATTAGATTAGATTTTTAGGTTCCTAAGTAACTTTCTGTAGATGGAGAAGACACTGTGAATCTATTTATTTTAGTAGATTCTGAAATGAGCAACAGAGATAAATGTATACACTTTTCTTCATAAAACACGCAGTAAAAACTAAATCTAAACAGGAAATGTAAGGCATTTATTTTCAAATGAAGTCTGACTTAAAAGATCTGAATCTGGCATGTAATACTACTAAATATTTTGCTCTATCAAAAAAACACAACAGAAATCATAATATTATATGAAATTCCAGTTACTAAATTTCTGCTACTGCTATGTGTGACATTTTCCCCTAAGGATGAGTAGAAAATCATGCCTGCCCTCTGATAAGACCCTGAAAATAGGCTACTCATTTAAATGTTTTTATCTTTATTTTGTTGACTTCTCGTTTTCCCACCAACTCAAGTTAGTCACGTGTAAGCTGTTCCGTACTTCATTATGAAGTAGTTTGCTAGAAATAATGTACATAGCCAGTGTTCCCAGTAATTAACTTAAAACACATATTATCTACTCCTTCCTAACTTTCCCTCACTAACTTAGAAGCAAGCATCCAACATGCAGCACTTTGTCAGGCTCCCTCTAGGTATTCCACGACGATGGAGATATGTTTCCAAGGCAGTTTTCATGACAACCGTTAGAAGAAAAGTAGAAGAGCTCCAGGAGTGTGATCATGGGCATTGAGACACATTTGAGGCCCAGGACTGAGAATCTTTTTTTGTCTAGAGTTCATCCTTTTATGCATCACAGTTTTGACTACATGAATCTCAGTGTGCTTTAACTTGAATGTGTTTTCTCACTTTGAAAATTAACAAGCCTGAATGTTATTTTTAAATTGGTAAATGATTATTTTTCCCAAATCTTGGCAAAATTTTATGAATTCCAATTTGTACAGGTTTTTTTTTAAGATTTATTTATTTATTTGAAAGGCAGAGTTACAGAGTGAAAGGTCTTCCATGCACTGGTTCATTCCAGATAACTGCAATGGCTGGAGCTGGGCTGATCTGAAGCCAGGAACCATGAGCTTATTCTGGGTCTCCCACGTGGGTGAAAGGGCCCAAGCACTTGGCCATCTTCTGCTGCTTTCCTAGGCGCATTTCCAGGGAGCTGGATCAGAAGTAGAGCAGCCAGAACTCGAAGTGGTGCCCATATGGGATGCCGGTGCCATAGGCAGTGGCTTTACCCACTATGTCACAGCGCTAGCCCCCCAATTTCTTTTTGATGGATGGATGTAGATAATGACCAACTCAAAGCATTGAGTTGTTTGAAATACAGAAAATAATTTTGAATTTAAGAATTTCTACTACTAGAAACTCTAATACTGGAAAATATTGTAAGAAGATGTCATACTTGAGTAAAAAACAGAAAGCATGTTTAGTTTATCCATTACTTTACAAGTCTCTATATAAAACAAGTTAATGCCTGGGCAGTTTATAGAACTTAAATCCTTCTCCATATGTGTTCATGTATATTGTTTTAATTTTTTATGTTGCCTTTTAGATCTGGTGCTCCCTCTCCATTAAGTAAGGTAAGTATGTTTTTGGTTTTTTGTTTTAATCATTTTACTATCTGTAATTATACAATTCAGTGGCACTACGCGTATCCAAATTACTATGCTAGCATCACTGCCATCTATTTCTATAATTTTTTCATCTTCCAAAAAGGAAGCTCTCATTAAATAATAACACCTCGTTCCTCCTCCCACTCTACTGTCTGTCTGTATGCATTTAATTACACCAGTCCTGCATACAAATGAACTCATAACGTGTTTGTCCTCCCGTGACTGTTTTATTTCCCTTGGCCTGTCTTCAGGATTCAGCCATGTTGTAACATGTGCCAGTTTGAGGTTGGATAATGTTCAGTTGTATGTATGTACCAGACAATCCGTTGACGAACGCTTACGTTGATCCCACCTTTTGACTATTATAATTCCTACCATGAACACGGGTGAACACGTACCTATCTGAGTCCCAGCTTTCAGCTCTTATGGGTGTATACCCAGAAGTGGGATTGCTATGTCATACAGTAATTCTAATTTAATTTTTTGGAGGAAAGTTAAGTTACATGTTTATATATTTTCCTTTATATTAGTTTCTTGTCTAGTATATTAGTATAGTGTATGTGACTTATTCCTCTGTTTATACTAAGAATATAAAGCAGGAGAGATTTTCTTTTTCTTTTAAGATGTATGTATTCGTGTGAAAGTCAGTTACGGGGGGGGGGGGGGGGAGATAGAGAGAGATCCTCCATCTTCAGCTAGGCCCAAGCCAAGAGCCTGGAACTCCATCCAGTTCTCCCACATGGGTGCAGGGGCCCAAGCATTTGGGCTATCTTCTGTTGCTTCCCCAGGTACATCAGCAGTAAGCTGGATTGGAATTAGAGCAGCCAGGACTCGAAGCGACACTCATATAGGATGTCAGCATCACAGGCGACTTAACCCACTGAGCCACAGCCCTGGCCCCAGGAGATTTTCATGAATTTATATTATGACTGAAAGCATAGGAGTCATAATATTTTACTAGTAGAAAGCATTTTCACATATTCTGAATCACAGCCCTGTGAGACAGATGAGGCACATATATTTTATGTTTAATGGTACACAAATCAGTTATAATTATGTGTCTTTACATCCACATTTCTTTAAAAAAAAAAAGGTTTATTTATCACAGCATTTGCACTGGTGATTCTCAGACACCATGGACTAGGCCAGTGCTTGCCTGCCTGGCTACCAGAGAGTCTGAACAGTCAAATGAAATAAGCAAGCAGCTCCCTAGGTATTCTGATGCATACAAAGCATTGTGTTTGTGAAAAACAAAAAATAACATTTAATTATTTATTTATTTGAAAGAGCAACAGAGAGATTGAGGGAGACACAGAGAGAGCTTCCACATCCACTGATTCACTTCCCAAATGCCTGCAAGAGCTGGGACTGGACCAAGCCAAAGCCATGAGTGTGGAACTCCATCCCAGTCTCCCCTATGGGTGACAGGGCCACAGTGCTTGGGCCATTATCTGCTGCTTTCCAACGTACATTAGCAGAAAGCTGGATTGGAGCAGAGTGGCTGACTAGAACCAGCACTCTGATATGAGATGCAGGCATTCCAAGCAGTGGTTTAACCTGCTGCACCACAAGGGCTGTCCCAAGTGAAAAGTTCTGACATGTGACTGCTGAGTACAGTGTGGTAAAATTGTGGCATCCTTTAGGATGATCTGTGGCTGCATTCTGGCCATGTCAAATTTTAACTGACTTCATTTTTAAACAACAGGGTGATTTGAGTTCTGTTTCCCAACTGTCAGCTCTCCTCAGAGCTTGCTGTTACAGAGTATTTAAAAAAAAACACTATTTTAAGGGCTGGCTTTGTGCCAGAGCAGGTCAAACTGGCCGTTACGATGCAGGCATCTCATATATCAATGGTTCAAGTCCTAGCTGCTCCACTTCCCATCTAGTTCCCCTCTAATTCCTCTAGGAAAGCAGTAGAAGATGGTCCAAGCACCTGAGCCCCTGTCACCCATGTGCAAATCCTGGATAGAGTTCCAGGCTCCTGGTTTTGACCTGGCTCACCTCCAGCCATTGTAGCCATTTGAGAAATGGATGGAAGATTATCTGTCTGTCTGTCTGTCTATCTATCTTCCTATGTACCTTTATCTCTTTGTCTCTCCCCCTCTCTCTGTAACTGCCTTTCAAATTAATTGATAATTTAAAAATACACTATTGTAGACCTTCATGTCTGCATTTGTGTCAGTAAAATTTATTGCTGTCAATAAATTCTCAGTGTTGTTTTATAAGCAGTACTTTTTCTAAGCTTATCTATGTATGTTGGATTAAGAAATGTCTTTTTTTCCCAGAGGACTTAACAGTGTCCTCAGTGGATGCTGTGTGTTAACTTCAGCCCATCCTTTCTATTCTGTTGATTTTTTTGTGTTCTATTGGGAAGATTTGAATTTTTGTTGGAGGAGTTTACATTTTCTGAGCAACAGTATCTGCATTGCTCATATGTTTGTCTTTCTTAAAGTACTGAGTGTTTGACATTTTGATTTAGTTATATTCATGGACGAGTAGATATCAAATAAATACTAGTTGAGCCTGGAGACTTTTATACATTTCTTATGTCCTCAGTTCTTTTTCTAAATTACTCATCTTAAAATTCCTTAAGGTTTGAAAGCAGATGTCCAGTTACAGTAGCACCTGATAGGCCTTTTTTGGTCTTGGGCTTTGTGCATTTTACATGCTGTTAAATCTCATTTCTGCTTTTAGAACTAAGTGTTAGTAGACTGTTGGAGGTATTCCACTAATCTTTCTTGTGTACATGCATGCAGATATAAATATGACCAGGTAAAATAGAATTAGGAGAGTTACTAGACATAGTTTTTAATTTTTAAATATATTAGTTGACAATTCTTATTTTAAAAGTAAGTAAGTCTAAGAAAATGAATGTTAGATTTCATTTCTCTTGTTTTATCTGCATTGTATTAACAGTGGAATATAGTCAGCTACCCTCAAGTTGTTAGTGACTTGAATCTTGCTTGTGAATTGTTCTCTGCCAACTGTGATCTATTTTTTAAATTGAATTTCTAGATTTTAAAAGCATCTGAAAAGATTTCACTTAAAGTCTGTTCAGGGTGAGAAAGAAAAAGAGTGATCTTGTCCCAGTAGCAATTATTACAATTGGTATGCTTAAGAAGTTTTTAACAGCTATTAAAATCTTTTCCAATAAATTTTTGTTCAGGAAATACATTTAGTTTTTATTTTAAATATATGAATAGAAGTCATTTCAATGTTAGGCTAAATATTCTATCATAATTTTAAGTAAGTTACATTTAACTTAACCTTTAAGATATGTTCTGTCCTGTACTGATTACTTATTACAATTCTTGATTTCTGATTTTCCTGAGTTTTTCCTCCCACTAAGAATTATAAAGCTTAATTGGTGGGGTGGCATTGCTGTGTCCTGTAGATTCGCCTTTGACTTCACTTTGTTGTGTGTCTTCACTTTCAGTCTTCTCCAGCCACGACTGTTACGTCTCCTAATTCTACACCAGCTAAAACCATTGACACATCGCCACCCGTGGATTTATTTGCAACTGCATCTGCGGCTGTCCCAGTCAGGTTAGTGAGTGAGTCTGTTTATTCATATTTTGACTAGACTTTTGTTTTATTCTTACATACTCTACCCAAATGATCTCACCAGATGAAATTTAATCCTAAAATATATGCAATGTTTTAGGTTATTTTTGCTACACCAAGTAATGATTAGGAAGACCTATGCTGCAGAAATTACCCTGTTGCTCACACATCTGGGTACAGATGTGGAAGAATGAGGCACACGTTTCTGGTTCTTCTGTAATTGCCTGTTATGAACTTTTTTCTACAATCAGTTTCTTCTTGTGGGAAATTTAAAAGATATCGCAACATACTGTAAAAAAAAAAAAAAAAAAAAAAGGCTTACAACTGTAGGCCAATTAGCTGGTGCAGATGAGGAGATCCAACTCTGGGACTAGAGCCAGGCCTCCGAGATGGAGATGTTCCTAATCTGCTTTTGTAGCACCTGCATTTCAGGGGCATGGTAAGGAAAGAGAGAAGACAGATGGCAGTACTGTGAAATCTGAAGGCTGCCCAGAATAAGCCCTCCATCCATAGGTGCTGCCTCAAATCATAATTTTAGGTCAGTTCCTTAGTTCTTTTTCCCTGAGCAGATTCTAGTCTCATTTTGTTTGTAGTATCTGTGATTCTGGTTATAAATGAATGTCCTGTGTTTGGGAACTTGATTTCTGAACAGAGCAATAAAGCCAAGGATTGCACGCCTGTTGCCTGTGTGTTGCACTTTCCACTTGTTTAGTTCTACTTTTTATAATATGGTAGGATGGTAAAGTCCAAGTCCTTTCTGCTGCTGCTCTTAGGTAAATTGTTTCTTATGAAAACTCTAAGGTCTTTGTAACACGTACATTCTCCTTTTCAGTTACCTAGTCCAGTTGTATTTATGAAATGGACGTGAAAACCAGATAGGACTTTCAGAGTTTTCAGACTCTTAAAAAAAAAAAAGAAACAGAATCATTTCTTCAGTAGAATTCTACTTGGAAACCTAGTAGGTTAAAAAAATAAAAAAGATGAAGATGGAAATTGCTGTTTATGAAGACAGACAGGGAACCCGAGACCTGAGGGCTTGGGACCTCTAAGCCAGTGCTCCTCCCAGCTAAATATATGTGTGAATCACTCGAGGCTAAAATGAACGTTCTTGGGTGGTGGATGCCAGAAAGCCCAATATGCTGATTTCTACCCAGGTCGCGGGATGTTGCTGGCTCAGGGCCCACTGCTGAGCAGTGTGGCTCTAGACTGCTGCTTGGACTTCCGCGGATAGAGAAGCTTTAAAAGCACAGCCACACCTGCACAAGAATAAAAGAATGCAGATGTAGGGTTAGATGAGTCCTCTCACAGGCAAACTTGATATATTATAATCTAATTTAGGAGAAAGGCAAGTTGGTGATTAATGATTGGCTCTAGTATTTGGTTTATAAATAAATTCTTGTCAGGACTTGATTTTTTTCCTTTACAAAAAAAAAATTCAAAAATGGAAAAAGCTTACCTCAAGGTTGTGATTTTTTTCTTGCCCTGTAAGACACTGTCCATGGATAAAATCCAACCTACTATTTGTTGTTTAAGTAAAGTTTTATTAGAACAGACATGTTGATTTGTTTATGTATTGTCTATGTCTATGTCTTATTGCATGCTAAAATGGCAGAGTTGAATAGAGATAGAGATCTCCTGGCCCTCAAGATCTAAAATATTAACCATCTGGCCCTTTATAAAAATAGTTTGCCAAACCTTGGTATGTGCTATACTCTCCAATGTATTATTCTTCTATTGGATTTCAGATATCCAAAATCTGTTCTGTTTCCTGCAGGAATCTTAACTTAAAACACCTTAATATTAAAATGTGTTCAAAATGTGATTTTAAAATTATTCCATTTTCCTTTCAGCACTTCTAAACCATCCAGTGATCTCTTGGACCTTCAGCCAGACTTTTCCTCAGGAGGCGCAGCCGCTGCGGCTGCCGCAGCCCCAGCCCCAGCACCCCCGGCTGGGGGAGCCACTGCCTGGGGAGGTGAGCAGTAAGCACCAGGCCTCTTCTCTGGGAAGGATGCTGTTTTCACTGGGGATATGTTTACCTTCTGATCATACCAGACGGTGCTAGAAACTTAGAGGAAAAATGATAAGAATGGCTTGTATCAACTGAAATACAAACAATCTTCAAAAAGTTCATGGAAAATATGTGTCATAAAAAAAAAAAACTATGCATGGATTTTAAAATGTTTTTGCAACAAAATTAACGTCTTCATTCCATTTCTCCAGGAACTTTTTGATATTTCCTTACATCAAGAAACAGATAGGGAAAGAACTATAATATGCTTAAAATATTAAATGGTCATATAGTTTTTAGCTCAAAAGTTAACACAAAGGAGGCACTTTTCAGTTGGTGTAAAATTCTGATTGCATTTGGTATTCTTTAGAGATTCAGAACATAAAGGATTGAATCCCCATGATTTTATGAAATTAGATTTCATCGAGTAAATGAAGATTTTGGAGACTAAAACCTGAGTTGCCAGGAATGGAAAAATAATTTCGCAACATCAGTTCTCGAGCAGTATGCTCAGTCACTATGCGTTTTCTCTGGAAGTCCCAGAAGTTTACTTTCCTCCTTCCATCATTTCACTGCAGACAGTCTCATTGCCCTCTGTGTAAACAAAACACTAGTCAAAAGCAAGGAGCTAATAGTTTAACCATTTATACTTCTTTTTATTATCTTATGAAAAGATAGAAAACCCCTTCTGTTGTACACAAATAGTCTTTTGTTTTATGACTTGGCAAACATGTGAGATAAATCGCCAGTTTTCCATCACAGGCAATAGCAGGTCTGGAAGCTATGAAATTAGAAGGTGCTTAGCTTTTCTGCTAAGTCGTGTTAGGACTTGACATAACCATCAGTGGAGGGCAGGGTTAGTGAGAGCCCTGCTGATGCCAGGGCAAGAAAGAAGTAAGTCTGTTCAGCTTCTGATGACACACTTTGCTCTCTAGTTAATATTTCTGAGAAGTGTGGCTAAGGGCACCAATTGTGTTGGCCCAGCGGCTGTTGGTTGGAGGAATTACTTAAAGGACCTTCTATTTCTTGGAATTTTGGAGCTGGCTACTGAATAACAGAAAATACCCTATCTCCAAGTCAACAGAGCCCCCATTATTTTTTTATTCCTTGCCTGTTAATACAGCATACGTTCTAAAATTTAAAATCTATTTCTAAAGTCAAGTATTCTGCATGCTAAGATAAAGTACATAAGGCTTGGTTAAAAGAAGTTTTGATTACCCCAGAGCAAAGGCGGGAAACCCCAACTGATGTTATAAATATCCCAAATGGCCCTTGGCAGAAAAAAAAAAAAAAAAAAAAAAGAATCCCACCTCTAGAGTATCTATAGAGTACCTTGAGTAATGTTTATTGAATTTAAAAGTTGTTTAGTTAAATGAATGTGATTATTTTCAAGGTCAAATTTTATGTTCCTCAGCTTTTTTTTTTTTTAATGTCTTCTAGAGCTTTTTTGGTTTACTGAATTTTCATATTGTTTTTAAAGGCCTGAAAAAATAGCCCCCTAATGAATCCTGATAAAGTCTCATCATGACTAAAACAAATTTCTGATGGCATTCATTAATTCAAATATGATCCCTGAGGTATGTTCCGTGAATAAAATAATAATTCTGTGAATAAAAAGAGTAAGAATGCCATGGGAACATTCTGAAAGCTTAACCTAAAGTCACTGACAGTGTGAGGACCCCGCTTAGACTTCTGTTGGAGGACACCAGTCCAAGTCCACTGGTGATCGCTGAGTTGATCACTGGGTTGGACCTCCCAGTGTCATGCTGACCTCAGAAGGGCTGAAAAGGTTTGATGCCTGTAATCTCTTTCACATTCATTGTAAAGTAACTCTGTTGTCTACACTGTTTTTAAATGTCAGGATTACATATGGTTTTGGAAAACATCTGAGAAAGTGAAACTTAAAAAGAAGAAAACATTTTAGCTTAGAATGTCTTTTTCCTAATGCCTAAACCTGCATTCAATTCTTTGACTGCTTTCTCTCAATTACAGCTTTCACAAAGTTGACATTTTTTCTCAGGTATGCAGACATGACACATTGCATACACAGAGTCAGTAACCACAGCCTCTTCAGAGTGGACATGTGTGTGTACTGAAACCAGTCAGAGCAGGTGAAAGGGCAATCTGGTATTGAGTTGGGTTTGTCAGTTATTTGGGCCTGACTGCAGATAAGTGTCCGACCTCCCTTCCCTAAATTTTCCCATTTATCAAATTGGACACTTGGTCCAGAGAATCCTTACAGTCCCTTCCTCCTTGGAGGTTCCAAAGTTCCAGGATAATAATAAACTTTGTAAAACTACAGATGGCCCAGAAAGATAGGTAGAGCTAACATTTCTTTAGTGAGTGCCTCGCCTTGCTTGGACACTGGTGTGGTCAAACCTTTCAGCTTTGGCTCTTATTTCCTTGTATGCTGCCATGTATGGATGTCACCAGACCTTCTGGGAGAGGGTGAGTAGAGCCTGCTTCTGCTTGTTCTGAGAGACTCTGTACCTTCACGACTGTCTTCATGTTGATCATCAGAGTCCGGTCTATCTTTTGTCCTTGCCTTTTCTTCTCTTCCCTCCACTCCCCGTCTCTGGTGAAACACAGATTCTTTGGCTGCACTTTCCTCTGTGCCCTCTGAAGCCCAGATTCCGGACCCATTTGCTCCAGAACCTACCCCTCCTGCTACAGCCGCTGAGATCACAGCTACTTCCACCTCTGCCTCCACGGCTGCAGCTGTCACTGCTGCCCCCGCTGATGTGGATCTCTTTGGAGGTTAGTCAGTCACCTCACTGTCCTTCCTGCCAAGACTGGGAGATTTCCTGGGCTCAGGTGTTCAGAATGCTTTGCAGTCTGCCAGGGCAGGCCAGAGGGTTTATTACCTTTTCAGTGTTTATTCATATACACATAGACTTAACTTTGCTGAGTTCGCCGGCTTTCTCTTGATTTCATTTTGGTATTTTTAGAGCAGAGGTCGCCGCGCTTTGAGGCTCATTTGATTTCAAAGGTAAATTTAAATTGCTACTAGGACTCCTGGCCCATATGTGCTCTCCCCCGCAGAGTCTTTCAGTGTGCCTTTTTGGTCAGATTAGAACAAGCCCAGAGAGTGTTCACAGGATGCAGGAGGGACAATCCTGACTTAAGTTATTAATATTAAGGACCAAAGAATGTCTAAGGGTTACCTTGACTTGAAGGTCTCTGAAGAGAGTTTAGGGATATGCCTGTTTTTGCAACCATAACCTTGTCTTTCAGAGAGAACAAAGATGTCTTGGGTCATCTCTGGCTTTGAACTTTCAGGGAACAACTGAAGCAGCACTTGCAATGTAGATTGAAAACAGGTTTAGTTCAGTCTTTGAAAAGATTGTCTAAGAATATGCTTTCCATGCAAATGTCCATTCTGACCCAATAAAATATTCTGGACTCTGCCAGTTTAATATGTTTGGACTTACTGAACCACCTGAAGTCTATTTACATATTCTCATCTGAGTGGTTCTAATGTCCAAACCTAGAGACATGCTCATATGAAAGACATCAAGTGGTGTTATATTCATTATAGTTTTATGTTTCTTCATTACCATATAACATCTTTCCCAGGGTATTTAGAGAATATGGTAAAGAAATTGGAGGCAGCAAATGATGGTGAGAGCCAGAGATATTTGGCAGGCTCTGGTGGAATTAATATACTCTTCTGGGAACACACACACTGTCACATACCATTCTGCTACATGCTGTGTCCCAGTGACTGCTCTGAGGTTGGCCAACATCATCAGACAAGGAGCACTCGATGAGACAAAGTGTTACCATGGTTTCATAAAAAAAACTCTCCCACTGCCTTGCTGCATCGTCTTTCCTATTAGAAGAAAACCTTTTTTTTTAAAGTAGGGTAGTGAATATTATAGATCCTTGAGTATTTTATTATAGTCATCCACTATAGAAAATTAACTTTTTAGTTATGCCCTTATATATGTTGATCAAAAATTTAAGGTTTCACTTAAATTTATAAAAGTCTGCATTTTCTTCATCCTTTCCCTTCGTCCCCATCACTGGTGTTGAATCTGAATAATTTCTCCTTCACTTGGAACACAAAAACTGCAAGGAGGATGAAAAGAATATAGACAGGGTGAACCATGACTTTGTGCTGAAACACCGCCACACCTTTCCCGCTTTCAGTGTTCATCTTCAGTCCACTTGCAGGGTGCTTGATTACCCCTAAGAAACCAGTCACTTCTGTCTTGCTTCCCTCACAGCTCTCTTGAGTAAACAACCCTAAGATAGTTCTTAGAAATACTATGAGTGTAAAAAATTTTTTAAAATTTTTAAAAAAGAAATACTATGAGTGACATTAGGCTGTTTCTGTTTATCACTCATTACTATTTTGACTCTATTCATCAAGCCAAAAACTCTGAGAACATTTTCATGATGGCATCCTTACTGCTGTAAGTACAAGCAGAGAGGACTGGCACTGCAGCAATGCCACAACTTATGCCAAGGAATGGCGACTGTCCTTGTGAGCTTGTCTGTTGCCTCCCTAGGCCTCTGGCTGGAAAATGGTAAAGATGAGTACCACTGCAGATCTCATCACACCGACTTTATTGATCTGGATAGTTCTGCAAAGTATCTCTGGGTCCTGAAAGCCAGAGCAAGCGCCTCTTCTGTGCAGGAGTCTAGGTGTCACTGCCTGCTCTGTGATTGTCGATGATTTTCCCTAATTTCTTCCATGCCCTCGATGTGCTTGCAAGAAAGCCTTTAGAGATTTGAATTGAAATAAAAAACTAAACTGAAATTTCTCTGGCTATTTTATGTTATTTTATATTAACAAGTGTGGCCACTTGTTAATAGTTTGCTTCTCTAAAATAGGCATGTGGTAGAACTCCTGGCTAATAAAGGCACCAGTTATATTTTGTGTACACAATTTTAAAACATTTACTCTTGAGGTTCTATGTAACATGCAACCACTAAGTATATTTCTCTAGAAATAAGCTTGACAGATTTCAACTTCAAAAAATGGATATTTAATTTCGTGAATGTGACATTAAACATTAAAATTTCTGTGCATTTTCATACTGGATTTAAATTATAAATTTGGAAAATAAGAAATTTGCTTTTAACCAAAGTATTCAGATTGATAGCTACATAATCTTTTAGTCATTCAATGTAGCTAGCTCATGTAAATCACTAAATTTTTTTTCATATATACTAGATTTATTAAATAGTTTAAAGTGAACTTTTAAAAAAATTAAAGACTATGTTCTTTGATCACACACAGCAGGTTTAGAAGGCAGCATTGTGTTTTAAAAACTTAGTCAAACTTACAGGTAGTGATAAGAATAATAGACAAAATCATTAAAAACATCCCATTTCTCATGATGTAAACTTTACTTGCAATAGCACATTAGTGTATAGCCATATGAGACTTCTCTGAGCTCTAGAATGCTCAGTTGATGCTGGTTCCTCCTGTACAAACCCACAAGCGTACACTTTCATCTGCTATGTCAGTTTGTGAATAAGCCTGCATGAGGTTCAGACTCTGCAAGTATGAAGCCAAATGGCTGAAAAACCAAAGAGCTTAGCACACAAGGCTGCCTTCATTCATACATGCCACTTAACGAATTCAGTTAATCAACCTTCCTCAAACCCAGTATTTAAATGGAAGCACTTACAACTGGAGTTCATGTAAGAACCTCATGATGCTGTGACCTTTGGGGAAGAAAAGGAACCAGAATGGTGACTCCTGGGAAGTGAGAACAGTTGGAGCCATTGTGCTGAGGAGTATGTGATCCAGAGATGGTTTATGTGGCTGGGGTAGACAGGAAGAACAGTTCAGGCTGAGAAAACCCACAGCTATCCCAAGTTTTGAGAAAGGTACTCATATGCTGAAGAGTTTGAGCCAAAAATTCCTCCTAGAGCAATCGAAGGCAAAGAAAACTGGTCTGCAGGAGTCAGAGGAGTCAGTGCTGGGGACGGCCTGGCCGTGGTGACTGCAGCACAGCGGGAGCATGCATGTCCAGGATGCAGCGCTGGAGAAAGCATTCGCAGAATGTGGAAATGAACTGTCAATGGGCAGCAAGGGAAAAAGAACTGGATTGGAAATGCCTTTAGTTTGAAATGCTGAGACAATAATGGAAAAAAGCTTGGTATTAAAAGAGGCTTTGCTTGTTTCTTTTTTAAACATCAGCAGAATGCTCTTCTCTCGCACAGTCCTGTGGGCTGCCACTACATTGCTGGACAGCCCCCATCCTGGCTAAAGTTAGCGGTGACGGAGGTGGCGTCATCTGGAGCGCTTGCTCTCATCTCCCTCTCCCGGGCTGGAATCAAGCAGCTGTGATTCCTACCTTTCATATCTGAAAATTCCTACCTTTTTTGATGGAAGATGATTTAAATTCAAAATATTTAGTTTTAAGGAACAGGAGAATTATTATAATGATATGTCTTGCTAACAGATGGAAATCAAGAACTTCTGTAAGAATGTACCTATACATATGAATTTCACTTCCCTATACATACGTGGTAACCTAAGGTAATAATCTGCGTTAGTGCCCGGGATCAAATCTACGCATAGTTTCTTTTATAATACATATTTCCCATGACCTTTTTTGAAGACCACTTATATGCATGGATTTCAAAAAGTTTTTGTACCAAAATAAACATTTTAATTCTATTTTTCATGACTCTTTGAATTCCCCTTGTATTTATGATGTGTATCCCAATGTTTTGAGATACATATACACTGTGGAATGGCAAATTCAAGTGAATTGACCTATGCATTACTTCAATTATTTTTTGTGGTGAGAAATCTTAAAATTTACAAACTTTGGTCTCTTATCCATAGAATGGAGATAATAGAACCTACATCACAAAATAGTTACAGGAATTAACTGTAATATTGTCCCCAAAATGTGCCTACTATTATTTTTTCTGTTCTTTCCAGTATCATTGACCTCAGTTCTAGGTTTTATAGGAACGAAAATAAAAAATAACAGACCTGACTCGAGGGAAAACATTTACAGCCTTCCAGCCTCCTCATGCACCATTCTTCTGCCTCTGCCCTAAGGGTTTCATGTTGTTTTTGGAGGTCTTCTAATGAGGTATCCTAAACTTGGCATCTGGGGAAGTAGGTCTACCTTGTCCCCCTGAGATGTTTTTCATAGCATGATTTATTTGGCCTCTCCCCAATCTCTGCTTGAACATATATCCCTTGGCATAGCTGAGAGAAGCTATCAGGCCAGATTAATCCTTAAGATATCAATAGCTGGTGTGCTGTTGTCGCTTCCAGGGATATTTGTGGTTTCGAATGGAACCTTTTAACCCAAGCGAGTCGCTCGCTTAATGCTTATTATTCCAAGACACGGTGAACCTCAGGGAGTTTGGAAAGTGTGATTCATGTTTTGATCAGCCAGGGATGTGCTGAGTTAAACTGAGAAAGGAAGTCTTGATTGCAGACTTCCTAGAGCTTGACAGGCCAAGTAAGTCTGGAAAAGGAGACAGTGTGTAGCATCTCCCAAGAGTCATTGACACGTTCTTTTTGAAGGCTGAAGGAACAGTGTTCTAGGGAGCACTGGTAAATACTGTGGAAGACAATGTTTGGGATGGGAAGTCTAGTAGGTAAGTGGCAGGTTCTAGGTGGCTGCGGCACCCACTCTCCAGAGGTTTCTTCTCTTAAATCTATTGTATTTTTCAGGGTGCACTTCCTCTGTACTTTTGAGACTCTCTGTGCAAACTTGAGAACTTTTTACCACGATAAACATGATTTGTTGGTCAAAATGTATTGGGAACCATTTGTACACATAAGCCGTTTATAAATTCATGAACTGTGGCTTGCCTGTATTTTAATATACTCATATTTTCAGTATAAAAATAATATATATGTAGTCTTAATACATGAAAATATGTTTTTAACCTGTTGAAAATCAATCATTTACCAAGTAACTAGGACAACAGAATAGTATTTGAAAATAAATGTAAGAAGAAATAAAGGCACTATAATATCATATTCCAATTATTTATATCTTTATTTCTTAAAAGCCAGCCTTTGGTTATATCTGAAAATGCTTTCCAAGGATAATGAAGACTTAATTTATTAATATTTACTAAATCTTCCATGTTATGAATGTAATTTTGTGTATACTAGACTATAAAAATTTTATGTATTATATTTAATTTTATTGGCTTATAGAAGGCATCTCTCTATTTCAGAAGGCACTAGTCAGAGACATAGTAAGAATACAGTGAATAAGTATTACCTGTACACAAAAGTTTAAAGTCTTAATTTATATAATAGAGTTATTTTTGTGTTTTAATTTTCACATCCATTAATTTCCAATGATGCATAAAACATGCTTCTCAGAGCCCTTATACAATGAGAATCTTGTTCCCTTTTTGACCCTCATAGGTCAGGGTCGACATTATATCACTTGCATGTTAACTAACATGAAGGTGTGCAAAGAATAATTGTTTAATGACCACCAACAGTGCATGGGCCATAAAAATGTATTTTAAAAAATTCATGTTGTATAAGGGAGCCTTCTTCACAATTTAACTTGGCTCTTTTACTATATTTTCTTCTCTTTTTGTTCCTTTAATTTCTGTTGTTTTAAAAACTGCACCCAAGATGCCTTTGCAGCTTCTCCCGGGGAGGCCCCTGCAGCATCCGAAGGGGCCGCCGCACCTGCTACCCCAACCCCTGTAGCAGCAGCACTTGATGCATGTTCAGGAAATGGTGGGTTTAAAGTCATGAGCCAGTCTGTTATGTTTGTGTCCTAACGTGAAACCCTTGTAGTTAGATATGGCCATATGTCTTTCTAATTTTGTTTTCTTCTGAATATAAACTGCCATTCATCATGACCAAATAAATAATGCCAGCACTTAAAACATTAAGACAATGAAATGCATACTTATTAAAATTGACAATTTCTCAAGATTGACAATTTTTATCAGTGCAAGTATGCTCTCTTAATGTTTTTCCCCCCTCTAATGCTATACTGTACTCTTCTGTAACATTGAGTTCAAATATACTGGCATGTTTTAATGAATTTTCATAGCTACCCAATTGACCAGGTTAACTAAGAATTTGAAGGATAGTAAACTCCAGTCCTAGACTGTGGGCTGCTCTTACAGCACTTTGCAGAGTGTTTCAGATGCTTAACTACTAAATGGTTTCTTTCCTTTAGAAAAACACCCTAATCACTGGTCCCTGCAAATAGGATAGTAATTAAACCCAAGCAATCTAGGTCTAGCTAGTGGGGAGATACCTGTTTAAGGTGCCTGTAGTTATGACGGCTCTCTTGTCTCTGTCCTTACTGATGCTGTATGTGTCTCCACTTTCCTCTCCCAAAGACCCCTTTGCCCCATCTGAAGGTAGTGCAGAGGCTGCACCTGAGCTGGACCTCTTTGCAATGAAGCCACCTGACAGCAGTGTTCCTGTAGTTACCCCTACAGCTAGCGCAGCCCCTCCGGTTCCCGCAACCGCCCCTTCTCCTGCTCCCGCCGCCGTAGCAGCTGCCACCGCTGCCACTACCGCTGCAACCACGGCCGCCACCACTACCACCACCTCTGCTGCCGCCGCCACCGCTGCTCCTCCTGCTCTAGATATCTTTGGTGGTAATGTTTTGTTGTTGTTGAACTCTCTGCACCTGCTGGATTGAATTCTGGTCTTGGAGATGTACCGCATACACAACTAGACTGCATGAATACTTTGTAATTAAATGGTTCTCCAGAAACCATTTGCTGCTTAGTTCAGAATTCTGCAAAGTGCTGACTAAGAACTGAGAAGCGATGCTGTTAAGGCTTGTTGTTCCAACTTGAGTAAAGGCATGTGTGTTCTTGGTCTTAGATCTATTTGAGTCTGCTCCTGAAGTCGCTGCAGCGCCCAAGCCGGATGCTGCTCCTAGCATAGACCTGTTTGGTACAGGTAAAACCAAAGCAACTGCTTCTTTCAATCTAGTTTTCTTAGATGTTTTCATGATGAAATGCTTTGTATTCACCTGTGATAATGCATTTGTTAGATTTTTGACTTTGATTTCAGCTTCCTCCTACTTACTTCTCCTTGGTTTTGGTTTGTTTCACTTTTGGAAGATGCTTTCTCCTCTCCACCACAAGGGGCCTCTCCTGTGCCTGAGAGCTCTCTCACTGCTGACCTCTTATCCGGTGAGTGCCGTGCCACCAGGGCCATGCCTGCAGACAAGTCCCGTGGGGGCCGCGTGTCAGAAGTGGATGCACTAACTTAGGGGTTTTTTCTGCAGTTCTTTTAAACTCCAAATCCACTTTACAAAAACTCTCATTCTTGGACCTATCACCAACTCCTGAGAGTTAATGTTTCAAGCTGAAGGCTGGCAAAAGGAGACATTTTCTTTACACACTAAAACCTCTGACCTCAAGGCAGTGAAAATTGATTTTGTTCTAGAAAGACTGTATTTTAAAAAGCCGTTTGCTGTTCCTTAACTGTTAAGATGGTCTACAGTCTTCCTGGCTGGGGTTGACCGTGAAATCTCGAGATGCCGCTCGCCACGGCCCGTGATTTCCTCCTTTGGGTGACGTGCACTCTTTCGTGTTCTGTGCTTCACTGCAGTGGATGCATTTGCAGCACCATCTCCTGCAACCACTGCCTCTCCCGCCAAGGTGGAGTCTTCCGGAGTGATAGACCTTTTCGGGGGTGCGTATCTCTCCTCCTTCAACGCGTGGGCATTTTTTTTTCCTTCAGAGTATTTTTTAGAGACCCTATTTCACCATTTTTCTTTTGACTATATGAAATCATTTCCATCTCTTAAGTTTTCAAGATATTTGTTAATTTCTTTGCCATCATCCTCTTCATTGTCATAAGTTCATCATAATTGTCAGTGCATTACCTAACAAAACCGGTTAGTTGTCACTTGAGGTCTCTTGTTTTTAACCTTATTGTTCATCTCAATCTAGAATCACTTCCTTTGAAATGTCCTTCTAGCATTCTTGTTGACCTTGACTTGTTGGTTAAGGCTATGTTTCTGAGTTCCAAAAGCAATGTAAACACAACCAAATCATTCAGAACTGAAAGCCAGCCAGTCAAAACTGAAAACATAAGCTTTAGATGCCATACATAATTCTGTAGGATTTGTTGACATTCTATTTACTGCTTTAAAATTCTTCCAGAGAATTGGAGAATGTTTAGCTGATTTAAATGTATTTCTCCTCTTCTTTAATATGTTATCTGAAGGTAGGTAGATGTATTGAATTAATTCTTGAACTACTAATTTGGATGATAAACCTGAAGTCTTCTGTTAGCAGTAAACTTAAAGAGAAAAGATCAGATTTCTTCATGTATATCCTTAAATATGCATGGCTTTGAGCTAAAATACCATCCTTAGCAAGTTCACCACACAGAGTACCTGCTGTATGTGGATGCATCATGGTATGTGCCATGATGGGCACATGAAAGGTACAAAGATGTTTCAGTCTCTGACACCCGGGGGCTCAAAACTGTCAATTAAGCTCTGAACCTTGATATATAGATACCTGAGAGTAGTATTGCTGCTTCCTGAATTTTTTAAAAGTTTAATAGAGTTTCAAATGGGAAGATTCTATATTAGTATCTTTTGATACAATTTTCTTTGACAGGCAGAGTTAGACAGTGAGAGAGACAGAGAGAAAGGTCTTCCTTCCGTTGGTTCACCCCCAAGCCTTGATCCTATGATGAATGACAGGATTTAATCCAAATATTTTATTCTTAAAAAATTCTCTTAATCATACAAAGAGATGCTAAGTCCTAAATACTTCAGAACTCTTTGAGAAAGTAAGCTGGTCAGAGCACATTTCAATTCATTAGATCATTTCTCATGTCCATGGGAGACAAGTGTCATGTCTATGCATGTCTCTGCATAACACTTAAATTACACACTGTACTTACGATCTACACTCTCTTACTTTTTTGCTGCATAATGGATAATGGATAGATGCATTTGGAAGTAGTGCTTCTGAACCCCAACCTGCACCTCAGGCTGCTTCTAGTTCATCAGCATCGGCAGATCTACTAGCTGGTAATTAAAATTAAATGGCATTTTGTAAATGTTACATTGGGAAATGTTTTTATAAGTAACAGATGTTGCATACGTTGCAGAGTGCATTCCTTCTTTTCCTTTTAAGACATGAAATTGAAAGGCAAGGCATGGTGTGGTTGATTATTTCCCAAGGTCTTGTGAAACTGTCTTAAAAATCACCGTGGCAGACAAACCACTGCCCTGGCTCCTTGGCTACTTGTAAGTTGCCATACCTTCAGGCAGCACGTTTCTGTCTGTTTAATAAAGGGGCAATATGCTTATGTAGCAGTTCTTCATCTTGTAATGACCCCTTGCCACCTCTTTTAGTTTTTTAAAGAAATTGTGAGGAAATGTACTGTGATGTTTGATCGTTGGCTTTATATGAGTCACACCAGGGAGAAACTGTTACAGATTTCTACCATTGGGTTGAAGTTGCTGCTGTTGAAGTTATTTTTAAACAGCCAGCTGGTCATTTTTCCATCTGAAAACTCATGGGGCGATCCCAGGTCAACATGGGCCACTGTATGGAATGGATTGTGACAATTTGCCTAGGATTGTTACTTAGTGTCAGGATAATATGGAGAGGATAAGAGGAAACAGTGCAAGGATTCAAAGGCTGTAACAGCCAAGCGTTAGCAAGGCAAAGTGTGCTTGAGGATAGCTAGAAATTATTACTTTTCTGAGCAAAACATTTACCAGTTGCAAGACTTCAGTTGCAAATATAGGTTCAGATTATCGATAAAACTCAAAAGATGCCTCTGGCCTCCCTCGCTTTTGTTTCACATAGAAGGATACATGATAAAAGGCACAGTGATAGTATCGCAGAGACCTCAGAAATTCAGAAGCATCTTCCAGTGTCACCTCTCCAGTGACCAGAAGGATTGCATTTTGATCCCAAGGTTGACGAGGGGCTGGTGAGAGCATAAGTCACATCTGGAACCTCTCAGCTTTATCTTTCTAGCCATGTAGCCACTGATAAGGCCAGTGACTCGTTCCTACTTTTTAGTGTACCTATAGTCCATAGAGTATAGGTTATGCAATGAACGATCCTGACACCAGGTACAGCGGACTAAGGAATATTCTTTCTTGGATTAGTAATGAATAATAGCAGATCCCAGAGGACCCTCATCAGCCTTCAGAGTTGCAGGAGTCTGATTTGTGGTCAAATCCTTCCTCAAGCTGGAGGAGGCTGTCGCAGCCCAGCTGTTAATTTTTCCTTGCATCAGTAATTCAGACTGGCTGTTTAACTCTCTGTCTAGGGCAGTAGCAGTTCTTTGTGTCTTTCCCAGCTTTTCCAGTCCACCTGGATCAAAGAGGAGACTCTTGTTTGTTGTTGCAAACGGTGAAGAACCAGGGTTCCACCATGGTGTTGCTGTGGACTTTAGAAGCTGAAGTCTAATAAGAGAATGTGCACCTAACACAAACCACAGTTGGTTAGTTGGGGGAGAGAAGCCTCATACTTGCCTGGCCTTTCTCCTGGCCTAGATAATCTTCATAGCATCTTCAAATGGGCCACAGATACTGTCACACTTTTGCTCAACCAATAAATTTAATTCAGGTCCTCAGGCTTTAGCCATAAGATTTTAATAGGTCACAAAAATAGCATAGTTCTAAATGGTTGTATGAAGGAAATGCCCTTCTTGATTTTAAAATGTTTCTTGGGTGGGTATTGTGGTGCAGTGTGTTAAACCACTGGCTGGGACACCCACAACCCATGGAGCACCTGGGATCCAGTCCCATCTTCATTTCTGATCTTGCTTCCTGCTAGTGTACCCAGGAGGCAGCAGGTGATATCCCTAGTGCTTGGGCCTCTGTTACCCATGTGGGAGACTAGGATGGAATTCTGGCTTTGGGGGCCAGTTTGTCATACTTGTCTCTGTTTTGCTTGTAGAAAAACATTTCATTTATATTCAAGTACCAAAGCATCAGGAAGTCCTGTTCTCACTAAAGAATATCAGGACATATTGATGTAATTCTATCTTGTAGACTTGCTTAAAAAAAAAAAAAAAAAAAAAGCCTTGCTAATATGTATGACATAAAAATATAGTCACATTTATATATGCAATCTAGCTGACAATGGTTATTTCTAAGTATTTACATTGCTAATACATTTTTAAAGGATTTATTTATTTATTTAATTTATTTGAAAGAGTTACTGAGAGAGGGAGAGACAGAGGAAGAGAGAGAAATATATTCCATCCTCTGGTTCACTCCCCAAATGGCCACAATGGCCAGAACTGGGGCAGGCTGAAGCCAGGAGCTTCATCTGGGTCTCCCACATAGGTACAGGGAGCCAGTCACCTAGACCATCCTCTGCTGCTTTCTCAGGTACATTATTAGGGAAATGGACCAGAAGTGGGGCAGCCAGGACTTGAACTGGCACCCATATGGTGTGCTGGCACTGCAGACAGCAGCTTAACCCTCTATGCCACAGCTCCAGCCCCACATTTTTCTTTCTTTCTTTTTTTTTTTTTTTTAAAGAAGCATGGCTGCCTTCAGTTATTTTTCCTCTTTTATTTTTTAATTTTCATTTTTATTTGAAAGGCAGAGAGACAAAGAAAGAGTTACAAAGAGAAAGACAGAAATCTTCCATCTGTTGGTTCACTTCCCAGATGCCCACAATAGCCAGGACTGGGCCAGGCCTAAGCCAGGAATTCCATGCAGGACTCACATGGGTGGCAGGGATGCAAGTACTTGAGCCATCATCAGCTGCCTTCCCAGGGTGCACATTAGCAGGAATTTCAAACTGGGAGCTCTGATATTGAATAATTTTTTTAGCGAATACATTTACATGTAAATGATAAGGGGAAGGCAACAAATATGTAGTATAGTTACCTGTTAAAGTGACTTTTTTTTTAACTTTTATTTAATGAATATAAATTTCCAAAGTACGGCTTATGGATTACAATGGCTTCCCCCCATAATGTCCCTCCCACCCGCAACCCTCCCCTTTCCCATTCCCTCTCCCCTTCCATTCACATGAGGATTCATTTTCGATTCTCTTTATATACAGAAGATCAGTTTAGCATACATTAAGTAAAGATTGTTAAAGTGACTTTTAGGGATTTAAAAACAAAATTGAGAAATATCTTAAAATTAGAGAGAAAGCATTATGAAAAGTTGGCACGTATCTTAAAACTAGAAAACAAAGACTAAGTGGATAGTCACTGAAAATGGACACCTCTGTCATAAAAACAGATAATTATTTTTTCATTCAAATTTAGTTCTAGAACTGTCAGATAATACCAATACCAGAATTGAAATATCATCAAAGTCTTATCCTGCCCCTGGAGTAAGAGCTGCATATTGTTTTGTTTACCCAGTATACTGAAACTAGAGAAATATTTGAAGAAGGCCATTGTTGTGGCCAGTGAGGACAAAATAAAGAATAATTGTCTCCAAGCCATTGAGATTACTGGTGATATCTCCGTCTTAGAGAAGTCTGACTGAAAACTTGTGAGTTCAGTGTACAACAGATAAAAAGAAACATTTTACACAGTGAAAAGTAAAGCTGTCCAGCTCTGCTCGAGATACACCAACTCCACACATAGATTGGAAGACAGAAACAGATTCTGGATGACAAAGTTCAGTATTGATTATTGAGAAAATGAGGTGTTGAAAGGATATGCCCAGTTCCTGAGGCTGACACCAAGCAGGAAACCATGTGTTTCCACAGCAGGCACAACTGTAGAGTGACTGTAGCATCAGTCTGTACTGGTGTAGGATGTGCCACATCTTATCTGTAATTCCTAAGGCAGGGAAGACTATGAGCTAGGCTCACAAGGCTCTTGTTAGTTTTGCATTCTTTCTGTTCGCTGTGTTACATAGATGTGATGTGCTGCAGAACTCCTGGAACTGAATTTAGCATGCAAAAATGTCCAGTGTGAAATCAAAACTTAAAAATATCCAGTAAATGGCAAGGTCCAGAGAGGACCAGTTAATTCCAGTACCCTATGTGGAAGAGGGAATAAATCTGAAAATTGTCTGACAAAAGACTTTGAGACTAATATTAGAAATATTGACTGTATCAGATCCATCTTAGTAAGTAGAATGTATTAACAACTGCTTGTACCCTTGAGAATAATCGAAACATCGTCATCTTTAGCATAATGGGGTGAATGTGAGCATCAGGGAAATTAAGTGGAAGTGAGTTTATCTACCAATAGTTTTAAGATTTTACTCTCCCATCCAATGTAGTATGTTATGTAGATTGTGGTGGTCAAATGTAATACAGCTGTATCAACAGAACTTTGTTAAGTGTGGAAATTGTTTCCCTTCAGAAAAATGATTCGTAAGACTGATCATCTGTGACAAAAAGCAGTGTGTCTGCAGCTTTGAGTCCCTGAAAAGGAGTGGCTGTTCAGATGTAGTGCTGGTCAATTCAAATACAACTGCAGGACATCCAGAAGCTACTTATATTCTTACCTTATTTCCAATTCCACTCCACAGGACACCTTTCTAATTGTAATTCAGAACCATAGAGAAAGATCAGTGGGTTGGGTGTTCCTGTTACTTGCCCTGTCTTGTCTTTGGCCAGGTTTTAAGAAGCTGAAAGTCAAGAACAGTTGAATCCATATTCACCTACAACAAAGAAAATCACATCAAAGAACAATTGCCTAAATTAACCACAGCCACATTCTGATTTGAGGTGTGTGATAGCATTTCAAAAAAAGTCAGGGTTAAGACAGCCACCAAGCCAAAACTGTCATAGCTACAAAAACAATCACCTCTAGCTCATCAGCACAGCTCAGCTATTCCTTGATGGGCTGCTCTGCCTGATACTCAACACTATAAATGGGTGGACCAGGTTCTGGATGACCTGGTTAGCATTTGACCCGCTTCCTGTCTGTAACAATTTGTGTCAAGCTTCACATGGGCAATGAAGGGCTAACACCCCCAGAGAATTTCATAACGGCCACTTTTTTTTTTCAGATTTTGTCCATTAATTTAAATTATTTTTGCATTTTGATGCTGAAATAGAGGTAAAAGAAAATGACTGAAACTTAAATCTGAAAGAATTTTTTATAATTAAATCTACAATTTTATATATTTATCTTACATGTCAGTGAAAAATCACCAGTTAATTGTGAAACAGAATAAATTATATCACAAAAGAGCCAAAAAAATAGGAAAAACACCTCAGAAAAATATTCCACCATGGAAAGCTCTGCTCTGCTGGTGTCTTGATATCCTCTCCCGTGAGCTTTGGTGCAACACGTTGTTTCCTCGGATAAACATGTCCCTGGTCCCTTTTCTTCAGTTGTCCGCTTATATATTCTGTCTGCTCCAGCGCTGTGTTCATGTAACCATCCAGGCAATCTAGGACCCCTCCATAATCCACCCCAGAATTTAATTTTCCCACAGCTGGTCATCTGATGATTTGCTTTAAGACATCACTAGGGGCTTGTGGTTTCAGACTCATTTTAACAGTTTTGAGAGGCAGGAAACCTGAGTTCTAATTCCAACTCTGCTACTTAATTAGCTGTGACTTGGAGGAATCATTTCACCTCATGGTCCCAGTTTCTCATCTCGCAGCCAAGATCCAGAGCCCTCACTCCGGGCACCCCATAAGCCCAGCCTCCTCTGAAGAGCCACAAGAACCACTTTAATCTAAGAACATCTGAACAAAATCTGCTACAGAATGAAAAGCCTACCTAAACTCCCAGCTGTTGAGTAAAGCAGGCCCTTCTGAGAATTCAGGAGCCATAACCCCCCTCCCCACACACAAGGGAACCCCTGGTAAGGGATGAAGCTAATCCCTGGGACCTCCCAAAGAATTGAGTTGTATAAATGACATGCTTAGCAGAAGCTCCCATCCTTTCTTTCTGAAGCCTTCACACAGACACACACCTACACCCATGAGCAATGCATAAACCCTCAGCTCTGGCGTCCAGAGAGCTGTTCCTTACAGGGTTCTCTTGCATGCATGGATAATACACATTTTTTTCCTATTAAAATGAAAGATCAACAGAACAGTAACTGCATGACTTGATCCTTATTGGTACCTGCTTTAGAAAATGGTAATCAGGAAATTATTTTTAAAATTATAAATAGGTTTTATAAATGGGAATGTAAGCTTGAAAATTTTTAAAAAACATTATACTTTTGCAAGCAGTTTGTGAAGAAGAGATGGTGGGACTAGAACTGGAAGGAATATATACCCAGACTAGACAAAAGAAAGACTTCTGGTAGTAACAATTTGTTTCATACTAGAATATCACCTAGTGTTAATTTCATACATAAAAAAAGCAGAGCCAGACTCCCCTTTCTGCCTGTTGATTGAGAAAAGGGATTTGCTTTTAGCCTTCAAAGAATAAATATTTGATTTGAGGTTTAGTTACTTTACAGTAGTACTTAATTGTCCTTTACTTTTTAATGTTCAAAAGTGTCTTTCATTCAATACACATTAATTCAGTGATTTAGGAATTGTGCTGGCTATTAGTGGAAAAGCCTAAATAAGAAGCAATTTCTGATTTCAAAAAGCTGTCCCTGAGGTTGTGTTTTGCATGGGGTGGGGAAAAAGGTATACTGTGGGAGTGCAATGTCTCTCTCTCTCTCTCTCTGTAACTCTGACTTTCAAATAAATAAATAAATCTTAAAAAAAAAAAAAAATGGGAGTAGGATGGAGCTGTACCACACTTGTACCTGTGGGGACATCACTGAGAGGTTGTGGGTAGCAGCAGTGGGCGACAGCATACAAGTAAGGAAGTGCTTCCAGAGCAGGTGCCTTGGCACCACAAATGGTGGATGAAAAACTAGTTTGCACGGCAGGGGAGGGGGGTGTGTGACACGATTACTATAGAAAGGAATTTGCATGAATGAATCTGAATATTGTGAATAACCAAAAGAATTTTTGAAGAAGCTTTGTCAATATTTTCCACAAAGAAATATCACTCTGACTGCACTGCACAGACTAGATTGGAAGAAGTACAGGCTACAGACAGGACACCTTGTGGGAGACTGTGGATCCAGCAGTCGGAGGTGGGGGTGAGGGGACCACGCCTGACAGTAAAAATAATGGGGCTGGAGCACACATATTTTATTATACTAAATCAAGGTGTGCAACTAAACATTTTCTAGCTGTCTGGTACTGTGATTTGAATAAATTAATGTAATGAAAATAATTACCTGATTTTTAATTCAATTATACCTTGTTTGCTTCCTGTACTGGATCCTAACAGTAGACTTAGTTGCTGCAGATTCTCTGTAAGAGTATGTCGTCTTGTGTGCTGTCTTCTATGTAATTAATTTGAACCTCATGAATACATGATAGATATAAGATACTTGAGCAACTTTTAACAAGCTACCCACCCTGGTTTCATTGGTTGCTAATCTACATGCATTCAATTCCTTTCGACCCTCCATAACTTTTTCTGACCCCGTTTTTGATGGACTTTGCCCGCTTGTAGTTGTTTTTGCTTACATTTTCCTGGTACTATTTTCTCTCAGGTTTTGGGGGTTCTTTCATGGCCCCTTCTCCATCACCAGTGACTCCAGCTCAGAATAACCTGCTACAGCCCAATTTTGAAGCAGCCTTTGGAACCACGCCTTCAGCTGCTAGCAGCAGCAGCTCCTTTGATCCATCAGGTGAGGCAGTCAGTGATTTTTCATTCTTTCCATTCACTTTGTTTTTTATATAAGACAGATCGTCTAAGGTTAGTATGTTATTGAGGAATTTACAAGCAAAGTCCGAGTGATAATCTGGTTTTAAACATTCAATAAATCTCTGTCTGTGAACTAAATGTAATTTTCTAGTGCTTTTGGTAGCTCTCAAAATAACCTGCAGTCCTGCCCGTGCTTCTGTTTTTTTATTTCTAGCAGAAATTAACTTAACCTGCACACCATCTATTCGCATGAACTTACATGCACATAGTTTAGAGGTGATTAAAAGAGAACAAATCGTTTGCCCTAAATCCTTATGCAGTACCTGAATTGTGGGCACTCCCACTGCTGTCGCTTACGTCCTGTGAAGCTTGCATAGCTCTGGTTTATGAAGTTGGGACACGAATAGTATTCTTTGCCTGCCTTTAACCTTTCATCACTGCTGTCATTTTGTTTGTATTCTCTTCCATTCTACTCTTCCCATGCTGGGTCCTTACTACAAATTTTCAATTGGTGAGTTTTTGGCAATTAAATGTGTTTCAGAAACACCCTAAATATATCTCCTGCCTGACAATTTGGTTGCTTCTATTGCCAGTGCCTAGTTGAATGCTGTCCTTTTTCATTCTAGAGTTATTGTCTAGTTGTGTTTATGATAGTTATGCATAATTTTTTCATAAAACTCAGTAGTCATAAAGTTTTTGACATAGATAATAGCAATAACTTGTACAAATTTATGAGTTTATATTTTGAATCACCTTTCTGTATTTTAGGAACTGAAAAGATTCTGATCAATCTTATGGTGATTAGGAACCATCAAAGATGGCATTTGATTCCTAATATTTAAAATAGTGTTTTATGTAAATAATGCCCAAAAGTTAGAACCAGAAGTGATTGTACAAAACTATACCTCTAAAATACAATCACTGCTTTTTTCAGATACTTGTTACTAGGTGCTTTCCATTAGTTGAGTTGTTTTGACACTGATCTTGTAGGAAACTAAGAGTTTTTCTAAAAACTAAGTATTTTCAAAACTAAGAATTGTTTTGAAAATAAATATCTTAAATCTTCAGAGGAAATCATTCAGATTTTATGATAAATCATATTTCAGTGGCTGTTTCGAATAAAAGTAACAATGGCTATCATATATTGAGTATGTATATAAACAAGCATTATAATAAATACCTGACATAAATTATCTAATTTGATCTACAAAGGAGAGCCATATGTCAGTGGTGATATCCCCACTTACAGATGAGAAAAGCTCAGGGAGCAGTTTTTTGACATCATAGATATTGTATTGGAGGAAAATTCTGACTGTAAATTCTGCACTCTTTCCTGTACATTATACAAATTTTTTTTTCCATCTATGTTCATGTTCATTAGCATTCCCATACATTATATGTAGATATATGTATCCATGTCCTTCTTGATGTTATAATCACAAAAATTGGGAATTACATGCCTTCTTTTTATAAAATTGTAAACTTACTTGTATCCATGATTTCTCAAAAGACAGTATCACTCTAATTTTGTGTATGGTCACTTATTTTCAATTATTCTGAATCTGGTCTATTTGATTTGTAGTGTTTGATGGCCTAGGTGATCTTCTGATGCCAACCATGGCACCAACTGGGCAGCCTGCTCCTATCTCAATGATACCACCCAGTCCCGCGATGGCAGCCAGCAAAGCCCTTGGAAGTGATCTTGATTCATCGCTTGCCAGCTTAGTAGGCAGTAAGTAATCTAGTTTTCTTTAAATGAAGCCTTTGTGATTTTTTTCATCTATCTTTTCATATGTTTTGTTTCTGTATTCACTTATGGGTAAGTGTATTAAGGAATAGATAGAAATACTTAGTGTAAATTGGCCCTAGGCCCTTTTCCTAATCTCAGTTACCCAAGGTATATTTCAGAAGTCTATATGAGTATAAAGCCAACTGCACTATGTATAATGAGTATGTAATTTCTATTTCATTTAGAAATAATAATATGGAGTAATTTATTTTAGATGTAGTGCTTTTACACATTGAGTTTCCAAATGCATCTCAATAATTCAATCAACAAATATTTATTGAGTACCAGGTATTCTTTCAGGCTCTAGACATAAATTAGTGAGCAAAACAGATTAAAATACCTGTTTTATGGAGCTCAGGAAACACAGAGGCCATTAAATATTGTAAACTAAGCAAATTCTAGAGTGTATTTTTTTAAAGATTTATTTATTTATTTGAAAGTCAAAGTTACACAGAGAGAGAAGAGGCAGAGAGAGGTCTTCCATCCGATGGTTCACTCCCCAGTTGGCTGCAACAGTCAGAGCTGCACCAATCCAAAGCAGGAGCCAGGAGCTTCTTCCGGGTCTCCCATGTGGGTGCAGGGGCCCAAGGACTTGGGCCATATTCTTTTGCTTTTCCAGGCCATAGCAGAGAGCTGGATTGGAAGAGGAGCAGCTGGATCTAGAACCGGCACCCATATGGGATGTCGGCTCTTCAGGCTAGGACATTAATCCCCTGTGCCACAGTGCTGGCCCCAATTCTAGATTTTATTAAGTGCCATGATTAAAAACATGGCATAGGGCCAGGTATTTGACAGAGCAGCTTAAGTTGCTGCTTGGAATGCCAGTCTCCCCCATCAGGGTGCCTGGTTTGAGTCTTGCCACTCTGCTTCTGATCCAGCTTCCTGCTAATGTGCATTTTGGGAAGCAGCAGACGGTGGCTCAAGTACTTGAGTTCCTCCAACTAATGTGGGAGATCCAGATGGAGTTTCAGGCTACTGGCTTCAGCCTGGTCCAACCCTGGCTGTTGCAGGTACTTGGGAAGCGAACCAGTAGATGAAAAAGTATCTCTTAGTCTATCTCTACATCACTCTCTACCTTTCAAATAAAATAAAATGAAAAACATTTTTAAAAGAAGCCAGACATAAAAAAATATGGTATTATTCCATTTATAGACTATACTTATAAAGGAAAAACCATAGGGACTAACTAAATATATATATATATATGAAAACATATATATACAAATAGTACATAAGGGAAATTTTAATTGCCAAGGACAGAAAGAATATTTTAGGTTATGAAACTGATATCATTTTGATTATAGTGAAGATTATATGAATCTGTTTGTCAAAATTCATAGAAACTTACCCATTCTCCAAAGAACCCACTGAATTTCACTGTATGTTAATTTTGTAATTAAAATGCAATATTCTAAAACTGAATAAAATTGCCTACATGCTCCTTTTCAGTATTCCAGCGTACTTTTGCAAAAATTAACAAGTTGTACCTAAAATTCATATGGAAGTATCAGAAAATCGAAATGCTCGAAACACCCTGAATAGAGAATAACTCTGATGGCCCCATACTTCATACTTTCCAAAGCTTACTAGAAAGCTACAGTGATGAAACAAGTGATGCTGCATAGGGATGGACATAGAGATCAATGGGATGTGAAGAGCCTAGAAATAAACCTATACATCTGTGGTCACTCAGAACAATTGAAGGGGAAAATAGTTGTCTTTTCAACAAATAGCGCTGGGAAAATTACATGTCCACATGCAAAATAACAAAGTTGAACCTTTTACATACAACCCCCCAAAATAATTCAAAATGGATTAAAAAAACTAAATGCTTGAGGGGCCAGCATTGTGGTGCAGCGTATTAAACTGCTGCCTGTGACACCAACATCCCATATGAACACAAGTTTGAGTCCCAGCTGCTCTCCTTCCCATCCAGCACCCTGCTAATGCACCTGGGAAAGCAGCAGAAGATGGCCCAAGTGCTTGGGCATCTGCCGCCAATGTGGGAAACATGAATGGAGTTCCAGGCTCCTGGTTTTGGCCTGGCTAGGGAGTGAACAAGCAGATGGAAGATCTCTCTTTCTCTGTCTTGACCTCTGTAACTCTTTCAAAGAAATAAATATATCTTTTTAAAAAAGAACTAAATATAAAAGTCGAAAGTATAAAACTCAGAGAAGAAAACACAGAAGCAAATCTTCTTGACCTTAGACTTGGTAATGTTTGGTTTCTTATATAAGACATCAAAAGCACAAGCAAAAAAAAGGTATTTGACCTGGCAGTTAAAGTGCTGGTTAGAATGCCTACACCTGGTTTCAATACCCAGATCCTCCTCCTGATTCCAGTTTCCTGCTAATTCAAACCATGAGGGGCAGCAGTGATGGCTCAAGTAATTGAGTTTCTGCTACACATATGGGAGACCTGGATTGAATTCCTGGTTCCCAGCCTGACCCAGCCCTGGTTGGTGCAGATATTTGGGGTGTGAACCAGTAGATGGGAGTTCTGTATGTCCTCTTCTTCTCAATCTCTCTCTGTCACTCTACCTCTCAAAGTAAAAGAACAAAATGTTAATAAAGCACAAGCAACAAAAGTAGGTAAACAGGCTACATAAAAATGCAAAACTTTGGTGCTACAGATGCCATCGAGAATGTGAAGGGACAACCCAGACTGGGAGAAAATATTTGCAAATCATTCATCTGATAAGACACTTTACCTGCAGTAAACAACTTTTACAACTGAATAATGAAAAGACAAATAATGTGATTACAAAATGAACAAAAAATTTGAGTAGACATTTCTCCAAAGAATATATGCATATGGCCAGTTTGTACATGAAGATATAGTCAACACTAGTCATCAGTGTAATGTAAATCAGAAGCAAAAAAAAAAAAAAAAGTTACCACTTTATACCCAATAGGCAGCTGTAATAGAAAAGACAGACAATGGCTACTGTTGGTGAGGACATGGAGATCTAGAAACCAGCCCAGACACCAGCCTCACAGGTCTTTCTTAGCAGTCTCAAATCTGCTGTTGACTCTTGTCTGTGACCCTATGTCTAACATGAAGCAAAAGGAAGTCTCAAAGAGTATGGATATGTTTCCTAATATAGATTCTTTTTTGTATAACTGAATGCAGTCATTCCTAGGTCAAATGTTTACTTTTTCAAGACCACTGACATTTGGAACTTTTAAATGTCAAATCTTATATAAACTGATTTTTTTTTCCTTGATCCATTTTTAGATCTTGGAATTTCTGGTACGACATCAAAAAAGTAAGTTTTGAAATTATTTCATTTTCTTTTGATAATTTGAGATTATCAGATTTTGTATCCTTGGAATATATTATTGATTCTTAAAGTAGATGACTTAAAAGGGTTTTTTTTTTTATTTCATTTTGGATTTAATTATTATCATCTTTCTGCTAGAACCTTTGAAAAGTAATAGTTTATTTCAGTATTTAAGATTATCATTAGGCCGGCGCCGCGGCTCACTAGGCTAATCCTCCACCTAGCGGTGCCGGCACACCGGGTTCTAGTCCCGGTCAGGGCGCCGGATTCTGTCCCAGTTGCCCCTCTTCCAGGCCAGCCCTCTGCTGTGGCCAGGGAGTGCAGTGGAGGATGGCCCAGGTGCTTGGGCCCTGCACCCCATGGGAGACCAGGAAAAGCACCTGGCTCCTGGCTCCTGCCATCGGATCAGCGCGGTGTGCCGGCCGCGGCGGCCATTGGAGGGTGAACCAACGGCAAAGGAAGACCTTTCTCTCTGTCTCTCTCTCTCTCACTGTCCACTCTGCCTGTCAAAAAAAAAAAAAAAATCATTAAGTTATATCTGGAAATACTTAGGAATTTTGATTTTCATATTTTAATAGCTTTAAAATCTCAATTCGTTGTAATATTCCTAGCTAACATTTATTCTAAAGTCTCTCATAGAGTATAAGTTTTAAAGAAGGATAGTAAGACTGATAAAATACCTGCCCTTTTTTAGATGTATTTTGTCACTGAAATTGGGATGGAACTTACCATAGATGGTGTCTTACAGCAGATTGTTGTCATGAAATAGTTGTTGTAGCCTGCTGTTGAACCTTTACAGTCCAACAAGTGCCATCTTCAATGCATCTTAAATTCAACAAGAAACAGGTGTACATTATGATACTCTTATTTGGAATTTTTTATGAGTGAAAACAAGCTACTTCTAAATCAAATAAAAATTTTTTTTTTGATTTGTGTTTTTTGTTCACTTGTTTGTTTTGCATACTTTAGGGGAGATCTTCAGTGGAATGCTGGAGAGAAAAAGTTGACTGGGGGAGCTAACTGGCAGCCAAAAGTAACTCCCGCAACATGGTCAGCAGGCGTTCCACCAAGTGCACCATTGGTACGTAGCCTCAGAGGCCAGAGCAGCATGGGTCGTTTGCAAGTTTCTGAGGTTATAGAGCAGGGTGCATTTTGCTTGCCTTTGGTACTGATGTATATTTACATCCTCACTGAAGAAATACAAGCAAGATGCAAAATTTACCAAAATGTAAATTTCGTTGACTTCATATTTAATAATGATTATGACTTATGTTTTTTTCTTTTAATGACTTTGAAATAGTATTGGTACTTCTATATTTGTAAATTATGGGAAGTGACTTTTCCAAATCATTCAGGATCATTATACATATTACCATGTTTCTGGCCCAAATTCTATATTTGCAAATTATGGAACTGATTTTTCAAAATTATTTAATATCATTTACATATATTTTTTTCATATTTCTTGCCCAAGTTTCCTGATTGTCTTAATAAGTAATGAAAAATTTGTTTTCTTACCAGAAAGATTGGGCAGTTTTCTATTGTGTAAGTGAAATTTCATTTTAAAACCCTAATACTTCTACTTATCATTTTTAAAATTGAAACTACTAACATCACCTTTTTCTATAAAATTTAAATACATGTCATTTCTATATTGTAAATTTCTATACATGCTGTGTACTTAGCAAGCAAGGCTAGTCTCTTTCCCAAATTCATTTGCAGTGTTCACCTTGGCTTACTACCTCCACCTGTCTAATTCATACTTACTCCTAAGGCTGTCTTAATAGAACATTTTCCTTGTTGCCTGAATTGATTCTTAACCATCACTTATCATCCCTAGCATGGAAGTAAATTAATGTAAATTAGATTATAAATGTTATGCTAAGAGAAAGAAGTCAGGCACAAAGGATACATATTGTATGTTTCCATTTATAACAGGGAGTAAATTATTGGTACCAGGGTATAGGAGGGAAGGGGCTATAAAAGGAACTGTGATTCTTTTGGCGATGATAGCAATGCTTTGGAATTAGACAGTGACGATTTCCACAACACTGTAAATATATTATAAATCTCTGAATCATATTCCTTGAAAATTTTTAATGGTGAATTTAAATGTAATATAAAGTTTATCTCAATAAAAATTTTTACAAAGAAAAGAAATACCGACAAAAACATATTTCAGATTCACTCTTTTTTCTTTTTTTTAAATTTTATTTAAGTTATGCAATTTTCTTGTATTTCATATGTACAGATTTAGGAACATGGTGACACTTCCCACCCCACTCTCCCTCCTACCCACGCTCCAACCCTTCTCCTCATGCCCATCATTTCAACGGGGTAGGTGGTAAGCTACTTACCAGACCTGAATAGACCTGAATTGTTTCACTAGTACTTACAGCCATGAAAGAGAGAAAGATTTTATTAGTTATCAACATAAAGTTAATTTACACAATTTCTGTTTTTAAAGATCTGTTTTTATTCATTTGAAAGGCAGAGTGTCAGTAAGTGTGAGATCTTCCATCTGCTGGTTCACTGCCCGAATGGCCACAACAGCTGGGGACAGGCCAAGCCAGGGACCTGAAATTCTGTCCAGGTCTCCCACATGGGCAGCAGGAACCCAACTACTTGGGCCATCAGAAGCTGCTCTTCAGGCAAATTAGCAGGTAGCTGGATTGGAAGCAGAACAACCGAGACATGAACCCGGCACTCTGATAAGGGATGTGGGCATTGCAGGTGGCTTAACCCACTCTACCATAATGCTGGCTCCTTACAGAAATTATTATCAATATACTTTTCAATTGCATTCAGCTCCAAATATTCTTTAAGCCCAAATCTGCTACCCTAAACATTCTTTGCTCATTTTATAATTGGATTGTTGTGGCATTTTAAGAGTTCTTTTTATATTGTGGATACCAGATGCTTATCAGATCTGTGATTTACAACAATTTTATCTCATTCTGTGAACTAAGTTTTCATTTGCTTGATAGTCTTCTTTGATGTCTAAATTTTTTTACTTTTATAAATTCCCAAGTATCTTTCTTATCTTTTATTACTTGTGCTCTTGCTGAAAATAGATCTTTAATCTATGTTTGAGCTCTTTTTGTATATAGTGTGAGATAATGGTCCAAATTCTTATTTTGCCTGTGGAAATCCAGTCATTTCAGAACTATTTGTTGAAAATACTCTTTTTTTTTCTCCATTATTAGTTTTGATACCCTTGTCAACAATTAACCATAGATGTATGAATTTATTTCCATACCCTTTATTCTATTATACTGACATATATGGCTGTCTATTTGCCAGTACCATCTTTTTTTTACAAAGGTAGCTTTGTATTAAGTTTTTTTTTTTTTTTGGTTTCTGGTTTTTTTTAACTTTTATTTAATAAATATGAATTTCCAAAGTACAGCTTTTGGATTACAGTGGCTTCCCCCCACCCCATAACTTCCCTCCCACCCCCCGCTCCCTCTCCCATTCCATTCACATCAAGATTCTTTTTCAATTATCTTTATATACAGAAGATCAATTTAGTATATACTACGTAAAGATTTCAACAGTTTGCATCCAACAGAAACACAAACTGTAAAATACTGTTTCAGTACTAGTTATAACATTATTTCACATTGGACAACATATTAAGGACAGATCCCACATGAGAAGTAAGTACACAGTGACTCCTGTTGTTGATTTAACAATTGACACTCTTGTTTATGGCGTCGGTAATCACCCAAGGCTCTTGTCATGAGTTGCCAAGCCTTTTGAGTTCATCAACTCCAATCTTATTTAGACAAGGCCATACTCAAAGTGGAAGTTCTCTCCTCCCTTCAGAGAAAGGTACCTCCTTCTTTGATGGCCCATTCTTTTCACTGGAATTTCACTCACAGAGATCTTTCATTAGGTTTTTGTTTTTTTGTTTTGTTTTGTTTGTTTTTTTGCCACAGTGTCTTGGCTTTCCATGCCTGAAATACTCTCATGGGCTTTTCAGCCGGATCCACATGCCTTAATGGCTGATTCTGAGGCAGAGTGCTGTTTAGGACATTTGCCATTCTATGAGTCTGCTGTGTGTCCCGCTTCCCATGTTGGATCGTTCTCTCCCTTTTTTATTCTGTCAGTATTTTCACACACTAGTCTTGTTTATGTGATCCCTTGGACTCTTAGACCTATCAGTATGATCAATTATGAACTGAGATTGATCCCTTTGACTAGTGAGATGGCACTGGTACATGCCACCTTGATGGGATTGTATTGGAATCCCCAGGCAGGTTTCTAACTCACCGTTTGGGATAAGTCTGATTGAGCATGTGCCAAACTCTACATCTCCTCCCTCTCTTGCTCCCACTCTTATATTTAACAGAGATCACTTTTCAGTTAAAATTTAAACACCTAAGAATAATTGTGTGTTAATTAAAGAGTTCAACCAATAGTATTAAGTAGAACAAAAAAAAAATACTAAAAAGGATAAAGTATTAAGTTTTTCCTTGACAGGACCAGGGCTGATCAAGTCATTGTTTCTCATAGTGTCCATGTCACTTCAACAGTTTTCCTTTTTGGTGCTTGGTTAGTTGTCACCAATCAGGGAGAACATATGATATTTGTCCCTCTGGGACTGGCTTATTTCACTCAGCATGATGTTTTCCAGATTCCTCCATCTTGTTGCAAATGACCGGATTTCATTGTTTTTGACTGCTGTATAGTATTCTATAGAGTGCATGTCCCATAATTTCTTTATCCAGTCTACTGTTGATGGGCATTTAGGTTGATTCCAGGTCTTAGCTGTTGTGAAATTAAGCTGCAGTAAACATTGAAGTGCAGACAGCTCTTTTATTTGCAATTTAATTTCCTTTGGGTAAATTCCAAGGAGTGGGATGGCTGGGTTGTATGGTAGGGTTATATTCAGGTTTCTGAGGAATCTGACTTCCATAGTGGATTAACCAGTTTGCATTCCCACCAACAGTGGGTTAGTGTCCCTTTTTCCCCACATCCTTGCCAGCATCTGTTGTTGGTAGATTTCTGTATGTGAGCCATTCTAACTGGGATGAGGTGAAACCTCATTGTGGTTTTGATTTGCATTTCCCTGATTGCTAGTGATCTTGAACATTTTTTCATGTGTCTGTTGGCCATTTGGATTTCCTCTTTTGAAAAATGTCTATTGAGGTCCTTGGCCCATCTCTTAAGTGGGTTGTTTGTTTTGATGTTGTGGAGTTTCTTGATTTTTTTGTAGATTCTGGTTATCAACCCTTTATCTGTTGCGTAGTTTGCAAATATTTTTTCCCATTCTGTCGGTTGCCTCTTCACTCTCCTAACTGTTTCTTTTGCAGTACAGAAACTTCTCAATTTGATGTAATCCCAATTTTTAATTTTGGCTTTGACTGCCTGTGCCTCTGGGGTCTTTTCCAAGAAGTCTTTGCCTGTGCCTATAACTTGCAGGGTTTCTCCAATGTTCTCTAATATTTTGATGCTGTCGGGTTATAGATTTATATCTTTAATTCATGTTGAGTGTATTTTTGTGTAAGGTGAAAGGTAGGGGTCTTGCTTCATGCTTCTGCACGTGGAAATCCAGTTTTCCCAGCACCATTAATAGAATAGACTGTCCTTGCTCCAGAAATTGGTTTTAGATCCTTGCTCAAATATAAGTTGGCTGTAGATGTTTGAATTGATTTCTGGTGTTTCTATTCTGTTCCATTGGTCTATCCATCTGTTTCTGTATCAGTACCATGCTGTTTTGATTATAACTGCCCTGTAATATGGTCTGAAATCTGGCAGTATTAAGAGGAAAGTTTATAGCAATAGGTGCCTACATCAAGAAATTGGAAAGGCACCAAATAAATGAGCTTTCTGTGCATCTCAAGGATCTAGAAAAACTGCAGCAAACCAGACCCAAAACTTATAGGAGAAGAGAAATAATTACAATCAGAGAAGAAGTCAACAGAATTGAATCCAAAATAACATTACTAAAAATCAGCCAAGCGAAGAGCTGGTTTTTTGAAAAAATTAAAAAAATTGACACACCATTGGCCCAACTAACTAAAAAAAGAAAAGACCCAAATCAATAAAATCAGAGATGAAAAATGGAATGTAACAATAGACAAGAGTCATCAGAAATTACTACAAAGAGTTGTATGCCAGTAAACAGGGAAATCTCTCAGAAATGGTTAGATTCCTGGACACATGCAGGCTACCTAAATTGAACCATGGAGACATAGAAAACCTAAACAGACCCATAACTGAGACAGAAATTGAATCAGTAATAAAGGCCCTCCCAACAAAGAAAAGCCCAGGACTGGATGGATTCACTGCTGAATTCTACCAGACATTTAAAGAAGAACTAACTCCAGTTCTTCTCAACCTACTCAGAACAATTGAAAAAGAAGGAAGCCTCCCAAACTCTTTCTATGAAGCCAGCATCACCTTAATCTCTAAGCCTGAAAAAGATGCAGCATTGAAAGAAAATTACAGGGGCTGGCGCTGTGACACAGTAGGTTAATTCTCTGCCTGCAGCGCCCGCATCCCATATGGGTGCTGGTTCTAGTCCTGGCTACCCCTCTTCCAATCCAGCTCTCTACTATGGCCTGGGAAAGCAGTAGAAGATGGCCCAAGTCCTTGGGCCCCTGCATCTGTGTGGGAGATCCAGAAGAAGCTCCTGGCTCCTGGCTTCGGAACAGTGCAGCTCTGGCCATTTTGGCTGTTTGGGGAGTGAACCAGCAGATGGAAGACCTTTCTTTCTGTCTCTCCCTCTCATTGTCTGTAATTCTAACTCTCAAATAAAATAAAGAGATCTTTAAAAAAAAAAAAAAAGAAAGAAAATTACAGACCAATATCCCTGATGAACATAGATGCAAAAATCCTCGATAAAATTCTGGCCAATAGAATGCAACAACACATCAGAAAGATCATCCACCCAGACCAAGTGGGATTTATCCCTGGTATGCAGGGATGGTTCAGTGTTTGCAAATCAATCAATGTGATACACCACATTAACAGACTGCAGAAGAAAAACCATATGATTACCTCAATAGATGCAGAGAAAGCATTTGATAAAATACAACACCCTTTCATGATGAAAACTCTAAGCAAATTGGGTATAGAAGGAACATTCCTCAATACAGTCACAGCAATTTATGAAAAACCCATGGCCAGCATCCTACTGAATGCAGAAAAGTTGGAAGCATTTCCACTGAGATCTGGTACCAGACAGGGATGCCCACTCTCACCACTGCTATTCAATATATTTCGGGAAGTTTTAGCCAGAGCCATTAGGCAAGAAAAAGAAATTAAAGGGATACAAATTGAGAAGGAAGAAGTCAAACTATCCCTCTTTGCATATGATATGATTCTTTATTTAGGGAATCCAAAGAACTCTACTAAGAGACTACTGGAACTCATAGAAGATTTTGGCAAAGTAGCAGGGTATAAAATCAATGCACAAAAATAAATAGCCTTTGTATACACAGGCAATGCCACGGCTGAGGAGGAACTTCTAAGATCAATCCCATTCACAATAGCTACAAAAACAAATACCTTGGAATAAACTTAACCAAGGACGTTAAAGATCTCTCCGAAGAAAATTACAAAACCTTAAAGAAAGAAATAGAAGAGGATACCAAGAAATGGAAAAATCTTCCATGCTCATGGATTGGAAGAATCAATATCATCAAAATGTCCATTCTCCCAAAAGTAATTTATAGATTCAATGCAATACCAATCAAGATACCGAAGACCTTCTTCTCAGATCTGGAAAAAATGATGCTGAAATTCATTTGGAGGCACAGGAGACCTCAAATAGCTAAAGCAATCTTGTACAACAAAAACAAAGCCAGAGGCATCACAATACCAGCTTTCAGGACATACTGTAGGAAGTTTTGACTTTCTCAAGACTATTTTGGCTTTTTTATTTCCCTTGTATCTCCATATAAAATTTGTGTTCTGGTCATCCATTTCTGATTTTCACAGGAAGTGCATCTTGCCTACTTAAAAATGTTAAGTCTTTAATCCATGAATACAGGATGTCTTTCCAGTTATTTAGCTCTTTAATTTTTCTTAGCAATCGTGTGGTTTATAGTTGTCAGTATATAAGTCTTCTCCAGTTAAATTATTGTTAAGTATTTTACTAATTTTGTTGTTATAAGTGAAATTATTTTTATAGTTGCATCTTTAGATTGTTAATTATTAGTGTCCAGTGAACACTCCACTGATTTGTGTATATTGATCTTGTATCCTGCAGCTTTGATGAATTTGCTTCATATCTTTGATTGTGTGTATGTGTGTGTGTAAGGATTTTTTGGAGTTTTCTGTAAGTGTATCTGTGACTAGAGATAGTTTTTTCCCTCCTTTCCAATCTAGGAGTTCTTTCTTTATTTTTCCTGCTAATTGCTTTGACAAGAATGTCTAATATATTGTTGTCCTGTTCTTAGGGATAAAGTTCTCAGTCATTCACCACTAAATATGATGCTAGTTGGGAAGTTCTGCATGCCCTTTATCAGGTTGTGAAATTCCCTTCTACTCTGGTTTGTTAAGTACTTTGTCTCATGAAAGTGTGTTGGATTTTCTCAAATGCCTTTTCAGTGTCTATTGAAATGATCATTGCCTTGACTTTTTACTTATTTGATCTTGAGGTCTCTCTTAAGAGAGTAGCTGTAAACCCTAGCGCTATTCTGATGGGGCTGAAGGAAGATGGCTGTGGGTATTTGCAGTTCGGCTTTCACAGGCTACTTCTCCATCCACTGGATTGTCTAATGGCCAAATATATGGCCTGCAACCACACGTCACTCTCCTGAGAAACTTGTTTATACTGGCAGACCTCCTTGTGGCTCTTATCTAGCTTGTATCCAGTTTATTTCTATTGAGATAGCCACTCTGCAGGAGGGCCCTGACCTGTAAAGACATTCAGTTTGGCTGTATCAGTCATATGAGACACAGAGGAGGCAGCACAACAAAATGAGTGAAATAACTAAAGCAACTTTTTGACTTACAGATCCCAGAGAGAAGAAGACAGCACACCTGTTAGGGTCAACAGAAAGCAGGGAGCTGTCCAGATCACAGGTGCTCAGTTCCCAAGGGTGGGGAGCCAAGGAGAAAGAGAATGAGGGACATGTGGGCCAAAGCCATCACTGGGTTCCAGGACATTACTGAAGCAGGTCTCCTAAGGGAAGTTCTAACTGGTAGCCTCACAGCAAGCTGGCGTGAGTTCTGTAGTCATGCTAAGACTGGTAGTGTCATTGCATCATATCTGCATATGCAGGGTATAGGGGTTAATAGGACAAATCAAACAGGTGATATCTGGCTGTCCCATTGGGAGGCAGTCACCCACCAGAAGGAGGAATGATAGAGCAGATTCCTGAGTCAATAATTTTGAAGAACTGGGAGAAGATAGAGAACTAGGACTAGTGCCAAGGGTAGCTAAGCCCTGCTTCTGACATAATAAAGTTAAACCCATATCCAAAATGGATGTGAAGGCAACATAAAAATAAGAATCCATTGCAATTATATATCTTTCTTTTATTCTTTAATATGGTGCATTGTATTGAATCATTTTGATCTGTGAAGCCAACCTTGCAGTCCCAGGATAAACCTCACCTGGTCATGTTATATAATCCTTTTAAATACGCAACTAGAGTTGATATACTGACATTTTGATGAGGACTTTTGCATCGGTGTTCTTTTTTTTTTTTTTTTTTTTTTTTTTTTTTTTTTTTTGACAGGCAGAGTAGACAGTGAGAAAGAGAGACACAGAGAGAAAGGTCTTCCTTTGCCGTTGGTTCACCCTCCAATGGCCACTGCGGCCGGCGCCTCACGCTGATCAGAAGGCAGGAGCCAGGTGCTTCTCCTGGTCTCCCATGGGGTGCAGGGCCTAAGTACTTGGGCCATCCTCCATTGCACTCCCGGGCCACAGCAGAGAGCTGGCCTGGAAGAGGGGCAACCGGGACAGAATCCGGCGCCCTAGAACCCGGTGTGCCAGCGCCGCAAGGCGGAGGATTAGCCTAGTGAGCCGCTGTTTCTAGTTTTCTTTGTAGTATCATTGTTTGCTTTGGTATCAGGATAATCCTGGCATCAAAGAATGATTAACAACTATTCCTCCCCCTTTCTTTTTTAAGATCTTGAGAAGAATTGATGTTGGTTATTCTTTATACATTTGGCAGAATACATCAGTGAAGGCATTAGTTCTGGGATTTTCTTTGATGGAACCTTTTAGATTATTTTGTTATGCTTGGTTTTCAATTTTTTAAGTCAGTTTTGGCAACGAGTGTCTTTCTAGGAATTTGGCTGTTTCTTCCAGGTTATAATGTTTTGGCATAATTACATGAAATTTCCTTATAATCCTTTTCTTCATACAGTTGATAGTAATGCCCCCACTTCCTTCCCTGATTTTGATTATCTTTCTTTTTCTCCTGGTTTGTACATCTAGAAGTTCTATCAGTTGACCTTTCAAAGAGCCACCTTTTTATTTCTTTGATCTTCTAATTTTTTTAGCTTTTCTTTTTTTTTTTTAAATTTTATTTAAGTTATACAAGTTTCATGTATCTCATATATACAGATTTAGGAACAAATTGATTCTCCCCCACTCTACCCTCCCTCCTACCCACACTCCAACCCTTCTACCTCCTCCCTCTCCCATTCCCACTCAATTTTTACAAAGATCTACTTTCAGTTTAATGATTGTGAAGTCCTCATTTGTTTTTTAAGTTCTTCACTTCATTTACCTTCATTCTAATCTCTATTACAGCCTTCTTCCAATTTTTTTAAATTTTTCTTTGTTTTGTTTTTAATTTACTCTTCTTTTTTCTAATTTATTAACCTGGAAATTTAGGTTATTGACTTGAGATTTATTTTTTTTCTTCTGTGCTAAGTCGTCTTTTTTTTTTTTTTTTTGGTTTTGAATTCTTGTGTGTGTGTGTGTGTGTGTGTGCTTCATATATTTTTCTTGAAATTTAGGCATCATGAATATTATAAAGTGATAACACTGGAAATCAGATTCTGCCACCTTCCTGGGGTTTATCATTGCTACCTTTTGTAATTTAAGTTGAATATCCTTAATCTGAAAATCTGAAAAATGAAGTTCTCCCAGATCTGAAAGTTTTTAAGTACTAATATAATCCCATAAGTAGAAAACTCAACACCTACCTTCATATGATATGTTACAGTCAAAATGCAGGTGCTTTAAAAATGTTGTGTTTACTGACATTCTGGCTACGTGTATAAGACATATACAAAACATAAGTGAATTTTGTGTTTACACTTGGATTCCATCCTCAAGATATCCATTATGCATGTGAAAATATTACAAAATCTGAAACACCTGTGATCCCAAGCATTTTGGATAAATACTCAACCTATAGTTTTTTGTTTAGTATTGTTCTGAAGTAATTCTCTAAAGTTTATGTTCACATTTTATGTCCCTCTGTGGTTGCCATGTGAAATCGGACATGACCCCCTAAAATTCATACAAAAACATGGCTCCTTAAAGTTCCCCAGAAGTGCTATCTGGGGTGCCACATACACTACCAGAATTTGGGGTGCCATACGATTTCACCATATGCTTCTTAAATCCCCAATATTAATAAGCCTGAGAGGGTTCTTGCCTAATATTTAGAGAAGAATTCTAAATACCGGCACAGATAAATGAGGCAGCATGGTACATTTTAAACCTTTATTTACTGAGAAAGATGAATAGGAGAGTGAGAGCTTTATTTAAGAGAGAGAGGTGAATAGGGGTTCATACTGAGCACCAGGAAACAGCCATGTGGAGGAGCATCTAGGCCAGGAAGCCTAGGGCGGGTGTCTCAAAGGCCATGTGCCCTGGAGGCGCAGGACTACAGCAACCCCCCTCCTGGCGAGAGGCCAGGGGAAAGAGAAGGGCTGGGGACACACCATGTCCCAGGCTTTTAACCCACTTCCAAAGGGGAGTGGTTAATTAACCTGATTGGCTGGTGGGCACCCAGGTGTGGCCAGGTAGGGGTATGAGGTCACACAGGGGTGTGGCAAAGGCATTGTCTTCCAGCTCACAAACCTAATCAATTTTAACCTGTATGCCTGCCTACTTCAATATGTGACCATTGAAGTCTCTTTCTTTAGCTCAGTAATCAACTAATTTTTGAACAGATATTCCTTAAACTCCTAGAACCAAAAGCATCTCTCAGTCTGCAGAAGCACTCTATAGTGTGTTGGAGCTCATCTTCAAACTCAGTCAGGCCCTCTACAACTTTGCCTTAACCCTTAGATAACTACTCACATGGAGGCTCAGATTTAGCTTGGGTCATATTCAATTCTTTCCTGAGCAAGTGCACAGCCCTGGGCTTGTTCATGGCCTTCTAACTACCCAAGGGTATGTTCTAGGCTTTTCAAATCCTAAATCCCCAAAACAGCTCATTCTCTGGCCTTTCTTCCAAAATATTTCATGTACTCTACCATTTGTACTAAATGTTACCCACTGCCCCAGATAGCAACAACTGGAACATTTTACCTAAATATATTTTCCACAAACATCTGCAGGTAATGGCTTTGTACTAGGTACATTCTCAATTGGGCAAGGAAAAGATAAGCCTTTTGAACCAGTCTTTCCAAGGAGCTACCTATACAGGACAAGACAATTAAATATAATCTGCTCCTTCTGGTACTCTGACTGGGAATGTATATTATCTACAAGACCACCTACAGCTAAAATGGAAAGCAGAGGATTGGACTAGAATGAATTAAAACACCACCAGACTGGCTGCGCTTGATTAGACTCAGCTGGCTGCTTTGAATAAGTACTTTCTATTGGTTGAGAGCTTTTAGCTCACTTCCAGAGTCACACCCCACATACACATGCAAAAAGTTAATTCTGGCAGGTTTTGTCAGTTGTTTCAGTGCTTTTCTAGTTGGGGGGACTTCTGGAATTCCTTGCACCACCATTTTAGTTGACATAACTATAGTATTTTTCTTTTTTAATTAAGACATGCTGTAATGGAGAATTTAAATTTAAGTGCCTTCCCAATTTAAAGAGAACACTTAGAATTTGTACATATGTGCAACAGTCAAAAGTTAGAAAGAAGCGAGTATAACACAGGGAGGAATCATATATAATTGGAAGGTGGGGTGGAAAGCAAGCATGGAAATTGAAATGAAAGCAGGATCCTCCTGCATCTAACCTGATATGGGAGCAGGAGTATGATAGGGCAAGACCAGCCGAGAGGAGTGTGACTTATTTACAGTGAGAGGGAGTTAAAAGAAGAGAGAGAAGAAGCCCAATACTAGCAGTAAGCTGAAGCCAACAAGTCCAAATAACACCACACAGTGAATATCAAGTCAGTAACCTTGTTTATAGCATTGTGTTGTGCTAGAATCATTTATTATTTTTAATTTTTATTTACAACTGAAATTTATTATTTCTTTACTTATGCAGACACATATACTTGGAATGTATGCATTTTAAATTTGTAATCTATCATTTTAAAACTAATTTGGTTTTCTTTGTTGTTACTTGTGTGTGTGTGTGTGTGTGTGTGTAGCAAGGAGCAGTGCCTCCAGCCAGCTCAGTTCCTCCTGTTGCCGGTGCTACATCTGTGGGACAGCCTGGAACAGGATTTGGAATGGTGAGTGATGACTTGGACTGAAAATTACAATTGACATTCCTGAGTTCTTTGCCAAACCTGGAATTACCAAGTACTTCTATAGACCATAATTCTTCCCCAAAAGCAATAAAGTAAATTTTAAAAAAAGTTCAGTCATCTGCTTTGGACTTTTAAAGAGTATACATACCTGAAATGATAAAATAAGTTGTACATTATTCTACCATCAAATCATTAGTACATTGGTATGTCGTTTGTAGACTAATATTTAACAAATGTAGTCTTAGCTTCATCATCAGAATCAACCGTTAATCACTATATTTATCACTTTTATCTCCAGCACATTTTTGGGCCATCTTCCATAAGGAAATAAGTTTTTCTCTCTTCAAGAATTGTCCTACTGGGAGGGTTGCGGGTGGGAGGGAAATTATTGGGGGGGGGGGGGAGCCATTGTAATCCATAAACTATACTTTGGAAATTTATATTTATTAAATAAAAATTTAAAAAAAGAATTATGCTTACAAAAGATCAACTGCAACAAAGCCAGATTAGGGTGAGGATGCCGTGCCCAGCCAGGCTTATAAATCACCTCAGTGACTCTCCATTGTCCTCCTACAAGTACCCAGGGTTCAAAATTGCCTTTGTACTTTGTCATGGATCTGGAGTCCTCAGAAATTGCCAGAAGCATGTAAAATGCTGTAAATGGCAGGGTGTTGCCCTAGTGGATTCCGCTCCTTCTCTCAACCACTCTTCCTTTTCAGCCTCCTGCTGGGTCAGGTATGCCCATGATGCCTCAGCAGCCCGTCATGTTCACACAGCCTATGATGAGGCCTCCCTTTGGAGCCGCAGCTGTACCAGGCACACAGGTCAGTTTCCTAAATGTCCATCAAACAGGGACATTACCTCCTGTGTATAAAACTGTCTTGTAGCAAACCATTTAGAAAGTATTTCTACCTAACATAATACTTAGTGTTGTTGCTTCAGAAGTAAAAGGAATATGGCACACAGGTTAGCAACCCTGTGAAATGTGGAGGGAAAAAAAAGACAGAAACAACCAACTGTGCTCAAGTCCTGCCCCTCTTCTACTTCATTCAGAACAACCAGACAAGTCAGCCGTCCAAGGCATGTGTTCTAGTAAAATGTGTGCTTCTGACCCAGAGTTTTAGTGGGTATTCCTGGAATTAGCCAAAATGGTTCAAGGCACAGTCCTCCAGGCTACCAAGTCAGCCCAAGTCTTAGGCCATCAATTGCAACGAGTTTGCCTTACTGCAAAGTCTGGGGGAACAGTCTCCATGGGAACCACCTCCCTCCAGGAACCAGCCACATGATAGGGAGTCCTCAGGGCCACCCTCACTTCAGATCAGCTGGTGACAAATTCAGGGTTTTCCCTGACCACCCTCAGATCAGCTCCCTAAAATGACTCATAAAATTCAGGAAATTGTTAAACTTCTGATTACAGTTTTATTATAGTGAAAGTGTGCAAATCAGATCCAGTTAAAGGAAGAAAAGCATAAGAGACAGCTGGGAGCATATCCTTAGGGTGGGATCCACTCTTGGCATCAGTGTGTAAAAGCACACACGTGGTATTGCCCACTCACAGCTTCACTGTCCTGAGTTATTGAGGCTTGGATATACAGGATTGAGTGTGTTACTATTCATGAGGATGAACTTGACCTCCAACTTCCCTCCCTCCCTGGAGAACAGGCTAGCATCATGTGACCCAAAGACCTAATCATCCGACTACATGGTCCACATGGTTGGTCTTTCTAGGATGGCCAGCCTCTATTCTGAGTCATCTTATTAACATAAACCACAGAGGGCCTTCATAAGTCTCCCCTTGTTAGCATAAACCATCAGATATGATTCCAGGAGCCCACCCTGTCAGGATTCAAAGGTTATCTACTAGGATCCAGGAGAAAGGGACAATCCCTCGTTAGGTTAAGCCAAATCCCTTAGGACATAACATACTCCCACCCTCCATGTACAAAGATGCCTAAATGTATGTAATGTATTTTATGTATAATATATATACTTTGTTAAACTATTTTGCTGCTAATATTATCAGGTATACTGGTGAGTAATGCTTCCTGATTCCTCTTTTGAATTACCTAGACAGAGTAGAGGTATATGTAGAAGCAAAAAGGTTTCTACCATGAGAAATGGGCTTGGATGGAGTCGGAGAACCAAATTATAATCTTAGGAGCAGCATGCTCAGCAAACTATAAAATAGCTTAAATACAGTCTAAGGATATCAGTAATGGATTCACTCCTGTATTTTCTACTCACCAAATGAGTGTTTATATCACCGTATCCGCAGGAGAGCTACTGTGAACTTTCTGAGTACATCTTAATCTCTTTTGCTTCCTTGGTCCATCTCCAACCCCATCCTCCACCTGTTCCCGAAATTTGCTTTCAGATTCTTCACTCTAGCCCCCTCAAAAGCCATGGTGACCAGGAGAAAGAATGAAGGGTGTTGAAGAGAGGAGTTTAGAATGAGAGAAGCCCTGGCCTTCATGGCTACAACCAACACAGGCTTCAGGAGAAATTGTCTAGTGTGTGTGAAAAACAAGGAGCCCTGCCCAGAGTTGTTTTAAGGGGAGTTAGGAAGGTTTTGGGTGTAATGGTTAGGGTTAAGTTTCTTTGAGATATATTTAAATTCTTAAAGGGATCTCATTTAGCATGACTGCTTAATATTTGAATAGATTTATGATTAAGGAAGGGTGTTTCTATTTTTATGAACTCAATATTGAAATTTTTTATTACCTTATTGTATTTGATGTGTTGAGAGATTTAGAAAAAAACTACAATTTTATTATATAAGAAAATTGTTTTTCTTGCATAATACCAGCTTAGCATCAATATACTTAAAGAATTAAAATGGCCGGCGCCACGGCTCACTTGACTAATCCTCTGCCTGTGGCGCCAACACCCCGGTTCTAGTCCCGGTTGGGGTGCCGGATTCTGTCCCGGTTGCCCCTCTTCCAGGCCAGCTCTCTGCTGTGGCCTGGGAATGCAGTGGAGGATGGCCCAAGTGCTTGGGCCCTGCACCCCATGGGAGACCAGGACGAAGCACCTGGCTCCTGGTTTCAGATGGGCGCAGTGCGCCGGCCGCAGCACGCTGGCTGTAGCAGCCATTTAAGGGGTGAACCAACGGAAAAGGAAGACCTTTCTCTCTGTCTCTCTCTCTCACTGTCTAACTCTGCCTGTCAAAAAAAAAAAAGAATTAAAATGAAAAATAGATGTTATGATGAAAACATTGCTTCCATCAATTATTGAATTTATAGAAGTCAGGAAATGCTATGTCATACTTATACAGTTTTTAGATTATGTATTCTATACCAGAGGAGAGACATAATTATACTAGAGAATACAATAAACATGAGTTAGTAGCTTCAGAAGATGAAAACATTTTTTATCACTGATGCCTGGACTATTCCACTGATCTTCAATTGGCTGGTATCGTAATACTGTCCTGTCACCTAGTTAACATTCCTGTAGCTTCTTTTCTGATAAGCAGCCCTTACATTTATTTTCCCTGAAATTTCTATGAAACATTATGCCAGTTTTTAAAATTTAATTAATAAATGATATAATCAGCAGTTTCCAGACATAGAAAAAAAATCTCAAAATCCTCATTTCTGGAGCTTGTTTACTGAGTCACTAAAAATGCATACCCTTGGCCAGCGCCTCGGCTCACTAGGCTAATCCTCTGCCTTGCGGCGCCAGCACCCCAGATTGTAGTCCCAGTCAGGGCACCGGATTCTGTCCTGGTTGCCCCTCTTCCAGGCCAGCTCTCTGCTATGGCCCGGGAATGCAGTGGAGGATGGCCCAAGTGCTTGGGCCCTGCACCCATGTGGGAGACCAGGAGAAGCACCTGGCTCCTGGCTCCTGCCATCGGATCAGCGCGGCGCGCCGGCCGCAGCGCGCCGGCAGCGGCAGCCATTGGAGGGTGAACCAACGGCAAAAGAAAGACCTTTCTCTCTGTCTCTCTCTCTCACTGTCCACTCTGCCTGTCAAAAAAAAAAAAAAAAAGTATACCCTTGCCCCACATTTCTAAATCCCAAATTTCTGAGATTTCCATCGTGTTACCAGCCTAGCAGGTGAATTACACTGAAAAAGACAGAAGGGAACTCTTACTCTAGACAGATTACATAAGGATTTTTAAGACCTTCGCCCTAACACGTCTGTAAAAGCCTGCTCCCAGAAGTTATTTCGGTCACAGAATGAAATGATTTAGGTACTGAGGTACTGGTTAACGAGAAGCAAGGTAAGTTCATTCATTGTGTTCGCTTTGCTGCAAGTTCGGTGTGCTTCCTTCTTAGCAGTTTGCCTGCAGGTCGTGGCTTTGGAACTTCACGACGCTGGTGACTGAGAAGCTCGGTGGTCTTCTGAAAGAGTTGCCCCCAAATTTGGCTGGTTTTCACTGAAAATAATTTACAGGCAATCCTAGTATATTTAGCTAGTAATGTTAAGTAATTTCTTAAGTGGCTTTCTACCAACTGTTTCCTTTTCATTTTTCATTCAAACTCGCTTTCACTGTAAGAAAAGTCATTTAAATTCCTTGAGTAGTTTAGTGGTACTAATAACGCAAAGTAGAAATGCTTTTGTGTAGAGAAGCCGATTCCTCTTAGTTTGTTTTACTGTATATTTGTAATATCTCTGTGTGACTAGTTTTCATATCTTCCCTAACTCATGTCCATATTGTTCTACCAGAGTCCCCAAGTTATACTAAGTTTGATGTCAAAGAATTTTAAGAAAGCCCAATGTTATTTGAAGAGTATTTTACCAACCCGAAATTAAACACAACACTGTGACTAAGTAGAACAAAAATAGATTTTTTTAACCTTTGGTAGTCTAATCATCTTCCTTGTGGGTGTGCTCTGTGGTATGTGTTCCGCTTTGTGCTTATCTATCTCTGTTTGCTTTCTGTTTCTGCTCTTTGGGGCTGGCTCTTTCCCCATTAGCTTTCTCCAAGCCCTACACCTGCCACTCAGAGTCCCAAGAAACCTCCAGCAAAGGACCCATTAGCGGATCTTAACATCAAGGATTTCTTGTAAACAATTTAAGGTATTGAGCTTTTCCTGTGGGCTTGTGATAATCAGCTATACAATGCTTAGCTATTTCAGATAGCATATTTGTTATTTCTATGTTTTGAATAGATGTGTATAATCATAAAGGTTTATATGTTTAAAATCAATATTATAAGTTATTACCAATATTCTAGGAATCTTACTTAGTTTCTAAAACTAGGAGGGAGAGAAATCTCGAAATTGTCCTTATTCTGGAAAGCATAATGACAATGCTGGTAAAGCAGAAAGTTGCCCAAACTTCTTGGTAAATTACAGTATTGCCACTTTATTACACTTTATTATAGAAAGGTAACCTTGTTGCATTTGGGAGTTATCCAAGAATATATTTGGCTAAGTAATATTTGTTTATCTTGTTATTTTTGCCTCATAAAGCTTAGGTTATGGTCCTTTGCATTTCTACATGCAAGCCAAATTTTGAATTTCTAACATTCTAGTTTTAAGATGCTAATATAATATATGAAATGATTGATGGTGAACTTATGGAAGGAAAGTGATGTAGGAAAAAGTTTTACTGTTAATCACAGCACTTGCTTGCTGAAGCCATGAACAGCAGTAACACTTCTTTGCATTTGCACAATGTTTTTCATATCTACTTCTCAATCACTGACTCCATTGGTCTTCTCAGCAGAAAAGCAAGCCCTTTGAGATAAACTAGCCGCATATATTTTAGCTCCATTTCACTGCTAAAATAAATGATCCTTAGGCATGTAGTAATTTGCCTAAGGTACTGAAGGGAAGAACAGTCAAGAGTGTGGAGGTTTTTAGACCGCTGTCCAGTGGTTGCTTTTATTATATACCTCTGCCTATGTCTATAACAAACAAAAACAAAGAAAAAAACTGGCTCTAATGTCTACTAAGATTTTTGTGGATTTCTGCTTTATGATTTTTTATCAAATAAGATTAATAATATATCATTTTAAGGCCTTGACATCTCGGGCAAGTAATTTCTCTTGCCCAACATTTTTATTCCACTTTGGATAGACTGTTGTAGGTATAACTAAGACAATGAGCGCTAATGATTTATATTCTTAAACTGTATATATGAAATACAAAAAATTTGTTCCCTTTACATAAATAAATTTTTTATTAAAGTTTCAAGAACAACCCAGAAAACTGTGTCAAGCAGTGTTTAACCTACTTCTTGTTTCGTAACCACTGCCCTCATCATATGCCAGGGACTTTGAAACATACTGGAGACAGATGCTTGAGGCCATCCCTGCCCTTGGTTGCACAGTCCAGAGAGGCAGACAGAGAGTCTTTTAGGAAGCAGAAAGCAGCCTTACAACCCTAGATAGCAGTTCAAGGTAGACATGAGTGATGAAGGAAAGTGGGGAATGGTGGGAGAGAAGGCACTGAGTCAGCAGGGAAGACTGCCTCCCCTTCTGTTCTGCCGTTTGTTCACTGTTAAGTGACTCGCTGGATGCCATAACTGAATAGATGCAAAAAATAAGTAAAGTCACCACCATTCCCCCTTCTCCCCACCACCTGCTTCTGAAGGTTAGCTGCTCTTAGCTGGTACTGAACTTCTAACTACTAACATTTCTTATAAGTAAATTTCAAATTTTTGGTGATATAATTTTTATTTAAAATGGAAGTACATGTTGAAAGTGGTTTTTCTTAAAAAAAAACTCTTGGCTCAAATTTTAATTTTGTTTTAAAGAATTGTGAAACATATATGCAAGTAAATTTGTCAAGACAGAAATGTTTGTGAAAAGGCTTTATGTAGTGACTGTGAAGCGTAACAACAAGGAAGGGAGAATGTTTCTGGAGTATGTGATAATCGGTTTTCTAACTGAACTACCTTTTTCTTTTCAGCTGCAATTTTTGTGACTGAATAAGACAAAAACATGAGTTCGGAGACTTCAAGTAAGATTGATGCTCAGAATTTCAAAGTGAGCCGCCAGTACCAAACCCAATGCTTACTCATAACTTCTCTTCCAAAATGTGTAGCACAGCTGTGAAAGTGAACATTAGGAATGTGTACTACCTTAGCTGTTATCCCTACTCTCAGAATTGTAGTGTATTTGGGTTCTTTGTGTGTTGTATGATGTAAACAATGAATGGATGTTTCCGATGCCTCTAGTGCTTCTCTGGACCTCGCCCATGGATGGATGGTGCAGCTGCTGTGTGGTGAGCCATTGGGAAAGATGTGTCTGTGTTTTTGAAGGATTCAATGTATATATAACTTTTGGACAAACCCTAAATTCTCCCCACAAATTCTCTTCTGTATCTCTGTTTCACGCGTAGTGTGATAATATCGGATAGTAAGAAAAACACTCTTAACTATACAAAACTTTTTTCTGCGTGGAGTACCTTTTTCCAATCACAGGAACTTCAGCTGTTGTGAGAAATGTTTATTTTTGTGGCACTGTATATGTTAAGAAATTTTATTTTAAAAAAATATAAAAGTTAATGTCCGTAATAAATACTTCTCCTTGAAGCTACCTTATCAAGAATGAAAACTCATATGGGAAGAACCCCATATTTATCACTGCTATATTAAAATATATATTTTAATTATATTTGACAAGTTTTGCATCTAAATTGGCCCATTTATTCATTCTTGATTAAATGCACTGAAAGCAAAGGGTCCGTTTCTATCACATCCGTGAAAATGCAATTAGAGATGTGCTATTCGAGCAATTCTGAAGGCACCCCAAGGTATATCTGTAATGTAAAAGATTACTGAAAATATTTTTACTTCACTGTGAGTTTTACGTACGTCTGTTAATTTGGTATCTCCGTGTGTGTTCTCTAGACTAGTGTTCTGCCATCCTCCAACTGAGCTCAAGTAGGTTTTGTTGTACCATTGTGATTAGGATTTAAACTAATTAAGAGAATTGTATCCTTTGCTGCACAGACTGTATTCCTTCGTTTTTAATTTGTTGTCACACCGTCTGTGCTGATGGCTTGGCTGAAGATTTTGATGCATAAATGAGGTCACTGTTGATCAGTGTTGCTAGTGGCTTGGCAGCTCTTCGTAAAAGCTTACTGGGTTGGAAAGGTGATTGCCTATTTTTTAAATTATTTAATAGATGTCTGGTACCATTTAAAAGTGGTTGTGTCTGAATTTACTGTGGGGATAACATACACTGTAATGGGGAAAAATTACCTAAAATCAATTTCAAAATGGCTTTTCTTTGTATTTCGGTTTAAAACCCAGTGCATGTACGCCCTCTGAGATGCAATAAACACCTTGAACAAAGAAAACTCAAATACAGCCTTTCTCTCTTTAATTACTTTTTAGGGAAAAGGTCTGTTTCCAATGGCACAATGACACGCACATACTGAGAAGTTTAAAATATTCAGGGTGAGAAATACTGTCCCAGCTCATTACAGTTTTGAGTATTTTATAATAAATTTATCTTATAATAAATTGAAAACAAGGGAAAAAAGAGACTGGCATTAACTTAAAACTGCACAGCTGATGCCAAGAGTTAAAGTTCCATTTACCAAAATATTTGTTTTTAGTGTGAACCTTTTTTTAAAATAAGAAATTAAAGCCTTGTAATAGCTTTCTGAGAATTCTCCAGGAAAATTGAAGAATACTAGGACTTTAGGTTATGATTTCTATACACACATTTACATGCATATACAGTCTCAGACAAAAATCTAGACTAGCCTCTTTTAATAACATTTGTTGACTTTATACCTACAACTAGATTATTACATCTCAAAAAGTAATCCAATCTCAAAAAGAAGTGTTTCTGAAATGAAGCATATTCTATTTCTGTTTTCAAACTGTCATTTTCCTAGTTACCTAGAATTTATGTCTTGAGAACTAAACTTTTAGAACCTGGCACCTGATTAAGTAGTATTTCTATACATTACATTTTGATTATGTTTTACTTGGTCATGTCATAATGAAAATGTGTTTTAGATTATGAAAAATTTTAAGTTCACTATTTCATTGCATTTTATAAGGATTTTTCTTTATTAAATATCCTACATGCTATAGATTCTTAATAGATGATGCTACAAGAGCATTTTTTACAGGTTTATTTATTTGAAAGGCAGAGTTACAGAGAGAGGGAGGGAGGGAGGCAGGGAGGGAGGGGGAGAGAGAGAATATTCAGTCCGCTGGTTCTCTCCCCAAATGGCCACAATGACCGGCACTGGGCCAGACTGAAGCCAGGAGCGTCTTGTGGGTCTCCCATGTGTCTGGCAGGGACCCAGGGACTTGGGCCATCTTCTGCTGGATTGGAAGTGGAGCAGCCAGGACTCAAACTGACACCCATGTGGGCTGCCAGCACTACAGGCAGCAGCTTAACCTGCTGCACTACAGCACCAGCCCCTATGAGAACATTTTTAAATCAGACATTGGAACATTGCTATGGGGAGATTCTTTGGTACCTTTGGAAGGGAGTTGTTTAGATGAGGTCCTTAGGACACCAAAAACCAAGCTTTTCCAGATAATTTTCAAGACAGGCCCAGTTTTGCCTCTGGAGCTCACGTGGGGTTTGTGTACTGGCCTCACTTCCTGGCTTCACATCTGCCTCACCTCCACTTTCTGCATACCTACCCACACCTTCTCTCTCTCACACACACACACACACACACACACACACACACACACACATTCTGGTCTACACATGGCCACTTGAACGGATCACTTCATTGGCCCACACAGGGCCTGCTACCTGAAATTACCCAACTCTTCCAGCGTAGCCCAATCTTGCTCCTCCTCCTGTCTCAGAGCACATCTTTATCAGTCTCTATGCAGCTGTGAAGGAATCGCCTACTCAGGCCCATGGTGAGTCTCAGATGCAGGAAGTGCTGTCCCCGGCCAAAACCTCCTCACCCGGCACTGCAGTTGGTTCCAGGTAAGTGTCTGGGAGATGAACATAAGTACATTAGTTCTTAGAGGGCTCTTCACTTACCTGGATACAATGAGGCTAGTACCTAATTTCTCATTCCTAAATTAGTCATATATAGTGTGTTTCATGTCAAATGTTATTAGGGTTTTAACTTTTAATTGCCAAAGTATAATTGTATCTATGTATGGGGTACAATGTGATGCTATGATACAAATATATACACAATGTAGAATAATTAAATTCAGCTGATCAACACAACATCCATCACTTCACATACTTGTTTTTTTGTCATGAGAACACTTGAAAATGTACTCTAGTATGATAGCTATATGAGGCAATAGATATGTTCATTAGCCTGATTTAAATGATGTATTCAAAACATCACATTGTACATGACAATACAATTTCTCTAGTTCTATAATTAGTTAAAACAGAAAATTCATTCATAGCAATTTTTGAAATTTACATTATTGATTAGCTATGCTTGTCATTCTGTGCAATGAGTCTCAAAAATGTACTTTTCCCATCTAACTGAAATTCTGTATGCTTTGACCAACATCTCCCCTGTTGGCCACCGTTCTGTTCTCCACGTCTGTGAGTTTGGCATTCTAGGATCCACATATGAATGAGATGGGTCATGTTTTCCTTTATGTGCCTTGCTCATTTCACCTAGCGTATTGTCCTTGAGGCTCATTCATATGACCACAAGTGTAGTATTTCATTGTGTGTATGCACCATATTTTCTTTATCCATTCTTCCATTGATGACACCTAGGTCGATTCCACATCTTGGCTATCGTGAATAATGCGGCCATGAACATGAAAGTGCAGATCTCTCTCCAATATGCTGATTTCACATCCTGTGACTGCATACCCAGAAATGAAGTTGTGGATCACGTGGTAGGTCTATTTCATTACAGTTTTAATAGCTTGCTGTCAGCTTGTTCTAATCAACCTCACACTAAAAAACCCATCTTGAATCGAAGATTTCAATCGTGGTGGCTCTCTCAGTATTAAGCCACCTCTTTTGTCCTCTGAATTTTATGTTATTTACTGAAATTCTTAAAAAGAATAAAGACTGAAGATTTGGGGGAGGAGGCTGGAGGTTCAGTACAGGAGGAAAGGAGTGAACGTGGACAGAGAAAGGTATACTCCGTCCACAGAGGCCCCTTTCTGTCCCTTAAATAAACCTTTACCAATTTTTGCTAAAGGTTTTTTTGGTGAAAAAAAGGCATGGTGTTGCAGAGCAATGACATAGTTTATTGTGTAGAAACACTTGTTGAGAATTAAAATGAGTGTCTGTCCGAGCTGAAGAGTCACATATAGAGAGATATGTGCCGTGGGAGTTTGATGTTAATCCCCATGAGCGTTATGGAAATCTCTGTCTGTCCAAGTGTGCCTGGCGGCCGGTGTCTTTTCTGTATACACTATTCAGCCTTCTGTGGGTGGAGTCCCGTGAGGGAGCAGTGTCAAGATTTAGCAACAGCGTAGTAACCCTTAGCCAGACTCGGCACTGCAGTGCTCAGTTAAGAGCTCATTCCCGCTCTCACCTGCATGTTCAGTGCCGCAGCACAAAGGACTTCTGTTGCTATTGGCAGACATTCGCAATCACTTTGGTCCCAGGACCCTTTTACATTTTTTAAAGTTATCAAGGACCCCAAAAGCTTTGGCTGGTGTGAGTTATATCCATCAATATTTACTGTGTCAGAAATTAAAACTAAAAAATGTTTTAAGGTCTAATTCATTTAAAATAGAAACATTCAACCTTATACACTAACAAAAATATTTTATGAAAAATTGCAATTTCCAAAAAACTAACTTAGGAGAATGATATTGCTTTGTTATATTGCAAATCTCTTTAATCTCAGACTTAGTAGAATATAGCTACGTTCCCAAATCTGCGTCTGCATGCAATCTGTTATGATAGCCCATGTCAAGTAGTTGTTGGAAAATTCCATAGGGAGCACACTAGTAAGGAAACAAATGCCTTTGTGTTACTGTGAAAATAAGTTTTGTCCTTACATATTATCATAAAAATGGTTTTGACCTCATACACCTCCAACAGGGTCCCGAGGATCCTCAAGAGTCCAATAACCATATTCTGAGAACCACAGCTATGCACCTAAAGAATTGTTCAATTTGTGAGTTAACTGGCTTTGGGCATGAGTTAGTAACCTGACCACAAACACCCATTTGTTGTATGATTCTGCAAGTACCCACCTCCACTACTCCCCCATGACTTCTTAAGTGGTGCCACAGCTTGTGCTGGAATGTAAGTTCTCCATCAGACTGCAAAGTGGGGAGTCCCAGCAAAACCGCCCACTGTTCCCTCAGGCATGTTATTGAACTGCTCTAAACTTGAGTTTTCCCATCAGAAGAATGGGGGGGAAATTCCACCTATGTAAATACTATTAAATGAGAATGCATAGAAAATGCTTGGCACAAAGTAGTACTTAATAAATGTTACTGTTACTACTTTTTAAAATTATTATGTTTTTTTTTTTTTGCTGTAGATTTTGTTCTTTTTTTGGCTATGATTACAAGAATGCTAATGGATAGAAAAGACAGAAGTATTCAGTGATAGGAATACTTAATAAAGCACACAGAAACCAGAAGGACTAAATTGGTTGTGAAATGTAGTAAACCTACATGCCTGATCCATGTGTGAATACAGCTCATATTTAACACAGAGTTGGGGAGTGGGCACATCAGTTGGCAGATGGTATCTGGGCAGGACACAGACAGCACCCACCACAAAGGTTAAGCTCCATGTCATGGAGGCTCCCTCTTTGATATAATTCTCAAACTTTTTTACAGGCAGAGAGAGCAAAAGAGAGCTCCTATTCAGTGGCTGCTTCCCCAAATGCCCACAATGGCCAGGGCTGTGCCAAGGCCAAAGCCAAGAGCTGGGAACACAATCCAGGTCTTCTGTATGTTAACAGGAGCCCAACCAAGCCACCATTACTGCCTTCCCACTGTTCTGCATTAGCAGGAATCTGTCATCAGGATCCAGAGGCAAATATTGAAGCGAGGTACTCCAGTATGGGACTAAGTGTCCTAACCACTGTCCTAACTGCCAGGCTAAATGCTCACTCCTAAAGACATTTTTTTTAAAAGATTTATTTATTTATTTGAAAGCCAGAGTTACACAGAGAGAGGAGAGGCCTTCCATCCAATGGTTCACCCCCCAATTGGCTGCAATGGCCAGAGCTCTGCCAATCCAAAGCAGGAGCCAGGAGCTTCTTCCAGGTCTCCCATGCGGGTGCCGGGGCCCAAGGACTTGGGCCATCCTCCGCTGCTTTCCCAGACCATAGCAGAGAGCTGGATTGAAAGAGGGGCAGCCAGGACTAGAACCGGCACCCATATGGGATGCCGGCGCTTCAGGCCAGGGCGTTAACCCACTACGCCACAGCACCAACACCCCTAAAGACATTTTTTTTAAGAACTTAAATGAATGATGCTAGTGGATGCTTTTAGCCAATGAAACAATTGAAAGTGTTTCTACTTGGAGATGAAAAGTTTAACAAGTATACTTGTTTATTAACAGTGATTTTTTTAATGAGAAGAAATATTTAGTGATGCATTAGACCAGATGCAAGATGTTTTTGAAGATAAAAATATCAGAGTGAAGGTAACAGTGTAAGACAGGGTACAGCTCTTAGGACTGGAGGAGGGAGCTCATTTTGAGGAAAAACCTAGGGCAATAGAAGACCACAGCCTGGAACAGCACCCAGGCCTGCAGGCAGCCACCCCACAGAGGGGCAGAGCCTGCAAGGATCCTCTTCCAATAAGGAGAAGGGGAGGCAGTCAGTTCTTTGTGGTAGTGTTCTCTGCTGTTAAATACATCATTTAACATTCAGTTCTTTTCCAAGTACTCAATATCCTGTGCTACTTCTCTCCCTTTCAAAGTAAGGAACATCTTTGGGGTAAATCAACTAACTTTATAATGTATAATTATATTTGTGAAACCTAAGCAGGGAGATAAGTATTACACTGTGAAAAGCTTTATAAATATGTGTGTAAGAAAGCTGGAGTTATTTTTTAAGTCAACTGCTATTTTGGTCACATAGATTTTAGTGGTCTATTAAAAAACAATGGAGGGTGTTGTGACCAGTGTGTAATATTTCAGATGTAAACTTGGACCATATTTTTAGAAAATATTTTTCTTCTTTCAAAAAACATACATACATGGCTTCAAAGATAACTTTAAAGGACTGTCTTGATTAGTACAAAAATATGATTACTGTTTGGTTGGGTTCAAGAAAAATATAGATAAATGACCAACATGTTATATGTTAATTAATGGATTCATTCATTTTAGAAGCATATAATGTTTGTAGGTAAGTTTCTTTCCATTGCTTTCTTCAAATATAGGTATTGTTAACTTCACTGATACATTTCCTATAACTTTTTTAGCATACATCTCTAAAATGAGCTCCTTATCATTGTCCTCGAGCCTAGTTTCCCTGTCTTGGTTGGAGGTCCTACTGTCTTCCCAGTTTTCCAAGCCAGAAGTTTGGGTGACCTGACACCTTCAACTCCTCTCTAGTCAACGACTAAGTCCACTCAACGCTCTGCTCTCTGAGTATCTCACCAGTTACCCTCTCCTGCCACTCTCACTGTCACTTCCCTAATACAAGCAGTCTCTCTCTCTCCCTCTTTTTTTTTTTTTTCCTTTTGTTGGCTTCTCTGACCCCATCAAATACCTCTACTCACACAAACACAAATGTCCCTTAAGTTACAGAGCCTCAGTCATTCACACACACTGGGGATGCAGAGTGTTCGAGGAACTTAAATAGACGGTCTCATACCAACCCAAGTCAACCAAGTACAAAAGAAACAGTCACAGAAAGTTGTTCACACATAGGTCCTAGATTACCAGCCTATGCACAAAAAAAAAAAAAAAAAAAAAAAAAAGGAAGAAAAATAGACTCTTTTTTTTTTTTTTCCCACAGGCAGAGTTAGAAGTGAGAGAGAGAGAGACAAAGAGAAAGGTCTTCCTTCCATTGGTTCACTCCCCTAATGGCTGCTACGGCCGGTGCCGATCAGAAGCCAGGAGCCAGGTGCTTCCTCCTGGTCTCCCATGGGGTGCAGGGCCCAAGCACTTGGGCCATCCTCCACTGCACTCCCAGGCCACAGCAGAGAGCTGGACTGGAAGAGGAGCAACTGGGACAGAATCTGGCACCCCAAGCAGGACCAGAACCTGGGGTGCCAGCACCAGAGACAGAGGATTAGCCTAGCAAGCCGTGGCGCCAGCCTGAAAAACAGACTCATTAACTAGTATTTGAAACTAACTTCGTGTCTGGGTTAGAATCTCCCTCTTGCCCAGTCAGGCAACCTCGAATGGAAGAAGCCACAAAGCGCACGCCCTGCTCAGGTACACACACCCCTGGGGCACAGAGGACTTTCTAAAGATGCTCCCTTCCTCTGCTCTCCAGGCCCCTCCTGGAAGGAAACAAGGGGAAGGGGCCTCGTGACGCCCACTTCAATCTCAGCCGCCATGGTTCATCTCTTGCTAAAGGCTATGGATGCACAGCTGACCAGTCCTGTGTCAGCCCCCAGGGCCGCCTCGGAGGGCAGGACCGGAGCTCCCTGTGTGCACCTGGAGGCGGTGCCTGGCCCAGCGTGTGAGAGTGACAGAGGAGGCACCTTTGGACCTCAGCCTCCAAAACCAAGGGGCCTTAACAGTGGCTGTTTAGAGGCTGCAGGCCCAGGGGGTGAATATAGCAGTCTCTTTGTTGTACCCTTTGCCTTTAGCCTAACCTTATCCATACACACCCCAATCCAACTCAAATAGTACTACCGGAAGGTTTCCGTCTCAAAATTCCTGTTTGTTTAGGTTTCCCTACTTTAACAACTTGCATGAATCCCTTGTCCTCTAAAGGTTAAAGTTCAAGGACTCTAGTTGCCATCCAAGGCCTTCTATGAACTGGTGCAGGTCTAGCTTGGAAGCCTCTTTTCTTGTCATTCCTCATCACTAAGAGATGCTAACCTCCTGTAACAGCAATCTCAAAATACTGTTTCCTAAACACACATGTGACATGCAGTGTCACCCATCCACACCTTTATATAAGGTACTTCTTCCCCCATGGGTGCCCTCTACTCTCCTCCTGCTCCCTATTGACAAGCTAGCAGGCAGAATTTATCCTTCAAAACCCAACCTGGTGTCACTTCTAGGAAACCTTTCTTTTCATCATGTCTGCCCCCCCACCCCAACCCAGTTGCTGCTTTCCAGGTGTGTTCTTTCAACATCCTCTACTTACTTCACTTTTTCTAACACACACATACACACACCCTTGACTTCCTTACTGGCTTATGAATTCACTGTAGGAAGGTAGAATCTAGAACTTAACTCTGTATCCTAAAACTTAAGATTGAACTCTAAAAGTTTGTTGAGCCGTATTGAATTGAATTATCCTATATCATAGGGTGGACTATGAATAATAAGCGAATATAGTATCCAATTTCCAGGAAATAAACAATATTACCTTTTTAATTGGATGTTATAGAATGAGTGTATATGTCCAGTAGTTTTGTAACTTTGACTCATTTCTTACAATAGGGAAACTGTCATGGCAGTGCTGTTGCTAAAATATATTTCCATTTTATAAAAATACTGAAAATAATGCCATCTATATGTTTAGTAGTATATAACTCCATCCTCCTTGCCAAAGTATTTAAGGGAGTTTATACAAGAAAAAAATATATATATATATAAATGCAGGGAAAAAAACTAATCTAGAAGAGAGAGACAAACAGCACTGAACTCAGAAGTAATGCTGTGGAGGAAATAATTCCTTTAGGAAAGGCTGGCCAGGACAGCTGCTCTCAAGCCTGATGATCATCTGGCAGAGCATGGAGAGCTTTATCAAATACATGTCCTTGGGTCCACTATGAGGGATTCCAGGATAGAACTTAGTGGGGCTTTAGAATCTGCTTTTCTCCAAACAAATCCCTAGGTCATTCCTTTGAGCAGCCAAATTTGGGAACAACCAGGCTGTGTAAAGGGCAAGACTGAAATATCCTAAGTACAGTGTGCAGCTCTATTTGAGTGTTATACATGATTCTAACAACAGATACAGTTTTGAAATACCTCAGAATAGAAAGGCCACAAAAAGTATTTTGTTTCATGTGGACTAAGAATTGAGGCATTTAGTTACTATTCATGAAAAGGTGGTTTGGATGGCATTATGATATTCTAGTTTCCAACAAAAATGAACTTTAATTTGGGCGTAAGTGCAGGAAGGAGATGTTGCTATGCATGCGGGCTGATGGCTGCCCAGGACATCCGTTCCTAGAGCCACATCAGTCATATGCTGGTCTCCATGAAGAGCCAACTGCCCATATGGTGGGTACAATAGTGTCACTTGTTTTTCCAGGCCACAAAGCAAATGTTCCAAGTGCAGTGGCAGAATAGAAAATGCCGTTCTTCCTCAGAATCACATGCTTTTAATTTTAGGCAATTGCTTGATAAAGTGGTACTTTTTTCTGAGGTAAAATCTTGACACTAAGCCCATCCTGATTTTTTAAAGAAATAAAAATAGCACTTTTGTAGGTATTACAGGTGTTATAAATATTACAAAAAGTTTATTAAAAATTTGTCTTTTAAGATTATTAGTTGCCTGTGTATACAAAGGCTGTTGATTTTTGTGCATTGATTTTATATCCTGCTACTTTGCCAAACTCTTCTATGAGTTCCAGTAGTCTCTTAGTAGAGTTCTTTGGATCCCCTAAATAAAGAATCATATCATCTGCAAAGAGGCAGATGATACATACACAGGCAATGCCACGGCTGAGGAAGAACTTCTAAGATCAATCCTGTTCACAATAGCTACAAAAACAATCAAATACCTTGGAATAAACTTAACCAAGGATGTTAAGGATCTCTACGATGAAAATTACAAAACCTTAAAGAAAGAAATTCTGGATACCAAAAAATGGAAAAATCTTCCATGCTCATGGATTGGAAGAATCAATATCATCAAAATGTTCATTCTCCCAAAAGCAATTTACAGATTCAATGCAATACCAATCAAAATATAAAAGACATTCTTCTCAGATCTGGAAAAAAATGATGCTGAAATTCATATGGAGACACAGGAGACCTCGAATAGCTAAAGCAATCTTGTACAACAAAAACAAAGCTGGAGGCATCACAATACCAGATTTCAGGACATACTACAGGGCAGTTGTAATCAAAACAGCATGGTACTGGTACAGAAACAGATGGATAGACCAATGGAACAGAATAGAAACACCAGAAATCAATCCAAACATCTACAGCCAACTTATATTTGATCAAGGATCTAAAACCAATCCCTGGAGTAAGGACAGTCTATTCAATAAACGGTGCTGGGAAAATTGGATTATCATGTGCAGAATCATGAAGCAAGACCCCTACCTTTCACCTTACACAAAAATTCACTCAACATGGATTAAAGAGTTAAATCTATGACCTGACACCATCATATCATTAGAGAACATTGGAGAAACCCTGCAAGATATAAGTACTGGCAGAGACTTCTTGGAAAAGACCCTAGAAGCACAGGCAGTCAAAGCCAAAATTAACATTTGGGATTGCATCAAATTGAGAAGTTTCTGTACTGCAAAAGAAACAGTCAGGAGAGTGAAGAGACAACCAACAGAATGGGAAAACATATTTGCAAACTATGCAACAGATAAAGGGTTGATAACCAGAATCTACAAAGAAATCAAGAAACTCCACAACATCAAAACAAACAACCCACTGAAGAGATGGGCCAAGGACCTCAATAGACATTTTTCAAAAGAGGAAATCCAAATGGCCAACAGGCACATGAAAAAATGTTCAAGATCACTAGCAATCAGGGAAATGCAAATAAAAACCACAATGAAGTTTCACCTCACCCCGGTTAGAATGGCTCACATTCAGAAATCTACCAATAACAGATGCTGGTGAGGATGTGGGGAAAAAGGGACACTAACCCACTGTTGGAGGGAATGCAAACTGGTTAATCCACTATGGAAGTCAGTCTGGAGATTCCTCAGAAACCTGAAGATAACCCTACCATTCAACCCAGCCATCCCACTCCTTGGAATTTACCCAAAGGAAATGAAATTGGCAAATACAAGAGCTATCTGCGCATTCATGTTTATTGCACCTCAATTCATGATAGCTAAGACCTGGAATCAACCTAAATGCCCATCAACAGTAGACTGGATAAAGAAATTATGGGCCATGTACTCTATGGAATACTATACAGCAGTCAAAAACAATGAAATCCAGTCATTTGCAACAAGATGGAGGAATCTGGAAAACATTATGCTGAGTGAATTAAGCCAATCCCAAAGGGACAAATATATGTTCTCCCTGATTGGCAACAACTAACTGAGCACCAAAGGGGAAACCTGTTGGAGTGAAACGGACACTATGAGAAACAGTGACTTGATCAGCTCTTGTCCTGATTGTTGATGTAATACTTTATCCCTTTTAGTATTTTTTTTTTTGCTTTGTTCTAGTACTATTGGTTGAACTCTGTGATTAACACACAATTATTCTTAGGTGTTTAAATTTTAACTGAAAGTGATCCCTGTTAAATATAAGAGTGGGAATAAGAGAGGGAGGAGATGTACAATTTGAGATATGCTCAATCGGACTTGCCCCAAATGGTAGAGTTAGAAACGTGCCTGGGGATTCCAATACAGTCCCATCAAGGTGGCATGTATCAATGCCATCTCACTAGTCCAAATGATCAATTTCAGTTCACAATTGATCACACTGATAGGTCTAAGAGTCAAAGGGATCACATTAACAAGACTAGTGTCTGCAAATACTAACTGATAGAATAAAAAAGGGAGAGAACGATCCATCATCGGAAGCAGGATACACAGGAGACTCATAGAATGGCAGATGTCCTAAATAGCACTCTGCCTCAGAATCAGCCCTTAAGGCATTCGGATCTGGCCGAAGAGCCCATGAGAGTATTTTAGGCATGGAAAGCCAAGACACTCTGGAAAAAAAAAAAAAAAAAAAAAAAAAGACGACCTAAATGAAAGATCTCTGCGAGTGAGATCCCAGTGGAAAGAACAGGGCCACCAAAGAAGGAGGTACGTTTCTCTGAAGGGAGGAGAGAACTTCCACTTTGACTATGACCCTATCGGAATAAGATCGAAGTCAGCGAACTCAAAAGGCTTCTATAGCCTTGGCAACTCATGACTAGAGCCTAGGGAGATTACTGACGCCATACACAAGAGTATCAAATTGTTAAGTCAACAACAGGAGTCACTGTGTACTTACTTCTCATGTGGGATCTGTCCTTAATGTGTTGTCTAATGTGAAGTAATGCTATAACTAGTACTGAAACAGTATTTTACACTTTGTGTTTCTGTGTGGGTGCAAACTGATGAAATCTTTACTTAATACATACTAAATCGATCTTCTGTATATAAAGATAATTGAAAATGAATCTTGATGTGAATGGAATGGGAGAGGTAGCGGGAGATGGGAGGGGTGTGAGTGGAGGGAAATTATTGGGGGGGGGGAGCCATTGTAATCCATAAACTGTACTTTGGAAATTTATATTTACTAAATAAAAAAATAAGAAAAAGAATAAAAAAAGATTATTAGTTGCAAAGTTTTCTAACAACTGATTCCTTTAAGATAGTTTTTTTTAAAGATTTATTTATTTATTTGAAAGTCAGAGTTACAGAGTTGGCGGGGGGTGTGTCTTCCATCCACTGGTTCATTCCCCAGTTGGCTACAACAGCCTGAGCTGTGCCAATCTGAAGCCAGGAGCCAGGAGCTTCTTCTGAGTCTCCCACGTGGGTGCAGGGGCCCAAGGTCTTGGGCCATCTTTCACTGCTTTCCCAGGCCATTGCAGAGAGCGGGATCGGAAGTGGAGTAGCCAGGACTCAAACCGGTACCCATAGGAGATGTCGGCACTGCAGGCAGCGGCCTTACCTGCCATGCCACAGTGCCAGCCCCATAAAGTAGTTTTAAGGGGGAAAAAAATCCTCTGTATATCGGGATAATCTTTTCTTCTGTACCCTGAGATATAAGCTGTTTTGTGATCTAGAATCTGGGTTAGTTTAAATTCTGAATAAAATTGCAAACCCTTGATTCCTGTCAGTTACTAGGAGGGAGGCCTGGTGAAGGAAAGCAGACCAGAACAGAACGAGGCTTCTCTTCCTTACCTTCCAGAAGCCTCAAGTGCATCTGGTGTTAGATTACAGTAGCTCGGAGGTCCCTGGATTGCTTATCCAGCTGAGAGGAGGCAAGCCCCTTAGTGGAGTATTGCGTTGTTGGCTGTACCAAAACCCCAGTAGCTGAAAGATAGGAGTAACATGGTGATGGGGGGAGATGTCTAGTTTCCGAGGTGGAGATTGCGACATCCCCCTGTCCCCTCAACAGATACCAGCGCACACTCAAGCACACTCACGGGTTCTTCAGGGATACACGATTGCTGATCTCTGCACTTAACTTGGGAAATCCCAGTCTGTCTTTCCCAAAAATGAGATATGATGGGGTGCAACTAGATTATTATGCAACTGTTATGTTAGGTAATTCCTACAATCTCATAATACTAATTATAATGCAAGGTGCTTCACTGTGGTAAGACAGTGACAGGCATGTGATTCTGCATCCTGACTTTGTTCTGTCACACCAGAGTTGCTCCAAGTGTCACAGCATTGGATGTGTGCATAAATGGGCACAGCTGTAGGACAACTTTTGACCTTTGAATAACACACATTAACCTCCAAAATACTCAGATATTTGAAATGTTAAGAATTATGAGGGTTTACCAAAATATTTGAGGAGGATTTTTGCCTTGACTTTTGAGGTTAGAATTTCATTTTACTGCAAAACCAAGTAAATTCTGTGAACCACTGATATTGCTCATCCTTTATACATGACTTTAAAAAATGCGAAGCTTTTTGAAGAGTTTTTCTATAATGCCTTACAAAACTCATACTGATTATAACTTATTTTTGTATAGATTATTCAGTCATCATTATAAACGTATTCTTGTATGCCTTCCCAGGCAAGTATGGTGCACAGCTCAGTAACTCTAAAATGCTCTGATTTCATATTTCTTGTATAATTTTTAGTTTTCAAAAATAGCTTAATAATGCAGCCTCCTGTTAGTCTGTCACTTCTTGGGGCTGTCACAGACTTGCCTCAACAGCTGTCTTCTAATTAATTTGGAAATCAGATAAACTAGTTAATAGCATTTCCAGAGTAAAACTGATATTGTTCCATATACTCTGATTATTCAGAAGACAAATATTTGGGGTTAGTATTTTTTGTTATACCTTGGATACTTGGAATGATGAAAACAGTAAGTTCTAGATGAGTGAAATGTGTGGTGTATTATAAATCACTGATGAAGATAAATGTAAAATATATAGAAAAGTAAGGGAAAAGAGTGGTAATTAGGCTGAACAAAAGCCTCAAGGAATTTTCCAAACTCATCTGTGTTCAGTTCTGTCAAAAAATTCCAAAGTATTCTCATCTATGCAGTGACTCAGCTGGAAAAATCAATTTATTGAGAATGTTCTCCTGTTAAATAGCTGAAGCTTATTTTTCTAATCATTTTCAGTGAAAGATGTTTTCATGAAAGTATTTTTATGCCTGCCAGGTATTTTTTAAAATCAGTAGACAAAATATATTTGTTATTTGAAACCACACTAAAGAATCATAATGGTATTTTAGGTTATTTATTGCTGTAGGTCATATCTTTGTAATGTTTGGTGCTTGATTCAGTTACCTTAACCCAATAGTATTAATTAGTAATCACAGTTCATTTTGATGAAATACCTGGTTTCTTAGAATAGGGTCAAAGACATGAGTAATTTAAATGCTCAACATTGGATCAAAATGAAAGATAAAAGAGTCATGTTTACAGTATGTAGCAAACTGAATAATTTAAGCTAAAACAATGTTATGTTCCTGAATTATTTTTAATAACTAAACATATGTAAATGGTGAATAACTCATTTTCTTATTACTGGACAAAGATTGAAACTTAAAATACAGACTTAAACCAGATGATCTTTTATGGTTTCTTGTAATCCTGAGATTGTTTCTATGAAATAAGAATCCCAAAGAATTCTTTGATCTACTATAAGAAGGGTAAAATGAGTCTCTAACAGTGATGTTGGTTTTTGCCATGATTTGAATGTTTGCCATCCCCACAAGGGGTCTTTAGCAGGTATGTATGTTACGAGGCCGTCATCGTCATGAGTGGGATCTGTGCCTTGTTACAACAAGGAGGCTGGGGGAGCTTGTGCACCCCTTCCAACACAAGAAGACAAAGAAGGCGCCATTAGTAGGTTCAGACCTGGCCCCAAATTGCTGGTGTGCTGAACCTGGATTTCCCAGCCTCCAGAACTATGAGCAGTAGATTTCTACTGTTTATTATGAGTTCCTGTTTTAAGGTATGTTTTAAAGCAGTGCAAACAGACCAAGATAGTCATATATACATTGAAATCTTTTTCAAAATTAAAAATTGGATTTAACTAAGAGGCATATCAAAATGGAAAAAAATGTGAAGTTGCTCTGCCTACGTATACCCATTTGATATAAAAAATAACATTTGATATAAAAAAAACAGAGTATGTAAAGAAAAAAACTGAGTTTTCCATTTCAGTTGTTTAATGAAGTTATTTGAATTCAATCACTGATGAGATTTTCAAAGCAATAAATTGGTGTAGTCTTTTGCACACGGTAGACATCATATTGAACGAGTGTGGTGTTTGTTTAGAGAAGTGAATTTAAGTTTCATATCTCAACTCTCATAAGCATAATAGAAAAAGTATGTGAGACAAAACTTTGTGGTTAATATAGTATGCTTTAGTGATCCCAAGTAGGTCATATAAGATTCAGGATATACTCAGAAAAGAGGACAGCATGAAAGAATTAAAGAAGAAAATAAAACTGCAAATCAAATTACCTAAATTTTATATTTTTGAAAACTGTATTGGACAATGATTTTTAAGTTAATTATATATATTCAGAGTTTAACCTTAAACACAAAAGTGCTATACTAAGCATGCCAAGTTATGTTGAACTTTCTTAAAATCCAGTAACAGGTTCAAAGAATCTCAGGTGGAGAATGTTTGTACTTATGTGTAAGTACGTAAAATTGACATTGAAACATTTTTAGTTGCTGCGATCACAGAAGAGTTTCCCCAGAAAATATTTGGTTAAAACTTTTGAGTCAAGGCGCTGGTGTTGTGGCATAGTTGGTAAAGCCACTGCCTACAACACCGGCATCCCATAGGAGCAGTGATTCACGTCCCAGCTGGTCCATTTCTGATCCAGCTCCCTGTTCATGGCCTGGGAAAGGCATTGAAGGATGGTGGAAGTGTTTGGGCTCCTACTATCCATATGAGAGACCTGCGTGAAGTTCCTGGCTCCTGGCTTTGGCCTAGCTCAGCCCTGGCGATTGTGGCCAACTAGAGAATGAACCTGCAGATGGAGATACCTCACTCGCTCTCTGTGACTGACTTTCAAATAAATAAATATATAAAAAAAAAAAACTTGTGAGTCAGTAGTCTTCCTCTACTAGAAACAATGACAAAATGCTACTCATTGAAATGTGCTTAGAATTAAATACTTTTGTAAAGTAAAGGACAATTAATTTAATACTTGCTGAAACCTTATACACAAAACATATATACAGATATTGTAAGAGTTTTGATTGGCTTATTTTTAAATTTTTTATTGAACAATTTTTAATAGATTCACATTATAAAAGAGTGTGCACTTGTATAAAATTTCAGCTATTCAGGACACCATTTACAGCACCACTTATGATGTAATCAAATATCCATGTGCATATCAGTCAAGAGTGTAACTCCTCATTATTAAAAAGTGATAAGGAAAGTAAGTTTGAACCCTGGTGAAAACAGTTACAGGAGTGTGACATGAAAAGGGAATGCAACCCGAGAAACTACAAGGAAGAGCGGATGAAAAACCAGGCCTGCCACGCCTGAATTTTAGGATGCACTTGACCCTGGATCACTAACATCCTTCACACGAGTGCTGTGAACGAACTCCCTCTATGCAGCCACTCAGCAAATATCTGTTTCTTCAAAAATTACATATCAGGTGCCTGCCTTGTGTTTTGCCCCAGAGAGGCCTCAGGACTCTGCTTTGGCCATGTGACAGCCATGGTGAGTGTGTAGCCTTGACCCCTAATGAAAATAATCACCACCTTCCTTTATGAATTATATTCACGTTTTGGAAAGGACATATCTAAAATTTACCCATCAGTCACCAAAATAGTCTGGCTATGGTCTTATTAAGAATGCTGAATTCTGGCTGGCACCACAGCTCACTAGGCTAATCCTCCGCATGCGGCACTAGCACCCCGGGTTCTAGTCCCGGTTGGGGCGCCGGGTTCTGTCCTGGTTGCTCCTCTTCCAGGCCAGCTCTCTGCTGTGGCCTGGGAAGGCAGTTGGGGATGGCCCAGGTGCTTGGGCCCTGCACCCGCATGGGAGACCAGGATAAGTACCTGGCTCCTGCCATCAGATCAGCGCAGTGCACCAGCCATAGCGGCCATTTGGGGGGTGAACCAACGGAAGGAAGACCTTTCTCTCTCTCTCTCTCTCACTGTCTAACTCTGCCTGTCCAAAAAAGAAAAAGAAAAAAAACCGAATGCTGAACTCTGGTAAGGGGAGAAACGCTCTTGAAAAGGCTTACAGAATTCCTCATCCTAAAAATGTAGCACCACACACAGCATAGAATGGATAGCATCAAATGATGTGGCCTCTAATCCGTGACCATTCATAAGTTGTAGACCATGTTCCCTATGCATATATGCAAAGTCTGTATTTTGAGTATTAAACAAAAAACCTGAGATTTTAACTATCTCAGCTTCACTGCTGCTAAACTAGACTTTCACAGAACAAAGCATTTCTCCCATTTCTAAATACACACGACAGTTCCTATTTTTCAAAGCAGTAAAACAGCTGATCGTTTTGTTTGTAAAGTTTACTGTTTCTTTTGATTTGTAATTCCTAAAAAAGCTGAATTTCTCAGACCCAACAGAAAATACAATAGAAACACTGAGGGCCTGTGCTGAATGGCTCCATCTAAGAACAGCACAGAGTGCGTTGTAAATCCTCGTCTCCATCCAATTCTTCCTGCGTCCACTGTCCACCTGTGTAGTTGCAGTTTCACATTTAACACCCAGCCAACATCCTATTAGATTCTTCTTAGAGCAGGACCCTGAGAATAAGTCCAATGACAAATCACTTATTACTTATAGTATCAGCATGAAGTCTTAAAGAGTGTCTAATTTTCTAAAAGGCATAAAGAAACAAAGATTTCCCACCAATGACAGCTATGACCATGGAAAGAGTATACACTTGGCAATGAAGGGCCCATCTAGTTTCAATGTCTGTAGCTAAACATTTTTTTAAAAACACAGGAAAAACTAATTTTGAAATGGTAAATTTGTAAAAAAAAAAATGCTGAATTGCTTCTCGGCATTTTGGCTAAGATCAAGTGTAAAAAAAAAGGCTGAAATGCTATTGATAGGGTTCAAGTCCAGGCATAGCCTATGAAGTAAGAACTGGTTCTCTCTGCAATTTGGATGACACACGACCTTGTGACAGGCGTCTCTTAGCCGTAAGCACAGTTGGCATCATTTCCATGAATCCAGAGGCAGATCTGGGCATACTTGAGGGGGGTGATGCGTACAGCGACATTGTAGTCTTTCTGAACACCGTGAACATCCACCCACTGGTGGCCTGAATAGACGGCGATGATCTTGCGCTTCCAATTCTTTTTGTCTGGCTCTTTCAGACGCAGATAGACCCCAGAGCCCGTGGAGCCTGACTCAGCATCGCAGTACTGATAGAGGAGATCGTTGGATTCGTCAGCCACGCTGCAGAACCGGTAGACCAGCTGATCAGCCCTGTCATTATCAAACCCGGAGAAGTGGATCATTCCCCCAGGCAGCTTCTTGATGGCTGGACTGATTCCTAGTTCCATGTATTTCTTCTTGTGAGCCCGCTTCAGCTCCAGAAGAGCATAATCAAAGTCCAGGGTCACGTCCCCACTCTGGCCTCTCGCCCAGCCTTTTGGAATGTGGGTATTCTTGACACGGGTCCACTGGAAGGAGGGTCGCCCGTCAGCCACTCTCTGACCCCGGCCAGATCCCTTCCTTCTCCTGCTTCCCTGGGCTCTCTCCTGCAGATTCTCTTTGGTGCTTTCTTGTTGCTCACCGCCATTAGCTTCTCTTCGGCTCCTCTTAGAATCCCTGCGTTTCTTGTTCCTGCGTTTATTTCTCATCTTCAGCAAACCTACTCTTAACTTTTTACTTCCTTTGATATACTCCCTCCCATCGTGGACGCAGTGGGCAGCAGTTAGGACGTGCTTAGGGGAAACAAGGATGCCACTACAGCCCGTGGAGAGCTTCACGGCCGTGCTGAAGGGGAAATTGGTTAAGAACCTTTTGTCCAAGATGCTGAACCTACTGTCTGTGCCGTACACCTGTCTCTTCTTCCGCACTGAAGCTCCTGTGGCGCTGACATTGTCCGTGGGTTCCAGGAGCTCACCTTGGACTTTCACCCTGGTTAAGGTTCGGGTGCCATTCTCAAACACGGTCTCATATGAAAGAGACTCCTCCAACTCAGACAGGCTGGGAGCTGGCAGTTCTTTCTGGCATTCGATGCCACACACTGCACTTACCATCATCTTAGCATCTGCCTCAAACGCAGGGCTGCTGAGACGGAAAGTCCTTTCCCTGACAAGCTGCGGTATTTTCCTCAAGTGCCACGTAAAATCCTGTTCCATTGCAGATCCAGCAATGAGGGTCCACCCGGGGGTGAAAAATATCAACCAAAAGAGCATATTTTCCATTTTGTTCTTTGATTTTTTTCCCTTAAAAATAGAAAAAAAGAAAGAGAAGTGTTATGTTTCCTTTTCAAATGGGCTATATATAGCATTTCACTTAGGCCATCGGCTTCTGAATGTGCCTTCATAACAAACAGCAGTTCTTCTTTAACCTGACTTAGTACTGGTATTAAACACTCCGCACGTGGCTCACAGAGAATTTCAGAACCAATCCATTGTTTTTCACCCAACTTTCCCTCCACCAGCCCTAACCCACCTATGCCCAGCCCTACCCACCATCTCCAATCATTCTCTGCCCATGCAATTCAGTGTTTAAAAAAAAACAGGGCCAGCGCCGCGGCTCACTAGGCTAATCCTCCGCCTTGCGGCGCTGGCACACCGGGTTCTAGTCCTGGTCAGGGTGCCGGATTCTGTCCCGGTTGCCCCTCTTCCAGGCCAGCTCTCTGCTGTGGCCAGGGAGTACAGTGGAGGATGGCCCAAGTCCTTGGGCCCTGCACCCCATGGGAGACCAGGAAAAGCACCTGGCTCCTGCCATCAGATCAGCGCGGGGCGCCGGCCGCAGCGGCCATTGGGGGGTGAACCAACGGCAAAAGGAAGACCTTTCTCTCTGTCTCTCTCTCTCTCACTGTCCACTCTGCCTGTCAAAAAATTAAAAACAAACAAACAAACAAAAAAAAAAAACAGGAGAAGGCCCTTTGTGGCCCAAATCACACTCTTCCTCCCTCCCTAAGCCTTCCAACAACCTAATTTCCAGATGATTTAGAAATAAAGATAGGAGGGGCCTCCATTGTGGCGTAGCAGGTAAAGTGGCTGCTTGCATAGCACGTAAAGGTGCGGCATCCCCTATGGTGCCAGGTCATGTCCCACCTGTTCCACTTCTGATCCAGCTCCCTGCTAATGGCCTAGGAAAAGCAGCAGAAGATGGCCCAAGTGTCTGGGCCCCTGCACCCAAGTAGGAAACTCAAATGAAGCTCTTGGCTCCTGGTTTCTGCCTGGCCCAGCGCTGGCCCTTGCATTCATCTGGGGAGTGAACCAGCAGATAAAAGATCTAGCTGTCTCTCTCTCTCTCTCTCGCTGTTTCTCCCCCTCTCCCTCTCCCTCTGTAACTCTGACTTAAAGTAAATAAATAAATCTTGAAAAAGAAAAGAAATAAGAACATATGTACTGTGGTCTTTTCCGTGGTTGGCTCCTTAAAAACAGCATCATAAATTCCTCATCTTTAGAATGTAAGTGTGTAGCTCAGAGTTCAAAAAGCATTCATTGGAACACAGTCAATTTCCCGAAGATGGGATGTGCAGACCTTGCCGAAATGAAGACACAATGCAAAGCACTGGATAATGTTCTGAAAGCAGTGGAGGTTTTAGAAACAAATAAATGGGTTCATCTGCCATTGACCTGTTTGATTTTTACAGAACCCCTGGTCATAAAAAGAAAATATACAGCACAGACCATTCTATGCTAAAGTAAGAGAAACATACCAAGCATTTTTTTAAAAAATTGTGTATGGAACCACCATCCGGTAAAGCAACACTCAACAGGGCTTTATCGTGGGTTTTATTGTATGTTAAATTAGCTGTAAGAATTTACAAAGCACAGATGATGGTTCTGGATTTGCCTTTTGGAAAAACATGATAACAATGAGGTAAATTCCTTTTTCATCATGGGTCTCACCGTTTAAGACCATTAGTTTGTGTTATTTAGTTTCTTGGAGTTGCCAGTATTTAAAAGAAAGTGTCACACTTCTGTTTATATTTTCTTGCCCTCTCCCTCTTCTCTGGGCCCACTGGCATGCAAATACATGTGTTTAGCAGAGCTGGCGCTTATCAGCTGTTGCTTGGGGGGTAGTGGTTACATTCTCTGGAGCAGCAAATTTGAAACTCTGGGTCGCTATTGAGAGCTATGCTCAACGTGGTTTTTTTAACAGTAGCTACGCTATAGATGCTTAGTGAATGATTTGTACATAGTGTAGTGCATAGGCAATTCAGTTAAGTTATTCCTACCATACTTTCACTCTGGACACTTTCTGATCAACTCTGCATGGAAAAGCAAGCTACTTTGCAAAGGCCCAGAGCCAGGGTACGCCCATAAGATGGGTGCCCTGGCAAGAAAGACAAAGTCATCTGATGCAGAGTTGAACACAGGCATCTCCGGAGATGAGAGGGCTCAGGGCCTATTCTGCCATACTACTGAGTCCTTGCTTAACAAGGTAGACCCCAAAATGAAGAAGTATGTCTTTACCTTTAAAAAAAAAAAGCTAAAATCAGAGATGTATTGATGGCTCCTAGTTTATCAACAGACCAACAGAGATGATACATACACACACACACACACACACACAGATGGTTCACTTCCCAGATGGCTGCAATGGCCAGAGCTGCACCCATCTGAAGCTAGGAGCTTCTTCCAGTTCTCCCATGCGGGTGAAAAGCCCCAAGGACTTGGGCCATCTTCCACTGCTTTCCTAGGCCATAGCAGAGAGCTAGATCAGAAGTGGAGCAGCCAGGGCTCAAAACGGCACCCATCTGCGATGTCAGCACTGCAGCCGGCAGCTTTACCTGCTAAGCCACAGCTCCGGCCCCATGTCCCCTGCTCTTTACCAAACAAAACATATGCCCTGTGCTGTAATCCTGCTGCTGGACTTTTTAAAGAAAGGCCCATACGTTCAATTGTATTTAAGGATCATTTCAATATGTCAGACTGACCTTAAATCTACTATCTTAGAGGCCTCAGTCAATACTTTTGAAATTTTCCTTTTTTTTTTTTTTTTGACAGGCAGAGTGGACAGTGAGAGAGAGAGACAGAGAGAAAGGTCTTCCTTTTTGCCGTTGGTTCACCCTCCAATGGCTGCCGCGGCTGGCGCACCACGCTGATCTGATGGCAGGAGCCAGGTACTTCTCCTGGTCTCCCATGGGGTGCGGGGCCCAAGCACTTGGGCCATCCTCCACTGCACTCCCTGGCCACAGCAGAGAGCTGGCCTGGAAGAGGGGCAACCGGGACAGAATCCGGCGCCCCGACCGGGACTAGAACCTGGTGTGCCGGCGCCGCAAGGCGGAGGATTAGCCTGTTGAGCCGCGGCGCCGGCCCACTTTTGAAATTTTCAACACCATCAGTCAATTTTAAATCATGCTTGGGGTGGGGAGCATTTAGCCCAGTGGCTAAGATGCCTTCATCTCATATCCGATACCTGGGTTCAATACCTGGCTCCCCTGGGAGACAAAGCAGTGAAGGTTCAAGTCACTGGGTTCCTGCCACCTATGTGGAAGACTTGGATACTACTTCCTGGCTTCAGGAAGGGCATTAGGGGTGTGGATTAGAGGTGGATGGCACCTCTGTGTATGTGTGTGTGTCTCAAATAAGTAAATAAATAAAACGTAAACCATGCTTGGTAGAAAGCGAGTTTTCTCACTGGGTATCTGCTCAACTCCACATCTTGGCAGCAGTTAAGAATGGTGGTGCAGAGCCCAAATCGCAGTTACTGACCTAGAAGATACACGAACCAGTGGTTCTCCGATCACAGTCCCAAGGCCAGTAATCTCAGCCTCGCCCCGGAACTTAACCCCAGACCCACTCTTAGCAAGTGTGCTGAAGCCTGGGGAGGAGGTGTCCCAGCCTTCCGGATGACTCTGATACTCAGCAAAGTTTGCACACCACCGCAGCAGCCAAGGCCCTGCTGCAGCTGCTTGAGTCATCCCAGCAGGCGGTCTTTCCAGGGATGATTGCTTAACCAGGTTTCAAATGACATCTGCCTCATCTTTGCACACAAAATAGATTTATTCTGACTCTGCTCTTTTACCCTCTTGGTAACTGTTAATATCGAATGGCTCATCATTTAATAAATAGCAAACATAACTTTTATACAAGTGATTTAAAATGTCTGAAAAAAAAAAATCAAATTCAGTAGGCTTATGTGAAATGTCCCCAACTCCATGTTGGGAGTTCGGCTCAGGGCACCAAAGGAGTAAAAGCTGTGCCCACATCTATCCGTGGCATGGGAAGGGCAGAGCCTTGTACCATGACCTCAGAATCACAGTAATAAGAGGGCATGGATTTAGTTGGCCTGTCTAATTTGGCCTGTAATTTAAAATTGGACAAATGCTTGAGTACACTTTCTTTGCGAAATCTAAGTATGCCTTGTGGTGAAATGTCAATGTAATGTAAATAATAGCTCTTACTGATGGAGCAATCCACAGTTCGTGGCACCAGCTCATTGATCTAACGAGACAGTCTCAGCTGGCAATGCCCATGTCTTCCCTTACCCTTCTCAGTTCTCCTGGCTTCTGTTATAAGTGCCTTTGCTGGCACTTCCCAGGTGGTTGGATTTGGGGCTTCAGAGGCTAATTTTGGTTAATGAAGTGAAGTTGCAGTTAATGCTATCCACAATGAGTCAGTGTACTTGAAGTTGATTACGGGTTGGATCATGAGACAAAGAGTAAAAGAGAATTAGGGGGAAGCAAGGCATCTTTCTATGTAAATAAACTCTTACTGGTGGAACAGATATAATGTCACGTTTGTTCCTTGCCTTGTAGTGGAAATGACCATACAACTGCAAGAGATGACTTACTATTACCCTTTCGAAATGTGAGGATGCTGTTGAAAACACGTGTGTATCTATCAGTGTAGTGGTTAAAAGTATAGACCAAGGATAGAGAAGACTTGGGTTCAACTTCCATCTTTACCACTTCCAAGACATATGAATTTGAGCAGTTCATGAACTCTCCAGCATGCACTTTCCCTGTCTGCAAAGTGGGGATACCAGTAATCTTATACCATGATAGACTTAATGAGATGATATAAGGGTACTGCAAAAAGTTTACGGAAAAGTTAAGTTTGAGGTAGGCATTTGGCCCAGAAGTTCAAGTATGTGAGTACCTAGGTTTAAGTCCCAGCTCTCGCTCCAAATTCTAGCTTCCTGCTAATGCAGACCCTGGGAGCCACAAAATAATGGCTCAAGTGCTTGGGTCCCTGTCACCCATGTGGGAGACCTGGATTGAGTTCCCAGTTCCCTAGTTCAGCATTTGAGCAAAGAATTAGTGAATGGGAGAGCTTACTCACTCTCCTTCTTCCCTGACCAAGATATGTTTATTTTCATGAAAAACTTTCTGAAATTCATGCATGATTTTTTTTCATAATATACATTGATTACCATGGACTTCTTATATATGTAGAAGAACTATCATTGAGCCCAGAACATAGTATATAGTCACTACAAATGTTACTTTGTAATAATTATTCTACTTCAATAGTTGAATTAATATCACTTTGAAACAGATGATGTATAAGCCAAAGTTAGAGAATGTGTTGCTTTCTAAAAAGTCAGTACTACAGTTAATATTTTATTTCAGGGTAGTTTCTAACTCTCAGATTCCCTTGTTCTGTTTTGTTTGCTCAAGGACAGCTTCACTTTAGAGACCTCCCAAATGAATGCTTTCCTAATTACTCACTCCCATGAATATCTGTGGCTTTGTAATATATCTTTCTCATCACTATTAAACTTAAGTGTGATTAAACATTACCCCGCCACAAAACACTTAAATTACATTCCATGTCCCTTATTTATAGCCTGGATCTACATTAGGAATTCTGGAATTGCATCAAGTCCTTAGCCTAAAAGGGGGCCAAGTCAGTATCAAAATAATTACTCTAATGGAGCAATCCACAGCAAAAGAAAAGCCTAATTTTTTTAGTGAGTTTGTGTAGAGTGTATAGAATTTTATTATAATACAACATAATTATATTCTAGGGCCAATTTCTCTCTTTCTTTTTTTCCACACCTTTACCCTAAGACATTTATAGTCTAGCATAGGTAAATCAATAAGATTAATGAAAGGTTATTCCAAATTAATTATTGTCCTATATATGAATGAAAATGAAAATGCTGATTTTATCATCAGAGAATCTACACTGAATTGCATCCCTTCCACAGGTGACAAAGTCACAGTTACCCACACCTTTTTATTGACCTGGTTGGTCCTGTGTGACGTATAGTGAGCTAGTTGTCCATATGCATGCATATCGTATGCCACCATGGATGCCATTCTGCATTACCCCATCAGACATTTTCTGGGGGCTGATGTGAGTAAGGGACTACAAAGGCCAATGACCCTCTAGGACCAACACCAAATTCTACCTTAATGCATATGTTAGGACACAAAAACTACATAGGCACTTTTTTTATTGTGTTTTAAAATTTTTCTTTTTTTGAGAGGCAAAGAGACAAACAGAGCAAGCATCCATCCTCTGGTACCTTAAATGCCTGCAACAATCAAAGGCCAACATCAAGAATCAGGAACTCAATCTAGGTCTCCCACATGAGTGGCAGGAACCCAACTACTTGAGGTATCACTGCTGCCTCCCATGGTCCACATTAGCAGGATGCTGGAATCAGGAGACGGAACCAGTGATCAAACCCAGGAACTCCAACGTGGAACATGGGACTCCTAACCAGTGTCTTAACCACCAGGCCAGAGGCCCAGCACAACCACTTTTTAAAACTTGGGGGCTGGTGCTGTGATGTAGCGGGTAAAGCCAATGTCTGCAGTGCTGGCATCCCATGTGGGTACTAGTTTGAGTCCCAGCTGCTCCACTTCTGATCCCACTCTCTGCAATGGCCTGGGAAAGCAGTGGGAGATGGCCCAAGTCCTTGGGCCCCTGCACCCATACAGGAGACCTGGAAGAAGCTCCTGGCTCCTGGCTTTGGATCGGCTCAGCTCCAGCCATTGCAGCCAATTGGGGAGTGAATCAACAAATGGAAGACCTCACTCTCTCCCTGCCTCTCCTCTCTCTGTGTAACTGACTTTCAAATTAATAAATAAATCTTTTAAAAAATGTATGGCATCAAAGGGATGAGAAAATAACAGTGTCTGTGACAAAGCAAAGATGGAGAGTAAGGTCTGGGGATTCCAGTAGCTGTGGAGGCAGTGGGCTCTGAAACCAAATCAACTTAACACGTGTGAGTTACTAGCACTGTGACCCTGTCAAGGTTACCTAGTCTCTCCACACATTACTTTCCACATTTCTCAAAGGGTATGGATATGTTGGAGTATTTTGTAAGAGAAGTTACACACACACACACACACACACACACACACACACAGATGCCCAGAGCACACTACTTCGTCAAAAATGGCAGGAATGAGTTCATATCTAACAGTGGGAGATAAAATTTAAGCAGCTGCTTAACTGCTGTGAATCCCATGGTACTTTGCCAAATCACGGCTTCCACACCCTCATCCCCAGCACCTGTGAATAGGCTGTTTCCTTGGTAACAGAGACTTTGCAGGTGTGACTGAGGCGAGGCCCTGCCTGGATTATCCAGGTGAGTTGAGTGTGATCACAGGGGTCTTACAAGAAGGAGACGCACAGGGGCCAACCCCTGAGGGGGAAGAAGGTGTGGAGATGGAAGCAGGGTCGAAACCACGCAGGGTCCCGACCCGAGGAACAGGAGCAGCCTCTAGAACCCACTCTGAGGTGAGGAACCCCGTTCTCTCCTGGAGCTCCCAGAGAAGACGGTCTTGCCACCCCGCTTTAGATTTCTGACCTGCAGCTGCGTAAGGCAGCAGGTTCCTGTTGTTGTAAACGTCTACCTTTTGGTAACTGTTACGGCAGCAATAGTAACAGGGTACAGTGACAAAGGCAAGAATGCAGTTTGTAAAACTGCCCACCCTGCATGTTCAGAGAGAAAGAGGTAGTAGGGTGGGACACAAACTACAAAAGAATGTTTGGCCCAAGGGACTTAAGACCTAAATGGGGAGTTTTCACTTTAAGGAAAACTGTAAAGCTCCCAAGTTTTAGAACTGAGAAGATCGGGCTGAAACTTGATGGTGGTGTGGAGCCTACCACTAGAGAAGACAAGGGTCAAACAGCATAGGTGAATGTGTTTACTCAACAAATGCATACTGAGTGCTAGCCGTGTTGTGCATCATTTGAAGGCCCCCTTTTACTGGAAAATCTCTCTGCTAGCCCCTCTTGTCTGTTGGGGTGCACTATGAGTTTCTGGGATCTTTTTCATCTGTACGTCCTGGAGTAAACCACAAGTGAGAAAACGCAAGCGATTTCCTCCTCTAAGCTCCTTAAGGAGCTTCAAGGCCTATTCCCCTGAGGGTAGGAACTTGCTTGCTATCCCTGTGGTCACCACTAGATGGCGAAGCTGGCCTGGTGATGTGCAAATCGAAGTCAGGTATTTAAACTGTTTACGTCGACATTGACTGAGCTGTGAAATTTTTAAAGCATGTGGAATTCAGCAGGGGGAAAAGTAGATCTGGCTAATACTATAGTAAATGGTTGTCACATATGGAATTTATCACTTTTAGAAACCCACCTACATGCCACAGAGCCCATTCTGATGAACTGAAGCTGATCATGCTGTCTACAGCCAGACAATTTTTTGGCAGTTGGTTTTCCAAAAACAGTTGCAGTGCCAGCACACTTCCAGCATGACCTGCAGCACTGGGAAATAGCCAGCCAATGTGCTGCAATTCTTTTCAACACTAAAGAAAATCTTGGACCTGCCAAATATTTCACATATGTTTATCAAATACCTTATATTTCATTACTGAAGGATAAGCTCTCTGCTGATTCTCAGCTGGGAATAAATGGCCAAAAAAGTTAATTGACAATTTGCCAATTTCTCTTCAAAATATCATTACCATAGCACTGTTTTCAAGTTCAGTCTCAGGAATGGAGACGAAGTACGGTCTGCTTTAAAAGTTTGGCAATCCTCAAGGGAAAGGAAAATGATTGAGTTACACAGTTGATTATTTTACAGTAAGCCACAACTTCTGCTTCTCATCACAATAAAAAATAAAGCCTTTTTGTTTTTTTAGCTGTTTTCCAGGATATGTGCATCTCAATTTATGCGATGATGTGCTGTGTGTAAATCAAATTTGGGGTGAATGGCACTGAGGGAGGCCCAGGAGACCCTGCTGGTGCTTCCATACGCTGATAGGTGAAGTGCGCGGCACGTGGCTCCTGACTTTGCAAAAGCAAAGAATTTCTGCAAATCTGTTAGCTTCGCTGTTTTCAGACTTGAGAGGATCTTATGGCCAGTGTTTTCCAGGCAATTATGTATCAGTTTTACCTGTATGAAGCTTTTTAAAACTTTTTATTTTAAAATTATAGAATAGTAATTTGTGTATCATCAATTTGACTTGGCTGTTTCCTAACATCTCCATCTCAGATTTCTCATCTGCAAAGTTAACCCAGTGCTGCAGGTGAGGCAGCTCCTCTGAAATCCAGAGCCTGATCCTACTGTTAAAATGGAATCTTCCTGGCAGGTATTTGAGCATTGGTCCAAGGAAGATGAATAACTTAGAAGGGAAAACTAACTTGCACCAGCAATTGTTTAATTTCACATAGAATGAAAAGAATGAGCATATACTACATGCCGAGCATTGCTCAACAATCTCAAGTTCAAAACCATGAAGATGACTTTTAAAAGCATTCAGGTTTCCCAGCTGTCTGGCAGAAAAGCAGGGAGGGTATCTACCTTCCCCCCTTCGCACACTAAAGAATTCCTCTAATACTTCCTAATGAGAAATTCCATACATTTGGCCACCACATTCAAGACTAACTGTCTTATTTGGCTAGGATTTCAGCATTCTCTCTTTTAAATGATAAAACAGATTCCAGCTATAATTCTCCAAGAAAAATGACCTTTATAATCGTCTGTAGAGACAAACGGGATAAAATGAGAATCAATTTCAGAAGTCAGAGGGTTTGGGGGGGGGAGCAGGGGTAATGATACGCACCTTCTGTTCAAATCCAAGTACAGCAGAACAATCAGGCAGGACTATTCCTCAACTTTCCAAAAACTTTTTATTATAGAAAAGTTCAAGAGTACACAAAAATAGAAGTAGCCACCTTATGTGCCCATCACCTAGCTTCGCAATCAACATTTTGCCTCTCCACCCCTTCCCACTTTTTGTTTTCCCCTGGCGTATTTCAAAGCAAGCAAGGCTTATTTTCATCTCCTTATTTTCCACAATTCTTTTGCGTACCCGTGGGGCCAAGTGGCTAAAAGCAAGAGGGAGGCCAGGGTGAGGCTGGCTTTCACAGCAAACCCTGCCAAAGAGGCCTTCAGCTAGCCCACGGTCGACTTTCCAGGAATGGGTTTGACACCTTTCGCAATGCCATCTGCTAATAATCATAAAAAGAAAGCGGGTCCCCCGTGGCACTGCTTCAGTAGAAAGAATTCCGTGTATATTCCAATGCAAACACGGTTGGTGTTCACAGGAAAGCGCGCAGAACTGCCTGTGGGAGGGGGCCTTAGTTTCCTTGAGGTCTCCAAGTGCCAAGTTTCATCCCTCTTTCTTTAGAGCCCTTCAGAGTAGCGCTCCTGGCTGGGTCCCGTGTTTCACAGGGACGCTTCCAGGGGCTCCATCCTTACCTGCGAGGCTTGTGGTTCCCGGGGCACCGCCCGACTGGCTCCCGGAGCTCCAGGTGCGGGGACGCTGCTGCCACGAGCCCCGCGGACAGCCGACACCACGGAGCTCGCAGAGCCGACTGAGCGCAGGGGCTGGGAAGAGGAGCTGCGGCCGCTGGTGATGGGAGGGGGCGGGCGGTGACGCGAGGCGGACGCTGCGGCGAGGGGGCGAAGAGGGGAGAAGGAGGAGGCAGAGGGAGGGGCGGGCGGAGGGGCGATTTGCTTGGAGGTGCAGGGCGGACCCCGCAACCTCTCACTCCAGCACCCTGCCCCCACACGCAATTAATTCAGCAGGAGCGGGTGGGTTCACCAGACTTCTCTGTCCTTGCAACCGTGTGAGCCCCTTAAACAGGATCCAAAAGTTCCGATTGTGTCTGTTGGGTGGGATACGCAGATGTTTGCTGGGTCTCCTCCACTCCCACCCCAACCCGCCTTGATGTTGAACAGAGGGCGTCTCTCCCAAGCCACTCTCCCACCAGAGACTTTGGGACTTCGCAGTGTCCTGCCGGACATTGCCAGTGCCAAGTGCGAGGGCCGCCCTGAGGCGCGGGGACCAAAGGGAGGACCGGGACTGCCGGGGGCGACAGCGCCGGGAGCCTTGTGTGCCGCCTGCAGGGGGAGCACTTCACTATCCCTCAGTTCAGACAGGATTTCCTTTGGCTTTTTCTGCTTTGGGAGAGTATCCTTTAAGGTCCGTTCTCACCTCGTTCCAGCGGAATTCTAGCACAAATAAGGGCACAAGTATACACAATACAAGTCTTACTTAGCAAGTCCCATAAGGCTTGGCTCAATAGTGAGTCATTGCATGTCTGGGGTTTCTATGTACTTTTTTTTTTTAACAGCATGAGGTCACAACATATGCCCAATTTTGTTTCCTACTTTCTCAGCATTTTCATATAGAAGGAAACTTTTAAAAGTTCTGGAACATCAGAATTAAGAGAAGCTTATTTTGGTGCAAAAAAATTGGAAGCCATGCAGATTTTTCATAACACATTTTTCTAGATCTTTTTGAATCCCCTTCCCTCATATTATGGATTTTATTATTTACTTATTATGGATTTCTGTGGCATTGTGGTACAGTAGGTTAAGCCCACATTTGAGATGCTGACAGATGACAACAGAGTGCCGGTTCAAGTCCAGGCTACTCCACTTTCCATGCAGCTTCAGGCTAATGTGCATCCTGGCAAGGCAGTGGATGAGGGTTCAAGTACTTGGGCCCCTAGCACCTATGCGGGAAACCTGGTTGGAGTTCCTGGCTCCTGGCTTAGGCCTGACCCAGACACAGCTGTTGCAACCATTTGGGGAGTGAACCGGGTGGGGGGAGACGGGGATCTTTCTCTCTCCTTCTGTCACTCTGACTTTCAAATAAAAAAATCTTTAAATAAACGATTTTTTTTGCATCAAAACAAGCTTGCAATTCCATTTTCCATGAATGTTGTGAAATGCACTGTTAGATTTTACTGGAAGTTTTCACCTGGTGGAACAGAATTAAGGTCAAAGCTCTATGTCTCGCCCACTAGACTGTCATATTCATTCATATTTATAGTTTTGGATTACCACCATCCACCACAAGACTGGGCATCTGGGAAGTGCTGATTATGTGTGGAATGAAGTTTTACTAATCAGCTGGAATGTGGGGAAATCATAGAGAAAGCCCAGAACTCAGAATGGGAAGCTTGTCTGGCACGAAACGGCTGTGAGTTCCAGGTCTCAGCAGCCTCGTCTGCAAACTGAGTAGGCTGAGCTGGACCTCTCCTAGATGGCCTGAGGCTCTCACACATTTACCGGATTCTAATGCTGTATAAATCCAGGAGGATTTAACGATTTCTTTAATTCAGTTGGTACCCCACCACCACCACCACCACCACCATCACCATCACAAAGGGACTTCAAAAGCTCTTACTTTGTCCTGGCCCTTGCTGAGTCTTGTACCCCAAGCCCTCTTGCCCTTTGTGTCTGAATCTCTTCCAGACTGTCTCAGCATCAACTTGATTTTCTTTTCTCTCGTGTGCACACTTGCTCACTCTTTCTCTCTCTCATCTCTGGGCCTGATGCTTGATATTTACAGCTTCTTCTAACCAGAATTCCTTCTCCTGGCCTAGCCCAGCCCAAGGGAGCTTCTTCCCAACCCGTGAGGTTCCCCCATTCATTCTGGTCTTGTTATGATGGTCCTACAATGTTCCAGTGCCTCCCAAACAGCTTTCCACGTGGGAATGAACACATTGTGTGTGACTCCTAACATTTGAGGAAGTAATGCATTGTAGAAAGTGTTATCAGTTAAGCAAATTTAAAAAAAAATTGTAGCCTTCTTTCCCCAACACTCTTAGACTTTGTCTTCATATACTGTGGCTATCATGACAGAAGTTTTATCAAATTCTCAATACAACCCATGGCCTCTGTTCATGCTCCAACATAATTCTTAACTGCCCAGCCTTTGTGTGGTCCTCAGCTTAGGAGAGCCATTGCATACCTCTCCAGAAAGAGGTCCAAGAAGCCCTGGAAGCATCTCTTCTCACATTTCAGTCTTTAGGGACATTGTGGCCTCAGTGGAAGAGAAGTGGTGGCCACTGTCAGGCCTGGCTGTGATTAAGGCTATACCACTCAGCTTTATTTTTTTTCCTAGACCTCAGTTCCAAAGAGACTCAGACCAAAATAGAATACTTCCTTTCCAAGGCTAATTCTTATTTGTAATGGAAACGTACTTGGAAAATTTTAGCTATGGAAAGACAGGAGGGGGAGATGCTTCATGACCCATGGTCTAGTTTGAAGTGATGACTCAGCCTCATAGAAGGAGTATGATTGCTGTGGCTGGAATCTTCCCTGTTAACTTCCCAAGGCTTTATCATGACCCTTTTTCACTAGGTAGTATGATTCTGCATATTTAAAACCACAGGCCCCTTTGTTAAGGCAGACTGGGAAAAATTAAGTAGCTTTAATAAGAAAAAGAGATGTTTGTTTCAGGTTATATTTATTTCTACTGAAGCCACCTATGATCAGATAATTTGAGGAATACTTGCTGGCCTTCCACAAACCTGCAGAGCCGTTAACTTTACCTTTATTTGTGATCCATGAGAACGATGGTGTATTTCCAAAAAAAAAAAAAATCTGAATGTTGGGGCCCTCAGTGCCACCATGGTGCAGCCCCTCCTCCATTTGGATCTGGCCCCTGAGAAGAAGCATTGATGTCTCTCCTTTGTGCCTGTGCTGGGCCTAAACACTTGTCAAAGGGTTTTGTAACTTCTTATTTCCATGTCTGCCTCCCAGACATGACTCTGAGAGCCTCAAAGGCAGCAGATCTTTCATATCTCCAACATCAAGTCCAGTGCCTGGAAATCACACGTTTCATATATTAACTGAGAAAATGAAAGGGCCAAAGGCCAGTGTTGTGACACAGTGGGTTAAACCACAGCCTGTGACACCAGCATCGCTTATCAGAGTGCTGATTCAACTCCCAGCTGCTCCACTTCTGATCCAGCTTCCTAGGTACACCTGGGAAGGCAGAAGAAAATGGTTGGGCTCATTCTACTCACATGGGAGACCAGGATGGAGCTCCTGGCTCCTGGCTTCAGCCTGGCCCAGACCTGGCTGTTGGGGCCGTTTGGGGAATGAACTAGGAGATGGGAGATCAATCTCTCTCTCTCTCTCTCTCTCTCTCTCTCTCTCTCTTTCTTTCTCTCTCTACCTTTCAAATAAGTAAATCTTAAGAAAAAAAAAAAAAAAACAGAAAGAAAATGAAAGGTTCTGTAATGACCAGAGTCAAGAGATTCTCCACTACTCTCATCTGTACTTAGGACAAGGATTATCTGAAGAAACTGGATTTCTCACAAAATCACTGGGACTTAACCTAGAACTATCATAAGTAAGTGTGAATGAAAATCTTGACAAGGACATGAACTACAGAGAACACAGCCAGGACTGAAACATTGGGCTCCAAGCATAAAGAAAGTCTGCCAGAGACAAGATTTCATGGGGCATTGCTGAAGGGTAGAGATTCCTATAAAGCTGACTTCCTAGGAGTGTAAATTAGGGTTAATGGAACAGAATCATTATACTTCAAGTTTGGGGATTCATGGTAGCCTTTTGTTCTATTTTTTATTATTATGTGATTTTGTTGTTCATGAAATGTGATAACTATAGGACATGAGCCCGTCCATAAACATCTTTATCAGGGCCAAAACAATCCTGGGCAGACCACATCTCCAACCTTATATCCAGTCAGAAGAATAAAGCCTACTCCTTCTCCTTCTTGCAAGGCCCCTGATAGGTGCTGGGCCAATCTTGGATCACAACACACTCTGTAGAAATTTATCTGGGGTTAGAAGGTCAAGATTCAAAGCTCAGCACTGCTACTTACTAGCCATGGGACTTTGGGCAAGCCATTTAACTTCATAAAACCCCTGTTCCCTCATTTGAAAACTTGGTAAAATTGGCCTGGAGATTGGCTATGGAGGGTATAGGTGAGAATATATGTAAATGACTTTAGCTTTACTCAATAAATAGAGCTAGATTTCTAACTTCACAGATATAGAAAATAGGCCCCTGGAGCAGAGTACAGTAAGGACATATGACGGAGATCGCACTCCACTCCTAAGTCTGTTAAGAACCTGATTTTTTTTTTTTTCCGCTAAATGTCTTGCCAGGGAGGGAATAGACCTGGGACCCTCTCACGTTATCCTCGTCTCTTGGTAATGCTCTCCCTTCACTAGATCTAGAGACAAAGCATCAGTTAAGACAAAGAGCTGTCATAACATTTAAGTAACCTCCTAGAGGATGAACAAACAGGAAATGACCAACAAGGAACAGAAGATAGCATCTGAAGAAGCAGTCTTGAAAGAGTTGGGTCATTTCTGGGAATTACATAGTGTTTTATGTGGTTATAATGAAGGAGATGAGGAGAGATGATGAGTGAGAGATGAGAATTACAAGCAGGGTGGGTCACCTTTGATCCTGTAAGCCAGACATTTCAGAGGGCAAATGTTTTGGTAAATTGGAAGCTTCCATAAAAATCCTGATTTCCAAGGATTTTGGAGGCATATGTGAAAGGTTAAAAGGCCAGGCAAAGCTAGTCCACCTTTCTTCGTGGCAATAATCAGTGGAAGCTACATAGAAGGTAGCAACTTCGATGTTACAAAACCTTGGTTATTGTCACCACTTCCTACTGTCAGCTGCATATTCAGTCCAAGCACTAGTTTCCATTTGTTATCCCAGTGCGTCATTGCTTCTCTTGCTCTAAGCCAATTTCACCATTTGCATGCTAGTAAGCTACCAGCAAATGTAATGCTAATTCTGCTATCAGACAGTCCTTTGGGACTGCCATCGTGACACAGGAAATTAAGCTGCTGCTTACACACCAGCATGCCATATTATAGTGCCAGTTAGAGTCCTGGATACTCTACTTCCCAGCCAGCTTCCTGCTAATGCACCTGAGAAGGCAGCAGAAGATGGCCCAAGTGCCTGGGCCCCTGCCACCCATGTGAGACAACTGGATGGAGTTCCTGGATCCTGGCTTTGGCCTGACCCGGAACCAGCTGTTGTAGGCACATGCTTTCTTTCTCTCCCTCCTTCCCCCTCCCCTGCCACTCTCTCTTTCTCCATCTCCCCCTCCCTCCCTCTTCACCTCCCCCATGTTCTGTCTTCAAATAAATATTTTTTTAAATATTTATTTATTTTATTTGGAAGCCAGAGTTACTGGAGAGAGAGGAGGAGACACACACACACATACACACACACACACAAAGAGAGAGAGAGAGAGGGCACTTCCATCTGCTGGTTCACTCTTCATATGCCACAAGGACTGGGGGCTGGGCAGGTCAAAGTCTGAAGCCAGGAGCTTCATCCGGGTCTCCCACGTGGGTGCAGGGGCCCAAGCACTTGGGCCATCCTCTGCTGCTTTCCCAGGCACACTAGCAGGGAGCTGGATTGGAAATGGAGGAACAGGATTCGAACTGGTAACCATATGGGATGCCAGCATCGCAGGCGGTGATTCAACCCGCTATGCCACAATACCGACCCCTCAAATAATTTTTAAATAAAAAAGGTAATAATAAATTGTTGTGAGAGAGGATGAAGTGAAAGAAAAGTTAAATCTGAAGTGGAAGTATAAACAGGCTACTGCAGTAGTTTAAGGTAGACGTTGTGAGCGTTCAAGCTAGACATTACCTTTGGAGTAGGAGAAGAGCAGGACACATTCCAGAGACATGTCAGGAATGAAACTGAATGAGCTGGCACCTAAACATAAGGAATGAATGAAAGGGAGGATTTGGGGGCTCGAAATAAATGCAGGCCCTGCACAAGGATATTGATTGATTGCAACCAATCAATTTGTGTAGTAGCAGAAAAGTAGAAACAAAGTGAATCGTGAATACCCAACTAAGGAAAATGGTCAAATACACTGTGATATGTCCATTTCCTGGGATATTCTGCTGCCATTATCAGGAATAAATCAGATCCAAACCAACTGTGTTGGAGAGATTTCTTTGAAGTACAGTTAAGTGTCATGTACTGAGGAACATGTAAATGGAGACCCCATTAATAGAAAAGCAGCAACCAAAAGGCTTACACACATATATGAATATGTCAGCATAAATGTATGTGTTAGATTATGATCATGTGAATAAAGGAAAATATTTTTAAATGTGAGGATAAGTGGAAGAGAAGAAATTAAGGGTAAAGCAAAAACACCATTGAAAGAAACTCTGAAGTTTTTATGAATGTATATGACTATTTTCAAATTGCATGTGTTTCTAACCATAAAAAGTATGACATTGCTATTTGGAGTTGAAAGATGCCAACATTTTAATTTTCCTATGCTGTTTTAGATTATTTATAGAATTGCTATAAAACCCCACCATATAAGAACCTAAAACTGCTTTAAAATAAGGTTTATTAATTTTAAAAATTCATAATAACTTTATTGGCAAATATAAATCAAGGTGTATGTTTTCAGTCATTTCAACATTCCTCTCACAATAGTCCTAAATCCTTCTTCAGCTATATACTAGCTCAGCATGATTTTTTTTCTATGATTTTCATTTATTTGAAATGCAGATAGAGACAAACCAAGAGAGCTCCTCCATCCACTGACTCACCCCTCAAATGCCTGCAACAGCTGGGGCTGGGCCAGACCAAAGCCAGGATCGCAGAATTCAATATGGGTCTTGCATGTTTGTGGAGGAGACCCGATTACTTGAGCCAGCTCCTGCTGCCTCCCACGGTGCACATTAGCAGGAAGCTAGAACCAGAGGCTGAGCTGGCCCATCAAGCCAGGCACTTGGATATGGAATGTGGTTACCCCAAGCACTCTCTAACCACCGCACCAAATGCCCACCCTAGCCTGACTTTTCTAATTGGATTTAATTTTCTGATTTTTCTAATTTCTCTACTTTGAAAAATTGTTAGAATCAAACGAAAGACTATCCATAATGTACCTGGTCCCAACTAGGCTCTCAAAAAATGGCAGCTACTGTTGCGGGGATCGTCAAAATCACTCTGTCCACGCTCAGCAGAAGCATCAATGATGATGTCGGCCATGGCCTTTGCAGCCTCTCCAGTGTCCACTGAGACTCTGTGGTTCCAGCGATGATGGCCCCTCCCCTCACTCTGAACTCTCATCACTGGAGGCTGGGGAAGGAGGCTGGACTGCTGCCCAGCGAGCAGGCATCAGGCCCCACAGACTTTCTTCCCCAGCCTGTTTTTAGCTCATTGGCCTTCTTCACTGAAAATTTACCATCCAATTCAAAGCAGATTTTCAGACCTCCTGACCGCATTTAGTTTAACAAATAAAAGCCCCTTGCTGTAAGTTTTCTGCAGGTTCCTTTGGTTTGTTTAGTTTGTGAGTTTTGCACCAATGGAAAGAAGAAGATTAAACAAACATGGGGTTAAGTGTGAGAGCGTTGCTAAGCACCAGGTAACCTGCTCAGGCTTTTACACAGCCACCGCTCACTCCCAGCACCGCACCTCCCCCCACCACTACCACCAAACACAGTAGAAATGATTTGAACTTTTGACACAAATACAGTCAAGTAGGTTTGAAGGAACTAAAGAGACGTTGTGTTTGCCTAGTTGGCTAATGCCTGTGCTCCTGGAGAAACCAGAGGTACTACTACATTTCTGATAAAGCTCTCCTACATGCTTACTGAACTTGCTGATGATAATTTAGTTCTATTTTTGGCCAAAGAGATTCTATGTATGATTGGATACAACTTGACAGTTTGGTGCTGAGTTCTCTAATACACTTCACAGACTGGGAAAATGTATAAATGCATTTATAAATGTGAGTCTCTGTTATCTGGAAGTTTCCCACCCAAGTTGGCACATACAGCACAATATACTAAAACTGGAGTTTTCCTTGGCTGAGAACAACAGAGTTAGACTTTGAGTAGTACTTCTTAAATTTGAAGTTTTTTTCACATCTTGTGTAAGAATTTCCAGACATGTCCTTTTTTTTTTTTTTTTTTTTGCCTTTGAATTACACTTTAATTTTCAAACAGCAGAGAATTTTCAACATTTTAGAAATAAACCTTCAGATGTGGTCACATACAGGGAAGAAATTCAGTTTAGTTTACTATGACTAATATACACACAGAAACCAACATTTACCAAATGTTTATGATCCCTCAGGCATTGACAGGTTGGACTGGATAATGCTTTGTTGTAGGAGGCTGCCCTGTGCATTATATTTTTCTGTAGACCACAGAACATGCTTATGTTGCTGTGAGGGTTAATTTTATGTGTCAACTTGACTAGGTCATGGTACTATTTGGTCAAACATTATTGTAGATGCTTATATGAAAGTATTTATTTGTTTGTTTTTTAGTAGGCAGAGAGACAGAGGGAGAGTGAGCTCCCACTCAGTTGTTTACTCCCCAAATGCCTGCAAGGCCTAGAACTGGGCTAAGGTCAAAGCCAGGAGGTAGAATCTCAATCCAAGTCTCCCAAATGAGTAACAGGAAGCAAATTACTTCAGCTATCACCAATGCCTCCCAGGGTCTACATTATCAGAAATCTGGAGTCAGGAGCTGGAGCCAGATTTCAGTATCAGACCCAAATTCTCCATTATGGAACGCAAGCGTATTAACCAGTAGACCAAACACCCACCCTTATGTGAAGTTATGTTTTTTTGATGAGATAATATTTAAATAAACAGACTTGGGGTAAAGCAAATTGCTTCCATGATGTGGGAAGTTCTCATGCAATTAGTTGAAGGCCTTAATAGAAAAAGACTGACCACTTTGGAGGAAGAAGGAATTCTGCCAGCAGACTGTTTGCTTTCCAACTGCAAGGCTGCCCTGAGTCTCCAGCCTACTGGTCTACCGCAGGTCTTAGACTTGCCAACCCCCACAATTGCATGAGCCAATTCCCTTAAATAAAACTCTATTTATATATTCTACTGGGCTTTTTCTATAAAGAATTTTATAAAAGCATTTCTTCTGAAGCTGCTTTGCAACCAAGCTCCCAAGTATCTCTTCTACAAAGTCAGCTCTGCTATTCTCTGTCTTTTCTCTGCTGGTGTTGCTCTTAACAGCTCCATAAATGAGGTCTGAAATGTTGGGAATTATGCCCTCAGAGAGCAAGGGCCTGACTTATTTCATTGTTACATTTCCCAAGGTGTCTACCACGATAACTTGAACATAGTGGATAATTGGGCTTATTCATTTCGAATGCCAAGCCGTTTCTCTAAATAATGTTGAAAATAATTGGTTCTGAAAAAAAATTACAGCAATAAACATTTCATTTTAATATTTTTGGACATAAATGTTTGATTCTGAACTTAGATTTTTTAAGAAAACAAATATTCAGGGAAATTTAATCTTCTTTTCTCTTAAAAATGTTTTTCAGAGCTGCAATTAAAGAGGAATCCAAATGCATTAACCTGTATCTTTGTTTATGGAACTTCAAGATCAGAGGATTCATTTGCCAAATCTAAATGGAGATGAACAAAAAAATGGTAAGTAGCTGACAGAGGCTTTTTTTACTTGACTGAAGTGCAATGCCTCCAAGCCTCTCCATTACAGCTAGTGCACCCATACAAATTAGAACACTAGGAGGGAAATTAAATTATGTGTCTAACTAGATGTTTTTAAGTCAAGAAACAAAAACAAGCAACAAGGTTCATAGAAGGAGTATTTTTGGCATTAGCACAAAACAGCTACATTGGATGAATCTTGAATAGGCTAAAAACCAGAAAGTAAATTTTAAAACAGAAACATATTTTCAGAGAATTATAAGGAGCTTTTTAAAACTCAGAGGGGATTTACCACAGATGCTTTTATCCCCAACATCCAAAAATCAATTAATGTATTGCATCACACCAGCAGACTGAAGAAGAAAAAATCATGGTCATGTGAGGAGATGCACAAAAAGCATTTGACAAAATCTTTTTTTCACAAAATCTTTTTGTCACGGTAAAAATAGACTTTTATCAAACCAAGAATAGAGAGGAACTCTCTTAAAAAAGAAAGCTACAAAGAAACAAGTAGCTAAGATTATACCTAATAAAAACTAGATTCTTCCTTCCTAATAGTGGTAATAAAACAGAGACTTCTCTTACCCTTCTTCCCTATTCAATTTATATGGAGGTTCTACCTATGGACTTGCAATAAGGCAAGAAAAAGGAAATGAAGATACATGGATTAGGAAGCAAGAAATTAAACAGGCTTTGTTTACAAATGGCACGGAAGGGCCGGCACTGTGGCACAGAGGGTAAAGCTGCCACCTGGAGTGCCGGCATTCCATATGGACACTGGTTCAGGTCCCGGCTGCTCCACCTCTGATCTGGCTCGCTGCTGTGGCCTGGGAAGGCAGTGGAGAATGGCCCAGATACTTGGGCCCCTGAGCCCGAACATGAGGCCCAGAGGAAGCTCCTGACTCCTGGCTTTGGATCGGCGCAGCTCTGGCTGTTGCAGCCAACTGGGAAGTGGTCTAGCAGATTGAAGACCTCTCTCTCTGGCTCTCTGGCTCTCCTTCTCTCTCTGTGTAATTCTGACTCTCAAACGAATAAATGGATCTTTAAAAAAAATGGCATGGAAAAGATGGTAGAAAAGATCAAAGAATCAATAAAATACTTTTGGAACTAATAAGTAGTAACAAGCAGTAAAATACAAGGTCAACATACAAAAGTTAGTTTCCCGTCATGCCAGCAATAAACAATTAGAATTTAATGTAAAAATTATATTAGCACTGTAAAATAAGTGAAATATTTAGCTATAAACCTAATCTGTTCAAGATATATGTGAGGACAATTACAAAATGCTTGTTAAAGAAATTGAATACTAAATACATAAATGGAGAGATACCACATGTTAATGGATAGGAAGACTTAATATAATTATGATGTCAGTTCTTCCCAACATGGTATATAGATTGAACATATTCCCAATGGAGATCCCAGGAAATTATTGTGGAGCAGTTACAAACGAATTGTTTATCTGGAAAGGCAAAAGACTCAGAATAGCTAATATAAAAATATTAAAGAAGAACAAAGAAAAATGAACTAACGCACTTTAATATTTACTATAAAGTACAATATTCAAAATAGTGTGGTAATGGTGAAAGAATAGAAAAGTTGGAAGCCAGCACTGTAGCACAGCAGTTTATTCTGTATTGGAATGCCAGTTTGAGTTCCGACCACTCTGCTTCGTAGGCAGCTCCCTGCTAATGCACCTGGGAAAGTGGCAGAACATGGCCCAAGTACTTGGATCTCTGCCACCCATGTAGGAGACCTGGATGGAGTCCCTGGCTCCTGGCTTTGACCTGGCCCAGCCCAGACCATAGTAGCCATTTGAGGGGTGAACCAACAAATGGTAGATCTCTTTCTTCTGTCTCCTCTTCTCTCTCTGTTGCTTTGTCTTTTGTGTAAAATAAGTAAAGCTTTTTAAAAAAACAGAAAAGAGGGCCAAAGGAACAGAATACAGAACCCAGTATAAGCCCACACAAATATAGTTAACCAAGAAACAAAAGCAACCTATAAGTCCACATGCAAAACAATTCTTTTTTTGAGACACAGAACTTTCACCATACATAAAGATTAACTCAAAATGGATTATAGACCTAAATATGAAATGCAAAATTATAATACTTCTAGAAAAAAATGAAATCTTAGTGATTTGGATTTGGTGATGGGTTTTGATATAACGTCAAAAGAATGTTCCATGAAAGAAAACACTTGGTAAGTTTAACTCCATTAAAATTTAGGACTCTGCTCTGTGAAGACATTGTTAAGGGAATGAAGAAAAATAACAAACTTGGGGAATATACTTGCTAAACAGATATCAGATAAAAGACTGATATCCAAAATATACAAAGAAATCTTAACCCTTAATAAGAAAGTATCTAAAACATATGCAAAATATGTGAACAGATCTCTTACCAAAGAATGTATAGAAATGGTAAATAAGTATAAAAAAGATGCACCACATCATACGTCATTAGGAAGTTTGAAATTAAAACAACATCACTACACACCCATCAGAGTGGCTAAAATTCAAAACAAGGTGGGCTAATGGCATAATGGGTAAGATACCACATAGGACACCCACATCCCATGTAGAACTGGTTGGGTTCAAGTCTCATCTCAGCCTTCAGTTCTGGTTTCCTACTAATGCACACCCTGAAAGACAATAGTGTTGGCTAACGTGCTTGGGTTCCTGAATTAATTTCAGGTCTTCTACCTTCAGCCTAGACCAGCACTGGCTATAGCAAATCTTTGGGGAGTGAGCCAGTGAATGGAAAAACTCGCTCTGTCATTCTGTCTCTTTCTCTCCTTACCTTTCAAATAAAAATTTTAAGTCTTCTTCAGACAGGTTTTAAAAGATTAAATGAAATCCAAAATAATAACACCAAATGCTGCCAGGAATTTGGAGAAACAGGTACTTCCATTCACTACTAATGGAGGTACAAATTGATGAGTTTTCAATTTCTTATAAAGAGGATCTGGCTCTGTGGTGTAGCGGGTAAAGCTGCCGCCTACAGTACCAGCATCCCATACAGGCACCAGTTCAAGACCTGGCTGCTCCACTTCTGATCCAGCTCTCTGCTATGGCCTGAGAAAGCAGTAGAAGATGGCCCAAGGCCTTGGGCCCCTGCACCCACATGGGAGATCTGGAGGAAGCTCCTGGCTCCTGGCTTCAGATCAGCGAAGCTCTGGCCATTGTGGCCAACTAGGGAGTGAACCAATGGTTGGAGGACACCTCTCTCTCTCTCTCTCTCTGTGTGTGTGTGTGTGTGTGTAACTGACTTTCAAATAAATAAATAAATCTTTAAAAAAAAAAAGAAATGAAAGAGGTTCCATGTAACAGGGCAATTTGATTCCTAAATATTTACCCAACTAAGTCTACAGTGTATGTCCACACAAAAAGCTGCACATGGATGCTATTAGTAGCTTTATTCATAATTGGGAAAAATTTGAAGCCATCAAGATGCGCTTGAATTGGTGTGTGGATAAATAAACTGCTATAGTTGCACAATGGCATATTATTCAGTGACAGAATAAATGAACTAATGAGCCACGAAAGACATGGAGAAATCTTACACCTTGATTTGGGAGAGAAATCAATTTGAAAAGGCTTCATGTAAAAAGTTGTGGGCTGAATGGTGTTCCCCCTCAAAAATCCATATATTGAAGCTGTAATCCACCACGTGACTGTGTTTTGAAGTAGACTCTTAGAGAAGTAATTGAAGTCAAATGAGATCATCAGGGCAGAGCTCTGTAGTACTGGGGTCCTTACAAGAACAGAAAGAGACATGAGCAATCAGTCTCTACCTTCGTCTCTATCTACTTCCCCACGTGTACCCCTGTACCTGCACAGAGAAGAGACCAGGTGAGGACCCAGCAAGGAAATGGTCATCAATGAGCCAGGAAGAAGGGGCTCAGCAGAAATCAACCTGATAGCACCTTGATCTTGTACTCCAGGCAACAAAATAGTGAGAAAGTAATTCTCTGTGTTTACACCGCATACTCTGTAGTCCTTCGCTTTGGTGGCCCAAGCTGGCTAACACAGGTTTTAGTGCTGAGAGGTGAGATGTCACTGTAGTCAACATCTGAAAATGGGTAGTGACTTTGTAATTGTGTGGAAGGTACAGGCTGCAAGAGTTCGGGGGGGGGGGGGGTCCATGTTAGAAAAAGCTTAGATTGCCTCAAATGCACTTTCAGTAGAAATATAAAGTTAATGGTGCTTCTGGTGAGATAAACAGAAGTAAGGAACAGGTGACTAGAACCTGTTATAAAGTGGCAAGAACCTGATTTAATTGTGTTCTAGTGTTTTGTGCAAGTTACAACTTGTGAGCCTATAACCGGGTATTTAGCAGAGGTGATATTAAAGTATTGTAGATGCAACCTGGCTTCTCCTTACTCCTTATCATAAAATGTGAGAGGGAAAAAGTTAGTGGAAAGAACTCTTAAGCAGAAAGAATTACAACTTGAAGATTTGGTAAATTCTCAACCTACCTATTTTTTTTTTAAATCCCTGTTCTGGAAAGAACAACAAAGGTGTGGCTGGAAAATCACTCCATAAGGAGTGACCCATGGAGTTAATCAGCCATTTTAACAGGAGCCAGGAAGAGGGATGGAATTACACCAACTGAGAAACTGCCTGTTCAGAACAGACACAAAACAGAGACAGGATGAAATAAAGCCAGGCCTTTGGATTTCTGGTATAGGACAAAAGAAGTATTTGGCTTTGAAAATGCTTTATTACTGTAAGAAAGGGAATAATGACCCTGAAGGCATTCAGGGACCATCATTGCTGCCACTCCCACCACCAGCCGAAGAGATGAGATGGTTTCCTTCTCGGCTGCAGAGGTGGGGTCCCCTTCTCAGGTTCAGCAAGCTAGGCTGCTCTGCCCAGGGTCTCAGTGTCAGCACCACAGAAAAGGCCACGTGGGTGAGACCTTCACCAACAGCCAGAAGAACAGGTCCTCTAGGTCAGGCTGGGGAAGATGCTGCCACCCCAGTGCACCCAGGAGAGCAAGGAGGCTTCTTCTGGACCCCCACGATCTCATGGAATTTACTTTTCTTGCAAGACTTTGTACTTGCTCAGGACACATCACCCCTTTAGCCTTTTTGATTTCTCCTTTGTAGAGGGGCTATGTCTATCCTTTACCTGTCTCATCATTGTGTTTTCAAAGCTTGATTGGTTTCACAGGTTAAGAGCTAAAGAGGAATTGTATCTTAGGATGGCTCACATTTAGGATTGTCTTTGGATCTGGAAATGATGCTGGAATATGTGAATATTTCTGAGGGCTATGGGATTGGGTGAATGTATTGTGCATGTGAGAAGGACATGAATTTTAGGGGGACAGTGGGTAAAATGTTATGGGTTGAATTATGTCCTCTCAAAATGCATATTTTGAATCCCTAACCTACAGTGTGAGTGAATTTGGGGATAGGACCTTTAGGAAGGTAATTAAGATAAATTAGGGCTTAAGGATGGGTCTTAATCCAATAGGACCACCATTCTTATAGTAATACAAAGAGACACCAGAGCACTCTCTGTTTTTTGTGTAGATGTTTATTGTACACTGCTGAAGTAGGGGCCATCTACAAACCAAAAAGAGAGGCCTCCCTGGGAACCAATCTTGATGCTACCTTGATCTAGGACTTATAGCCTCTAGAAATGTGAGAAAAAATACTTTTACTTAACCACTCAGTCTGTGGTACCTTATTACAAAAGCCCAAATGCATGGGATGATCCAACTATACGATATTTTGGGAAATGCAAAACCATAGGGACAATCAGAAGATCAATAGTCGTCAGGGGTCCAGAGGATCAGACGATGGAGAAAAGGATGAATAGATCGAGTCCAAGGTATTTTTGGGGTAATGAGACCATTCTGTTTGTTGCTATAATGGTAGATACATGGTCTTCTAACTTGTCAAAACACATTGAACTGTACAACACAAAGAGTGAACCCTAATGGAAACTGTGGATTTTAGTAAATAATAATGTATCTGTATTGGTTCATTGGTTTTAATAAATGTACCATACCAATGCAAGATGCTAATGACAGGTGAAACCGGGGGAGGTAAAATTTCTCTGCAATTTTTCAATAAACTCAAATCTTCTCAAACAAATATGTTATAAATTTTCAAACAATATTCTTATCATAGATAAGTACCAGTTTTATTCTTGTCAATCTGTGTGTACTTTTTTTTAAAAAAGATTTACTTTTATTTGTTTGAAAGACAGAGTTACAGAAAGAGGTAGAGACAGAGAGAAAGGTCTTCCCTCTGCTGGTTCAATCCTCAAATGGCTGCAACAGCCAGAGCTGCGCCGATCCAAAGTCAGGAGCCAGGAGCTTCTTCCAGGTCTCCCACACGGGTACAGGGACCCAAGGACTTGGTCCATCTTCCACTGCTTTTGCAGGCCATAGCAGAGAGTTGGATTGGAACTGGAGCAGCCGGGCCTCAAACCGGCGCCCATATGGGCTACTAGTACTTCAGGCTGGAGCTTTAATCCGGTGCGCCACAGCACCAGTCCCATAATCTGTGTACTTTTGACATAATTATTATCCATCTATCTGTCATATTTTAAGTTAATTTTGTTTCATTTTACAGAAGACTTCCCCCTAACTATCAGAAAATACAGCATATTTGAGAAATAATGCTGATGACAAATCTGGCTCATTTTTATTAGAAAAATGGCATTCTGCTGGAATTTCTCAAAATGGCATAATTAGTTGTTTCTCCATTTGCTTTTAGTCTATCAGATGAAGGGGCCGAAGGTGGGAAAGAAGTCAGTGTTGTCCAGATCCACTCCACAAGTAGGTGCGCTTCTCTGAGATGGACAAGCCCTCCTGCCAACCGGAGCTTGCTTGAGGTGATGAGGTCGTTGCCTTTAACCCCTAAATAAATAAGCAGTGAATACAAGAGTATACCTCATGATTTTTTATATAATTTGATTAATTTCCAAATGCACTGAAGTAATGATTCGATAACATATTAGCCTATCAGAATGAATGGTTCCATCCAACTCTAACTTACACATCAAAATTGAGCTAAAATGTTTGAAGAAAAAAATAGTATGTTCATAAAAATCTCACATGGAGCAGATATGGATAACGTCTGCACTTAATTCAGTATTGATTTATGTAAAATCTGACAACAGTTAAACTCAAAAAGCTCACAATAGGAAGATGTCATGTCAGCTATTGCTAACTGTATCTGTTTCAAGTCAACATTTCATTTTGCCTGCTTTTTTAAGGAAAATGCTTTTTTTTTTCTGGTAATGTGAACTTTAGAAAGCTGCAGGGGGATATATTTTTTTGGGGATTTATCTATTTATTTATTTGAAAGTTAGAATGGCAGAGGGGAGATATCTTTCATCCACTGGTTCATAGGCTGGGCCAGGCCAAAACCAGGAACCAGGAGCTTGATATGGATCTCCCACGTGGGTGCAGGGTCTCAAGCACTTGGGGCATCCCTACTGCTTTCCCAGGCACACCAGCAGGGAGCTGAATTGCAAGTGGAGCAGCTGGGACTCGAACAGGCGCCCATATGGGATGCTGGCACTGCAGACAACAGCCTTACCCACTATGTCACAGTGCCAACCCCAAGGGAACAGATGTTTTAAGAGAGGTTGGGGCAGACTGCCTGGAGGAACTGACTTCCCTTGGTGACTGTTGTGATCCTTGCTGTGGCGCACAGGTATGATGCGGGTTTATGCATGTGTGGAGATTATGCTTATGCTTGGGTTTGCTTGGTACTATGGCGAAACAAATTTGGGAAATAAATCTGTGAAATGTAATTATGATGAAGATCTTTTTAATATAACTAAGGTCTTCCTTGACTTAACCTTAGCATTGCTATTCATTTCTTTTATCTGGCTTTTTGTACTGTGATAAAGACAAAAAGATATAATCACTTGATAGGTTAATTCACAATTATTTATTTTTATTTTTGACAGGCAGAGTGGACAGTGAGAGAGAGAGACAGAGAGAAAGGTCTTCCTTTGCCGTTGGTTCACCCTCCAATGGCCACCGCAGCCGGCGCACTGCGGCCGGCACACCACGCTGATCCGATGGCAGGAGCCAGGTGCTTCTCCTGGTCTCCAGTGGGGTGCAGGGCCCAAGCACTTGGCCATCCTCCACTGCCTTCCCGGGCCACAGCAGAGAGCTGGCCTGGAAGAGGAGCAACCGGGACAGGATCCGGCGCCCCGACCAGGACTAGAACCCGGTGTGCCGGCGCCGCAAGGTGGAGGATTAGCCTAGTAAGCCGCAGCGCCGGCCAATTCACAATTATGCAGTACTTAAAGTGCTGGCATTCTACCAAGCACTAGAGGTAATCTGAATTGAAAAAGTCCAAGATACTGTTCAATTAAGATCCAGTAAAGTTGGAGGAACAATAATATGAAGACAAGTAACCAAAGTGCAAGGTAGAAAGTAACACACACCATATGTTTGAACAAAGTACTAAGGGAGCTTGGGTAAAAAAAGATCATTTCCAACTGGAGTTGGGACAGGTCAAAGAATGCTTCATGAAGGAGGGGACATTTAAGTTAATCCCTAAAGAATGGGTAAAGACTTGATAGCTACTGATGAAGTGGAAGATATTATTAGAGGAAAACACATGGACCTGTAGTGATAGATTTGGAGGAAGAGGAAGCCATTCTGTCTTGTTGTGTATAAAGTATAATTAGGAGAGTAGACATTGATAATTATGGAAAGCTGGATGATACCAAGGAGAGTCTTAGATGCCAAGCCTTCATTATTACTCATTAAACAATCAACAACTACTTATTAACCCCCTTAACATGTACTAAAAGGTAAAGTTAGCCACTGTAGAGACATGAAGAAGAATGAAACATGGTTTATATGTGCAGAGGACCCAAAATACAGTCTCTCCAAATCTAATGTCTCTATTTTCTTCTACCTTATATATATTCTGCTTTTTACAAATGCTTGTTTATATTTCTGCTTCATTATACTTAACTTTCTATTTATACTAGACTTATATTTACCTATCATTTACAATAGCATTGATTGGAAACCTATTTCTAATAGCAGTATACTTGTCTTCTAGAGGTAAGAGACCAAGGAAATAACAGAAATTCTAAACATGTCAGGGATTCAACAAAGAAGGAACTGATTGGCAGCCTCAAAGATAGAGGGGGGCATGCAACATGAAAGGTACGTGGTCTCTAGTCATTCAGAGTCACTCCTGAATGACAGCCAGCAGGGAAAAGGGAACCTCTGTCCTCTGACTGCAAGGATATGAATGTTACCAATAACCAAAATGAACTTTGAAAAATATTCTTCTCTGGAACCTCCCAATGAGAGCTCAGTCTGACCAATGCTTTGGTTTCAGCATTAAGATCCTGAGCAGAGAACCCAGTCTTACTGTGTCTGGACTTCTCACCCCCAAAACTGTGAGCCAAGCAATGGGTATTGCTTTATACTGCTAACTTTGTATCATTGATTATGTAGCAAAAGAAAACCAAAACGAGCTCCATTTTCATATATCTTTACCTTCTTCTTATTCAGCCCAAGTCTATAGTCTACAAATTATTAAGTCAGTCTTTTCAGAGAAAAGCAACTTGCTTGCAAATCTCACATTCATTCTCACCAGGCTTATTTTATTGGTACATTTTTCAAATAACGTCCTCCTACCAGGTACATTCAGGTTTGTGAATTTTTTTCCCTTTTTAATATACCACCTTGTACCCATTATCTAGGTTAAGAAATAAAGTATTCCTGACACATATGAAAACACTGTGAGTGGCTGGCATTGTGGCACCATAAGCTAACCCAGCTTGCAATGCTGGCATCCCATATTGCTGTGCCAGTTGGAGTCCTGCCTGTTCCACTGCTGATCCAACTCCATGCTAATGCACCTGGGAAAGCAATGGAGGATGGCCCAAATGCCTGGACCCTTACCACCCACCTAGGAAACCCAGCTGGAGTTCTGGGCTCCAGGCTTAAGCCTGACCTAGTCCCACCCATTGTGGACATTTGAGGAGTGAACCAATAGAAGCTTTGTCTCACTCTCCCTCACTTCCCCTCTCCCTCTTTTACTTTCTCTTTTATTCCCTTGGTCTCTCCCTCTCTCTGTAACTCTTTCAAATAAATCTTTGAAAAAGAGAAACCTCTGCATACTCTGCCCTAATATTGATACCCTTGTTTCTGTACCAGAGGTAATCACTGTCTTAAATTTGATGTCTATTCCACATGCTTTGTCTTTCTCTAAAGTGTATATGTCCATAAATAATATACAGCATTATTTTGCTTGTTTTTGAACTTCACATATGTGGCACCATGATGTCTATAACTCCCTACATGTTAACTATGTGTCTCTTATTTCACTTGTTTCTGAGAATAATATTCTTTTATTTGGGTGCCTAGAATCCTTGCCTTAATATTGGGCAGTCCCTCACCCAGGAAATTATAAAGCTGTTATGAGGAATGACACAAAGGCATCAAAAATAAAGTTCATTACTCATACTGTAATGGATTCTTCAAAGAGAAGGGGTCAAGTTCAGACAGGAATGAAGCAAGAGCAAAGCCAAGAGAATGGATTGGAGTAGACCTGGGAAGAGTTCTTCTGCAGAGGCTGGCAGTTTTGTAAGATTTGTGCTTCCATATTATTCCAAGGGTTGTGATGTGCACCTGCCTTCTTTTCAAAGTGGACAAAAACTGTCAATGGTCAAACACCAAAAATGAAGTCAGTTGCTGTTACAACTGTTTTGGGAGATTCACCACTAGTTAGTTAGCCCATTTTGTACTATACAATATTTTGTTTTGTGATTATATCACTATTTAACATCACTATTTTCCTCTACTAATGGACATTAAGTTTATTTCTAATTCTTCGCTATGTCAAACAATGTTGCAGAGAACATTCCTATGTCTGACTCCAGACACATATGGGAGAATTTCCCAGAGTATATGCTTAGGAATAAAATTTCTAAGTTACAGGGGGTATATCTTTCAAATTCACTAGATACTTTAATTAGCTGTCCAAAGTGGATCTCTTGAATAACATTCTTTCTAATTGTATATGTAATTTCCTATTTATCCATGTCCTTTCCAATATTTGGTAATGTTAAACTTTTCTTTAAAATATTTATTTATTGAAATAGTTACAGAGAGACAGGGAGAGACAGAGAAAAATAGATCTTCCATATGCTGAGTCACTTTCTAAATGGCTGCAACAGCCAGGGCTGGGCCAGGCCAAAATCAGGAGGCAGGAGCTTCATCTGGGTCTCCCACAGGGATGCAGAGGCCCAAGTACTTGGGCCATCTTCTATTGCTTTCCCAGGTGCATTGGTAGGGAGTTGGATTGCAAGTGGAGCAGCTGGGACTCAAAAGGGGCATCCATGTGGGATGCTGGCACTGCAGGCAGTGGCTTTAACTGCTACATCGCAATGTAGGCCTGTTTTTTTTATTTTTTAATTGATCTGTAGGTTTAGTTTTATATGTTCTAAATACTAATCCTTTATTAAGTAAATACATTTCTTCAGTTGGGAGTATGTCTTCATTTAAGGTGGGGTTTTTTTTTTTTTTTTTTTTTTTTTTTTTGGTTTATAGAAGAGGTTTTAAATTTGTTTAGTCTAATTTATTCTTTCTGGTTTCTAATTTTAAATCTTGCTTAAAGTCACCCTTTCCTAACCCAAAGCTATAAACATATTTTCTTCTAAAAGTTGTTAAGTCTTTTTGTTCATATTTATATGTTAGCTGAAATTTGATTGGGGAATAATATGAAATAGAGAGTGAATGTTTTATTCTCAGTATGTATACCCAGTGATTTGTGGTATCTCCTCTGTCACATAACAAGTGTCCATGTATGGATGGATCTGGCCTAAGTCTTTCCTCCGTCCACTTGTTCTACCATTTGGCTAATTTTACTCTGTCTTATCTAATTACAATAGCTTTAGGATACGTGATATCTCAAATAACGATTCTTTCATCCTTTTTCAAAATTATTATGGCAATTTCTGGCCCTTTTTCCATTCCGATGGAGTTATATGTAAACTCACTATCAAAAAGTCTGCTGGATTTGGGACTGAGGAAGGAGGATGAAGTCTTTATGTTGTTGAGACTTTATATCCATGAGCACTTGTTTTTTAATGTCTTTCAATTTTTTTTTAATAAAAGCCTTACACAGTTCGTAAAGATTCATTTCTAGATACCTGATATATTATATTGCTATTGTAAATGATATGTTCAAAGCTATATTTTTTAAATATTTGTTCCAAGTTTTGAGGAAGGCAACTGATTTGTGTAATTATTATCTATTAATTCCTTTAGATATTTTACTATAGAAAAGCACATGAATTAAAAATAATGGCAATTTTATTACTTTCTTTCCAATCCTGGATCTCTTTTTCTTATATCTAAAAGTAGTGGGTATTTTTATTTTTCTTCTGATTCATATTTCTAGTTCATTTTTCTTCTAATTCATATTTTGTTCTAATTTATATTCTAATTCATATTTCAAAGCATTATTATAAAAAAGTCATGTGAATTTTTAATAACAGATATAATGAGAAGAAAGCTATCTAACCTGTAAAGAGTTATCTGTGTTTATTTTTTACTAATAAGCCCAAAAGCTGATTTAAGTAGTTGTATTCAAGAATTCATGAGCAGAACTAGACCTGTAAGTACATTTCAATATTTGCCTGAGGTAAAATTAAAATCTGTTCTTTATCTGCACCCTTTAGCTTAGTCTCTGCACATTAATCAGTTTTCCAGAAATAGTAGGTAATGAGTTTGCATTGATGCAACTGAACTGATAGTTTAGTGTTCCTTGGGACCAAATATATAGTGTTAGATATTAAGTAAAAAGCTAGTACCTTAGTCTGTTTGGGCTGCCATAACAAAATAACATAGATTTTACGTTTTAAACAGCCAGAATTCATTTTAGCACAGTTCTGGAGGCTAGAAGTCCCAGATAAAATCTGGCAGGGTTGGTTTCTGGCAAAGGCTCTCTCCTTGGCTTACAGATGGCTCCTTCTGGCTGTGTTCTTATGTGGCAGAGACAGCAAACTCTTTCTTGCCTCTTCTTATAAAGACACTAATGCTATAGGATCAAGGACCCACCTTTACGGCCTCATGTAACTTTATTTACTTCTTTACTCTAAATGCAGCCACACTGGGAGTTGGAAGTTCAACATGAAATTTGAAAGGTATATCACTCCATACATAGCTGTTTAAGTGTCTGCAGCTAGGAGCAGACATTTGGTCCAGAAAATAAGACATCACTTGGGACCCCACATACCACATCAGACTGCCTGGTTCTCTACTTTTGCTTCCAGCTTCCTGCCGATGTACATCCTGGGGAGCAGTGATGATGGCTCAAGTACTTGGGTCCCCAGAACCTGAACTGTGTTCTGGTCTTGTGGTTTGGGTCTGGCCCAGCTCTGGCTGTTGCAGGCATTTGGGGGCATAAACCAGTGAATAAAAGATCACTCTCGCTCTCTCTCACTCTCTCTTTCTCTCTTTCAAATGGAATGAAAATAAATAAATAAACACCTGCATCTAACTGATTTTCCAGGTTAATTGATGCTCTTCACTGTCTTTATAAAAGGCATATCCCTATGCATTGGCAAAATGCTCAGGTCTAAGAAACTGTAACTAGTAGGCCCCATTCTAATGTTCCCAGATGTTGCATCATAATCTTATCAATAGCCAGTTGTGCTGATTATTAAACTTGCTCATGACAAGTTAATTTGTCATTGTGTAAATTAATTAATTTGTTGTTTTAAAGATTTATTTATGTAGAAGTCAGAGTCTCACACATACACACACACACACACACACACAGAAAGAGAGAGAGAGAGAGAGAGAGATGTCTTCCATCTGCTGGTTCACTCCCAAATTGGCCGCAATGGCCAGAGCTGTGCCATTCCAAGGCCAGGAACCAGGAGCTTCTTCCAGGTCTCTCACGTGGGTGCAGGGGCCCAAGGACTTGGGCCATCTTCTACTTCTTTTCCAGGCCATAGCAGAGAGCTGGATTGGAAGTGGAGCAGCCAGGTCTCGAACAGGCACCCGTATGGAATGACAGCACTGCAGGCGGCGGCTTTACCCACTGCACCACAGTGGCAGCCCCATGCAAATTAATTTAAAGCAAACTAATAAATAGGGACGTGAAAAGAGTTATTTCTCTTAACACTAAACTGAACCTTCTGGAAAGATTTAGTAGAGTTTGAAAGTTGTTGTCAAAATAGTTTAAAGACAACTATAGCAGATTAGAATACAGTAAGTAACAGTGTAAGATCCTGCACCAAAATTGCTGGCTAAATATTTTTAGTTATCATTCTACTTTAAAGAAACTGAAACTGGATATCACATCAAATGCATTATGAATAGCACTTGTGCAAAAATGTGGTCACAGAATCCTCAAAATCAGGAGATCAAGAAAAATAATAAAATCTGATAAATATTGTACATTTGTAATCATACATTAAAACAGATTGTTAAGGCATGTTTTTATTTTAAACAGCTGACCAGGACTATATTAGGGCCCTAATTAGTACACTGTGGATTAACTCCGAGTCTAAGCCTCAGACAGAACTTCAGTCCTCAGCAGTGTCTACCCTCCGGTCAGTAACTGGACAGTGATATGCATACACGGAGGCAGTATATGCGAACATGAACCATCAAAAGCCTGTTCTTTCCATCTACACTATTAATTTTTGAAGCAAAAAATGACATGGCTAGTTTTCTGACAGATATTACTGTACAGAATCCCAGAACAAATAATCCTGGAAAAATAACCTTTTTAGGATATTGCTGTTCCCTCTAGCTATAGTGGTTTAAAGGATCTTTCCTGTGACTTAATTTCCTAATGTGTGCACCTACAGGGTATGTCAACCATAGCACAATGGTAAATTCGAGCAGCACTCTACCGAAGGACATACTGTTCATCCAAGAAGTTTACAGTTTCACTAGATGATTTCCTTTGTCCTGACAGCACTACAAAATAGTGAATAGCCATCAACTCATGTTTTCATTTTCAAATAGGGATACCACATGTAAGATGAGCCTGACAGTTTACTCACACTCTCCAGTGGTTCCCAATCCCAGCTTACCCAATCTATCCCACGGAGTGCACACATTAGAAAGTCCTCAGTATAGTCGTGCTCACAAGGCCCTGTATATAACTCCAGATGTGTTGGCTGTCATATGCCGTCCCTTTAGAGGCAATGCTAAACAGCTGCTGGAGATTTGCCTGTTCTCTAATGTCCCTATCCCCACACTGCCCCAGCAAGATCTTCAGCTAGATCTGAACAGGAGAGAGATTGTGAGAATGGTGGGGAGGGGACAGCGCTGTGGCATAATGGTAAAGCAGCTGCCTGCAGTGCTGGCATCCCATATGGACAACTGTTCAAGTCCTGGCTGCTCCACTTCTGATCCAGCTCTCTGCTATGGTCTGGGAAAGAAGTAGAAGATGGCCCAAGTCCTTGGGCCCCTGCACTGCATGGGAGACCTGAAAGAAGCTCCTGGCTTCTGATCGCAGCTGTTGGACCAACTGGGGAGTGAACCTGCAGATGAAAGACCTCTCTCTCTTCCTCTTTCTCTTTCTCTCTTTCTCTCTCTCTCTCTCTTTGCCTCTCCTTCTCTCTCTGTGTAACTCTGACTTTCAAATAAATCTTAAAAAAAAAAAAAAGAGAGAGAGAGAATGCAGGGGAGAGCCACTTCAGCTAAGTCTGACAGAGCAAAGATTGCTAACTAGTAAAAGACTTTGCTGATTGTAAGTATATTTCTAGACAACTTTGTGTTTATTGGCATCAAAATGATAAATGTATGTAATTGACTAAAACACCTCTTTGCATTTTAACCAGAATGAGCATGTCACATTTAACAAGGGAATGAAATGAATCTATGCTCATTAGGGTTAATCTCTGTGACTGGTTCCATTGGATTGTCTGAATGAAAATGACCTGGGCTTACAGCAGCTATAATTAGAGGGAGGAGCAGACAACACTAAGAACTTTCAAATCCCTATGAAGACAATGCTACAACAAAAACATCTCAGAGCTGGGAGGAACACTGAAATTCATCTAGCCCAAATGCTTATTTTGCAAATGAAGAGACAGCCAATATGTTTCTCACCAACAACCCCATTGGCATGTGGGGGATAATTTTTTGTGTAGCTACCCTACACTTTGTAGGATGTTTAGCAATCCTGGCACCAGCGCACTAAATATCAGTAACTTCCACAGTCATTTTACAACCAAAACTCCTCCCTGTCCACTCCCCAACACACACACTCACACCCGCTCACACTCACAGACACACTTTCTCTCTCTTCCCGACAGGCCCGAGGGAGTTGTACTTCCCATTCCTTGTTGAAAACCTCTGGGCCAAATTGTTCATATACAACCAGGAAACCTAAGCTAACCCCTGCCTCACTGTAAACAGTCCCCAAACTTTAATGGGCGGGAGAATCAGGCAGAGTTCTTGTTAAAAATGCAGCCCCCAGCTCAGTGGTCTTCGAGGCCACTGAGATTCTGCATTTCTAACCAATTCATAGGTCAGATCTATATTCTTTTTTTTTTCTTTTCTTTTTTTTTTTTTTTTTTTTGACAGGCAGAGTTAGACAGTGAGAGAGAGAGAAAAAGAGAAGAGATCTATATTCTTAATTCACGGATCCCATTGTGAGCAATTCAAGACCAGAGACCCAAGTGAGACGTCAGGATGGATTTGGTTTCCTTCCCAGCTCATCTCTCCCCTAGATTTGTGGCTGTGGACATGAAATAGGAGTTCCTGCTGTATGTATAGTCTTCTTGGCAGATCTGCCCTGACTTTCCCTTGGGGACCCTGCCTCAGTTTACAAACTTTCCTGCATGACAGACTCTGTCTTTGTTTTTTCGTTCAATCTGTAGTCTATTAGATCCTAATTTTATACAAGACCCTCTCTTGCTGTCTCATGTCTTCAGGCCCCATCCAGCTGCAGCTCCCGAAAGCCCAGTTGAAAATCAAAATGCCTGCTTGTGAGGGAAGCTGGCAAGGGGCGGGTGGGGTCTGGGAGAGCTTATGAGCTATTCCTGGTCTTGGTGACAGAACTGACTGGGGCTGTGTTTCCTGACTCCCAGCTCAGGGCTCCCCCCACAACCCTGAGCCCCACATTCTTAATTCCCTCCTCTTCCTACCACTAAGCAAAGCTATGTGTCACTCAGCTCATTTGTTTAAATTACCAAGGAACTGCCACTCATCTGCTTCAGCAGGAAGGTTTGCGAGGATCAGCTTCCTGATTGAAGTAGGAAGCAGAGAACACCCAGCATGGAACAAACGGCACACCTGAGAACTGAGTCCTTGCAGACATGATTGTCAATGTTGCTTATATGCATTCCTGCCACTTGGAAGTAGCTGGTGGGAAGATGTTGAGTTGGGTCCATCTCTGTGGTGATGGAACAGTGGGATGTAAAGAAATTCATTACTAACAGAAAATCACCTCCTTGTTCTCCATTATCATTTCTGGTTTCCTCCCTTCCTTTTCTGCAAAGTTGGGAGAGTATGCATGTTGGTGAGTAGGCACTTTATCAGGTGCAGGATGTCCTGTAACTCCCATGATGCCTGTGTTAGCTTAGATTTCCCTAAAAGCAGAGCCTGGGACAAAGGTTTTGTGTGATTGTAGATTTATTTGAGAATGGGATTCCACAGATCAGGAGAGCAGAACCACAAGGAGTCAGAGAGTGAAGAGAAAGGAAATATCATCATGTTGGCTATTCTTCCTAAATCATCTGAGAAGCCTTTGTACTGCATCAGAAAAGACTACTATAGGATGAAAGGGAGAAGTGCTTCTCCACCAGCTCTCACGCCTTATTGGGTGGGGCCACAGGTGGACCTCCCTGCTGCATCAGAGCCAGTCAAAACCCGTAAGGAGGAGCCGACATTGTGGCAGAGTGCGTAAAGCCACTGCCTGTAACACTGGCATCCCACATGGCATGGGTTTGTTTCCTGGCTGCTCCACTTCTGATCCAGCTCCCTGCTAATGGCCTAGGAAAAGCAACAAAAGGACCCAACTACTTGGACCCCTGCCACCCATGTGAGAGACCTAGAACAGGCTCCTGTCTCCTAGCTCCAGCCTGATTCAGCCCTGGCCATTCTGGACATCTGGGAAGTGAACAAGCAAATGGAAGACTTCTCTGTGTCTCTCTTTCTCTGTAACTCTTTCAAATAAATAAATCTTTAAAATAAAAAAGCATGTGAGGAAGTTCTATACCAAGGGGTGGGGTTCATTGAATTTTTTAGTCACGCATAGGAAGCAATATTCCTTAACATAATGGAAAATATTTAAGACAACTCTGGGAGTCCTGGGAAATAGAGACATCAACTTGAAGTGCACTTAGCATGCCTAGGATAGGCCTCTGTATGGGAGCTTTATTTTCTGAAAGTCATACTTTAACCCTGCTTTGTCACAGTTAGAATCTAAGTAGGGAGTCTGGACACTTGATTCTTTAGGGAATTACATTCTCTGTTTAAACCATTTTCCAAGTATTGGGTTTCCCTACTCACCTTTGAATATAGAAAGACTGATCATAAAAACAACTTTGGAAAGCAGAATACCTAAATGTAAAAGAAAGACAGTGGACCTTTACCTTAAACCATATGTGAAAATTACCTCCAGATGAATCAGGGACCAAAACACGAGCTAAAATTATAAAACTCTCAGAAGAAAATAGAGAGAAAACTTCATGACATTGAATTTGGCAGTGATTTCTTGGATATAACACAAAATGCATAAGCATAAAACATAAAAATGGATCAATTGCACTGTATCAAAATCTAAACTTCTATGCATCAAAGGATACAATCCACAGAATGAAAAGACAACACACAGAACAGGACAAAATATTTTCATGTATTAGATATATTTTCCTGCTTATATATCTCATAAAGGATTGGCATCCAGAATATATAAAGAATTTCTTTAACTGTATAAGACCAATAATAGAATAATAGAAAAAAAGTTGGCCAGCGCCATGGCTCACTAGGCTAATCCTCTGCCTTGCGGCGCTGGCACACCGGGTTCTAGTCCAGGTTGGGGCGCCGGATTCTGTCCCGGTTGCCCCTCTTCCAGGCCAGCTCTCTGCTGTGGCCCAGGTAGGCAGTGGAGGATGGCCCAAGTCCTTGGGCCCTGCACCCCATGGGAGACCAGGATAAGTACCTGGCTCCTGCCATTAGATCAACGCGGTGCGCCGGCTGCAGCGCGCCGGCCATGGCGGCCATTGGAGGGTGAACCAACGGCAAAGGAAGACCTTTCTCTCTTTCTCTCTCTGTCTCTCTCTCTCACTGTCCACTCTGCCTGTCAAAAAAAAAAAAGTTAAAAACTAGGCAAAGTATTTGAACAGAAATTCCTTCAAAGAAAATACACAAATGTCTAAAAAGCACATGAAAAGATAGTTGGCATCACTAATAGGGAAATGGAAGTCAAAACCATGATAAGATCTACACTCCACTAATGAGGATGGCTACTGATACCTTTGCTAGAAATAAAATACCACAGACTGGGTGAATTAAGGAACAGAAATGTATTTCTCACAGTTTGGAGGCTGGAAATCCAAGATCAATGTGTCGGCTTAAAAATGTCTGTAGACTTAAAAATTATTAAGGTGATACATTTTATGTTCTGTACATTTTACTACAATTTAAAATAAATAAAGGAACAAAGACCACTTTGGAGGTGATAGGGGAATGTCAACAGAAACAGATAGAGCTGGATAAAGTGGATGGATAATAAGAACAACAAGTAGAAAACACTAAACCTTTATAAAACTTTTATAAGTTACTAAATTGGGAAGTTTTAAACCACAAAATTTTGCAGAAATAAGCACATATGTTATATGTTCCTTTTTTGGTTGCCCAAAAACTTGCTGTAGGAGCAGAAATGAACTCTACAATTTGATTTCTTCCCTAGCACTGTCCATTAGGCTATCAAGATTCAAGGGCTGTGACAAAGTATCCCTGGAGCTCAGAGACTTTTACATATCTGCAGGATTCTCCCTGGAACCACTGGTGCAGGACCCTAGTGAGTTTTGTGCAGTTGTATTTCTATCAGTAATGAGAGCAGGATGACCATATCAGCTTGCAAGCAACCCAAGCACAGTGGAAAATCTGAAAGGATGGTAACTCTGCTGTTAGTTGCCAGTGCTCTAAATCATGCCATTAATACCAGAATTATGTTATCTAACATGCAATCACATTTGACATCTGCCAGAAACCAAAAGCCATTGCTGGTATAAGGCAGCAGGAAAGTGGGAATTACAAAATCCTTACAACATTGCTTTCTGTTCAACAGGTTGATTTTCCTATTGGATTTTGCAGATTTTTATGCCATTGGGCATTTGTTCAGAATATTTTAAGGCCATTCTGTAACCTCTGCAAAGACATAAGATAGCATGTAATTCATTTAAATTATATACTTTTAAATTTATTTTTAAAAATATTTATTTTATTTATTTGAAATACAGAGTTATAGAGAGAGGTAGTGCCAGAGAGAGATCTTCCATTCCATTGGTTCACTCCCCAAATCACCACAACCATCAGAGCTGAGCTGATCTAAAGCCAGGAGCTTCTTCTGGGTCTCCCATGCAGGTGCAGGGGCCCAAACACTTGGGCCATCTTCCACTGCTTTCCTAGGTCATAACAGAAAGCTGGATGGGAAGAGAAGCAGCTGGGACTTGAACCAGTGCTCATATGGGTTGGGGGCACTACAGGCTGGGGCTTTAACCTGCTGCACCACAGTGCTGGCCCCTAAATTAATTTTATAAGTGGATGGTATCAGTGATGATTTTCTTCACTGACAATAGTCAGTATGTTATTCTAGTAAATAAAGATAAATGTTAGCATTTATGAATAGTCAAAAAGAGATGATAAAGCTCAGAATAAAGGGAGGAGAAATTGAGAAATTCATTTAAATGTTTTAAGTTAGAGTTCCTACTACACTGTCAGTAGTTGCTGCAGGATGTTGTTTTCTTTAGGAAGCTATTCTCATTGTTTTAAAAGTTTTTTACCATTTTACTACCAAGAGAGATTAATCTACTTTTGGCAGGGCTTAGAGAATTCTATATAAAATTTTTATGTAAAATTCAAAATTAATGTCTTTAAGAGAGACAAATCTACTGCAGTATGAACAGAGCAGAAACTGTAGTGAAAATAGGATCATTTTGTGTAATAAATGATTACGCATTTGTGTAACAAAAATACATATTAAAATTATGTAATAAAATGCATAATAAAAAATTGACAGTATTTCTATGTTAAAACACTTGAAGTGTTATGAGATAGAAAATAAGTTATATATCTTTGGCACTGGGGATTAGAAAGCTGACCATTGTAGAGAACTTACAGTAGAGAAATATTTTTGCTAATATAAAAATAACAGTTCCTGGGTTAGACGTTTGACACAGTGGTTAATACACCACTTGGGTCACCCACATCCTATATCAGACTGCCTATGTTTCAGTCCTGGCTCTGCTTCTGATTCCAGCTTCTTGGAGGCACCCTGGGAGGCAGCAGGTGATTGCTCAAGTACTTGGGTGCCTGTCACCCCTTTCAGAGACCTGCATTGAATTCTGGACTCCTGGCTTTGGCCTGACCCAGCCCTGGCTGGTACAGGCGTTTGGAGAATGAACCAGATTCTTCTCTGTCTGTCTGTCTCTCTCTCTCCCCCCTTTCCTCCTTCCCTCTCTCCCTATAAATATTAGATAAAAAATTAAAAAACATAACAGTTCCTATAGCTAATCAGGAGTTACATTATTATTTTAACTAATATATATTACATACATATTATAAATTTTTAATAATATATTATTATTTTCCAGGATCTGTGAAATACATTTTTACTTTTTGTAAATCTATAAGATTTTTATCTCAAGTCCCTAATTGTAGGAAAAATCATGTCAGGGTGAATTAGGTCAGTTGAATATTTGCCTCTTCTACTTTCTCTGATATCTGCTTCTGAAAACAACAATTGTAACATGTGTGAAGCCTCTTAAGGTGGCCCCCATGATCCCTGCCTCCTGATAGTCACGCCTTCTGTGATTGCTTCCCATTGAGAGTGGGGTTGAACTTCTGACTTGCTATTGATCAGCAGGATATGATAATATGATAAGGTGTACCTGGTTGTATATTTGACTCAATGTCTGTGATTATGTTATATGAGATTGTAGTGCTGTTCTCTTCCTGTTTTTCTGGGTTCAGGGAAGCAAGCAGCCATGTTGAGGAATCCTACATAGCGAGGAACTGTGGGTGGCCCCAATGGGCTGAGGGTGACTTCCAGTCTCCAGTAAATAAGCAAAGCCTACCAACAACATGAATGAACTCAGAAGTGGATCCTTCCCCAGTTGGTTCTCAAATGTGATCACAGTCCCAGTGAGCACTTTGATTGCCATAAACAGAGGTGTTCAACTAAGCCTTGATGAGATGCCTTACTCATAGAATTTATGAGATTAAGAAATGTGTGTTTTTAAGTGGTGAAGTTTATAATAAAATCATTACATAGCAATAGATCACTAATACACCTTGGCAACAATGGAAAGGGAGAATTTAATCTTTTTTTATTTTATTCTTTCCTTCATTCTTTCGCTCTTTCAACAAATATTTATTCAGTGCCTGCACTGAATAGTTATACATCAGAGAGCAATGTTGATGAGAATCTTTGCCACCTTAAGTGTTTTCATTTATATTATATGCTGATATACTCCTGGGGATCAAGGCTAGCCAATATGCAGAGATATCAGCCTTGTACATTGTCATTTGCTGAGGTTTCTACACCTCTCAGCACACCCTTGGGTCTCACCCTAAAGACCCCTCAAGGTTCTCACACTTGGAGGATTGTATCTGGACCATCCTTTCTCATGGAAGATATCTGATTGCACCCTGAGCCTGTTGGCTTGCTTGAAGACTTTGGAACTGCCTCAGACCTTTGTTTAATGATTTACTCCTCTGCTGTCCCCACTTCTTATTTCTCAGGGCACAGTGGCTTGGGAATACTCCCTGGAACCTGTTGACTCTGCAGACCAAAAGAATGGAGCTTGATGCAGTGTTCCAATACAAACTGGTCTGCCTACAGCCTCCACCCATTTTCCTGTGAATCAGATTAAGCCTGAGTCAATGCAGTTTCCTTCACCATGGCCTGGTGCTTTTGTGGGAGGAAAAAGGTTCCCTTTCCTCCAGCCCAACTGCAGAGCACAGGGCTTGGCTGAAGTGGCAAAAGTTGGATTCCACTTCTCATCTCCTTCTTGGATGAGCATATTTTTGCATGCATGAAATTCTTCCTTAAGAGTTTAAAAATTTAAAAACTTGTTTTGTTTAAAGCACCCTCCCCCTTTTTAAATATTTATTTTGTTTGTTTTTTGAAAGGTAGAGTTAGAGAGAGAGATATAGAGGTCTCCCCTCTACTAGTTCACTCCCCAAATGGCAACAATGGCTGGGGCTGGGCCAGGCCAAAGACAAGAGCTGAGAGCTTCCTCTGGGTCTCCCACACAGTGAGGGTCAGAGCATAGGGAGGGGGGACAGGAGCCGAAGCACTTGGGCCATCCTCTGCTGCATTCCCAGGTGTATTACCAGGGAGCTGGATCAGAAGTGAGGCAGCCAGAACTTGAATGGGCACCCATACAAGATGGTGATGCTGCAGGTGGGGCAGCTTAATCTGCTATGCCACAATGCTGGCCCCAAAGTCCCCCATCTTTTGAAGGAATGGAAGCTTTAGAATACACTTCTCAAGGAGCAGTTAGGCAAGAGTCATGGTATGAGATGTGTAAGGGAGAGCTAATTACATGTGGCGATAATGTGGACCTCACCAGCACTTATTGATGTTCAGTATTGCCAAACTTTGTTCTAAGCACTTTAGGTTTAATGCATACAAAAGCCTTATGAGATATTTTAGCCACATTTTATAGATGGTGAAAATGAAGCTTGTGAGATTACTGTCTCTAATATCACAACTTTAATGAAACAGAAAATGGGTCTGAATCTATAACTACTTGATCCAAAGCTAGTGAGTTAGTATTTTTAGTTTTATGCACCAACCACTGCTGAATATATTACTAGGAATACATCAGCTTTAAAATACTGTGCTACCTAATGATGTATCACAGTTGAGAATTCTTGATCACCAGAAGCACTTAGGCAAGACTGAAAGATCACTTGAATGAGTTAGTTTCCATTTTACAGTAATGTGTAGTGTTTGTTTCAAATAAATACAAAATTAAATCTTGAAGAAAATAATCATTTAATCCAACCACCCCAAGAGTTAGGAGCATAATTTTTTCTTGTCATTTCACAAAATGCTTCTTAAACTTTGGGTGTACAGCAATAATTATGAAAACGCAATGACACCAAGATTGTAATAGAAACTGGGGGTGTGGCTATACCATGGCTGAATACAAAGCCAGTGGGGGAAAAAAGAAACCTTGCCAAATGAACATCTGTAAGGAGAGAATTCTAGAGGTATTTGACCTGCTGCGGGATAAATACACAATCTCTAAAAGGAGAATGTATCTTAGTACTTGAGAAATGATTAGGCATAAGCAAGCCACTGGCAGACTGTGAACTGGTTGCTACAGACCCAGCCTAACTGTTTGGGAATGTGCCAATAAATATTTGCTGGAGTTATGCAGCAATCTTAAGTGATAGTATGTCATGGCCTCAGATGGGAGTGATTCAGTTTGGAGCTCTTGTGCCCCACCTTCCTTTATCCAGTAGAGAGTGACAGCTAAGAGTCACTGCATTCACAATGTTGTGTAATAAGGCAGAAATGCATCAGGAGATAATGACTGATTCTGGTGCTCTCTACACTTACACTACACAGTGACTATACTGTTTGTTAGCATGTGGAGCATGTTGACTTGAAAATCAATATGTACTTTTGAGTATTACTACACTATAAAGCATAATAGCAACCTTTATTTCTTTCTCTTCCCTCATCATATTTCTAAGTGTGCCTAAAGGCATATTTAACATATAGCATATAAAATACATATGTGTAATGCATAACAAATAACATTAAGTGTATAAATAATATAGCCAACTGTTTCTGCCTCCTCTATGCACTTGTATAAAATGTTTGCTTTGTGTTCCTCAAATCCTAGCTATGATGTATTTAAATAATGTCTATTTGTTGATGACTCTCAAATGTGTGTATTGAGCTCAAATCTTATTTATAAAGTGCCTGATTAATATATTTTAGACTTGACTTTGTCTATTTTGCCAGATTTTTCCCAAGCCATTTATGGAGGTGCCTCCTCCCTTGATTCCTCCCTTCCCTACATATACTCTATACTCCATTCACGAGTCAGTTCCAACCCCCCCTTTTTTTTGACAGGCAGAGTTGGAGAGAGAGACAGAGAGAAAGGTCTGCCTTCCATTGGTTCACCCCCAAAATGGCCACTATGGCTGGTGCACTGCACTGATCCAAAGCCAGGAGCCAGGTGCTTAATCCTGGTCTCCCATGCGGGTGGGTGCAGGGCCCAATTACTTGGGCCATCCTCCATTGCACTCCCGGGCCACAGCAGAGAGCTGGACTGGAAGAGGAGCAACCTGGACAGAACCGGTGCCCCGCGGTGCCAGCCGTCAGTTCTCCTTTCAAATGCAACCTGAATCTGTCTATATCGCTCTGTCTTTATTGCTATCACCTTCATACAAGCTATCAGTACATTTTCTCTAGAATTTTCAGTTACCTTCAAAACTACTTTCCTATTTGTACTCTTGCCCCATACTACACTTTTCTCACAAATAACCAACATGAACTTAGAAACTGTAATCTGATGTTCTAATTTCCTGGCTTAAAATCCTCCAAGTGCTTCTACTGCATGCAGAATAAAATCCAAACTCCTCACCACTGCCTACAAGTCCCCGTGTGACCTGGCTGTCCTTCTCCAGTCACATCTCAGACCACGCCTGTTCATTTACTATGCTTCACCTACTCCTTTCTGTTCTGTAAACTCACCAAAATTATTTCCACATCAAGGCATTTGCACATGTTCCTTCTGCCTGGATTGCTCTTCCCTCAGATCTTTGCATGACCACAGGACCATTCAGCCTCAACTCAAATGCCTGCTCAGAGAAATTTCCTGACCTTCACATCTAAAGCAGATCCCTTCCACTCCATCACTCTCTATCACATCACTCTGTTTGAATGATTTTACAATGATTTCCTATAAAATGGCCTATCTGAGATGGTCTTATTTTTTCACTCATTTCTTGTCTGTCTCCCATAGTTAGAAAATGAGCCCACTAAAGGCAGACATCTTGTTCTTAGTACAGTGCCTAGGAGATAGTAGATACTCAGTGAATATCTGATGATTTGGTTTTTCTTTTGAGAACAAAGCATGTCAGGGGAAGGTGCCTAGGAGGGGTAGAATCTATTGCTTACTTGTGATGAAAGATACAACTCAAATACATCATTGTCCTTTCTAATAAATTCTCTTCTCAGATTCATAGTCTGTTAATCTGAGATAAATTTCTGCCTTTTAGACATTGGTAATAGTGGATATCTCAAGTTCATCTAGTCCACCACTTCTTTCATAAATGACATTAGTATGAACTGTTAAGTGTATCAGATATAGTGAAGAGGTGAGGATTTAACCTAGCAATTAAGACACCCATGTCCCAAACTGGAGTACCTGGGTTCAATTCCTATCTCTGGCTCCTGAGTAAGTTTTCTGTTATTACTGACCCTGGGAGAAAATAGTTACTGCTCAATGAATTGAATTCTCAATCTCTTACTTTTGTGGGCATTTGGTTAGTGAACCAGCAGATGGGAGCTTTTTATCTTTCTTTTTTTCCCTTTCTGTATTTCTCTCCCCCCCCCCTCTTTCTCTCTCTCTCTCTCTTTTTTTTTTTTTTTTTTTTTGGACAGGCAGAGTGGACAGTAAGAGAGAGAGACAGAGACAGAGAGAGAGAAATGTCTTCCTTTGCCGTTGGTTCACCCTCCAATGGCCACCACCGCCGGCACGCTGCGGCTGGCGCACTGCGCTGATCTGAAGCCAGGAGCCAGGTGCTTCTCCTGGTCTCCCATGGGGTGCAGGGCCCAAGTACGTGGGCCATCCTCCACTGCACTCCCTGGCCACAGCAGAGAGCTGCCCTGGAAGAAGGGCAACTGGGACAGATTCCAGCGCCCCGACCGGGACTAGAACCCGGTGTGCCAGCGCTGCAGGCGGAGGATTAGCCTAGTGAGCCGCGGCACCAGCCTCTCTCTCTCAAATGATTTAATTTTAAAAACAAAATATAATAAAGATTTAACAACTTTCATTTTGTTCTTTGAGAATACTGCTGTGATAGAGAAATTTAATGTTGACTCATGTAGTCATTGACAAAGACTCCCTCACTGACCAAACTTTAGTGAATCTCCTGTGAGCTCTCTTCTTGACTAACCCCAACCTTGGCCTCTAAGAATCCTTGCAATTGAAAGCATAATTTCTCCTACCCACCCAACCCCTACACTAAGAGATTTGAAGACACTAGCACAGCTCCTATCAGTTCAAGGCTGTATTCCTTGGCTGACAACCCCAGACCCCTTAAAATGCTTGCTTGAGAAAGTTCAATGCTGCCAAAAGAATTTTCTGTTTGTTCCGGACAAACCTGACTATAGGCCCCTGACCTCTCTTTTCTTAGAGTGTTTACTTTAGAAAACTTGTAATTGTAAATCTTTTCTGGCTTTGAGATTTATCGTCTGCATTCCAGGAATGTAGACCTGGGAGCCATCCCTTTGAAATGTTATCATCAAGAAGTCCAGGGTCCAGTGACCTACCCTCCGTGGGAGGATAGGAGCCTATCCTTGATAAGTACCAGTTAACAGACACAGATAGTGCCCTGAACGTCTAAAAACCTACCATTTTTGTTTCTGTGAAACTGAATTTCATTCTATACTTGTTTTTTCCTCCTGCTATGCAACTCAAACAAAACTTGTCGTTTTTAACAAGTTAGCTGGTGAATAATTTCTCTTTGATATACTGAGCTAGCCAGTTACGTGTAGCACAATTAGCTGTTTTTTTAGTGTGGAAGAATTTCCATAGATTGGTTGTTACACCTAGCCAGTAGTGTGTGATCCTGAAGAGGATGATATTTCACACGAATGAATCTTCACACTGTCCACTTTGATGGGAGAAGGACTTAGTAGAGACCCTCAGGATAGAGCTCTAAAAAGAGAAGAAAATGATAGAACTATGTCCTGAAGCAATGCACAGACACCTATGTCTGAAAGCCTCTCTCAGTAATTTAAATTCAAAACCAAAATGACTATCACTTCACCCCAGTTAGAATGGCTATCATCTAAAAATCAAAAAATGTCAAATGCTGGCAAGGATGTGGAGAAACAGTATCCTAATACATGGTTGATGGGAAGGCAAACTGGTATAATAGCATGAAAGACAGCATGGAAATGATTCAGAAAACTAAAAATAGGTCTACCACATGACCTAGCTATCCTACTTCTGATAGTAGATCCAAAGGAAATGAAATAAGCATATGAAAGTTACCTGCACTTTCATGTTAATAGCAGCTCAATTCACAATAGCTAAGATATGCAATCTAACCTAAATATCTACCAATTGATGACTGGATAAAGAAATATATATATATATATGTACATACATAGTTATGCACAGATATATATGTGTATATATATATGTATATAAACAAATATAAAGAGTGTATAAAATTATGTGGGTGTCATACCATTTGTTATATAGTTATAAATAGTGTTTCACTGAATCACACCTCATAAATGAAAATGTACACTTTTTTAAGAATTATTTATTTATTTTGAAAGTCATAGTTACAGAGGGAGAGGGAAAGGAAGATCTTCTATCTGCTTGTTCACTTCCTAGATGGCTGCAATGGCCAGCACTGGGCCAGGCCAAAGCCAGAAGTTTCATTCAGGTTTCCCTCATAGGTGGCAGGGGCCCAAGCACTTGGGTCATCTTCAACTGCTTTTTCCAGGCCACCAGCAGGGAGCTTGATTGGAAGTGGCGCAACCAGGACATGAACCAGCACCTATATGGGATGCTGGCATCCCTGGTGGCAGCTTTACCCACTATGCCACAGCATGGATCCCAACAATATACTCTTATTTCACACATTAAAAAAAAAGAAATGGTTGGGGGGAATAGTGAGGATTCTTGGAGTACTAGTAATGCTTTGTTTTTTATTGGATATTGGTTATGAGTATGATCAGATGACAAACAATTGATCTATCAGGGCTGGCTCTATGTTGTAGCACAGCCTGCAGTGCCAGCATCCAATATGGGTACTGGTTCAAGTCCCGGCTGCTCTACTTCCCATCCAGATCCTTGCTAATGTACCTGGGAAAACAGTAAAGGATGGCCCAGGTCCCTGGGCCCTTCACCAATGTGGGAAAACTGGAAGAAGCTCTAGACTCCTGGATTCTGATCGACCTAGCTCTGGCCAATGCGGCCATTTGGGGAGCGAACCAGCAATGGAAGATATCTCTCTCTCTCTCTCTCTCTCTCTTTCTCTTTCTCTATCTCTATCTCTCTCTTTCTCTCTACCTCTATCTTTGCCTCTCTATTACTATGCCTTTCGAATTAAATCTTTTTTAAAAAATGTGTCTGTATACTTGTGTGCGTTTCTTGACACATGTACTGTATTTCAATAAAAATGTTTATTTAAAAATCTAAATCCAAGCCACTATGAATTCCTTTTGTTATCACAATTGGATTTTTTAGTTTTAATGGTTATGGGACCTCCAAGTCCAATAGGCAGTTAAATATAGAATTAAGGCTTCTGGGAATGGTATTGAGGTGTAGCACGTAAAACTACTGCCGGCAGTGCCAGCATCCTATATGGGTCTGGTTCCAGTTCTGGCTGTTCCACTTCTAATCAGCTCTCTGCTAATGGCCTGGGAAAAGCAGTGGAGGATGGTCCAAGTACTTAGTCCCTATGACCCAAGTAGAAGATCCAAATGAAGCTCCTGACTCCTGGCTTTTGGCCTGGTTCAGCCCTGGCCACTATGGCCATCTGGGGAGTAAACCAGCAGATGAAAGATTTCTTTGTCTATCCTTCTTTCTCTGTAGCCTTGACTTTCAAATAAAATAAATAAATATTTAAGGCAAAAAAAAAAAAAAAAGGATCTGGGCTCAGGAGAGATATCTGGGCTTGAAGATATGAGTTTGAAGTAACTCACATTCAGATGCAAAGTAAGTAGGTAAGATTTGCTCAGATAGAATGGATTGACTATGAGAAAGGAATAGGACAAAGGAGGGATCCTCCTAGGACATACCAGTGTTTCCCAGAAATGGAGAACTGGGCTTTCCAGCTTTATGCACAACACTGAACACATAGAAAATAATACTTCTATGGCATTCATGTTATATATTAATTTATATTAATTTTAAGAGATTTAGAGGTGGAGTTTGGTGAAATTTCCATTACTTTCTGTAGTAGTTTCTTAGGACTTCTGTAACAACGTACCACAAACTGGGTGGCCTCAAACAGTTGAAATGTCTTGTCTCACACTTCTGGAGCCTAAGAGGCCCAAATCAAGGTGACAGCAGAGTGATGTTCTCTCTGAAAGTTGCAGGGGTATCTTTCCTGCCTTGTTCTGGATTTGGTGGTTTGCCGACAGTCCATGGAGTTCCTCGGTGCCTGCAGTAGCACTTCCATATTTGCCTTCATAGTGTTCTTCTGTGTCTTATTGTCATCATGTGGCCATCTTTTAATAAGAGCTCACATCATTCTGAATTAGGTATCCTACTCTAATATGACTTCATCTAAACTAATTACATAAATAATAATTCTATTTCCAAATAGGTCTTATTCCGATTTACTGTTAACTAAGACTCCAGCACATCATTTTTGGGAAGGACACAATTCAATCCATAGTACTTTACTTATATGCCATAATAAGAAAAAGATAAAAAGTAGTAGGATTGTTTTGTATTTATCTAATTTATTTAATATTTAAGCTGACCTTACCTTAATGTCCGATTTTATGTTTGAAATTGATATACTTTCTAATTATACATGATCTTTACTATTGCTGAGAATATTCACACAAATTCAAATTCTTAATCATTACCATCATTACCATTGTTCACCCAAGTAGGGAATTTATTTTTTGCTTTTTTTTAACTTTTATTTAATAAATATAACTTTCCAAAGTACAACATTTGGATTATAGCAGCTTTTTCCACCCATAACCTCCCTCCCACCTGCAACCATCCAATCTCCCACTTCTTCTCCCATCCCATTCTCCATCAAGATTCAGTTTCAATTATCTTTATATACAGAAGATCTATTTAGTATTTACTAGGTAAAGATTTCAACAGTTTGCACCCACACAGACATACAAAGTATAGAGTACTGTTTTAGTAGTAGTTTTACCGTTAATTCACATAGTACAACACATTAAGGACAGAGATCCTACATGGGGAGTAAGTGCACAGTGACTCCTGTTGTTGATTTCACAATTGACACTCTTATTTATGACGTCAGTAATCACCCGAGGCTCTTGTCATGAGCTGCCAAGGCTATGGAAGCCTCTTGAGTTCACCAACTCCGATCTTATTTAGACAAGGCCATATTCAAAGTGGAAGTTCTTTCCTAAGTAGAAAATTTTTAAAAAGTGAGAATTTGCTATAACCATTCAAAAATTTAAGTGATTGAAAATTGTATTTTAAAAATCTATCGCCCCTTGTTTGTTTTTTCTTCAATAAATTAATAGGAAATTTCTTATGTAGATTATAATGGATATTGAATCCAATCAAATTCAATTGATTGATAAACAAACATGTTTTTTAGGACAATCATACTTCAGCTACCTTTGACGCTACTAAACATCAAGTTAGAACTAAGATACATGAAAACTGAATTGGTCCTCTGGTTACAGTCCCAGTGGGAAGAGACCCATGGCTGGCTCCCCCCCACCCAATCCTCCACACCGCCTATGCATTCTTCTCTTTGGATTACTAAGGTTGGTATCCCAGGCTACTAAAGTTGGGTTCTCATAGAGCTACTCAACAGAGCAGTGAGCTTCTTATAATGCCAGGAAAGACAGAGGCACACTTTCAGATCCACTCTTGGATAACCCTACAGGGTACAAGATAAAAATGCTTCTAATGCCAGCATCAGCTAAGATTCCATATGTGCAAGCACCTCCTGGATAAAGTAATCAACGTCTCCTTCTTCCTGCCTGTTAGAAAGCTCTGAAGTAGAGGAAGTCAAGTCCTTAAAAGTTAAGCAAGAGAAAAAACAAATGAGTGTAGTGTCCCAGAAACCAAGAGAAGGTGTGGCCCACACGGACAAGTGCTGACGATACTCTGTGTCAGTAAGAACTGAAAGGTTTCCACAAAGAGGTCACAGGAGATCTTTCTGGGAGTAGCTATGGTCCAGTTGTAGGAGTGCCAGCAAAACTGCCATAGGTTACAGAGAATGGCAGTGGAGTGGGGACAGTAGAGACTGCCACTCCTCTGTAATACTGATGGTCACTTAGCGTCTCAAAGCTTCCTAATTTTATGTTTTGCTTTGTTTTTGTAAAACAAAAACAAAAACAAAAACAAAAGCAAAAAAAAACAAAAAAGGTGGGGCGTTGGCACAGGCACTCATTAACACCTATACCATAGGATTGTTTGGAAAATTAAAAGAATTAACACACAAGCTTTCTGAATATTATACACTTCCAAAATTTATAAATATATCTATATAGTACCAGGTATTTTTAGTTCTAAGGAAAATCTGCGATTCTCTCCTTTCATCCCCCTTCAAAGACTCATCTCTCTTCAAATCTGTTTTTTTTTTTTTTTTTTTTTTTTTAAAGAAAACAGGAACAAGAACTGAAAGGGAGCCAACATTTTGACCCTCTTTGGTGCTCAGGTGATTATGAAAGTAAATCCCCCAGGTTCCCACAAAAACTGAAAGAAAATCACCCTGAAGAGCTGTCTCTACAGGCTGTGGAATTTACAGTACACTCTATTCACGGTGATTCAACTTTGAAAAACTTCTGAGAAACTGAAAGATATAAGGATTAATTCTCAGAGACTTGCAGAGAATATAAATTTTAGAAGACTTGGGAGTGCAGATTTGGACTGGATGTGACTTCCCTAGGTCTGAGTGCACGGTGCAAATAGATTGCTTAGAAGGACCCACCCACTAGTGAACCTAACTGGGGTCTTCTATGTTCAGCAAGAGGGAAATCATGTTCCAAAAGAAAGTGTTCCTAGACCAAAAAGCTGGTATTCCTTTTCTCTCTTGTTTTCATGGTGAAGCAGTTAAATGGGGTAATAGGCCTGGGTGGAGCTAAAATGGTGTCAGGTATAGCTAAAATGTAATTGCAATTCTATACCCTATACCCTTTAATCCTGGAATTGGATTTTCCTTTGCATCAAACCATTTCACATCCCTGATGTTACTATACAACTACCTTGACGGACTATTCCTCTTTATTTATATCTTGAGAATACATCAAAACTTTTTTCAGGATAAATGAAAATTTATACTAATTAGTATTTTCATTTTCTAAAAACTGTTATAAAAACAGAAATTTCACCAAAGTTAACTAGGAAGACCTTATTGAAGGCTAGTGAGGAAGGAGAGGGCAGCCAGAACCAACTCTGAACTCGACTCCACTGAAGGATTTGGCATGGGAGTTTGTAAGGACTGGGGAAAGCTGGTGGAAAAGTACTGGAGGAATCTGGTGGAAGTTATAGACCTTCTAAGTTTTCTATTTGGCTCTCTCAAAGGGAAAATACATTTCTCATATCAGGAGGTAGTTTTGTAACTTGAATTAAGGTGCTGCTCACTCAAGTTAGGTCATTCGCCCCCCAAGGAACTGAAGTACCTATTCATTTGATGATTACCTTTCTTTCTTTCTTTTTCTTTTTTCTTTTTTTGACAGGCAGAGTTGGACAGTGAGAGAGAGAGAGACAGAGAGAAAGGTCTTCCTTTTTCCGTTGGTTCACCCCCCAAATGGCTGCTATGACCAGCGCACCTCGCTGATCCGAAGCCAGGAGCCAGGTGCTTCCTCCTGGTCTCCCATGCTGGTGCAGGGGCCAAGGACCTGGGCCATCCTCCACTGCCCTCCCAGGCCATAGCAGAGAGCTGGACTGGAAGAGGAGCAACTGGGACAGAATCTGGCGCCCCGACAAGGACTAGAACCCAGGGTGAAGGCACCGCAGGCAGAGGATTAGCCTAGTGAACCATGGCGCCGGTCTGATGATTACCTTTCAAGGAGATGCCTCCCAGCCTGGTGAGGAAGACATTACCAGGTTGTAACACTGATGAGAGGTTTTTAAAAAACTTACATACTCATTACGGGTGTTCTGGCAGACAAAATTAAGCTGCTGCTTGCGATGCCTGCATCCCATATCAGAATGCCGGTTCTGGTCCCAACTACTCTTAGCTTCCCGTACAGTTTCCTGCTAATGGTCCTTCCTGGGAAGGCTACAGATAATGGCCCAAATGCTTGGGTTCCTGCCACCCATATGGGAGACCTGTATGGAGTTCTAGGCTTCTGGATTTGGTGTAGCCCAGGTCTGGCTGTTGTGGCCATCTGGGGAGTGAACTAGGGGACAGAAGATTTCTTCATAGCTCTCTCTGTTTCTGTCTCCTTCTCTCTCTCTCTCTGTTCTCTCTTCTCTCTGTCACTCTAACTTTCAAATAAATATATAAGTCTTAAAAAGTCATATACTAGGAGTCAGAGCTGTGGCATAGTGGGAAAAGCTGTCTCCTACAGTGCCGGCATCCCATATGGGCGCCAGTTCGAGTCCCGTCTACTCCACTTCCGATCCAGCTCCCTGCTAATGCTCCTGGAAAAGCAGCAGGAGATGGTCTAAGTCCCTGGGGCCCTGCATCCATGTGGGAAACCCAGAAGTTCCTGGCTCCTAGCTTCTGACTGGCTCAGCTCCAGCTGTTGTAGCCATTTGGGGAGTGAACCAGTGGATGGAAGACCTCCCTCCACCTCTGCCTCTCTGTAACTCTGCTTGCAAATAAATAAAATAAATCTTAAAAGACAAATACTCATGCAAGTTAATGGAGTAGAGGAAAAATTCAAGTTTTCTTAAGAAAAGTCTCTAATAAAAGAGAGATCAAGAGTTGAGTGAGGAAGAAGGCTGAAGTTTAGTCCAGCTGAGGGGAATGTTAAAGCCATTTTGGTCACTGGTCCCGTGATAACTCAATTAAGGTGGAGTTAATTTTTGCTTTATCTAGTTGTACATCAAACTACATTTTTATTTTCTGTAAGGAAAATGCCATCTATTCTAACTGTTGCAAGCTTCCAATTATCACTGCCCAATAGAACATTCTATAATATATGAAAATGTTTTGTAATACAATAGCCACCAGCTAAATATGGCTATAGAACACTTGAAATGTGGCAGTTGTGCAATAGAACTGCATTCTTATTTTTTTCTTGACTGGAATTTAAATAGCCACATGTGGCTGGTGGCTGCTATATGGATAAAGTAGCTTCCAAATCTACCTATCATTTTGTTTGCAGAAAAACTACTGATATGAAATGTGGTGTCTGTGACCTGGGTCCTTCTTCAAAGAGAAATTATCACTGGAGCCTGTGGATACTGTACCCATTTTGGAAGGTAGTGGTGAGGATCATACAAGAGAATCTAATGAGAGTGACTACCAAAATGCCTAGTATAAAATAAGCAACCTACGATACTAATTTTTTTTCAGACTTCTTTAAGAGACACCTGATGAATTGTGGCAGAGTCCTCAAAATCTAGAAGATGACAAATTATAGGTCCTTGGTATGGGTGCTAGAGGAGGAGAAATGTGGATGCTTATTATTGTCACAAGGCACGGATGTTTCGGTTGTTTTGTGATCTACAGGAAGTCACTTGGTCTTGGAAATAATCATCTTTATATTGACTCACATAAAATTGTCAGACTTTAAGATCATAAATTTTGAGCATGTGGTCACTCTCATGATTTTTTTTAAAGATTTGACTGTTTATTTATTTATTTACTTTAAAGTCAGAGTTACAGAAAGAGGGACAGATATTTGACCCACTGGTTCACTCCACAATTGGCTATAATGGCCATGGCTGAGCTAGGCCAAAGTCAGGAGTCAGGAGCTTCATCAAGGTCTCTCATGTGGGTGGTAGGGTCCCAAACACTTGGGACATCTTCTGCTGCTTTTTTCAAGCCATTTCCATGGAGCTGGATCAGAAATGGAGCAGCCGGGACACAAACCAGCACTCCTATGGGATGCCAGAAGCACGGGCAGTGGCTTAACCTGCTACACCACAACACTGCCCTCTACTCTCAAGACATTTAGTAATAATCTATTAGTGTGTTATCTTATTGATACATTCTTCACCTTTGGAAGGGTTTAAACAAACAAAATCTTTATAAAGACTAAATCAGAATATCTTCTAAAGATGCCTTTGACATAAAGGTCTGATTTTACAAATTAGCTGTTCTTTTGTAAAAAAAATTTTTAAAGATTTATTTATTTAAAAGGCAGAGTTAGAGAAAGAAAGAAAGAGAGAGAGAGAGAGAGATCTCTTCTGTCTTCTATATACTGGTTCACTCCCGAAACGGTGGCAATGCCTGGGGCTGGGCCAGGCCAAAGCCAGGAACTTAAAGCTCTATCTAGGTCTCCCAAGTGGGTGGCAGGGGCCCAAGCACTTGGGCCATCTTCCACTGCTTTATTAGATGTATCAACAGGAAGCTGGATCAGAAGTGGAGCAATCAGGACTTGAACCTGCACCCAAATGAGATGCCAGCATCACAGGTAGTGGTTTATCCCACTTTGTCACAATGAATTACCTATTTTAAAAGAAATTATCTCTTTCAGCAGTGGGTTACATATTTAAGAATGTGGGGTACACAGAGAGGGAAAGGAAAAGTTGTATATAATGGAGAAAAGAGAATACTTTTGGCAAATGTGCTCCAGCAGAATAAGGAAATCTGGGCCTACTACAGTTAGCCTTCATTTGAAATTAAGTTGCTGTTATAGTTGATGTATGTTGATGATGTTGCTGGTGTTCCAGTCATCAGGAATTCCATGTCTGTAAGCTGTGGAAAAAAAGATGGTTTCTTCCTTGTGCTCTGTTCTCTCTTGTGTGTGATTGGGCTTTTTTTTCCTACTGTTGATTGCTACCATGTACTTTCACTTATTTTCACTAGTTTCATCTCAGTTTTCTCTTGGGAACTGAATGGTGATAAGTTGCCCCAAGATAAAATTTATTAGGATATTTATACGAAAGAATGATTTTAAATAAATTTTAACTTCTCTTTTTGATTCAGGAGATTGAGGTGGTAAATTTGACTAGAAAGCAGAATAATGGAATTCCTGGTCTTGGACCTCACCAAGTTGACAATGATGAATATGCAATTTTAATAGTTTATTTCACAATTGGTCATAATAGAGAGATGTTATATTCTGACCTTTTATTCTGAATCTTAAACCAGGTAGATACAATCCATAACTCAATAGCTAAGCAAACTGGAGTTAAAATTGTTCAGGTTTGGACAATTTAAAATAAGATTATCTTTTAAAAAATATTTATTTACTTGAAAGGCAGAGTTACAGAGAGGCAGAGGCAAAGAGAGAAAGAGAGGTCTTCCATCCACTAGTTCACTCCCTAATTGGTTACAATGGACAGAGTTGTGCTGATCTGTAGCCAGGAGCTTCGTTCATATCTCCCACATGAGTGTAGGGGCCCAAGAACTTGGGCTATCTTCTATTGCTTTCCCAGGCCATAGCAAAGAGCTGGATCAGAAGTGGAGCAGCCAAGACTCGAACCAGCACCCATATGGGTTGCCGGCACTGCAGGTGGCAGCTTTACCCACTAAGCCACAGCGCTGACCCTAATAAGATTATCATTTGCTAACTGAGGTCACTGAAGCAAATTACAATAATCCATTTAAGAAATTTGATAAAATTTCAACTTATACTTTGTTCTCTAAAGAATTTTTAAATTAATTTATTTGATTTCAAAGACACATAGAGAGAGAGATACTGAATACTTCCATCTTCTGAATCAATTTCCCAATGCCTACAGCAAACAACAAAGCAAGGAGCTGAGAACTCAATCCAGGTTTCCCATGTGAGTGGCAGGAACTCAATTACATGAGCACACACTACTGCCTCCCAGACGCAAGGGCAGGAAGCTGAAATCAAGAGCCACAGTCAAGTATGGAACCCAGGTTCTCTAATATGAGATGTGAGCATATTAACCACTTGGCTAAACACATGCACTTCAGCTTATAGTATTAAGGATCATGTCCATAATGTGAAATAAGACAAATCTGTTTTCTTTTGCCAAAAACATAACATAAGAAATAAGAAAATCAACATTTACCAGGCAATTTCTAAGTATGAATGGACACACAAAGAGAACATTTAAAAAAAAAATGATTTGGAGCCGGCGCCATGACTCACTTGGCTAATCCTCCACCTGTGGTGCCGGCATCTCATATGGGCACCAGGTTCTAGTCCTGGCTGCTCCTCTTCCAGTCCAGCTCTCTGCTGTGGCCCAGGAGGGCAGTGGAGGATGGCCCAAGTGCTTGGGCCCCTGCACCTGCATGGGAGACCAGGAGGAAGCACCTGGCTCCTGGCTTCGGATTGGCGCAGCGTGCCAGCAGTGGCGGCCATTTGGGGAGTGAACCAACGGAAGGAAGACCTTCTCTCTGTTTCTCTCTCTCTCACTCACTGTCTATAACTTTGACAAATAAATAAATAAATAAATAAAAGCTTTAAAAAAGATTTTATTTATTTGAGAGGTAGAGTTACAGATAGAGAGAGGGAGGGACTTCCCTCCTTCCATCTCATGGTTTGCTCCTCAAATGGCTACAACACTGGAGCTGGGCTGATCTGAAGCATATTAATTTCACATGAATAGTTACTGAACTCAGCATAGACTTTTTTTTCTTAAATATTTATTTATTTGAGAGGTAGAGTTACAGAAAGTGAGAGGGAGAGACAGAGAGAAAGGTCTTCCGTCCATTGGTTCACTCCCCAAATGGCTGCAAATGGCCAGAGCTGGGCTGATCCGAAGCCAGGAGCCAGGAGCCAGGAGCCAGGAGCTTCTTCCGGGTCTGCCATGTGGGTGCAGGAGCCCAAGCACTTGGGCCATCTCCCACTGCTTTCCCAGGCCATAGCAGAGAGCTGGATTGGAAGAGGAGCAACTGAGACTCGAACTGGCATCCATTGTAGGTGGAGGCTTTAGCCCACTACGCCACAGCACCAGCCCTCCATAGCATAGACTTTTAAGAATATTAATAGGAGTATCCTTATTTATATGCATTTAAAAATGAAATCAAAAATTGGAGAGTTTGGACATGCTTAAAATTTCAGAAAAACTATTTCACAGTATTAGTCTCTTAATGGTGTTCTAGAAGCCGGGTTTATTGTTTCACCTCTATATCAAAAGATAGAGATACTCCTTGAATTTCAACAAAATTGCATCCCAGTCAACCCATTGTAAGTTGAAAATACACTTAAGATGCCAACCTATTGACCATCATAGCTTAGCAACCCAGTACACTGCAGCATGTCAATTGTTTACTCTCATGGTCATGTGGTTGACTCAAGAGCTACAGCTCACTACAGCTGCCCAGCATCAAAACAGCATATCACACCATGTATCTCTAGCTCAGGCAAAGATCATCACTGAAAATTTGAAGTATAATTTCTGCTGAGTCTACATCATTTTCACACCATGGTGAAGCAAAAAAAAAAAAAATCATGTTGAACCATTGTAAAATGGGAATTTTCTGTAATATCTTTGCTAAATATTTTCTATCCACAATCCCAAGTGTCATGAATTTCAAACACCTGAAGTAACATTTCTGATTAATGAATTGTTTTACATTGATCCCTTTTAAAAAAGAAACTTCAGTATTTTATCTTAAAAAATGATTCTAATTATATTTAAGATATGAAATAATAAGTAGCTCAAATACAACTTGTTTTCATTGTCAAGTGATTTATATCAGCTAATCCTTTAAACATTAATATTGTAATAGGCAGACTAATTCTTTCCAAGAATGACTCCTGGGACATTGCCAGTGTCTGCTACTTTCATTGGCTGACACTGTTTCAGAGTTCATTATGTAAGTTTTGCTTAGACACTCACCTTGAACAATTATGAGATCATTGTACAATTTACTTTCTTCATTGAAAGTTTTCCAATTTATACTTTCAAAGTTTTGGTTTTAGTTTTTATTTATGGACCTTAGGAACTATTGCATTTGAAACATAATGCATGTCTGAGTTTACTTTCTACATGATCCAACTAGGATTAAGGGATAATTTCTCAATGATTTTATAAATTTATATTCCTGGATTCCAAGTAACACTTTCAGAAAATGTTTTCTTTCTTCTTTGTTATTTCCAAAATAAAGAAATTCTGTTTCAGAATCTGTTCCTATCATGAATGGGCTGCTTCTGTCATGGGATAACAGAATCTTAGAGTTGAATGTAGTCCAACAACCCACTCAATTCAAGAATCCATTATTTTGCACAATTTAGCACCCTGATGGATAATCATCTAGTCTTGGCTTAAAATTCACTTAGGATGGGAAAATTCATCTTCATGAAACTCCTTTCCATTTATGGTATAATAGAAAGCCCACTGGCTTTGGAAATCAACAAGATGAACTACAACGCCAGTTCTAGATGTATGGGCTAGAGCAAAGATATTTATCTTCTTTGAGCCCTGTTTTCCATGGCTATCTCTGGCTTGGAAGTGCTCAAAAATAAATGATGACAAATATGAATGAAGATAAAACTAGTTAATGCAAAATATGCTCGGTGACTGATAGTCTCCTATGCACTTGTCCCCACAGAAATAAAATTCTTTTCCTGACAAGACCCAATGTGCCTTCCTATAAATTAATTAATTCAATAAATATTTTTTAATTTATTTTTTGACAGGCAAAGTTAGAGAGAGAAAGAGAGAGAGAGAGAAGGTCTTCCTTCCGTTGGTTCACTCCCCAAATGGCCGCCACTGCTGGCACGCTGCGCCAATCCGAAGCCAGGAGCCAGGAGCTTCCTCCTGGTCTCCCATGCAGGTGCAGAGCCCAAGCACTTGGACCATCCTCCACTGCCCTCCTGGGCCACAGCAGAGAGCTGGACTAGAAGAGGAGCAACCAGGACAGAATCTGGCACCCCAACCGGGACTAGAACCAAGGGTGCTGGCGCCGCATGCGGAGGATTAGCCTAGTGAGACACGACGCCAGCCTCAATAAATATTTATGAAAGGATTATTCAAGGTTCTTTATATCACAATAAACAACATTGAAGGGAAATTACTGTCAGGGTAGTTATAATCTAGTGAGAAGATGACTTATAGACAACAGATTAATGAATGCAATTTATAGGAACAAATTCAGTGACTAGATTATTCCAGTTATATAAACTTATAAAACAAGTCATGTATTAGTTACTGGATAACTAGGTGTTGCAGAGACAATGTCATACTGAAGTCTGAAGAAAAATTATTCTACCCTGTGTTAGCCTGTTTGCTGCTGCTATACCAAAATACATGAGACTGGGTAATTTATACAAAAATTAATTATTTCTTCAGTTCTGGAGAGTGGAAAGTCCAAGATGCCAGCTTTCTCTCAGCATCTGGTGAGAAACTTCTTGCTGCATGGTGAGACAGAACAAATGTGCCAAAGAGAGCTCATTTTTATAACAAAACCAATCCCACAGGGAATTCATTAATCCATGGATGGACTAATCCATTCATGAGGGTAGAGCTTCCATGACCCAGCCACCCCGCATAGTTCCCACTTCTTGACACTGCTGCCTCAGGGTCAACATTCCAACATATGAAATCTGTGGGAAATGTTCAAATCATAGCATCCCACTAATCCTAGTTATGCTGTCTAGAGCAGGCCCCTAAAATCTTTTTCAATGTTGAAGATAGCTAACATCTCCTTTAGTTTTTTTCTTCCCCAAGATGAATATCATTAGTTCCTCTAACTCTTTCTTTCCTTTTCTTTTTAGTATTATTTATTTGTTTGAAAGGCAAAGTGACAGAGGGGGGAGAAACAGGGATCTCTCGTCCATTGGTTTACTCCCCAAATGGCCATAATGACAGAGCTGGTCCAGGCCAAAGCTAGGAGCCTATAACTCCACCCAGATCTCACACACAGGTGTCAGGGGTCCAAGTTTTTGTACCATCTTCTGCTTTTCTAGAAGGGTCTGCAGAAAGCTGGATCAGAGGCAGAGCAGCTGGGACTCAACTGCATTCCCAAATGGGATGACAGCATTGCATGTGGTGGCTTAACCCTCTGTGACACAATGCCAGTTCCTCTATTTCTTATATAATGTGGTTTCAAAAACAAAAAATTTAACTGAAAAAAACTCCAATTTTTTCAACACTGTATTAAATTTATCCTTAGATTGATAACAGTACTTGAGATGTAGCTTGAACCATGTAGAATATAATGAGTCTCTCTTCCATTCAGAGTCTCTGATTCATCTAGATTTGGCACTTCACTAATGGAATGTAAACTTACATTATCTTTTCTTGATAGCCCAGTTGTAGACCTCAGTTTAATATTGAATAAGTCATCATAAGCTAAATGTACCCAGTCTTTTCCATAGGAACTCCTGTTGGGACACATTTCTTTATTCCTATGCATGCACGATTGTTTCTGTCCCAGGGCTTTGCATTTACATTTATTATAGTTTGTCTTGTTATCTTCAACCTAATTCTTCCAGTCTGTGAGAGGTTTACAAATCTTAATTCTGCACCATATTAGCTATTCCTTCAATATCCATGTCATTCATAAATTTACCTAACATGAGGAGCCTTCAGAAAGTTCATGGAAAGTGGAGTTAAATATGAACTTTATTTCTCAATAAATCATCATCAAGGTCAAGACACTTATGTAAGTGATTGTATCAGCCATTTAATCCATCCCTAAAAAACTGAGAGTCATTGTGTCAAGGATTAAGCCACTGCTTGTGATGCCAGCAGAATGTGGTTCAAGTCCCAGCTACACTGCTTCTGATCCAGCTTCCTGCTAATGTGCCTTGGAAGGCAGTGGAAGATGACTGAGTACAGAAAATAGCTGTCACCTACAAGGGAGACCCAGATGGAGGTCCTGTCTCCTGGCTTCAGCCCAGCTCAGACCTGGCTTTTGCAGTCACGTGAGGGAGAGAACCAGTGTTGAGAAGACTTCTTTCTCTTTGTCTCTTCCTCTCTTTGCTCTGCCTTTCAAATAAACAAGTGAAAGTAATAATTTTTTTAAAAAAAGCTGAGAGTCCAGGATATTTAACCACATCAGTGAAGTTTTTCTGACATTATTAACTGAAGAAAAATGATGCCCTTTAAAGATATTTTGAAGATTAAGAAACAAGAAATCAGAAGGACGTATGGTTTCCTATTCTAATGGTTTCCTATTGAAACACTCACAAAATAGCCCTTGTTTGATGAATGGAAGGAGAAGGAGCATTGTCATGGTGGGGAAGCATTCTCTGGTTCAAGTTTCCTCAGTGTTTTTCTGCTAAAACTTTGGTGAACTATCTCAAAACACTCTAATAATAAGTAGATATTATCATTCTCTGGCCCTCCAGAAACTCAACAAACAAAATCTCTGGAGCTTCCCAAAAGCTGTTGCTATGTTGTTGTTTTTAACAGTACCACTTCTACTTCTGGGTAGCCATTGTTTAATTGTACATTATTTTCAGGATTGTACTGGTAAAGCCATATTTCATCTTCTGTTACAATTCTTTACAATGTTGATTATCCTTGTTTAAAATTTCAATGGCAAGCTCTATTTTTGTCTGCAGCTGATCTGGGCATAACAGTTTTGATATCCATTGAGCAGAATGTTCACTATTCTTTCACTTTTCAACCAGAATTGTGTAAATTGAGATGTCAGTAGTGTTGGTTATTGTTTCCGCTGTGAATTGTTAGTCCTATTCAATTAGGTCAAGAAGAAGTTGAAATTTTTCCTGGCAAATTGATGTAGGTGGTCTTCTGCTGCTGGCTTCACATATAGTGTCATCTTGTTCCTTCTAAACATGAGTAATCAGCTTGAAACTGCTGATTTCTTTGGAATCATTGTGCAATAAATTTTTCTAACATATCAATGATATGATTTTTTTTTACCTAAGTTTCACCCCAAATTTGGTATTTGCTCTTGCTTCAATTTTAGTAGAAATTATGCTACTCTTTTCAAATCGATGTCATATCCTTCTTAGTGACTCAAACTAGATCCTCTTCAGACATATTATAAAACTTAGTGCAAATGGCCGGCGCCGTGGCTCGATAGGCTAATCCTCCACCTGTGGCACCGGCACCTCGGGTTCTAGTCCCGGTCGGGGCACCGGATTCTGTCCTGGTTGCCCCTCTTCCAGGCCAGCTCTCTGCTGTGGCCCAAGAGTGCAGTGGAGGATGACCCAGGTCCTTGGGCCCTGCACTTGCATGGGAGACCAGGAGAACCTCTTGGCTCCTGGCTTTGGATCAGTGCGGTGTGCCGCCGCAGCGCGCCAGCCGCAACAGCCATTGGAGGGTGAACCAATGGAAAAGGAAGACCTTTCTCCCTGTCTCTCTCACTGTCCACTCTGCCTGACAAAAAAACCAACAAAACAACTTAGTACAAGTTTATTTTATTACAAAAAAATGAAATCCATGCCTAGTTTTTTCATAATATACATTTTCTGTAAATATATTAAAGACCCCTTAAATGTTACTATGCCTAAGAAACGGGCATTCCAACAAATATAAAAATACTTCAGAACACTGTTAAATTATTAATTTTCTCATGAGAAATATAAGCCACACTACTGTGAATGAATGATCCCACCTATGTTTTTTAAACTACCTGTATTAAGCATGAACTAGTTTTATAATTGAGAAGAAAAGTTATGAGAAATACTATCACATGCCTTTTAAAAAGTATACCTTCTACATTTTCATTAAAAAGTTGCTAAGTCTTAATGAATAAAAACTATGGTAGAGCCTTGTATTTAGAGACTTTTCCAGGCCAATTCAGGGCCTGTCAATTTATTATTAGGACTGCTAATTTAAATCTACCTCTACATGGGCAATAATAACATTAATAACTGTATTAAGGTTATGACAGTAACATAATGCTGCATAATCATAAAGACCTTTCATTCTATGTTCTCATTTTACTATATTCTAAAAAATGAGATTGGTAGAATTTTTCTTTCTACTTCTTAGCCTAAAAGTAATTTTTCCAAGAATTCATAGAAATAATGAATGGCTATTTGAGACAATTAATTACAAAAAAAGTTCTATTACAGTGTCTTCATGAAAAAATGGAATTAAAACATGTAATATTGGCATAAAACTTGGTCAGAGGACTAAGAATGCATTTCTGAGTGTGGGAAAACATTTGCCTTTGAGAGAAATTTAGAACAAAAAACATTTTTCTGGGTGTAGGCAGAGAATTATTCCTTATTCAGAAAAAAAATGGTTACATGATATAATTATCTTAATACAATATACACATAGAACCCAATGACCTTGAGAAGTTCAGATCAATTTGAATTGTTATCTATCCTTTTTGTTCCCTGGAGAACTGACAGTGGAATCTGATTCTTTTTGTAAAAATTAGCTCAAAAGTTACTAAGTGTCTTTTTTTTCTAAAACTTTGCAGCAAAGCAGGCAAAAACCAGGTCACTACCTTCATAACGTTTCTCAGTCTCTTGCTGATTCAAGCCAGAGCCAAGGTGCAATGGGGTGGGTGGAGCTGTTGCATAGGCTCAGGTCAGGAAGGAGGGGGGAGAGATCTGAGATGGATGGTTGATAAGAAACTGACTAGTTTTGGAAGAATGGACAGGGACTTGGTAAAAAGACATACCTTGTAGCTGATCTCATGTCAGTGACATTCATTGATTCTGATTGAAATCTAAGAGGCAAGGATGTTAGCCAATTTGTGTCTTATTGCTTAAGGGGGAAGTTAGAAAGTATCCAGGGGTATGCACAATGCCTCCACAGTCAGTCCTCAAGTGCAGGTCAACAAACATTTATTGAACTCTCAGTATGTGCCAAGCACTAAGGATTCGAATTGATTGAAATGTAGAAATGTAAGTCTTGTTCTCAAAGAGTTCACAATCAAACAGGAAAGAGACAGATGCAATCTGGAACAAAGCACAATAAAGATATGCCCATCTTACTGTGTGATCATAGAGGGGGAAATCTTTAACCCAGTGCAGAGGGATTCCTAAAGGGATACACTATAAGCCAATAAAATTCTCAGCAAGCTCAACTTCTGCCCCTCCCCGGCATCTAGCACAGTGTCTAGCCCACACTAGGTGCTTAATAAGTATTTACTTTATTGAACTGAATGTACTTATTTAAAAGGTTTTATGCAAGATCAAAAGGGCTGATTTAAGATAAACTGATGTACACTTCAAATAATTCAGGTATAGGCTGCTTATTTTCTCCATACTTACCAAACTCGATATTGCAGACATTACCATGTCTATCATCTCACAGGCTCTCTCCCCAGGAATGTAAGCTCCTTGAGGGTAGACCTTGCATTTCCATTGCCTACAACTATGGCTGGCCCCTAGTAGTAAACTCTATAAATATTTGATAAATGAATGTGGAGTCTAACACTAGTTACATTGATGAAATGGGCAATTTAAAGGAAAATTCAATATATTTTCCTCTACCGTTTTGTTTGGCTACATGAAGCAAATTCTTGAGACTCTATATGAGAATTTAGTTCCTAAATTCTTTTTGCCCAGAGCAATGGTTCATGATCTCTTGTGAATCTCATGAAAGCTATTAACTCTAAAGAAAAAACCCACATTATATACATAAAGTTATGACATCAGTAAATTTACAAAAATATCTGGAGAATACTTGACCCAGTAGAGAAAGGGGAATAATTGGAAAGAATTCACTATACTTTTTTTCCTTAGAGTTTGATGATTTTTTGAAATAATTTCAATGTCCATCTTTAGGTGTTTTTGTCTTAATTTATTTGTAAAATGAGAGCTATTGAATTATACGTGTGCTGAAGAAGCTAATCCTATAATATTATCCAGTACAAAACTGAAATGTCTTTTGATAAAATACATTTGATTTTTCCTCATTATTATTTTCTTTAATTTTGTTTAGCCAAAAAAATTGTTTTAGGAGAGTTCACATTTATCATTAACTTGGCACTTATTTTTAAATGTATATAAGAAAGTATTTCCAAAAATTATTTTCAGAATATGAAACAGATCATGTTTTATCAAAATAAAACCCATCAACATTTGGAAATGATATCTGTGATGGTCTGCAAAAGTTCTGGAGCTATGATGTGGTCAGCATTCTCTAAATCGGCTGGCAGAGATCTCTGTTTCCTGGTATTTACATGTTTTGTACCAGCTCCTCCCCTTGAAAGAAGATTAAACATTCTTCTAAGCAACAGAATATGGCAAAAGTGAGCTCACAGTGAGCGAGCCTGAAATCTGAACCCCCACTAGTAAAGCCTTCAGATGAAGGCAGACCTGGCTGTCACCTTGACAGTGGCTTTGAGAGAGACCCAGAGCTAGGTAGGCTACCTAGTCAAGGCCTCTCTGGACTCTTGACCTACAAAAATTGTGGAAATAAAAAAAATTATTTTAAGCCACCAAGGTTTGAATTCCTTACACATTAGTAAACAACTAATACATCAAGAACTAGCAGTTAACTACTAGCAGTTAAAATACCCACATCTTACATTGGAGTATCTGGGTTCTATTCCAGGCTCCATCTCCTGGCTCCACCTTCCCGTAAATGTATACTCTAGGAAGCAGTGGTGATGGGTCAAATAACTGAGTCCCTACCATCCACACTGGAGTCTTGGATTGAGTTCCTGGGTCTCAGCTTCAGCCCAGCCCAGCCCCAGCTGTTGGGGGCATTTTAAGAGTGAACCACAGATGAAAGCTCTCTGTCTCTCACATAAATAAAAACATAATTTGAAAGTTTTTTTTTAAAAAAAGGACTACCATATTTGTTGCTAAGAAAATTGATGTTGAAACTTAAATGTCATGAAAACGGGGCCAGCATTATGGTATAGTCAGTTAAGCTACCACTTGGGATACCTGCATAGCCTATCGGAGTGCCAGTTTGAGTCTCCATTTCCTGCTTCCCCTCAAACTTCCTGCCAATGCATCCTAGCAGGCACTAGATGATGGTTTGAGTCCCTGGGCTCCCAAATAGCCATAACAGCTGGGACTGTGCCAGGCCAAAACCAGGAGCCAAGAAGTCAGTCTGGGTCTCCCACAAGGATGACAAGTCTCTAGTGCTTAATCCATCAACTACTGCCTCCTATGGTTAGCAAGAAGCTGGAATCAAAGCAAAGCCTGGGCTCAAATATAGGAAACGGGTGTCCCAAGCAGGATCCTAACCAATGGATCAAATGCCTGCCCTGTATCTGCTATAATTATTAATGGTTCTATGGTTAGGATTTGGATTATCCCCTAAAGGGTCATGTGCTAGAGGCTTGGTACTCAGTATGGTAGTGTTGGGCTGGTAGACTCTTTAAGAGCTGGGGCCTAATATAAGATCATTAGGACACTGGCAGTGCTGCCCTTAGAAGGGATTAGTGCTGGTTTACCAAAGCAAGATAGTCCACAAGAGTGGGTTGTTACAAAGTGAGGCCACCCCACATACTTGGCCACTTCTGCATGTGGCAGATTCCCTTTCCATTTCCTTTATGTGTGACACAACCACACATAGAGTCGCTGGAGGCTGAATAGATAAGGCAACCACATTTAGGGCTAGTCTCTAAAACTATAAGCTAAATAAACTTTTCTTTATATGTGCCCCACTTCAAGCATTTTGTTATATATAGAGACAAACAGGCTAATACAAATGGTTTTGAAATAATTGACATGTGGTAGGATATTTGTTTATATATTTCTAAAAGGAATTTCTTTTAGGGAGATTTCAACTTTTGATGGGGTTTGTTAAGTGTTCTTCCTTCTATAAGAATTGTGTAGACTAGAAAGACTATCATATGTAGAAGTAAGAGACAACAGGGATTTAAATTCACATAAATTGTATCACTGGGGCAATTCCCTAAGTGTTTGCTACAGAGTTAAAAGCAGCTAATTTTGGGAAAATTATGATACTTAATTTTCACTGAGGTGTGGGGAATGGGAGTAGGCTGTATGAAAAAGTGGGATCTTTAGGTAGGAGAATTAAAATACTGTTTACTCCCCCCTTTCTACTGTTCTTTAATTGTTTAGAAACTGCTATAAGTTTCTAAATTCATCTGAATTTTTTATGTGCTTTTACTTTTTCAGTTGTGCAGGTCTACTTATGAAGAAAATATATATCTTGGAGGACAATATGGTTAAAATCAAAGATATAAATAGTGTCTCTTCAAGAGATTTTATTAGAAGAATTGCCAGAAAAACTATATATAATGGTGTCCAGATGATTTAATATTTGTATTCAGCAACATAATATATTTTCTATAGTTAAATATTAGTTTCCTGTAGATAGTGCAAACAAATCAAAAGTATGAAGCAAAGTCTCTGGGATGTAACTGGTAAAACTTTCAAGCATTTATTCTCTAGCAAACTGAACTTAATTTCAAGACCTTGGAAGCATTTTGATAACTATGTTACTTTTGTTAACATGACTTTTATAGCTCTGCTGGAACTTTTTTTGTGTTGTGGAAGCTCCCACCCTTTTCTGCTCAGCATAGTGTTTTCATTTCCTGTTCCTTGTTTTTTTCCATTGCATCAACAGTGCCTTAGTATGACGAAAGGAAAGTTAAGGAATGCAGAGAGAGTGTATATGGGGTTATCCATTATCTCGGCACAGTTATGGTTTGCTGAATAAAACTTACTGCTTGTCTTGTCCTTATTCCCCAGATACTAAGGCCATGGTGGAGCCTAATGGTTTCAGCCCTCTCTCTCCACAGAACTGCATGACAGAGCAACTCTACAGTGAAGGGAGGGGAAAGTGTACTGAGGATCCTTTTGTTCTGCTCCATCAGCCTCAGATGATAAACAGCAGGGGTGGGAAGACAAGAGCAGGGGAAGCTCAGGGCAAGCAACCACCTACTTGTTCCCAGGTTTTGGCAGATGGTTTTAGTATAGAATCTGTATCTCCAAATTTAAATATGGAAAGCCTGGAAATAAGCAATTGCATATAAAGTTTCCCATGTCAATATAAATTCCACTCTACTTTGGAAATCTTGAATGCTTAAGTGGATTTGTGTGGGGAAAAAAAAAAAGCCTATTTATTGTCTAAACCCCAGAGTAAACTTAATTTCTTTTCTACCAACTCTGTATGATGTTTTTTTCTCCTCCCCAGAGTCCCTAGTTTTACTTCAGAACCTGGATCATACCTTCAGGATAATAGTTTGGCCCTGATGTTTTTGCTATGGCAAAATTTATGTTAACACTCCCCATGTCCACCCTGGCCTACGTGCTTTCTACCAGGTCTCCTCATCTATTATGAATGAATCTCTTGTATAACTCTCCTGAGTACAACCTTTCATGCACATATTCTCCCTCTCCCACAAACCAGAAGGTCTGGAGCTCTGCCATTACATTAGGAGCTTCAGCTTAGAACTGGATTTGAAATGCCAAGTTTCTGGTGACATTACAGATTGATTGCTGCTGCTTAATGCTGTCTTAGTTGTATTTCTGGCAGGTCACTGGGTGCTAACCACCAGATACAGCCCAGGGGCTCTGAGATTGCAAAGTTTATGTATTGTGAGTTCACTTCAAAAACAAAGACTATTCTCTCTTAAGACTATTCAAATTAAATAGAGCAACTTAATAAGGCTCTTTTGTGTATGTGAGTTTTTGATTAATTTTTATAGCATGCTTGAAATAAGAAGGCAAATAATTTAATCCAGTATTATAAATGAATATCAATTTTAAAGCAATAATTAGTTACTTGTTCCATGGAAAAATTAGTTCTTTGACTCATTATTTTTTATCTGAAAATAAATCATACTTAATGCACATTTCCTCTAAATGTAACATAAAACTATTCAAAATATGTAGATTGATATGAAGTAAAAAGCTGTTTTATATTTTCATTTGGAGAATTAGTATTAATCATCATGTTGTATTTAAAAAATAAGATAGTTAACAAAGCCACATGATAATCTTTTTCTGAGTGTGGGTTTAATGGTAAATTCAATCAAGTTATTTTTAAAAACACTTTGTTATCATTAGATCGTTTTTGTGTTTGTTTTTAGTCTGGCTTTTTCAGAGCAAGGAGAGCAGGGTGGATCTGCACAGGTGCTTGGCAGAGGAAGGTATTTTGAAACTTACCCTCCCCATCTCAGAGTTGCATGATGTAGTTGGCTTCAGTGCCTGCTGGCAAGTAGTCAGAGGTTTTAAGGTATCCATACTGCAGGAGGCAATGAAATAGATGCCAAATCACCATTGTAAATTACTTTCGGAACAAAAGAAAGGAATTGTGACTGCTAAAATTTTATAGTATGAGGGTACTTTACAAAGTTCATAGAAAATAGGATTAAAAAATAAGTTTTGGGGCAAGATTTTTGAGATTCCTGCATATGGGGATCTTCAAAGAGTTCATGGAAAATATTATTAAAAAAGTATGTGTGAATTTAAAAAAATTTTATACCAAAATAGACTTCTTTCTCTCTTTTTTAAAGATTTTATTTATTTCTTTGAGAGACAGAGCTATAGATAGACAGAGAGACAAGTCTTCCGGGTCCCCCATGTGGGTGCAGGGGCCCAAGCATTTGAGCCATCCTCCACTGCTTTCCCAGGCCACAAGCAGAGAGCTGGATATGAAGAGGAGCACCCAGGACATGACAGATGCCCATATGGGATGTCGGTGCCATAGATAGAGGTTTGGTCTATTACCCCACAGCGCCAGCCCCCTAGACTTATCTTTCATCATTTCATAAGCTTTTTTTTTGAAGTGCTTGTATGTATACCTTTGATTATCTCATTCTCCTTGGATAGAATCCAATTAAAATTAGTTATTTTTATTTTAGAAGCAGAGAAACAGAAAGAGACAGAGCTCCCATCAACTGGTTCATTTCCAAAATGCATTCAACAACACCCCAGCTAGAACTGAAATCAGGAGAAGAGACTTCAATCCATGTATCCCATGTAGGTTGCAAAAACCCCACTTTTGAACTATTTCCTGCTGCCTCCCACATGTACATGAGCAGGAAACTGGAAGTAGGAACAGAGCCAGGCCTTCAACCCAGGTATTCGCATATGGAATGGGGCAGCACAAGTGATAGCCTAACCGCTAAGTCAAATACCTGTACCTTCAAATTTTTATCATTAAAAAAAAAGATTTATTTATTTATTTTGAAAGTCAGCAAAAAGGAGGTAGGGACAGAGGGAGAGGGAAAAGGTCGGGGAGGGGGGAAGAGGCAGATCTTCCATCTGCTGGTTCACTCCCTAGATGGCAGCAATTGCCAGCACTGGGCCAGGCTGAAGCCAGGAGCCAGGAGATCCATCCAGGTCTCCCACAGGAGTGGTAAGGGCCCAAAGACTTGGGCCATATTCCACTGCTTTCCCCAGGCAACTAGCAGGGAGCTAGAATGGAAATGAAGCAGCTGGGACCTAAACCAGTGCCCATATGGGATGCCAGCACTGTAGGCAGTGGCTTTACCTGCTACATCACAATGCCACTCCCCCCAAATTTTTAAGTGTCTTTCTCTGTATATAAAATTAATATTTATTTATTTATGAGAAACAGTGACACAGAGAGAGCTCCTATCTGCTGGTTTATTCTCCAAATGCCAAAAAAATAGGGGCTTGCCTGAGCTGAAGCCAGGAATAGGGAACTTCCACATGGGTGGCAGGGACCCAAGCATTTGAGCTTCATCTGGGTTCTCCATTAGCAGGGTCTACATGAGCAAGGTCCCAGGATACACATTAGTAGGAAGCTGGAATGGGAAGCAGAGCTGGGACTCAAAGTGATATGGGACTCAGGGATGCCAACTGGTGGCTTTATGCTAGGCCAGATGTTCATCCCAAAAGTAATATATACACTGTATGAACTTCAAACATTAGAGAACTGCAAAATGAAACAAAGAATCAATAGCTTTGGAGTACTTTTTTTATAAATCTTAAAAATTTCTGTATCTAGTGTTCAGTGTCTAGCATTAGTTTTAAAACAGTGTTCTTACAAGAGCTTAATAACTGCATGGTTCCAACCAGTTCAAATGGCTGTTGTTCTGAATATACAAATTTTTTTATTTTACTTTGTTAACATTCTATGAAATTAGCCTAATTTAATCATCTCTTAGCCATTTCAGATAGTTAAGGTATTGTAGAATGGTGCGTTATGGTTCATTTACTATTTTGGCTGTGTGCTAGCATACATTTTTTTAGAAATTGCTATTTTTTTCTTTTTAGAGATTTATTTATTTATTTGAAAGGCAGAGTCACAGAAAAAGAGAGAGAGTGATTTTCATGTGCTGGCTCACTCCCCAAATGGCCCCTAAAGGCCATGAGAGATTTGGATTTAGTTCTGGGCTCCTGGGTTTGGCCTGGCCCGGCCTGGCCCAGCCTGTTTCAGGCATGTGAGGAGTAAATCCACAGAGGGTAGATCTCTCTCCCTCTGTCAACTAATCTCTCTCTCTCTCTCTTTCTCCCTCCCTCCCTTTCAAATAAATAATTTGAAAAGAGAAAACATGAGAAAGTGACAATATGGGACTTCCGCATCTGGGCCACCCAGAGGAAAAGCACTTTCTACCTATTTCTTGGAAAACTTGCTAAGGAAGTCTTTGGACTCAATGTAAGCAGTTTGACTGCCTTGAGAATCTCAGACTAGCCCACAGTGAGAGCCCACATACAGGGAGAGCTTAAGATCACAAGAAGAGAGACAGAGAGATGCGGCATGGGGTGGGGGTTGACTGGATAGTCCCAGCTATTGTAACTAGCTACCTCCCCCCAGTTCCAGGCACTGTTTCTACAACCACATGAGAAACTCTGGATCAGAACTAACCAGTCAACCTCTGCCCCAATTCTGAATGCACAGAAACCATGAGACACAATGGAATGATTGTGACTTTTATACTGCCATAATTTGAGATAATATGTTTCTTACCTAAAAATGTTTCCAAATTTTGGGGTGATATAATTTCCTTGCTTCTTGGAAAATCTTATTAGCTTTACCACTCTTCAACCTAGAAAAGATGTTGGGATGTCTAGTCTACAGTACAATAGGCAGTGAGAGTGGCAATGTTTAGTGCATAGTACATAGATAACTGACCCCTGATCTGTGTAGATAAATGATTTATTATAGAAGCTACACTGTGGTGGTATCTGGGAAAAATCAAAACAAAAATTAAAAAAAAACTCCCCAATTTAAAAACATTAAACAAAAACAACTAATTTCAGGAATTATTTATTTTGTTAGAGTCAAAAACAGAAGAATTATATTTTCTAATGCCAAAACCTCTGATTGCTCAAATTATAAGAAGAATTTATATTTAGAACATTTAGATTCTTCTAATATTGGATAGTGCTTTCTTCTAAAAAAGTTTAAATATATAGAACAATGTCCCTGCTTATCTTGTTTTCCTTTGGTAAATATTCATAAACTCTAATAGATAATAATGCTAAGGAACAATGATCTGAGGAGACAGACAGAGGTTAGTCATTTGACAAGGGCACACAAATTGGGGGTGGCAAACCTGGAAGAGGAGACCAGGACATCTGACTTTAGATGCCTTATTCTAAATTACTACTTTCAATGTCTCCTTGATTATGCACCAGCCATCACTTGGCTAAATGAGTGAGTTCCCCTTCAAAGTTGGTGTAGTATTTCTGATAACATCCCCAGTGGGGACAAATCTGCTATAAGCATGAACTTCTTTTTTTAAAAGATTATTTATTTGAAAGTCAGAGTTACACAAAGAGAGAAGGCAAGGTAGAGAGGGAGAGGTCTTCCATCTGCTGGTTCACTCCCCAGTTGGCTGTAACGGCTGGAGCTGAGCTGCGTCGCACTGATCCTAAGCCAGAAGCCAGGAGCCAGGAGATTCTTCCGGGTCTCTCATGTGCATGCAGGGGCCCAAGGACTTGGGCCATCTTCCACTGCTTTCCCAGGCCATAGCAGAGAGCTGGATCAGAAGTGGAGCAGCTGGGAGTTGAACCCATGCCCATATGGTATGCCAGCACTGCAGGCGGTGGCTTTACTCACTATGCCACAGCACTGGCCTATAAGCATGAACTTTTAATAGTTTGAGGAATGAAAACAAGTTTGATTATCTGACAAGCAAGGAATCAATGCTATGTAAAGAAACTCAAGATGCTGCATGGTTCTGTAGCTATAGTTATGCAAGGGTGCTTCACAAGTTTGTGGGGAAAATGGAATTAAAGGTGTTTACTTTGAAGCAAAAATTTTGGAATCCATATATACAAGGAGTCTTCCAAAAGTTCATGGAAATGTATATTATGAAAACCAATATATGGATTTCAAAATTATCTTTCACCAATATAAACTTATCTTTTAATGCCATTTTCCATAAACATTTTTGAAGCATTCATATTTAATGGAAATAGCATAACTTGAGTTACTCTGCAAGTAATTTAACAATTCCTGTGTGCATATTATAGATAATACTATGTTAGATCTTCACTCACAAAAATATTTAATTAAGGATTCATATACTTTACATTAGGTTATGCTTTCCAATTGGGCAGCCACTGGCCAAATGTAATTATTAGACACTTGAAATATGGCCATGTAAGTTGAGGCACTCAATTTTTTACTTTTATCTGGTGTAATCTAAATAAAAATTAATACTCAATTTAGTTATTAGCAAACTTTAAAGTAGATTGGCAATGTGAGTGTATGAATCTACTCCTGCAACTGTAAAGTTTATAAAATCCAGGTACATCCAAGTGATTCTAATAAAAATTTGGTGTCCAAACTGAGATGTGCAGCAATGTAAAAAACAGATTTCAAAGACATAGTAATTTGTTTTATGTGCAAGGAAATACAGGATCATCTGTTTAACATTAAAAACTGTTATATAGCTACATCTTTTGTTTCCTATTTTTTTTTTCTTATGAAACTAAAACATTTGAATTGCTGTATTGGTGATTAGATATTTTCTGAATTTTCTCTACTTACACTCTTAATGACATTAGAGCAGTGAGTTTACCAAGGTCATATTTTAATTTATGCTGTAAAACTCTATTGTGGGGGCTGGTGCTGTGGCATGGTGGGTAAAAGTCGCTGCCTGCAGTGCTGTCATCCCATATAGGCGCCAGTTCAAGTCTCGGCTGCTCCACTTCCGATCCAGCTCTCTGTTATGGCCTGGGAAAGCAGTGGAAGATGGCCCAAGTCTTTGGGGCCCTGCACCCACGTGGGAGACCTGGAAGAAGCTCCTGGCTCCAGCTGTTGGGGCCATTTGGGAAGCAAATGGAAGACTTCTCTCTCTCTGCCTCTGCCTCTCTGTAATGCTTCCTTTCAAATAAATAAACAAATCTTCAAAACAAAACAAAACAAAAAAAACAAAACCTGCCTCTTAAAAAAAAAAAAACCCTATTGTGAAATAAACTAATTTTTAACTTGGGCAGGAAAAAAAATCTTATTTTGACTGACAGTACTTTCACCTGCTTAAGATAAACCTACAGGTTTCTTAATTTTACCAATTGTGGGCAAGTGGTTCTTATAAAGCAAATTAAAGCAAGAGTCTCCCCCCCCCCCAACCCCCAGCTATGGGTCTTTACATGTTTGGGGGAATAAAACCAAACCTTACATAAGATGAGAAAGGTCTGAAAATTTTGGTATTCTAGCTAACACACAGTATAAAAACTGTTCATTCTTAGGATCCTTGGAACTATAGAAGGTACAGTGTGGCTCCTTCAGCAAGGCCTATCTTGTAATTCAAGATGAGGAACTCTTTTCATGAGAAAAGTAAACATATAGATGAAGGCTGTGAACTTTACCTTCACTGGCAGAGTACTGAAATCCCTTTGTAATGCTGGCTTGTGGGAAAGGGACTGTATGCTCTCTTTTGGTTTAATCTCCATATTTATATCAGCTTTCTTAGCTGTAGATAATAAATCCCTGAAATAGGAATAGACAGGTAGCATATGTGAATTTATATACAGTGAGTTTCATTATAAAAATGTCTGTTGTACTAAAATTTTTGTTTTTCCTTATCTTAAATTTGGCACCATGTTAAAACTGTTTTTTATCTCACATTAAAACACTCTAATTGTAATATTTCTCAATTAATTCATGAGAGTGAGTTTTTTAAAGTATACCTTCCTCTCAGATGTAGTAGAGTTAAACACTTATAGATTATAGAATTCACAATGAAAGGTGTTATTTAAATATAAGTAATGCTTTTGAAGACCTTTGTGATGCCAATAAAACATTCTCTGAAAACAACTGATTCTGATTCTAGATAATTTAAAGACTGGGCCCAGGAAGTCTCTGAAGTTAAGTTCTCTTAGAGCAACAAAGCATATGCTGTGACAAGGTATTTTGATAAAGTAACATCACTAGAAATGAAGGAAACACCAGGGCTGAATGTGTGTCAGTCAAGGATTTATTTATACAGTTGACACTCTCCAACACTGCCCTCTCTAATACCAATATAGAGAGAGGCACAGGGCCGAAACTAACCATCCTACTCAACTGAAGAGGAAATTGGGGCACAGCAAGCTCCAGTGTCTGCTGCTATTGTCTGCTCTCAGACACTCCTTCGGGTTGCCTTTGATCTCACAACTCCTCCAGTCCTGGAGCCTGCAAGTATAAATATCAATAATACAAGAGTAAGATTTCAGCACTGGAAGATCATTTGTTCTGAGCCAAAGAAGAAACTGAAGCCATGGAAGATTGGGTTACCCATCATTATTCAGGGACAGCAGCGGTTCCTGAACACCCTGGCTTCTACAACTCCCAGAAAAAGTGCAAGATGAATAGGTCTGTTCATTGGGCCTTGACACCCTAACACCTTGTGTCTTACTGCAATGGCATTCAGATTAAAAGCCCATGGATAATTACAGACACCGTCGGGGCGTCGTAGCCTCAGTTCTCCTCTCTGGCCTTTTACCCAGTTCCACAGAGGCTTTTTGGGTCAAGGTTGGTTCCCTCCTGCCTGCCTCAGCCCCCGGGCATGGCTGGCATCCAGGACAGCGCGCCGAGGTCGGTGGATGGAGACTAAGAAGCGAGAGACGGAGTGTCCTGGCAGTGGAGTGGCTCCTGCACCTCATGAGTTCTCACATCGCAGAGCCACCCTCGGAGTCAGAGCAGCAGCCCTCTCTGCCTGACCCTGTTTCGCACCCTCTCTCCATGGTCCTGGGGCGCCCGTCCAGGGTAACCTGACCTGACACCCCACATCTGGGTCTCGGGTAATGAGAGCATTCTGTGGACGGCACTAGGGATGCCACACACAGAGACAGGCTGAGGCGGGCAGGGGCCCCGGGAGCCGAGGGCAGCCGTTGGCGCCGGCTCGTGCGGTCGGGCCCCGCCGCCCGCCTCTCTCAAGGCACCGGCGTTTTGGCCAGGGCCTCGTTCTTCCTCCTCCTCCTCACACGCCGCCTCGGCTGATCTGCCATGACTCAGCGCTTCTCGCAGGCTGCCCTGCTGGGGACACCGGCTTCGCGCGGACTCCTCCCGCCGCGTCCACCCCCTCTCGCCACCCACACCCGCCCCCGAGCGCGGGGCCTTTCCCCGCGCGGCCGCCGCCACCACCGCCGCTGCCGCACTCAGCGCCGGCGCCTCAGCAGCATCCGCCGCCTGCACCGCGCGTGCCGCCCAGCGCTCCGGACCGACCCCCGCCGCCGTACCCGCACCCAGCCATGGAGCCCAAAGCCCCTCGCCGCCGCCACACCCACCAGCGCGGCTACCTGCTGACGCGGAACCCCCACCTCAACAAGGTAAATCCCGGGTGCGCCCCGGTAACCTAGCCGCCCCTCTCCTGCAGGGTCAGGCCCCTCACCCGGGGCCTCGCAACATGGCCTCGCCCCTCCGCCCGCCCACCCGAGGACGCTGCCCGGGGAGCCTGGGGGCTGCTAGATCCCTGGTGGGGACAGCACGGAGAGGGGGGACTGTGCCCTCGAGCGTGATGGTGGGGCGGTGCCCGTACCTGTGCCCCTTGGCATCCCGTTTGGGGAACAAGAAAGATGTAACTTGTCCATGATACTTTGGGGCTGCTTTCATCCAAACACAAGAGCGCAGGCAGGCAAGGCGAGGAGTATCAGGACGCGCGTGAACGGAGTGTTTTTGTGAAGGTGGCAGGCAGGCTGTCAGGCCAGCCTCAGCGTGCCACCCACTTACTGGTTCCACTCAGTGTGGCAATCGGGAGGCTGCTGTGCAGCAGAGAAGTGGCCCTGCTGGTCTGGCCTGGATCGCAGCGACCGTGCGCGGTCCAGCGCCTCTCGGTTTCTGGAGCGACACAGGTCAGAGTCTGGGAATGCGCGGTGCGTGGCTACTGCCTGCACACTTGGCACGGCCTGGTGGAGAAGCGGTGTCTTAGACACGGTCCTGGGGTAAAGCCACTTCTTTTTTTAAAAATCTTTTAAAAAAATTGGTCCTCTGAAAGTTAATTTTTTGGAGGCCTGTCCTTTAATAAAGGTGAATTCAATGGGTGTCCTGTTCAGAGACTCTTTTTTTTCCTTCAGATCGCAGTTGTATTTAATTTTTCTTCACTGGTAAAATAATGCAGACATTGGAGATCGTTCCCAAAGGGAACAATCCATCAGACTTGATCATTGTGCTTCTCTAGGTTAAGCAGTCACACTTATTTTACAGCCAGGTTGGTCTCTGGATTGTTCCTTTTGTGCCTTTTGACACACTTGTATTTATTCAGTACACTGAAAACACCATCAGTCAGCACACAGTTCTGTTTAGTTATGTTGGTTGTCTTGTTAGTAGACACCCTTTTTCATTAAGAACTGTCCTCAGGGTTTCTTTTTTTTTTCTCACTAGTCATGTTGGAGGTGATTTTTAATGGCTTAAAGACTTGTGATTTCTTTCATAACTTAACACCTAGTGTGAATTCCTGCTTTATTTATGTGGTAATAGGCAGCTTTTTCAGAACTATGATTATTTAGTACTTGTGGTCACATAGCATGAAATTTTAAAGAGTTCCTACTTATTTTTTTCTTCAAAATAAATTTAATTGCCACTTTGATTTTTTTTTCATCCTCTTTATTCTTCTGTAGGTTGAAGTCTATTTTCAGTAGAGCAAAGGTAAAATACGATATGGTAAAGTCAGTTTGTGACTTTCATGTGTTATCTGCATGCTGTAATTTATAACCAAATTATGGGGTGACAAGAAGGACCACATAGCTTGTATAACCTGTTTGATTTTCCACAAGTCAAGAGCAAGAGTGGCTGTAAAGAGGTAGTAGGTGGAACAGGTATTTTCTAAGCAAGGGTAATTATTCCTATACTGTGTTTATATCAAGGCTATATGATATTAAAATACTTTTGACTACCGTTTACCTGTGAAGATAAATATCTACTTCAGAACAATAGAGTCACAAAGATCTTCTAACACAGGTAGAAAGGTGCAGCATTAGTATGTTAAGAACACATTTTTTAATTTATAATTGAACTTTGTTATCGGCCTTATATCAAACTGGATTGAAAATCTAGTTCTGATTGGGACAGTCATCAGAGTGAACTTTCCTCCTCCTTATCAGTACTGACATTTGTGAGGCACCTCATGGAAACAACAGTTTCCTGATATGTACCACCGAAACCCTAGCTGTGGGATCTGCTAATATGCCATACACACAAGACCTCTAGGCCTTCAAGTTTGCTTAGGCTTTGATTTTATGTGTGTGATGTGTGTGCATGCGTGTGTGTGTGTGAGAGAGATAACTTGGTGCCAGAGAGACACAAATAGATCTTAATTTCCAAGGATAGCCCAGCCTGTGTGGCTGTGTTACATCTTCTTCAGTCATACTAAGAGACCTTCTGCACCATTACCTTTGGATAATTGTAACAATAATGTTTTTCTGGTTTTCTACACATTGTGATAGACTGTCCTGTCTGTAAGTATGAAAGAGATGTCGTCATTGATAAGCATTTTCTTCACATTACCTCTCTGTTATCCAAGTATTCATAGTATATTCTTTCCTATTATGTCTGCCAGGTAGGTTTACTATCTTCTGCAAATTTATCTTACACGTTACCAGATTTAGACTTCCTTTTAAAATATATTTGCTGAGTCTCTTACTTAATTCTTTCCTTTCTGTGTGCTGTTCCTGCAATTAAAACGTCGTTAGTTGATTTAATAATGATCTCTCTAGGGAAGCCTTTTCTAATGATCTTAGTCCTATTATTACTTAATCCCTCTGTTTTTATGTTTTTGTACCATATCATTTTGTATTTACTAAAATGTATATTTTCCTTTTTTTTTTCAAGGGGGAGGGTTTGTGGGTGGGGCCCTCTCCCCCAGGCTGCTGGTCTGGTTCACTCGTGAGCTAAGCAAAAGTGTGGGTGCTCACGGCATAAGCTTGTGGCTGAGTTAGGCCCAGAGGGGCGCATGGGCTGTCCTATGATCCCTGCGTGAGCAGAGCATAGGAGGTCATGCATTCGGTCCTGAGCAGCGCCCAGGCTCCTCACAAGACCCCTGCGGGCTGAGAGGAGGCGGCAGCACAGAGGAGTTCGGGCCCCCTTACGCGTGGAGGCCTGTGGGCAGCAAGCTGACATGTGCCGACAGCCGGGCCTGGCACTCCAGCCTGCCTCTGGAGAGATGTGGGGTTACTTTTCCAAGCCTAAAATGTGTATTTTCTTACTCCTTGATTTTGATTCTTATGGGGGAGGAATCACAATATGTGGTATATATTTTGTACATATGAAGTACATTATTTTGTGCACATTAAATAAATGTTTATTTAATGAGTGTATAAGCCATGCTTTTATTTCTTTTTGTCTTCAAAACATGTACAGCTCTTAAAGCAGGTAGATTTTAAAGTGGTAGTTTACATTACCCTAAGACATTTATCTTTTTTAATGTAGTTTCATGAAAGTAAATTACTGAAGTCTAAGACTCAGTTGACTCCTTATGCCATTACATTGTATAAGGAATATAGGTGAAAAAATTGCAATTTGGTGTAAGCTCGACAGTCTAATGGAATTTTAATTACAGTGCTTGCTGGATGACCTTAGAGAAGGGCTCTTTAGTCATGGTAAGATTAGCAGTAGATGTAACCTAAATTAAAAACTAAAAAACAAACCTAAGAGAAACATTGATAATAATTTGTTTGATTCTAAGCATTACTTTTTGCTTACATTCAAATGTACATCATCCCACAGCAGATTTAATCATGGCAATTGGGGAATTATGTCTACCTCACATTTAGGAGATTCAATTTTTTAAAAAAAGATTTATTTATTTATTTGAAAGGCAGAGTTACAGAGAGGCAGCAGCAGCAGAGAGAGAAAGGTCTTCCATTTGCTGGTTCACTCTCCAAATGGCTACAATGGCTGGAACTGGGAAGATCCAAAGCCAGGAGCCAGGAGCTTCTTCCAGGTCTCCCACGCTGATTCAGGGGTCTTTGGGCCATCCTTTACTGCTTTCCCAGGTCACAGCAGAGAGCTGGATTGGAAGTCAACCAGCTGGGACTAGAACTGGCGTGCATATGGCGTGCCAGCACTGCAGGCGGTAGCTTTACCTATCCATATACCACAGCACTGGCCCCAAGATTCAGTGTTTTTGTGTGAACAATCTACGCTATTTTTGAGATTTATCTTTGCCTGTCTTATATATATCTGTGTGTGTGTGTGTGTATCTAATTTGATAATCAGTGCTTATCATTTTCAAAGATACTTTCTAATTTAGATGAATTATCAGGAATTTTCATGTGACAGATAATAACTCATAATTGGCAAATAAAAGTTTTCATGTGACAATAACAATTCAAAATTAAATTCTACAAACAATAAAATCATGATTATTCTTATTTCCCAATTTATTAAATAACTGTTTCTTGATGTAATGGTAAAAAACACTAATTGACAATTCCTTCATGATTAACTTGTGCTTATATGGTTTCCATATCTTATTTATTTATTTTTAAAGATTTATGTCTTTGTTTGAAAGTCAGAGTTACACAGAAAAGGAGAGGCAGAGAGAGAGAGAAAGAGAGAGAGAGAGAGGTCTTTCATCTGTTGGTTCACTCCCCAATTGGCTGCAACGGCTGGAGCTGTGCTGATGCCAGGAGCCAGGAGCTTCCTCCAGGTCTCTCACGTGGGTGCAGGGGCCCAAGGACTTGGGCTATCTTCTACTGCTTTCCCAGGCCATAGCAGAGAGCAGCCGGGACTCAAATCGATGCCCATATAGGACGCCAACTCTGCAGGCGGTGGCTTTTCCCGCAACGCCACAGCACTGGCCCCTCCATAGCTTTAAATAATAACATGACCTATAAATAAATTCCAAAAGACATCACCTCTCAATGTTTTAGGCAATTTGATCCAGTTTAACTCAGTGATAGTATTTTGTCAAAGTTAATTTTGCTCAACATTATTAACTTTTAAATTAAAAAAATGAACTTCTGGGAAGGGCTTTTGTAACTGCTTTCTAGCAAGTTCAAGACCTGGTTGGGTGTATTGTAGGGAAAAGAGAAACAAGCCTCATGACTGTGCAGGAAAAGTACCTAATACCTCCTCTTTTTCTTCAGTGTAAGCTATCACAGAATGAATCATTCAGAAATTTCACCCACCAGTCTCTGGAGTTGCCTCAGCAATGTGAGAAACTGTTGTATTATTTAGCATGGAATCCTGCTGATTTGAAAGCCATTGTAATGGAGATGTGCTGCCTTATGCCTCCAGACCTGCTGTCTCATTGCTGCAGTTGGAACAACTGTGGTAGGATAGACCATCACAAAAACAAAATGCATGCTGTAATACAAGAAAGATGGGTTTCATTTGGATTCTTGAGACTGGTTATATGTGGAATATAGGCCATGTTGAAGAGAGGGATAGGTTTGAGATTTTTCATGTCTGTATTCTGGTTTTTCCCTAACTTTTGGTCATGTGTGGGAAAGATGATGTAATAGAATGAGCATTATAAAATTGAGCCTAGAAATGAACCCAGGTTTCAATTCCTGCAAATAGCAGATGTAGGATTTTTGATGTAGTTCTTGACTGGCTTCAGATGACTTACTGGCATTTAGTGGATTGTTAATAAATATTTGTTAAATGTAAAAGAACTGTGATAGGTGCAGATTTCTGAATTATAGCTTAATGTATGTAATATGGTATATTTTAAAACAAAGGATTATTATTATCTTAATAAATTTAGAGAATTTTTTTGTTTTTAAAAGTTTATTTGAGATACCAAGAGACAAAGAAAAGAACTCCCATCTGGTAATTCATTTCCCAAATACCTCCAATGACTAGAGCTGGGCTGGGGCCAATGTCAAGGGCCAGGTTTCCACATGGGTAGCAGGAATCAGCTTCCTGGAGCCATCACTGCTGCTTCATGGGTCTGCAATAGCAGGAAGCTAGAGTCAGGAGGCAGATCCAGGAATTGAACCCAGGGACTGTGTGTGATGTGGGACATGGGCATCTTAACTGCTATGCTTGGCGAATTGCCTGCTCCATATTTAGAGAATTTAGAACCTCAATATTTTCTCTCACACTCTGGAGATATATCTCAATCAGTCATCAACTAAACTGTTTTCAGACACTTGAGGCCTTTTAGTTTAAAGAAAAGAAGTAAAATAACATGCTTTTAAGGTTCTGTAGTTTAATTTGGTAATTTGGGAAGTTAATTATTATTATAATAATCTTCTCTAAAATATGTGCTCTAACTATTAGAGCTTCCGTACTAATATCCAGATCCTAAACCTAAAATACTGTGATTTTTTTTAGTATTCAGGTAATTGTTGATGAAGAACATTAGCACAAGTACTTGCATTTCCATACCAGTGTTTATGCTCACACTATGAATATGTCTGGAAATCTGGAGGCCAAAGGAATTCTAAAACTTTATTACAATGTTAGGGGGAGGTTACTTAAACTTTGACTATATTCAAATATGCTTAAGTCATCTATTCAGGCTCCTTGGTATTTTCGAAGTTTTTTTATTATGATACAGTATATATTTACATATATATATGTAGACGTGTATTGCTGTGGGCTAGATATGTTATTCCTATGTTAAAGTCCTAACTCCTAGTACTTCAAAATGTAACTGTTTTGGCGGTAAGTTATTTACATGATGATTAATTTAAAATGAGGTCTTTAGAATGGGCCCTGTTCCAATATGACTGTTCTTACAAGAGTGTTAGGACATGGGCACAGAGGAAAGAACTGTGAAGACCAAGGAAGAAGATGGCCATCTGCAAGTCAAGGAGAGAAGCCTCAGAATCAAACCAACCTGCTGACACCTTGATCTTGGACTTCCAGCCTTTTGTGGTACTGTGTTATAGCAGCCTTAGCAAAATACACTCATAAAACAATACGTTCACATGCTGTCTTTAGTGCACTCTGGTAGTATCTGTTCTATGTCAATCTTAAAATGTTGCTTGGGTGTCGCTCCCCGTCTTCGTGGAGGAACGACACTAAACCCTGCCTAGGCTTCATATCCGAGTCACGGCACCATTATGTCGCTCCCCGTCTTCGTGGAGGAACGACACAGGACCCTGCGTTGTTCTTTTGTCTGCTCGGCCCTCCCCGGGTTTTCTGCTGGTTCTTCCCGGGTTGGCTGCCGTCCCTTCCACCTCCGTGGAAGGGCGGTTCCCCCTGCCACATTCCCCACTTCTGCGGGGGAGCGGCACACCGCCGGCCGGCTCTCTCGGGGGCTGCACAGGTGTTCCTTCAGATAGATGTTCCCTTTAGATGTTCCTGGTGCATGTTGTCTCTCTCCTCCTTTATAGTCCTCTTATGCCAATCCCAACTCGGCTGCCCACACGCCGAGTACGCTGCTCTCCTCCAATCAGGAGCAGGATCAGCTCCTGGAGGTCATCACTCAAGTTGGCAAGAGGCAGCTGCGTAGAAGCTGTTTTCTCCTCTCCCAGCGCCATATTGTGGGAGAGCAGATGCATAGAATAAGTCTTAATTCCAGTAACTTAGTCTAGTCCGGGTTGCTCCCCACACTTGGGATTCACTAATAATCAATAGTTTAAAAAAATTCTGTCTGTTGTGCTTTCACATTCCTAGGAAGATTATTAGAGTAACTTTCTTTTCTGTGTCTTAGTGTTACATAGGGGTTTCTAGTTCACCTTGATTGTACTGGCCCAGACTCTTGTTTTTCTATCTGCATGTCAAATTGAGTTATGTTTTGAATCCATTACCATGAAACTGTGATAATGTTAATGTTCTTACTAAGAGTGGTAGCTTTGTTAGTCAGCAAATCATAAGTATTTACTTATGTGCTTAGAATCAAAATGAAATAGAAACTTGGTTCATGAGCATCCTTTTTTGTGTCTTTAAAACTTTTAGTGATTTAAGATCTTATATTCCATTGTTATATATCACAAATGCACATATAAAGTAGTAATAAGACTGAATTATTATCTAGTATATGAGGATACTTTAAAAAGTTTGTAGAAGAATGGAATTAAGCGATGCTTATTTTGGTGCAAAAATATTTTAAAATCATATCTATGAGAGGTCTTCCAAAAGCTCATGAAATGCGTACTAAGGAAACATGCATGGATTTCAAATTTGTTTTGCATCCAAATAAACTTATGCTTTAATTCCATTTCCTTGAGCTTACTGAAGTACCTTTGTGTTTGTCATATTATTACATATAGATAAAAATAACTCATCTATTAAAATTATTTCAAATTATCTCACAAAACACAAGCAAACTGCACTATTTATAAGAAACGTGGAACAACATGTTACAGAATGGTTAAAAATAAAAATGTGGGAAGATGCAAACAGCAAGAAATCAGGGTTATAAACCTAATGCATACTTCACATGAGAAAGCATTGAAGAAAACAAAGAACTCTTTGTAATGCTGAAAGATAAAATTCTGAATAAAGTTATAAAATTATGAATATGTACCAAATAACATAGACATTACAAAGGATTTTAACTGTTTTCATCACAAAAAATGGTAAGTATGTAAAGTAATGCATATGTTAATTAGCTTGATTTGGCAAGTCCATTGTGTATGCATATTTCAGAACAAAGTATTGTACATTATCAATATATACATTTTTTACTTGTCAATTAAAAATAAATTTAAAAACTTAAAAATACTATATAATGTACAAGGAGAAGTAATAGACACACTAATAGAGAACTGTAACATATGTCCCTAGTACAGGACACATTAAAGGGACAAAAAGCTATTTTCATACAGGAATTCCGTGAATTTCTCAAGAAATTTATATTTTCCAAAATCATAGTTGCTCAATCAGGAAAATGAGGAAAAAATTAGAATCAACCTTTCTGAAATAAAGCTTAATAAATAACATGGAGACATTCATTACTGATTTAGAAGAACCCAGTGATATCAAGGGAAAAAATAAGAGCTGGGAATGCTGACGTGCAGAGTCAGGGGTTATAGTTGACATTTCCTGTACCTTGACAGAAACATGTAGGTAAGAAGCAGTATAGATCTACTCAGTTTTGCTTTTCACCATTGCAAACTTCTGATAATGTCTGTCTTTCAGTATGTGTTAAGACTGTTTACACTTACTGTAATTATTATGTTTGGATTTCTGTCTACTGTTTTATTAGGCCTCTGTTCTCTCTGTTTTTCATTACTTTACTTTTCCTCTCCCACTTGGTTTTATATTATTTGAATGTTTTTATTATTCCATTTAGGCTTATTTATTGCATTTTGATGATATTTGTGTAGTCATTTTCTAGCACTTGCTTTGGTGATTATAATTTTTTTTGGTGATTATAATACCTAACTGTTCACAGTCTGCTTAAAATTAACCATCTTAACACTTTAATTGAAATGGAGAGACTCTATCATAATTTAGGTCTCTTTACTTATCTCTGTTATATGTATTTAAAATTTTTGATGTAATAATTCAATGTTTATAACTTTCAACATACACATTTTAGAAAGGGTAATCTATTATAGTTAGCAAATACTTAGCATTTCTGTCATTCTTCTTTCATTTATGATATTCCAAATTTGCCTCAGTATCATTTCCTTTCCATCTAAAGGATTTGCTTTAGCACTTCTTATGGAGCAGATTTGCTGCAGGCCAATTGTCTTAGTTTTTCTTCCTTTGAGAATGTCTTTATTTCACCTTCATTTCAGAAGGACATTTTCACTGGGTATAGAATTCTGGGTGGACTATTCTTTCCTTCAGCACTTTAAACATGCCATTCATCTTCCTCCTGGCCTCTCATGTTCCCATGAGAGGAAATGTGCCTTGAGATGGAATGAGAAATGTGCATTCATTCAAGTAATTATATATGTGTATTACATCATTGGGTATTTTAATGGCGTTTTCTTTGTTCTTAGTTTTCAGGGGTTTTTAAGTTTATCTTCTTGGGGTTTGCTGAGATTCTTGAGTTTGTAAGTTATATTTGTCATCTGTAATAAGTTTTCAGCCCTTATTCTTCCAAATATTTTTTAAAGATTTATTTATTTATTTGAGAGGTAGAGTTACAGACAGTGAGAGGGAGAGACAGAAAAGTTTTCCATCCTCTGGTTCACTCCCCAAATGGCTGCAACAGCCAGAGCTATGCTGATCTGAAGCCAGGAGCCAGGAGCTTCTTTTGGGTCTTCCACATGAGTTCAGGGGCCCAAAGACTTGGGCCATCTTCTACTGCTTTGCCAGGCCATAGCAGAGAGCTGGATTGGAAGAGGAGCAGTGGTATTAGAACTGGCGCCCATATGTAATGCTGGCACCACAGGCAGAGACTTAACCCACTGCGCCACAACATCCACCCCAAATATTTTTTTCTTTCTTTTCTGCTTCTGAGAATCTGATAATATAAATGTTGGGCTTTTAATTTTCTCTATTGTTTAAATTGGGTAATTTCTTTTAAAATTTTTCTTTTTTTATTTAATAAATATAAATTTTTAAAGTACAACTTTTGGATTATAGGATCTTTTCCCCCCCATAACCTCCCTCCCACCTGCAACCATCCCATCTCCCACGCCCTCTTCCATCCCATTCACATCAAAATTCATTTTTAATTATCTTTATATACAGATGATCAATTTAGTATATACTAAGTAAAGATTTCAACAGTTTGCACCCATACAGAAAGACAAAGTATAAAGTATTGTTTAAGTACTAGTCATACCATTAAATCACATAGTACAACACATTAAGGACAGAGAGAGATCCTACATGGGGAGAAAGTGCACAGTGACTCCTGTTGTTGATTTAACAATTGACACTCTTATTTATGGCATCAGTAATCACCTGAGGCTCTTGTCATGAGTTGCTAAGGCTATGGAAGCCTCTTGAGTTTGCCAACTCAAATCTTATTTAGACAAGGTCATAGTCAAAGTGGAAGTTGTCTCTTCTCCCTTCAGAGAAAGGTACCTCCTTCTTTGATGGCCCGTTCTTTCTGCTGAGATCTCACTCACAGAGATCTTTCATTAGTTTTTTTTTTTTTTTTCCCCCAGAATGTCTTGGCTTTCCATGCCTGAAATACTCTCATGGGCTTTTCAGCTGGACCACATGCCTTAAGGGCTGATTCTGAGGCAGAGTGCTGTTTAGGACATCTGCCATTCTATGGGTCTGCTGTGTATCCCACTTCCCATGTTGGATCGTTCTCTCCTTTTTAATTTTATCAGTTAGTATTACCAGACACTAGTCTTGTTTATGTGATCCCTTGGACTCTTAATCCTGTCATTATGATCAATTATGAACTGAAACTGATCCCTTTGACTAGTGAATGTTATTGGTACATGCCACCTTGATGGGATTGAATTGGAATCCCCTGGCACGTTTCTAACTCTACCATTTGGGGCAAGTCCGATTGAGCTTGTGCCGAACTGTACATCTCCTCCCTCTCTTATTCCCACTCTTATATTTAACAGGGATCACTTTTCAGTTAAATTTAAACACCTAAGAATAATTGTGTGTTAATTAAAGAGTTCAACCAATAGTATTAAGTAGAACAAAAAGAATACTAAAAGGGATAAAGTATTAAATTGTTCCTCAACAGTCAGGGCAAGGGCTGATCATGTCACTGTTTCTCATAGTGTCCATTTCACTTCAACAGTTTTCCTTTTAGGTGCTCGGTTAGTTGTGAAGTGCCCAGCCATTTGTTCAAACATTGTTCTGGAAGTGTCTATAAAGGTGTTCCTGCATTTGGATTGAATAAAGATGATGCGCCTTCCTAATGTGGGTGGGCCTCATCTAATCAGTTGGAGACCTGAATAGAAAAAATAGAAAAAAAAGGGTTGAATAAGAATAAGCCTGACTGCCTTTGATCTGGGACATTTTTTAACCCGTTTTTGAACTTGAACTGAAAGATGAACTCTTCTTGGGTTTTACACCCACTGGCTCTTAGATTGAACTACACCATTGACTCTCCTAGGTCTCCAACTTGCTAATAGAGGATCTTGGGACTTGTCAGCCTCCATTATCATGTGGTTTAATTATAACATTTCTCATATAATCTCTATACAAATATGTGGTTCTGTTTCTCTGGAAAATTCTGACCAATACAGTGAACTTCACAGCCTCCCATATACCACTTGTAAAAGGAGAATAAACATTTCTGAAAACCCTGATATGGGTTTCTTGCTTTAGCAAGAAAGCCATCTTGTGGCGTTTCTGGGAATATCATCCTGAGGTATATGTTCCTTGTGAAACTGAAGCAGAGTTCTTGGAGATGATATTTAACATGCTTTGTGCCAGAGGGACCTTTGGAAATTTGGTGAAGTTTCTGGACTCCTTAAATTATTTTAAATAAATAGTACATATAATGTTACAAAGGAAACCAATTACAACAGAACATAGATAATAAAATGTTAAAAATAAATGTGTATTATTAGATACATTTTTCTTTATTAAAGACATTTATAAAAAATTAAGCATGGGCATTTAAAGAAAAATTTTAATAAGAAGGCTATCAAAACTACATGCCTCTTAATATTATTTAAAAAAACCTTATGGGGTACTTAAAATTAATCAGTATAGATGTAATGATGAATTTAAATGGTATTTCAAGATATATGCCCCAAATGCAATGACATAAAATATTTTTTGTTTTTACTATTACAAAGATACAAGAACTACTTACTAACATTTCTCATGCTTCTTGCCTTAATGGGAGGAAAAACTGAGTTTCACAGAGTTGGTGAGAAAGAGCTGGCACTCTGGCATAGCAGATAAAAACCACCACCTGCAGTGCCTGCATCCCATATGGGTGCCAGTTCAAGTCCCAGTTGCTCTACTTCTTTTTTTTTTTTTTTTTTTTGACAGGCAGAGTTAGACAGAGAGAGAGAGAGAGAGAGAAAGGTCTTCCTTCTGTTGGATCATCCCCAAAATGGCCACTATGGCCGGCGCACTGTGCTGATCTGAAGCCAGGAGCCAGGTGCTTCCTCCTGGTCTCCCAAGCAGGTGTAGGGCCCAAGCACTTGGGCCATCTCCACTGCCTTTCTGGGCCACAGCAGAGAGCTGGCCTGGAAGAGGAGCAACCAGGACAGAACCAGCGCCCCAACCAGGAATAGAACCCGGGGTGCCGGTGCCGCAGGCGGAGGATTAGCCTAGTGATCCACAGCGCCGACCCCAGTTGCTCTACTTCTGATCAGCTCCCTGTTAATGTGTCTGGGAAAGCAGTGGAAGATGGTCCAAATTGTTGGGCCCTGTACCCATGTGAGAGACTTGGATGAAGCTTCTGGCTCCTGGCTTTGGCCTGGCCCAACTCTGGCTGTTGAGGCCATTTGGGAAATAAACCAGCAGATGGAAGACCTCTCTGTCTCTCTGCCTCTGCCTTCCCCTCTTTAAAATAAATTTTTTTGTAAACATTTATTTATTTATTTGAGAGGTAGAGTTACAGAGTGGGGGGGTGGGAGAGAGACAAAGCAGTCTTCCATCCACTAGTTCACTCCCCAGATGGCCAGAGCTGGGCTGATCTGATCTGAAGACAGGAGCTTCCTCTAGGTCTCCACGTGGGTGCAGGGGCCCAAGGATCTAGGCCATCCTCCACCACTTTCTCAGACCATAGTAGGAGAGCTGGATCGGAAGTGGAGCTGCTGGGACTTGAACTGGTGCCCACATGGGATGCTGGCACTGCAGGCGGCAGCCTTATCTGTTATGCCACAGTACAGGCCCCATAAATAAATCTTAAAAAAAAAAAAGTAAGCTGCTGATTTTCAGAGCACTTTTCTTTGAAAAATAAAAAAGAGAAAGAGGACCAAATTCAAGGACTGTTTTAATTGTTCATAATTTTCTTGAGGGTCTGTGATTAGGTCCTTGACCCTTAGACTGAGAGCATCTGACAGGGAGGAAAATTGGTTCTTGACAAAAAGTATTGACTTGGGTCTCTTATAACTGATTTTTAAAGACTTTCTGACAATGCCAGGATGTGAAGAATTCTTGTAGAAGTCAGTAGTTGGTTAATGCTTGCAAATCTAGTGACTTCATTTTTCCAAAAATATATTTATTTCCTTGACAGGTAAAGCTACAGAGAGAGAGAGAGAGAGAGGTCTTCCATCCACTGATTTGCTCTCCAAATAGCTGCAATGGTCAGGGCTGGACCAGGCCAAAGCCGAGTCAGGAGCTTCACGTGGGTCTGTCATGTGGGTAGCATAGGCTCAAGTACATGGGCCACCTTCTGCTGCTTTCCAGCACATTAACAGGGAGCTTGGATTGGAAGTGGAACAGCCAAAACAAGAACTGGCACCCATAAGGGATGATGACATTGAAAATGATGGCTTAGCTCATTATGTCACAATGTCGGCCCCAACTTCATTTATGTTTATTTATTTATTTTAAAGATTTATTTTACTTTATGTTTCATTAATTAGGGGATTCCTTTAACTTCCCGGTTTACAGGGTTTTCTCTGTGTGTGTGTGTGTATGTGTATATATGTGTGTGTGTATATATGTGTGTGTGTGTGTGTGTATATGTATATATATAATAGCAGGGTCAAGCATTTGGTGGCGTGGTTAAGACTCTGGGAGGCCTGTATCATATATCAGAGTGCCTGGGTCTTATGCCTGCCCTGGGTTCCTGATCCCAGCTTCCTGCTTATGTGCACCCTGGGAGGCAGGTGGTGCCTCCCGTAGCTGGGTTTCCACCACCCACACAGGAGTGCTGGATTGAGTTCCCAGGTCCCAGCATTACCCTGGGTCAAGCCTGGCTACTGTGGGCATGGGGGCAGTAACCAGTGCCCTCAGTGATCTGTCTCTCTCTTTAAAATAAAAAAAAAAAAGGAGGTAGTTAATGTTCTTTAAGAAAAACTCATAATGGGTACTAGATTTTATCAAATGATTTTTCTACAGCTATTATGGTGAGACTATGAATTACACTAAGAGAGTTTGAATTTGAATCACCCTGGCAATCCTGAAACAAACCCAATCTGGTACTGTATTCAGATACCACACTCATATTCAGATTCCTATTTGTTCACGGCATCCACTACACTGGCGGTTTCACCTTTATCTTCCTGACCTCGTCTGGGCCTGGCACTCATAAAATGAGCTAGGACTTTCTCGTTCTTTCTGCCTGCTTGCAGACGTGGTCAGACTGGAAGGAGCTGTTCGTTGTATGACAGAACTTGATTGGCTCCTGGTTTGAAGGAACTCATCTGTAAAAACCCTTCTCCTTTTTTGTTTTCCCTTTGCTCCTGTTTTTGATGGACCCAGGTCTGTTCTGTTCTACTTGGGTCCGTGCTGTCGGTCACATGTTCCTAGCAAAGTGCTCACTTCCTACAAATTCTCAAGTGACAAGGATAACCTTACCCAAATTCTCCCTTTTAAAAAATGGTTCTTGTTTCTTTCGCTATGTCCCCTTGCTCATTCCAAACATTGTAGGAGCAAAAGTACTTGGGCCATCTTCTGCTGCTTTTCCAGGCCATTAGCAGAGACTTAGATCAGAAGTGGAGCAGCTGGAACATGAACCAGCACCTATATGGGATGCCAGTGTCGCAGGCAGCAGCTTTACCCACTATGACACATTGCTGGCACTCCAGTGTGTGAATTTACCTTAGTCATTTTATCCATTCACTACTTAAAGGACATTGGGTCATTCGGTTTTTTTGTGTGTGTGATTATTTCTTTTTACTTGTTTGCTTTTTAAAGCCTTCCTTTCAGTTTTTTCCTTTTCTTCTTCAAAACATACAACTATGTATAGTTATAACAAATTATTAATTAATTCAATACATTTTTGTTGATTGCCTACGATGTATAGATATTCTAGGCACAAGGGATACAAAATACATATTTTTCTCCCTAATTTGACTGTTACTTCAGACATTTACATTAGTAAATTCTGTTACCATAATGAATTATAATCCATAACACAGATTATCTGCCTTCAAGATTTTTGTAATCTAGATGAGTTTTCTTTTTGCAGCTCAACTTGATTTACTTTAGTTTCTCTTCAGGGAAAAAAAAAGTTAAACTCCTGAAAATCATTTGGGAACATTAAAGGTGGTTAGTGCAGAATACAGAATATACTTGATCTGGTTTTTGGTAATAATTTCTGATAAATTATTCAGGGCAGATTTTCTTTTGCAGTTCTGTACAAAGTTCTAATGTAAGCCCCTTGTGCTAGGAGTTTTATTTTCATTGGTGTTTCATAGTCTCAATTTTCTCAAAATAGATAGCCATAGATTAATGAGTAGAGTCCAGAAGAATCTTTGTCCTGTTTGTGCCCTCGGCAGTGAAACATCTTACCACTCTGCTATTGAGGGATCTGGTACAAAGGCTTTTTTACAGGAGTAGTATGGAAAGTAAAAGAAAAGAAGAAAAACCTGGGTTGGCTTTCAGGGAATTAGAATTACAGGTGGTCTGGAAACCTAATATATGTATGGATAGTTAATCTTTTCAACTGCATGAAAGACTTGGTAGAAATCAAGTGAAAGTGAGAATATGCATTTATACTTTGCATTCATTATCCTTTGTTGGATAGGCCCTGCAGGATTAAGCTGAGGTAGTAAATCTTTGAAACATTCTTTGAAAAGTTCTTTGAAATGTTTCACTGTCAAGTTTCAGATATTATTGACCTATTTATAAATTTCTATAAAATGTATCACTATGAAAATGCTGTTAATATGAAAAAGAACAGCTGTGGTATAACTGAAACCATATTATATGTTTTTACATTTTCAGAGATTTTAATACTTAAGTTTATTTTATATTTATACTTTATATTTATACTTATTTTAAACTTAAGTATTTTAAACTCGTAAGATGTAATAATATGAGAATATGTCAAAAAAAGTTCATTGAAAATTGAATTAAGGGTGTTTATTTTGGTGCAGAATTTTTGAAATCCACGCATACATGGGTTCAAAAAGTTTACAGAAATGCTTATTATGAAAGTTATGCATATATTTCAGGGATTTTTACAGCAAAATAAACACGTTTTTTAGAAAAAATTTTTTTTATTCTTTTTTTTTTTATACTTTTATTTAATGCATATAAATTTCCAAAGTACGACTTATGGATTACAATGGCTTCCTCCCCATACCGTCCCTCCCACCCACAACCCTCCCCTCTCCCACTCCCTCTCCCCTTCCATTCACATCAAGATTCATTTTTGATTATCTTAATATACAGAAGATCAGCTTAGTATACATCAAGTATGGATTTCAACAGTTTGCTCCCACACAGAAACATAAAGTGAAAAATAATAGATGATTTTTTTTAAATGATGATGAAATCAGAGCAGACCTATTGTCATGTTTAATCCCAGTAAGAGTCAAGTTGGGAATTGATAATTTCTTTTTTTTTTTTTTTTTTTTTTTTACAGAGGATCAGTTTAGTATGCATTAAGTAAGGATTTCAACAGTTTGCACCCCCATAGAAACACAAAGTGAAATATATTGTTTGAGTACTCGTTATAGCATTAAATCTCAATGTACAGCACATTAAGGATAGAAATCCTACATGAGGAGTAAGTGCACAGTGACTCCTGTTGTTGACTTTACCAATTGACACTCCTGTCTATGGCATCAGTAATCTCCCTATGCTCCAGTCATGAGTTTCCAAGGCTATGGAAGCCCTCTGAGTTCTCCGACTCTTATCTTGTTTAGACAAGGTCATAGTCAAAGTGGAGGTTCTCTCCTCCCTTCAGAGAAAGGTACCTCCTTCTTTGATGACCTGTTCTTTCCACTGGGATCTCACTCGCAGAGATCTTTTGCCAGAGTGTCTTGGCTTTCCATGCCTGAAATACTCTCATGAGCTTTTCAGCCAGATCCGAATGCCTTTAGGGCTGATTCTGAGGCCAGAGTGCTATTCAGGACATCTGCCATTCTATGAGTCTGCTGAGCATCTCACTTCCCATGTTGGATCACTTTTGAGAGACAAAGAGCTTCTCTGCTGCTGCTTTGCTTCCCCAAATGCCTGCAAACCTGGAATGCACCCAATCCAGTTCTCCCACATGGGTGGCAGGGGCGCAATCACTTGAACTGTTATCTCCTGCCATCCAGGGTCCTCATTAGAAGGAATGGGAACTGGAAGCACAGCTGGTACTTGAACCAGTGCATTCTGGTAAGGGATGGTCATAGCTTAGCCGCCAGACCAATTGTCCATCTCTAAACTTATCTTCTAGTTCCATTTCTCTATGAAACTTTTCTTTTTTTTTAACTTTTATTTAGTAAATATAAATTTCCAAAGTACAGTTTATGGATTACAATGGCTTTCTCCCCCGCATAGCTTCCCTCCCACTCGCACCCCTCCCATCTCCCACTCCCTCTCCCATTCCATTCACATCAAGATTCATTTTCAATTCTCTTTATATACAGAAGATTGATTCAGTATATATTAAGTAAAGATTTCAACAGTTTGCACCCACACAGAAACACAAAGTGTAAAATACTGTTTCAGTACTAGTTATAGCATTACTTCCCATTGACAACACATTAAGGACAGATTCCACATGAGGAGTAAATATACAGTGACTCCTGTTGTTGACTTAACAATTTGACACTCTTGTTTATGGCGTCAGTAATCTCCCTAGGCTCATGAATCTTTTCTTAAAAAAAGATTTATTTATTGTTTTGAAAGTCAGAATTACAGAGAGAGAGAGAGAGAGAGAGAGAAACACACAGAGAGAAACAGAGAGATCTTCCATAGAATGAATTACTCTCCAAATGGTCGTCGCAAAAGCCAGAGCTGGGCCTGGCCGAAGCCAGGAGCCAGGGTTTCCCATGTTGGTGCAGGGGCCCAAGCACTGGAGCCACCCTCTGCTGCCTTCCCAGGCATATCCAAAGGAAGCTGAATTGAAAGTGGAGCAGCTGGCACTAGAACTGGCACCCATATGGGATGCCAGCACTGCAGATGGCAGCTTAGCCTGCTGCGCCACAGTGCTGGCCCTCATGGATCTCCGTTTAAAAATTTATTTGTTTATCTGAAAGAGTTACAAAGAGAGAGCGAGAGAGATCGTCCATATGCTGGTTCACTCCCCAGATGGCCACGATGGCCAGGGCTGGTCCAGGCTGAAGCCAGGAGCTTTGTATGGGTCTCCCACATGAGTGACAGTTGCCCAGGTGCTTAGATCATCTTCCACTGCTTTTCCCAGGTCAGTAGCAGGGAGCTGGATCAGAAGTGGAGCAGTGGGAACATGAATCAGCACCCATCTGGGATGCTGGCATCCCAGGCAGTGACTTTACTCACTGTGCCACAATCTCCAACCCCTTTCCGTGAATTTTTTGAAGTGACCTTGTAAAATGTGAAAGAATCATAGGACCATTTATTTCCCCAATCTTAGGGCTGTAGCTTCTTGTAGTTTCCCAGATTTTTAAGCCCTATGGATTGTGTGTGTGTGTGTGTGTGTGTGTGTGTGTGTGTTTAAAGGGTTGAATTAAGCGTTTTAATATGTCTTGAAAGTTTGGGCTAACGGTAGATGGGAATTGTAGCTACCAAACATCAAAGAACATTGAAAGATTTCCAGATGGCATCATAACTTACATGGCATAAGATTGGAGGACCTGTTAGATTCCATGAATTAATTTCAGACCCAGACACTGGAAAATTTATATAAAAAAGACTGGCTAATTATAGTAATACATGTTTGCTAAGTGACATTAAGTGAATGAAGAAGCATATGTTAGTATTTTTGACGTGTTTGCAAGACTTATTCTCAGAATGTTGATATTTTAATTGTTTTTGCAGGTAGATTGTCAAGGCAGGGTATTCAGAAACCTGCTTCATGAGTATTATATAGTATTATATGTATTTGAAACATTAATATTAACCTTTCTCCCTTCACTTGTCATTGTCTAGTCAGAGAAAAATCTTTTGAGTTTCTTTTTTTTTAAATGTATTATTGTGTATAATTTTGTTGAATTCCAAAGAGTTATATCATGTGATCTTATTCATTTATTTAATGTAAAGGTGCAGAGAGGGGAGGAGAAAGAGAGAGGAAGAAAAGGAGGAGGAGGAAGGGGGGGAGAGGAGAGTTAAAAGGGTTGTTTAACTTGTGCCACTGTGCCTGCCGACACATTATTTTAAATGCTATGTCTTCCCAGTTACATCTTAAACAAGTGAGTATATTTTCTGTTTTGTAGATTTTTTTGCATATATATCCCTTTCTAGCAGCTTTAAATTTTAAAAGTAATTTTATCAGAGTGAATGTGCAAGTCAATTTCCTGAGCAGTGGAGTAACAGCTTTTAAAAAATTTTAATGCATCTCTAAAACTGAATATTTAACATATTCTATTTTCTGTGTGAGATAACATTGAGTTCTAATTGTGTTGGACTCTGTTCTAAGTACTAAGAAGAAAGCCATAAAAAATACAGATAAAATTCCCTAACTTCATGGAGCTTGTATTTTTGTGGGGGGAAAGAGACTATAAATGAAAAAGTAAATGGCAGGCAAAGTCTTCAGGCAAGACTGCAAGTGTCTTCTAGTGCCAACTGCACCTCCTAAGTAAAACACTGACAGAGTGTACTGGTTTTGAGATATCTAGGAGAGGGTGACTGGGCCAGACGTAGTTGGACACACTAAATCATCCTCTTGGAAAAGGGTCATCCTGCTGCTGTCCACTCATATAGAACATACTGGAATTTCAGAGGATCTCCTAGTTGAGCATGTAACAATGGCAACTTGTGCAGCCATGAGAATAGCTGCTAATGGAGAAAACATCTTGTAACTAGAGACCAGCTGTACTGATAGCACTTGCAGTCCTTGTGAGAATTCAAGTTTGTGTACCTCCTCTTGCACTGCAAGTTCTGAGGCCCTTGGTCCCAGCTGTCTCTTGCAGTCCCCTCACAGATATGCACTAGGGTTTCAGTCAGTGACCAAAAGTATTTGTCTCTTTTCTGTCTGTTTTTCTGACATAGAAGGCTATTTAAACATAAGCCCATGCCTGGTGCTATGGCTCACTTGGCTAATCCTCTGCCTGTGGTGCCCACACTCTGGGTTCTAGTCCCTGTTGGGGCGCTGGATTCTGTCCCGGTTGCTCCTCTTCCAGTCCAGCTCTCTGCTGTGGCCCAGGAGTGCAGTGGAGGATGGCCCAAGTGCTTGGGTCCCTGCACTTGCATGGGAGACCGGGAGGAGGCACCCGACTCCTGGCTTCGGATTGCCATATCAGGAGAGTGAACCAACAGAGGGAAGACCTTTCTCTCTGTCTCTTTCTCACTGTCTGTAACTCTATCTGTCAAATAAAAAAAAAAAAAATAAGCCTTTACACCAGTGGCATGAATTAATGGGCCTGTCCCTATAAAAAATTAGATGAAAAAGTTGTTCATTGACCTCGTTAGCAAACATGTTCATACCTCCTCAGTCAGAATCAGTCAAAGTTACAGTCTGTAACTCTACTTGTCAAATAAATAAAAAAACAGAAAGAAAAAGAAAAATTCCTTCCCAAGTTTGTTACCAGACAGGGGAGTCCTGCTGGTGCTGGGGCCTGACCCTCTAATGCCATCACCTTTGGGGATTTCCGTGTACCATTTGGAGGGAGGGCACAAACATTTGGACCATAAAAACGAACCGCAGTCACAGTCTGGTCCTCTTGGGCTTCAGTATTTCCAATGGGAGTGCTTACCAGGAGGACTCTATCTCAATCTACTCGGTCCTTTTCTTCCATTGATGACAATAAGGGTTCTCTGATGTTACTTCTAGATTATATCCCAGCAGATCTCTCAGAACCCTGATGGTTTTGTTCATGAATCCATAATTTCTGTTTTCATTTTTTTTACCGTTCTTGAGCTCTATAGTAATTTATTACTGTTTAACAAAATCAGTGTCCATAAGACTAATAATAGGGCCAAAATGACACACTAGGTGAGTCTGAAAAAGCTTTGGACAGGAAGGAACATTGGAGGTAAGGCTTGAAGAACAGAAAAGGAAGACGATTCTTTCTTGACCATGGTATTGTGGAAGAATAAAAGGATCTGGTGTGTCCAGGCAATAGTAAGAAGTTTTATGTAGGTAGGAATGCATGAGGATAGTAGGAGATGACTCGGGAGGGGACTGTTGGAGCTGCTACCTCAGAATCACGTAAGGCATTTCCTGAACTGTTTTAGAGATGGAAGCACAGGAAGTCACTGGTGACCTTACTTAACATTCATGATTTTAAAGTCTCTCAAAATTCTATTTATTTTTATATTTATTGACACTAAAATAATTATATCCTCTTTCATTTGTGTTTCTTAAACTAGTTTCCTACCATCTGTTCTCTAGTTTTGTTTTGACAATACCTGAGTGACACAGCTCTGAATATATTATGATATTCTAAATTTTATAGAAAAGAAAAATGAGATATGGAGAGCTTACATGACCTACACAGCCACATGGCCATGTTTAGAGTTACTCAAGATATTCTTTTTTTTTTTTTTTTAAGATATTATTGATTTATTTGGAAGAGTTAGAGAGAGAGGGAAAGAGGGAGTGATCTTCCATCTGTTGATTACTCTTCAGATGGCCACAATAGCCAGTGCTGGGTAAAGCCAAAGCCAGGAGCAAGGAGCTTCATCTGGAGCATCTTCTATTTTAATTTGGTTTGTCTTCCACTGTTTTTCTCATACCATTAGTAGGGAGTTGGATTGGAAGTAGAGCAGCAAGGATTCAAACTGGTGCCCATATAGAATGCCGGTGTTGCAGGCTGGGGCCTGGTATGCCACAATACCAGCCCCAAGATCTTCTGGTTTTTAACTCTGTATCCTTGTTATATTTGTGTGTATGTATATTTGTATACTAATACAAATGTGTGTATATGTTTCATGTCTTTTTGTTTCCCTCAAATTATTGTGTTTTCCTTTTCTCCATAGGACTTGGCTTTTACCCTGCAAGAAAGACAGCAGTTGAATATTCATGGATTGTTGCCACCTAGCTTCATCAATCAGGAGATCCAGGTCCTTAGAGTAGTTAAGAATTTTGAGCGTCTGAACTCTGACTTTGACAGGTAACATATTCCTAAGAGTGATTTTTGTATTTTTCTTATGCAATTGTCTAGTTTGTTAATTTTTATGAAAAAGTTAAAAATATTTAATGCTTTGGAAAAGGTAATCTAATTAGAAGAAAGTTTGCCTATAAATACAATGAGTTTTTTTTTTTTTTTTAAGTTATCCCTTTTAGGAACATTTGAATGAATTAAAATTCTATTTTCTAAATTGTATCCTCAGAGACTATTTTTCTCTTACAAAATTATTTTTGTAAGGGTAAATTATCAGGAAATGACATACTAAAAGATCAAAACAGACGGAAATTATGTTTGGTCAGACTTTAAGCACATTGTAGGAGATAGCACACTTTTTCAGCCTTCAAGCTTTAGAATTCAGCTTTTGAGTTTGTACAAAAATTAAAATGACACTTTCCCCTACCTTTGGAATTAGGTAACTCTATGTTGGAGTTCTGTCTATCCCACCAGCAGTGGGTCCAGGAACAAATTGCTTTGACCACTGCCATGGGCTTTGTATCTGCTTTTGTGTCTGTCCCTTTTTATTAAGCTGCTAAACCTCTGTATATCTCAGCTTTAAAAATCTGTGGGTTTGGAAATAATAGTGATTTGAAAATATTACGGGAGTTAAAAGAGCTAGCTAACCCAGTACTTATTAAGTATTGGTATTAATCAGAGTACTCTAAAGGAAAAAACCAACAGTGATTGTGTCTGTGTGTGTTTATGTGTCTGTGCTTTACGCATCTAACATCTTCAGGTAGGCTGGCAAGTTGGAGATACAAGGAAGAGTTGCATTTTATGTTTAAGGGCAGTGTACTGGCAGGATTCCTTTTTGCTGGAAGGGAAATCAATCTTTGTTGTATTAAAGCCTTCACCTGATTGGATGAGGCCCACTCACATTATGGAGGATAACCTAATTTGCTCACTCTACCAGTTGAAATGTCCATCTCATCAAAACCACCTTTGAATAAAGGTCCAGAATGTTATCTGATCAAATATTGTAACATCCTGTTACAGATTCTCCCACAATTGAAATCTGATCTCTGATGTGATAATATTAGGGATTGGGGCCTTGGTAGGTGATTAGGTTGTGAGCATGAAGCTCTCATGAATCAGATCACTGTTCTTCTAAGAGGAGCCCACGGAACTGTCTCCATTTTCTGTCACGTCTGTCTAATGAGAAGTCAGCCTTGGGCTAGAAGAGGGCCCTCACTCATGCTGGCCTCAGCCTTCAGAACTGTGAGAAATTTCTGCTGTTAATAAGGTACCAAGTTTATGGTATTTTGTTATTATAACCAAGGTGACCAAGACATTATCCCAACAAGTTAACAGAAAAAAAATTGGCCATCACAAATTTAAATATTGTCAACATGGTACCTTCTATAGTAGGAATGTTTGTGTGTACCCACCCAGATTCATATGTTGAAAGTAAGAAATGAGGAACTTTATAGGGTGATTAGATCATGAATGAGATTATTACCCTTATAAAAGGAATCTCACAGAGCTGCCTTGGCTATGTGAGGACACTGAATGTCTATGAGAAAGGAGTCCTTATCAGACACTGAATCTGCTAGTACCTTGTTTTTAGACTAACTTCCAGAACTGTAAGAAATAAATTCTATTCACTATAAGCTACCTAGGATATGATATTTTGTTATATTAACCCTAATGGACTGTGATGTCCCCCTTAAATAACTCTTTAAAATACCTGTAATCTCAGAATAAGAACAGTAACACAGTCAAAAGTCCACTTAATGTGATATAACTGTCCTGCATATAACCCAGATGTACTAACCCTATTTACAGAAGAGGATGTAAAATCCTTGGATGATGTTGTCTCTTTTCCTGGATATCCTTTAACTTAAGCACTATCATGTAAACTCGGTAATACTAAAATACTATGATAAAAAGTTGGTACTTTTATATTATCTGATACATTGATGAGAGGGAAGACAATCATGACATTTGTGCATGTGTACATGTGCACACACACACACACACAAGAAAAAAAGGAAGAAATACACCTGATAATTAACAATTTTATTTCTGTTATTGGTTATGTGGTTAAGGCTGTTTTAATAACTCCATTTTTCCACAACCCATTCCATATTCTCTTTGTTTTCAGCAAGCACCTCAGCTGGTTGTGGTTCTTTACCTGGTGGAGGTGATCAAATTTTTTATTCTAAATAATCTGATCCATTAGTAATTCTGCCCCAGTTGGGTTAAAATTTCCATTAGCTTTATTCACAAGGCATGGTAAAAGGAATAGACACCCCGAGGGGTCTCTGGTATCCCAGAAATAGTCTTCCTCACTTCTGTTGCATGTAGCACTGCACATTGCCCTCGCTGGTCCTAGTCAATCCCTTCCAGACAGCACAATAACTCATTTATTTTTTTTTCTTTGATGATTTATTTCTTTTTTTAACTTTTATTTAGTAAATATAAATTTCCAAAGTACAGTTTATGGATTACAATGGCTTTCCCGCCCCTTTAATTTCCCTCCCACTCGCACCCCTCCCATCTCCCACTCCCTCTCCCATTCCATTCACATCAAGATTCATTTTCAATTCTCTTTATATACAGAAGATCGATTTAGTATATATTAAGTAAAGATTTCATCAGTTTGCACCCATACAGAAAGACAAAGTGTAAAATACTGTTTCAGTACTACTTATAGCATTACTTCACATTGGACAACACATGAAGGACAGATCCACATGAGAAGTAAGTACGCAGTGATTCCTGTTGTTGACTTAACAATTTGACACTCTTGTTTATGGCGTCAATAATCTCCCTAAGCTTTAGTCGTGAGTTGCCAAGGATATGGAAGCCTTTTGAGTTCACCGACTTCGATCTTATTCAACAGGGTCATAGTCAAAGTGGAAGTTCTCTCCTCCCTTCAGAGAAAGGTACCTCCTTCTTTGATGGCCCCATTTTTTCTACAGGGATCTCACAGAGATCTTTCATTTAGTTCTTCTTTTTTTTTTTTCCAGAGTGTCTTGGGTTTCCATGCCTAAAATATTCTCATGGGCTCTTCAGCCATATCAGAATGCCTTAAGGGCTGATTCTGAGGCCAGAGTGCTGTTTAGGACATCTGCCATTCCACGAGTCTGCTGTGTATCCCGCTTCCCATGTTGGATCTTTCTCTCCCTTTTTGATTCTATCAGTATTAGCAGACACTAGTCTTGTTTGTGTGATCCCTTTGACTCTTAGACCTATCAGTGTGATCAATTGTGAACAGAAATTGATCACTTGGACTAGTGAGATGGCATTGGTACCTGCCACCTTGATGGGATTGTACTGGAATCCCCTGGCACGTTTCTAACTCCACCATTTGGGGCAAGTTCGATTGAGCATGTCCTAAATTGTACATCTCCCACCCTCTCTTATCCCCACTCTTATATTTAACAGGGATCACTTTTCTGTTAAAATTTAAACACCTAAGAATAATTGTGTGTTAATTACAGAGTTGAACCATTAGTACTAGAACAAAAAAAATGGATAAAGTATTACATTGTACATCAACAGTCAGGACAAGGGCTGATCAAGTCACTGTTTCTCATAGTGTCCATTTCACTTCAACAGGTTTCCCCTTTGGTGCTCAGTTAGTTGTCGCCAATCAGGGAGAACATATGATTTGTCCCTTTGGGACTTGCTTAATTCACTCAGAATAATGTTTTCCAGATTCCTCCATTTTGTTGCAAATGACCGGATTTCATTGTTTCTGACTGCTGTATAGTATTCCATAGAGTACATGTCCCATAATTTCTTTATCCAGTCTACTCTTGATGGGCATTTGGGTTAGTTCCAGGTCTTAGCTATTGTGAATTGAGCTGCAATAAACATTAATGTACAGACAGCTTTTTTGTTTGCCAGTTTCATTTCCTTTGGGTAAATTCCAAGGAGTGGTATGGCTGGGTTGAATGGTAGGGTTATATTCAGGTTTCTGAGGAATCTCCAGACTGACTTCCATAGTGGCTTAACCAGTTTGCATTCCCTCCAACAGTGGGTTAGTGTCCCTTTTTCCCCACATCCTCTCCAGCATCTCTTGTTGGTAGATTTCTGCATGTGAGCCATTCTAACCGGGGTGAGGTGAAACCTCATTGTGGTTTTGATTTGCATTTCCCTGATTGCTAGTGATCTTGAACATTTTTTCATGTGTCTGTTGGCCATTTGGATTTCCTCTTTTGAAAAATGTCTAATTGAGTTCCTTGACCCATCTCTTAAGTGGGTTGTTGGTTTTGTTTTTGTGGAGTTTCTTGATTTCTTTGTAGATTCTGTTTATTAATCCTTTATCGGTTGCGTAGTTTGCAAATATTTTTTCCCATTCTGTCGGTTGCCTCTTCACTTTCCTGACTGTTTCTTTCGCAGTACAGAAACCTCAATTTAATGCAATCCCAAATGTTAATTTTGGCTTTGACTGCCTGTGCTTCTGGGGTCTTTTCCAAGAAGTCTTTGCCGGTGCCAATATCTTGCAGGGTTTCTCCAATGTTCTGAATGATATGATGGTGTCAGTTTGTAAATTTAAGTCTTTAATCCATGTTGAGTGAATTTTTGTGTAAGGTGAAAGGTAGGGGTCTTGCTTCATGATTCTGCACATGGAAATCCAATTTTCCCAGCACCATTTATTGAATAGACTGTCCTTACTCCAGGGATTGGGTTTGGATTCTTGATCAAATATAAGTTGGCTGTAGATGTTGATTGATTTCTGGTGTTTCAGTTCTGTTCCATTGGTCTATCCATCTGTTTCTATACCAGTACCATGCTGTTTTGATAATAACTGCCCTGTAGTATGCCCTGAAATCTGGTATTGTGATGCCTCCTGCTTTGCTTTTGTTGTACAAGATTGCTTTAGCTATTTGAGGTTTCCTGTGTGTCCATATGAATTTCAGCATCATTTTTTCCATATCTGAGAAGAATGTCTTCAGTATATTGATTGATATTACATTGAATGTATAAATTGCTTTTGGGAGAATAGACATTTTGATGATGTTGATTCTTCCAATCCATGAGCATGGAAGATTTTTCCATTTTTTGGTATCCTCTTCTATTTCTTTCGTTAAGGTTTTGTAATTTCATCATAGAGATCTTTAATGTCCTTGGTTAAGTTTATTCCAAGGTATTTGATTGTTTTTGTAGCTATTGTGAATGGGATTGATCTTAGAAGTTCTTCCTCAGCCGTGGCATTGCCTGTGTATACAAAGGCTGTTGATTTTTGTGCATTGATTTTATATCCTGCTACTTTGCCAAACTCTTCTATGAGTTCCAATAGTCTCTTAGTAGAGTTCTTTGGATCCCCTAAATAAAGAATCATATCATCTGCAAAGAGGGATAGTTTGACTTCTTCCTTCTCAATTTGTTTCCCCTTAATTTCTTGTTTTTGCCTAATGGCTCTGGCTAAAACTTCCAGAACTATATTGAATAGCAGTGGTGAGAGTGGGCATCCCTGTCTGGTACCAGATCTCAGTGGAAATGCTTCCAACTTTTCCCCATTCAATAGGATGTTGGCCGTGGTTTTCCATAAATTGCTTGGATTGTATTGAGGAATGTTCCTTCCATACCCAGTTTGCTTAGAGTTTTCATCATGAAGGGTGTTGTATTTTATCAAATGCTTTCTCGGCATCTACTGAGATAATCATATGGTTTTTCTTCTGCAGTTTGTTAATGTGGTGTATCACATTGATTGTTTTGAGTACATTGAACCATCCCTGCATACCAGGGATAAATCCCACTTGGTCTGGGTGGATAATCTTTCTGATGTGTTATTTCATTCTATTGCCCAGAATTATATTGAGGATTTTTGCATCTATGTTCATCAGGGATATTGGTCTGTAATTCTCTTTCAATGCTGCATCTTTTTCCGGCTTAGGAATTAAGGTGATGCTGGCTTCATAGAAAGAATTTGGGAGGATTCCATCTTTTTCGATAGTTCTGAATAGTTTGAGAAGAATTGGAGTTAGTTCTTCTTTAAATGTCTGGTAGAATTCAGCAGTGAATCCATCTGGTTCTGGGCCTTTCTTTGTTGGGAGGGCCTTTATTACTGTTTTAATTTCTGTCTCAGTTATGGGTCTGTTTAGGTTTTCTATGTCTTCCTGGTTCAGTTTAGGTAGGTTGCATGTGTCTAGGAATCTATCTATTTTTGATAGATTTACCTGTTTGCTGGCATACAAGTCCTTGTAGTAATTTCTGATGATTCTTTTTATTTCTGTGGTGTCTGTTGTTATGTTTCCTTTTTCATCTCTGATTTTATTGATTTGGGTCTTTTCTTTTTTTAGTTAGTTGGGCCAATGGGGTGTCAATTTTGTTTATTTTTTCAAAAAACCAGCTCCTTGTTTGGCTGATTTTTTGTAATGTTTTTTTTTTTTTTTGGATTCAATCCTGTTGATTTCTTCTCTGATTTTAATTATTTCTCTTCTTCTACTAGATTTGGGTCTGGTTTGCTGGAGATTTTCTAGATCCTTGAGATGAATTGAAATATATTTGGTGCCTTTCAATTTCTTGATGTAGGCACCTATTGCTATAAACTTTCCTCTTAACACTGCTTTTGCTGCGTCCCATAAGTTTTGGTATGTTGTGCCGTTATCCTCATTTACTTCCAGAACACTTTTGATTTCTCTTTTGATTTCTTCTATGACCCATTGTTCATTCAGGAGCAATCTCCATGTGTTTGCATATGCTCTTGGTTTTCCTGAGTTGCTAATTTCCAACTTCATTCCTTTATGGTCTGAGAAGCTGCATGGTATGATTCCAATTCTTTTGAATTTGCTGAGACTTGCTTTATGGCCTAGTATGTGGTCAATCCTAGAGAAGGTTCCATGTACTGCTGAGAAGAATGTAAATGCTTTATGTGTAGGATGAGAAGTTCTGTAGATATCTGTTAGATCCATTTGGACTATAGTGTCATTTAAATCTACTGTCTCATTGTTTGTCGCTCCCCCTCTTCGTGGAGGAATGACACAGGACCCTGCGCTGTTCTTTTGTCTGCTCGGCCCTCCCCGGGTTTGCTGCTGGTTCTTCCCGGGTTGGCTACCGTCCCTTCCACCTCCGTGGAAGGGCGGTTCCCCCTGCCACTTTCCCCACTTCTGCGGGGGAGCGGCACACCGCCGGCCGGCTCTCTCGGGAGCTGCTCAGGTGTTCCTTCAGATAGACGTTCCCCTTAGATGTTCCTGGTGCATGTTGTCTCTCTCCTCCTTTATAGTCCTCTTCCACCAATCCCAACTCTGCTACCCACACACCGAGTACGCTGCTCTCCTCCAATCAGGAGCAGGTCCTGCTGTTTATTGGTTGAACTGGAGGCAGCTGTGTAGAAGCTGTTTCCTCCTCTCCCAGCGCCATATTGTGGGAGAGCAGATGCATAGAATAAGTCTTAATTCGAGTAACAGTCTAGTCCCAGTTGCTCCCCACACTTGTTGACCTTCTGTCCTGTTGATCTATTTCTGAGAGTGGAGTATTGAAGTCCCCCAGTACTATTGTATTGGAGTCTAAGTCTCCCTTTAAGTCTCTTAACAAATCTTTTAAATAAACCAGTGCCCTGTAATTAGGTGCATATACATTGATAATCGTTATATCTTCCTGTTGAATTGATCCCTTAATCATTATATAGTGCCCCTCTTTGTGTCTCCTAACAGTTTTTGTGTTAAAGTTTATGTTGATGAGAAGTCTGCTGTGAGTCTAATTGGAGATCCTCTGAGTATATCTGACGTTTCTCTCTTGCACATTTTAGAATCTTTTCTTTATGTTTCACTGTGGTGAGTGTAATTACAATGTGTCGTGGTGAAGGTCTCTTTTGGTCATGTTTACTAGGGGTTCTATGAGCTTCCTGTACTAGGATGTCTCTGTCCTTCTCCAAACCCGGGAAGTTCTCTGCAAGTATCTCACTAAAAAGGCCTTGTAATCCTTTCTCTCTCTCCATGCCTTCAGGAACTCCTAGAACCCGAATGTTGGTTTTTTTAATAGTATCCTGTAGATTCCGAACAATATTTTTTAAATTTCTAATTTCCTCTTATTTTCTTTGGTTTGACTGTATACTTTCCTGTGCTCTGTCTTCTAAGTCCGGTATTCTGTCTTCTGCTTCACCCATTCTGTTTTTAAGGCTCTCTAATGTGTTTGTCATTTGATCTATTGAGCTCTTCATTTCATTTTGATTTCTCTTCACTATCACACTTTCCTGTTCTACTAGTTTCTGCGTTTCATTTTGATTCCTCCTTAAGATTTCATTTTCTTGAAGGAGATTTTCTATGCTGTCCAGTAAGGATTTCCGCAGCTCAAGCATTTGTTTTTGAAAACTTCTAATTGTTCTTATCATAAATTTTTTGAAATCGGTATCTTATATTTCTTTCATCTCATCATCTTCATAATCTTGGCTTGGGGTGTCTTGTTCATTTGGGGGTGTCATAATGTCTTCCTTGTTCTTGTTTCCTCCATTTCTGCATTTGTTGCTTGGCATTGTGGAAATATTCTTTGGATTCTTCTTCCCTCGCTGTGGTGTTTTTTTCTTGTTAAACTATGACTGTATTAAGTGGACTGTCTGCTTTTGATGGAGCCTTAGAGGCTTGAGATGGGTGTGGCCTGAGAGCTCTATTTGGTTCCTCAGGGTTAAGGGTGTGCCAAAGTTGACACTCCGAGGTTAGGCGTGGTAAATCTCTCTCTATCTCTTTCTTTCTTTTTTTGACTCAGAAGGGAATTCATTCCGCACAGCTGAGCAGAATTGGAGGTCGTTAGCAGGCGAATGATATACCCACAGGAGCCAGAGATCAGAAGCTTTTTCCCAAGGACCACACAGGGAATCTGTGCTGCCCTCAGTGTGGTCACAAATTCTCCTGCAGTCTCCCACTGGGTTGACAAGGTTACTGAATTGTAGCATTTCTGGAGAGTACTCATGTGAATTCCGTGAGTTCTCTCCCCCACCGTCTCTTTTTTCACAGTCTCAGTTCATTAGCACCACACATTCACTAGGTCCTAATCTCCTATTATCCCCCCCCAACCCAGAGTCAGGTTTTTCTGCTTGGCTAAGGGTGGGTGCAGCCCTGAGGTTGCCCCGCTTATGACGTATGTCCAAGATGGCTCCTGCTCTTTGTCTTGCTCGCCTTTGAGAGGTGAGCGGAGAGACAGAAACTCGTGTCGTATGGGTCACTTTTTTTTCCCCCCTCTCTTCTAGTTAGCCTGGTGAAATTTTCCCTATGGGGTTTCAGGCCTCGTTCCCTCTAGTCTCCTCTTTCCGCTTGCCTGCTGGTATCTCAAGCTATTAAGATTCAGCTCACCTCATGTTCCTGTGCGCTGGTGCATTGATTCTGCTGCTGGTGTCCCAAACGGTGGGCTCCCATGCTCTCCATGCAGGTCTGCTGTGAATCACTAGTTCCGGAAGAGTTTCCTCCGCTGTTTCTTCCCCTACTCTTCCTTGAACCTGCAGTATCTCCACTTTTATTAAACTGTCTCTTCCTGGACTATCAGTGTGCTCCCTTTCTATTCTGCCATCTTGCCGCTCTCACAATAACTCATTTCTGCCTGTGATTCAGAGGTGTATGGTTTCTAAAGTGGTGGGGTGGCAGCCTTAACTTCCTGTCTAATAGGTTCATTAGTATGACTCTTGGTATAAACATTTTTGTCTTTGCAACTAAAATCTTTAGGCTAATATAGCATTTGGTCATGGGGACAGAAAGCAGATTTCACTAGTGGGTTACTAGGGTTATTAGTTGTGCTACACCCTCCTACAACTCTTGATTTCTAAGTTGTGAATGTGAACACTGACCATGGCAGAAACAGCACCATATAATTTATATGCTGATGGAAACATATACAGCCTCTTGAAGAACTCTGTTTAGCCACCTTGCCAGTACTGTGAGTCTTTAAAGACATTTTACTATTTTGTTAAACCGGGTGCTTCAAATTCTGGTGCACAGCACTGTAGAAACAGGGAATTCCAGGGGGCTGTCACTGTGGCATAGCAATTAAAGCCACAGCCTGCAGTACCGGCAGCCCTGCACCAGCGTGGGAGACCTGGAAGAAACTGCTGGCTCCCAGCTTCTGGCTTCAGATCCCTGTGGCTCTGGCTGTTGTGGCCATCTGGGGAGTGAACCAGTGGATGAAAGACCTCTCTCTCTCTCTCTGTCTCTCTTTCTCTCTTGTGGGGAGCAACTCGGACTAGACTAAGTTACTGGAATTAAGACTTATTCTGTGCATCTGCTCTCCCACAATATGGTGCTGGGAGAGGAGTAAACAACTTCTACACAGCTGCCTCCAGTTCGACCTCCACGGAGGTGGAGGTGGAGGGATCGGCAGCCAACCCGGGAAGAATCAGCAGCAAACCCGGGAAGGGCCGAGCAGACGAAAGAACAGCGCAGGGTCTTGTGTCGTTCCTCCGCGAAGAGGGGGAGCGACACTCTCTCTCTCTGCCTCTGCCTCTCTCTGCCTCTGCCTTTCAGATAAATAAATAGAATCCAAAAAAAAAAAAAAAATAGTGAATTCCAAAAGCTTGTGTTCATTGCCACACTTCATTTTCTATGATGTGAGTTTCTTGATTAGAAGTAATGCTGTGTGGTATACTATTGCCAGGGTTTGTATGTGAATTGACCCCCAGGGTCTGTGTGTTGGAGGTTTGTCTCCTGGGTGGCAATTTTATAAAGTGATGTGGAATCTTTAAAAGGTGAGAGCCTAATGGGAGATCCTTAGATCAACTGAGGGAACTGCTCTGAAGGGATTATAGTTCCTGTGTAATCCCCTTGGTACTTCTCTCAAGAGAGTTATTATGAAAACCTGGGTCTGAATACACCCAATGTTCTGGCTTCCTTTTTAGGAATGCAATTGCTTGTTCTTGCATGTGCTTCCATTATGATATGACACAGCCAAGAGGGCTTTCTTTTACCAGAGCTAAACTGATGCATGCATGATGCTTTTTAACCCCTAGGACTATAAGCTAAATAAACCTCTTTTCTTTGTAAAGTTAACCTGCTTCACATATTTCATTATAGCAGCAAAGAATAGAATAATACAGCCATGATGGTGGATAAGGCATTTTTTATATTCATGTCTAGTATCCTTGACAGAAGCATTTCATGCAAGGAAAGCTTATCTGGATTCAAAGTGTGTCTTTTAGTAAAAACAAAATTCTGCCCCTACCATGATAGAAGCTTTTTAGTGTAATCAGCCTGCTGTGAGGTAGCTGACTGACTGCTGTGGAGAATGGTGCCACATCAGGGTGCCTGCCCTCAACAATGGTCGTGGCCAGATTGGCTTTGGTGAAAAGCACATGTTACTGGCCTTCTTATCCTTGTGTAAACTTCCCTGGTACCATGGCCACTTTGATCATGAACCTGTTGAATAGGTTTGATCCAAAGTGGTAGCTGACTCAGTTTGTCCAGTGTGAAAAGTCTGCCTCAGTTTTTCTAACGTGTATAAATTTGCATTTTAAACCCCTGTACAAACTTTTCTTTTACTCATTCCTCAAGTTTTCCCTTTGGCCTCTTAAGTCCTCACTTTATATTTTTTTATTTTCCTAGAACATTTAATCATCTTCCTCCTAGGAGCCAGGCAGCTATCATATTTTTGCTACAGGCTATTTCTAAAATACATATTGAAGATCAACTCAGTGTCAGGTCTCTTTTATGTATGGAGAGTATAGGCAATTATATCTACCCTCATGGAATTTATATTATAGAAGTTATTTAAAAATTTTAAGCAAAAAAGAGATAAGTTTATTATATAATATGCTAGTAATTGACAAGTGCTATGGAAAAAAAAAACAAGAAAAGATAGAGTATGGCAAAGAGAGACTCAAAATGCTTGCAGTAAGTATACACATATGTGTTGTTAAATGAGGTGATAAGGCTAGCATTCACTGAGAAGTTGAATTTTGAGCAAATTGTCAAAGGTTGTGAAGCAGTTAACCATGAAGAAATCTGAGGAACAGTGTCTTAAAGCATGTGTGTTCAAGATCAGCTGGGAGACTTATTTCTAGAACAGAATGAGCTAGGAGAAGAATGTAGGAAAGTAGTTATTGAAGTAGTGGGGTACAGCTTATGGTAGACTGTTAAAGGACTTCTGTTACACTGAGTGGAAAGGGGAGCCTTTTGATGTTTTGAGCAGGAGATCATCAGGATCTAAGCTGTATTTCAGAAAGACTAGCTGTGCTGTTAAAATCAGAATCTAGGCTGGGAAAACTTTTAGAAGACTATTATAATAATTCCAGGCAAGACATGATGGTGATTTGGGTCCCAGGTAGTTGCAAGGAAAGTGGTTAGGTTTCGAAGATAAAGCCAACATAATTTCCTAATGTATTGCAGGTGAGTACTAGAACCCTTTCAGAGGAAGGAAAAATGACAACGAAACAGAAAAAGAATGACTAGTGAGATAGTAGAAAAACTAAGAGACTATCACAGCATAGAAATCAAAGAAACAAAGTGTACTGAGTTCTAGGGAATATCACCTGTGTCAAATGTTCTGCTAAGTAGGGTTACCTTACCTTACCTTATCTGAGAACTGACCGTTAACTTAGTAGTGATAACTTCTATGGTGCTTAATCAATTTAGCATGTTTAAGATTAAGCTTTTTATTTATTTATTTGAAAGGTGGAGTTACAGAGAAAAGGGGAGGTAAGGGGGGTGGGGGAGAGAAATTCCATCCACTGATTGACTCTCCAAATGGCTGCAAAGGCCAGGGCTGGGCCAAGGTGAAACCAGGAGCCTGATACTTCATCTGAATCTCCCACATGGGTCAGGAGCCCAAGCACTTGGGCATCCAGCTTTCACGATTTTTCCAGGCACATTAGCAGGGAGCTGGATCAAAAGTGGAGCATCTGGAACATGAACCAGCATCCATATGGGATGCCATTGTCATAGGAGGTGGCTTAACACCCTCTGCCACAATGCCAACCCCTAAAGTTAAAATTATTAACAAATTCCGGCCGGCGCCGCAGCTCACTAGGCTAATCCTCCACCTAGCGGCGCCGGCACACTGGGTTCTAGTCCCGGTTGGGGCGCCGGATTCTTTCCCGGTTTCCCCTCTTCCAGGCCAGCTCTCTGCTGTGGCCAGGGAGTGCAGTGGAGGATGGCCCAAGTGCTTGGGCCCTGCACCCGCATGGGAGACCAGGAGAAGCACCTGGCTCCTGCCTTCGGCTCAGCGTGGTGCGCGGGTCGCAGTGCGCCGGCCAAAGCGGCCATTGGAGGGTGAACCAACGGCAAAGGAAGACCTTTCTCTCTGTCACTCTCTCTCACTGTCCACTCTGCCTGTCCAAAAAAAAAAAAAAAATTATTAACAAATTCCTTCCAAATGTTCATTTCTGAATTATGTCTGCTTAATTGTCCAAGCATTTGAATCCTGTGTCTCCTGATTACAATTTGGTGCATTTTCAACTGTTTTATAGGATGGAAATCAATCCAAAAAGTTAGTAAGATTGAGTTTAACAAGTTTTTATAAGTCATACCAAGCAGTTTTAGTTTTGTTCTGGAAACCGTTGATGGTTACAGGTGACATAAAAAGATTTATGTATAGAAGGTTAACTCTGGGTCACAAATGCCTTTAGAAAGAGAAAGACCATGTGACAGAAATAGTAATAAAGTCATTTGAACTTTCCTACCTCCCTTACTGTTAGGGTGAGTACTACTTCCCTTATTTATTCCTTGTTTGTCATATTCTTTGTTTAGTACTGCATGTTAAAAGATAAAGTCTTTTTTTAAGATAAAGTCTTTATATTTACTTAATTACATTGGTGTTTAAACTGTGTCTATGTATGTATTTTAATCTGTCATTTAAAAAATAGGGATAAGGTCTCTTTAAGTTATTATATAAAACCATGTTATTTCAGCAGTGATTTTAATATCTGAATTATATAATCAAATTTAAAGTTCTTCATTTGTTTCGAGTATTTAAGAATATTTCTAAAGTCTTTATTTGATCAGATATTTTTTAATGACCATAAAATCTATGCTTGTGAAAAATGTTTAATTAGATTTCTAAGGAGCTATTTTATGACTTTGTTGAATATAGATCTAATTATGTCCAATTTTCCCAGGTACCTTCTCTTAATGGATCTTCAAGATAGAAACGAAAAGCTTTTTTATAGAGTACTCATGTCTGACATTGAGAAATTCATGCCTATTGTTTATACTCCTACCGTGGGTCTGGCTTGCCAACAATATAGTTTAGCATTTCGGAAGCCAAGGTATGTAAATTTTTATTTTAAATACAACTTGATATGTCTTTTTTGCAGAGTTTTTGTAGTAACCTAAATTTACTTATTATTTAAATGGACAAATAAAAAAGTGTTTTGTGTTTTTGGTACACGTGATGTTTTGAAACATGTATACATTGTTAAATAACTGTGTTAAGCTAATTCACATATGCATTATCTCATATACTTATTTATTTCTGGTGAGAACACTAAAATCTATCATAGCAATTTTAAGTATATAATGCATACCGTTAACCATAGTCACCATTGTACAATAGATCTTTTAAACTCATTACTCCTGTAGAACTGAAAATTTGTATTCTTTGACCAACAACTGCATCATGCCCTCAGACCTTAGTAAACACTATTCTACACTCTGCTTCTATGAGTTGGACTATTTTTAGGTTTCACATATAGATGAGATAATGTGACTTTTTTTCCTGTACCTGGCGTATTTCATTTAACATAATATCATCTGTGTTGTTGCAAATGATGAACTTTTCTTCACTTTTGAGTCTCAATAGTAATCCATTTTATATATGGGTGTATACCTCATTTTGTTTCTACTCATCTGTTGATAGACATTTAGGTTGAGTCTATGGCCTAGTTATTACGTATAATACTTCAGTGAACATGCACGAGCCAATATATCTTTAATTTACTGATTTAATTTCCTTTGCATACACAAACAGTAGTGGGAATACTAGATCATGTGATAGTTCTATTTAAAATTGTTTTTAGGAACCTAAAAATTATCACAGCTCCATAATGGCTATAATAATTTATATTTCCACCAACAGCGTACAAGGGTTCCCCTTTGTACACATCTTCACTAATACTTATCTTTTTTCTGTTTTTTTATAATAGCCATTCTAACAAGTATAAGATGATATTTATTTTTCTATTTTAATATGCATTTACCTGATAGTTGGTGGTGTTGAGCAATGTTTAAATATACCTGTTGGTCGTTTCTGTGTTTTCTTTAAGGTGATGTCTATTCAGATCCTTTGCCTGTTTTTAAATCTGAATACTTTATCGCTGTTGGGTTGTCCGAGCTCCTTATTTATTTTAGATTAACTTCTGATCAGATGTATGATTCACAAATATTTTCTCCCATTCACTAGGCTGTCTCTTCATTCTATTATTTCCTTTGCTATGCAGAATCTGTTTAGTTTGATGTAATCCCACTTGTCAATTTTTGCTTTTGTTGCCTTTTGGGTCTTGTGTCTTTTTGGTTTTATGCCTTTTGGTCGTATCAAAAAATTGTTGCCTAGGCTGATGTCATGGAGTTCTCCTGTGTTTTCTTGCAGTAGCTTAGCAATTTCAGGTCTTTTTCAACTGAGTTTATTTTTGTACATGCTAAGAGACAGGTAGGGGAGTAGTGGCTAGTTTTGTTCTTCTCCATGTGGGTATACCGTTTCTCTAATGAAGAGTCTGTCCTTTCCCTCATTGTGTTCTTCTTGATACCTTTATCAAAAATCAACTCACTATAAATGCACGAAGTTATTTCTGGGTTCTTTATTCTGTTTTTTTTTTTTTCTTGATGTGCATTTTGGATAGTTTTTTGTTTACAGATATGTTACTGATTTTGTGTGTTGGTGAAATGTTTCTGCTGTTTTAGTGTTCTTTCTATGTGTATATATTCTGCAACTTTCCTGAATTCATTAATTCTACCAGATTTTTGGCGGAGTTTTTTAGGTTATAAGATGATGCTCTCTTCAGCGACAGTTTGAATTCCTCCTATGTTGAATAGAAGTGTTGAGAATTAACATTCTTGTCCTGCTTTTACCATTCTGTATAGTGTTAGCTGTGGACTTGTCATGTATTTCCTTTATTGTGTTGAGATACATTCCTTCTATACCTAATTTGTTGAGAGTTTTTTTTTTTTTATCATGAAAGGATGTTTAATCTTGTGTCCTGCTTTTTTTTCATCTGTTCAAATGATTGTGTGGTTTTTGTTCTTTATTCTGTTAATGTAGTATTTCACATTTACTGATTTATGTATGTTGAATCATTTTTGCATTCAGGGGATAAATCCAACTTGTGGTGAATGATCCTTTTACTATGGCCTGAATTCAGTTTGTTAGTATTTTGTAGAGGGGTTTTTTCATCTATGTTCATCAGGGATTTTAACCTTTTTTTAAAGATTTATTTATATGAAATTCAGAGGTACACAGAGAGAGAAGGAGAGAGAGAGAGAGAGAGATTGATCTTCTGTCTGCTGGTTTATTTCCCAGTTGACCGCAACTACTGGAGCTGCGCCGATCTGAAGCTAGGAGCTTCTCCCAGTTCTCTCACATGGGTGCAGGGGCCCAAGGACTTGGGCCAGCTTCTACTGCTTTCCAAGGTCATAGCAGAGAGCTGGCTCGGAAGTGGAGCAGCTGGGCCTTGAACTGGCGACCATATGGGATACCGGCACTGTAGGTGGCAGCTTTACCCGCAAAGCCATAGCACCGGCCCCAGATACTGACCTTTAATTTCCCCTTTTTTATAGCATCCTTCTCTTGTTTTGATATCAGGGAAATGTTGGTCTTATGAAATGAGTTTTGAAGTACTTGCTCCTCTTTAATTTCAAAAGAATTGCTGAATGAAATTCAACTTTGGAAAAATCAAATTCAAATTTTATTTAAAAGAATATTAGATATAGATAACATTAAAACATAGTATTTTCTTTTTCATTTGAAGATTATGGAAAAGTAATTCTAAACCAATTTAGTTTCCTATAAAGAAATTAAGGATCATGATTAAGTTAGTTTCTGAGATGTTAATTATTACTTATATAAAAAATAAAGTTTTAATATTTTTCTGAAAATAGTATATTATTTTTTAAATTTAAGTTGGCATTTAATTATTTTAATGTAGCTCTTTTGATGATTTTGCATGAGTGAAATTACAGCTCCCTTTTAAGATGCATAGAATATAGAATACAAGTTTTCTAAATCTTCTGCAGTGATTTCTTCATTATATGAGTATTAAGTTAAATATTTTTTGAAACAAGAAGCAATTAAAATATATAAATACTAATATTTTAATAGTAGCAACAACAAAGCTCAAGTTGGGTGTGTCTGTGCTGCTCACAACTCTGAATTTAAAGATAAAAATGTTCAAGTGGTAACTTTATACCACAAATATAAAACTATTGAAAGTACCATAACTGAAGAGTATTTTAGAGGTAGTATCTGAAAATTATATTGAATATAAGGTTTCACTTAGCTGCATTGACATAGTGGTATTATTTGCTCCACTTGTGCTACATTACCTAACATTTGTATAAAAAAAAGTGTTGGCCACATCATCTTTTTATATAAAAAGAATAAAATAAATATCTGTAGATGGTCTGGTAAATTACATTAATAGTATATATCTGTGTTACATTTATATAATGGCTATATTATCAGTGACTGATTTTTTTCATAGAAGAAGAACAGGTTTCTTCTCTTAAATGTATTGTTAAGATGAATTAATTTTGGGGTATAATATCCTGTGTCATCATACCAACAAATCCTGATCCTACAAATGCATACTATTTTCCTTATAGATAAAAGGATCATACTATATAAACCATTCATTACCTTACTATATTCTGTGAGTAATGTTCATAAACATCTATTTTGCCTTTAAAATGTTTCTATCTAAAGGAAGAATCTTAGTAAACGTAAGTATATATATCAGCTTTTATAATTCAAGCACATTTATTGAAATTCTAATGTTTCTGTGAGTTACTGAGAACTATGAGTAAGTATAAGTAGAAGAGCTTAGCTCAATAAAGTATTTGCATTGAAGTAGACATTGAAATCTCAGTAACTACAATTGTTTTTTGAGCACTTACTGTGTACTAGATGACTTTCTAAGGGCTTGAGATAACATTCATATGCATATATTTTAAAAGCAGCAGAGACAGACATGAGAATAAAAATTGTCTAGGGTGTTTGTGAAGACAGTAGAATAGATCAGGAAAGGTGCAGGGGAAATAGGAGTGTTAGTTGTTTTGTGGGAGATAGTTGTAGTTTTAGTGTGGTTAGTATGGACATCATTGGAAGATGATATTGGAAGAGTGAGGGAGGGAGGAGAGATAATCATGTGGATGCACATGACGCCATGTACCAGATGGGTATACAGTGGTGTGGAATGAGAAGGAGATAATAGGAGATGAGCTCACAAAGGTAAAAAAAAAAAAATGAGGGAGTGTCTTGTAGTATATATATTTTTAATTTTTAAAGGTTTATTTATTTATTTGAAAAACAGAGTGAGAGAGATGGGGAAGGGGAGAGAGAGAGAGAGAGAGAAATATCTTCGATTCGCTGGTTCTACCCTAGATGGCCACAATGGCCAGCCTTGTAGTCTATTTTAAAGGATGTTGATTTTTACTGCTGGTTAAATGAAAAGACCTAAATGGTTTTGAGTAGTGGAATAAGATTATATAATATTTCTAAGTACAACACTGATTGCTGTGTAAATAGACTAAACAAGCAAAAGAAGAATCTGAAAGCCTGAATAGGAGGTCATTGCCATAAACCCAATGAGAAATCATGATGGCTTACATAAGAAAGATAGTAAAGAACTTTAGGGGTAAATGTTCAAATTTTGGATAAAAGTAAACAAAGGCACAAAGATTTCCTGTTGACCTGAAGTCCTTCTGGAGTAGTGATTGAAAGTGGACCCTGGCATAGATTGCCTATTTTCACTGACTGTTTTTACCACTTATCTTAGTGCAGTATACAGTATTTAACCTTTCTGGGCTTCAGTTTCCTCCCAACATCCCACCACCTATTATCCATGTTTTTTTCATTTTAAAACTTTGAAAACTAGGCTGGCGCTGTGGCACAGCGGGTTAACATCCTGGCCTGAAGCACTGGCATCCCATATGGGTGCTGGTTCGAGTTCCAGCTGCTCCACTTCCTATCCAGCTCTCTGCTGTGGCCTGAGAAAGCAGTAGAAGATGGCCCAGGTCCTTGGGCCCCTGAACCCATGTGGGAGACCTGAAGGAAGCTCCTGGCTCCTGGCTTCGGATTGGCGCAGCTCCGGCCATTGCCGCCAATTGGGGGAGTGAACCAGTGGATGGAAGAACTAACTAACTCTCTCTCTCTCTCTCTCTCTCTCTCTGCCTTTCCTCTCTCTGTAACTCTGACTTTCAAATAAATAAATAAATAAATAAATCTTTTAAAAAATAAACTTTGAAAACCAAAACATATAAAAAAATCTCAATTGTGCAAAACCTGATCTTATCTGAAATCATTTGGTAGTAATTCCCAAGTTGAATTTATGAGACTATTATATAGTATTTATTTATCAAACTTAGGATCAATTTTTTTCTGTAGCAGTATTAATATTTATGACTATGGAAATTTCTCTGTAATAAAAAAATAATGAACAGAAAGATAGTTAGCTAGATAGGTTGCTAGAGAGGAGAAGAAGAAATAGCAAAGATCAGGATAGTATTTGTGGTGAATTGCTTGCTCACAAATGTTGAATTTGGTGGAAACATTAATTATATTACTTTCCTATAAACATCTTTTAATTCAATTTTTCTAAATTTATTTATTTTCATTACACTTGAAAGGCAAAGAGAGAGTGAGAGTGACAGAGACAGAGATCTTCCATCTGCTGGTCTACTCGCTAAATGACCAGCAGGGCTGGGCCAGCCTGAAAGCAGGATCTTAGAACTCCTTCTGGGTTTTCCACATGGGTGGCAGTGACCCACGTATTTGAGTAATCACCTGTGGCTTGCAGGGTATACATTAACAAGAAACAGAATCAAAAGAGAGGGGCCAGGCTCTGTGATATGGGGTGCAGACATCCCAAGCAGCAACTCAACCACTGAGCCAAATACCTGCCCCTAATTGTATTATTTCAAGTTTTCCATAATATCTGAAATTTGAATACAAGAATGAATTACTAACACAAGTTTCCAAAAATCACTTCATATGGTTTTCTGTCATATTGCTCTTTTGCTCTCTCTCTTTTTTTAAATTAGATAGAGGCAGAGAAGTACAGAGAGAGAGAGAGATGTTCCTGTCTACTGATTCACTCCGCAGATGCATGCAATGGTCATGGATGGGCCAGACTGCGACCAGGAGCTGGGTCAATCTAGGTCTCCCACGTGAGTGGCAGGAACCCAATTACTTGAAGCATCACCTGCCACCTCCCAGAATCTGCATTGGCAGGAAGCTGGAATCAGGGACTGGAGCTGGGAATTGAATCCAGTATTTTGATATGGAACATGATACGGGATGGCCTCTTAATTGGCAGGCCACATGCTTCCTCTCCCTACTCTGATAGTGCTTCTGAATGTGTATATTTTGTTGAACTTTTGATGATTTTGAAGTTTTTTAGTAGAATAACTCCCATAACTTTTCCTATAAGAAAAGAAACTTGTTTAAAATTGTGTTGTATGGCATAAATTTAGGCATCATATTTAATCAGAATGGAAATTGTGAATGTGCGTGCCCATTACTAATAGATCTTTCAGGAACCAGCATATACGGTATTTTTATTTTTGATTCAAAATTGGCAGATGTCTATTAAATCTGTCCCACCATAACACAAGTTTTCTAAAACAGAAACTGATTAAGTGATTATACCTCTTGATACATTTACTTTGTATAGTTTTGGCAGTAGCACTCGAAACATTAAAAGTTAAGGATTAATAGTACTTCATATATGGAGTTTAAGATAGTTGATTATCTTTTTAAAATGTACCTTAATGTTAAGGTATTTTTCTATGGCTTGTTGCTTATTTATTTATTTTATGAAATTGGCAGTAAAATCTGGCTAGGTATCCAAAAATAGACTCCTACATGCATAACTCTACTTCTAGTGTTCTTTTTCTAAAATGTGATGCTGGAATATCCATTTATTAGTTTTGTATGGAATTTCTATTCTTTTTGGCTTAGATACATTGTGTGGGCTTTTCAAGAAGTCATGGATAATTACTTTATAAGAATGCTATTGAGCTTGTTTAGATTCTTGTTCCCATGTGCTCATCACATTTTCATTCTTGCGGAATTTCCAGTATTTGGTAGTATAGCCTCTTTATGACAATACATGCAATTGTGGTTAATTTCTATACAGCAGTGTGATTTCTGGAAACTCAAGACAACTCTTTTTCTATTTTGTTGAAGTGTTACTTAAATTTCTTTTATTTTGTGAAAAAAAATTTTAGTTTCATACAAATTCACAGTATAGTTGCATGTAAAGGACAACTAAAGCAGATTTACATAAATTATGCTGCATTTTGGAAGAACCATCTATCTTTTGAATTCTTATTAGATATATAGTATACCATTTATTTGACAATCCTGTTTGTGCTGTTAGTATTCCTGGTGTTGAAAGTATTCATGATCTCTTTTTGGTATTGGACTATTCATTTAGCTACAATTAGGTTGTAAGCTTCTAGAAAGAGGGGAGCATATTTTGTTGTGTTTTTCATACTGTTTAGGTTTAGTGCCTGGTTAGTCTTTTATTAGTATATTTTATTTGCTACCTTATAGAAATAGCAACTTAAGGGGTGGATGTTTGGCCTAGCAGTTAAAACACTGCTTGGGATGCCCATGTCCTATATTTGAGTGCCGGGGCTGGATTCAAGTTTTGGCTTTCCTCCTAGTTCCAGCTTTCTGATATTGTGTACCCTGGGAGGCAGCTGGTGATGGCTCAAGTAGCTGAGTCCCTGCTGCCTACATGGGAGACTCACATTGAGTTCCTGACTCCCAGCTTTGATTCGGCCTAGCTATGACCATTGTGGGCATTTGAGGAATGAGCCAGTAGATGGGAATGTTCTCTCTCTGTCTCTATTTCCCTGCCTCTCAAATAGCTCTCAAATTAAATAAATGAAGTTTTCATAAAAGAAAATCATAATATTACTCTACCCATCTACTGACGTGGAAAATATTATGTATTGATATTTCTTTTTAAAAATATTTATTTGTGAATATTTATTTATTTAAAATTCAGTTACAGAGACAGGGAGAGATCTTTGAGAAATCTTCATCTGCTTGTTCATTCCCCAAATGGCCATAACAGCTGGAGCTGGGCCTGTCTAAATCTAGGCACCAGAAGTTTCTTCTCGGTCACCCTTGTGGGTGTAGTGGCCCACGGACTTGGGCCACTCTCTACTGCCTTCCCAGATGCATTGGTGGATAGCTAGATCGGAAGTGGAGCAGCCAGGACTTGAACTGGTATCTATATGAGATGCTGATGCCACAGGCAGTGGTTTTACCCACTATGCCACAGAGGTGGCCCCTATTTATTTATTTTTTAAAGATTTATTCATTTATTTGAAAGTCAGAGTTATACAGAGATAGACAGAGGCAGAGCGAGATCGAGAGTGAGAGTGAGAGTGGTAGAGAGAGAGAGATTGATGGACTGATTGATTCCATTCACTGGGTCACTCCACAGATGACTGCAACAGCTAGTACCAAGCCAGGCAAAAGCCAGAAGCCAGGAGCTTCATCTGAGTATCCCACATGGGACGTAGGGGCCCAGACACGTGGGCCATCTTCTGCTGCTTTTCCCAGGCCATTAACAGGGAGCTGGATCAGAAGTGGAGCAGCTGGGACACAAACCCCTTGCTGCTAGTGGATGCCGGTGTCTCAGTGGCTTTATCTGCTATGCCACACCAGTCCCCAAATATTTATATATTCTGTTTCTATTTTTAAGTCATGTTATTATAGCAGGAAAATACTCTTTAAGAAATGGATCTGGCTGGTGCCGTGGCTCACTTGGCTAATCCTCCACCTGCAGCGCCGGCACCCTGGGTTCTAGTCCCGGTTGCTCCTTTTCCAGTCCAGCTCTCTGCTGTGGCCTGGGAGGGCAGTGGAGGATGGCCCAAGTGCTTGGGTCTCTGCACCAGCATAGAAGACCAGGAGGAAGTACCCAGCTCCTGGCTTCGGATTGGCGCAGTGTGCCGGCCATAGCAGCCATTAGGGGAGTGAACCAACGGAAGGAAGACCTTTCTCTCTGTCTTTCTCTCACTGTCTATAACTCTCTCTCTGTCTCTCACTGTCTAACTCTGCCTGGAAAAAAAAAAAGAAAGAAAGAAAAGAAAAAAGAAATGGATCTGAAAGAAATTAGGCCCATTACAAAGAATGAATCTGGGGGCAGGTGTTATGGCATAGTGGGTTAAGCTACCACATTAAACCCAGCATCCCATATTGTTGCTGGTTTGAATCCTGGCTACTCTACTTCTGATCCAGCTCCCTTCTAGTGCTACTGGGAAACAGTGGAAAATGGCCAAAGGACTTGGGCCTCTGCACGCACATGAGAGACCCAGATGAATTTCCTGGATCCTGGCTTTGGCCTGGCCTGGGCCTGGCCAGTGCAACCACTTGGAAAGTGAACCAGCAGATGGAAGATGTCTCTCTCTCTCTCTAACTCTGCCTTTCATAGAAATAAATCTTTAAAAAAAAATGAAGGAAGAACCTAAACCTTTCACAAGAGATGATACAGATAATCAGTCACACCTGTAACCTGCATTTATCACCTAAGTGTTTTATTGTACCTTTGTAATCAATAATTAAGGACCTTATGGGAACTCTTTGTAACCTTAAAAGCCTTTTTGATATGTAAATCTTTTGTGCTCCTTCTTGTAGACAACTGGTCATGTTTAAATACTACTGGATTTGTTCAATAAACGAGCCTTGATCAGGAAAAAAAAAAAATGAAGCTCTGAGGAAATAGGAGCTTGATTAAATATAAACAGCAGCATTTTAAATCCATGCTCCTTTCTGCTACTAGCCTTTTTACAGTGCACCACAGGTTTGGTTTTTGCAACAGAGATGAACTAATAGAACAATTTGTTTGTAATAGTTTAAAACAAAAACAGGCATTTCCCAAAGTATGTCTATACTAGTACTTTGGGTACATTAAAGCTTAGGATGAAAAAAATGTTCAGTGTTCAAATTAATTGGAGAAAGACTGAATTAACTAAAATGGAATCCATACTATAAAGTTTCTCAGAATAATATCTATATTGCTGTTGAAGGGTATAGATTAGATTTAATATAGATAATATACCTCATAATTCTTGGCACAAGTTAGCTATTCCAAAGTGGTGGTTATTATTCCTGGTATTATGATAAGTCTCAGGTTTCTTGACCAAATGAAAGATGATACTGTTCACCAAATTTCAGAAATATGAAATATGCTTGTAAGAGGCATAGAGGGTTTATTTTGGAAATAGTGAGTTTTAAATATCTTTAGGACTTCCAAGTATAATACTCAAGTAGTTAATTAAATGTATGGACTCAGAACTTAGTAGATAATGTATTTACAGTAGCTAATAGTTCAACTCACACTATATATATATCGCATGGATAGTAGCTGTTTTGATTTTGAAAAGGATTATCAGCAAAGCTAATTGTTAGAGAACCAGTCAATAAGATGTTCTCTCTCTCTCTCTTTTTCACTATAAAATTCTTAGAGAAATATGTATAAGGAAATACTAAAATGAACAAAATCAAAATTTTAGAATGATTTTTTCTGGATTTAGTGCTGCACATTTATTTTCTGTAGACTTCCATAAAGAGTTTGAAGTATTCATTATTCAAATTGTGAGAACTAAACTTTAGAAATGGAGATGTAGAGTATACACATATAACAATCTAAATATTGTTTACTCATATGAAAAAGTGTAGTTTCTGCAGATGTATGCAAATACTGTATAGTCAAAGTGTCAGTTTTTCTGAGTATTCTGTTTGTAAAAACAAGCTAAAAGAGAATAAGTATAAAAAGGGATCTTTTCAAAGCAAATATTCCTTTAACCAAAGAAATATCCTCACTATATAGTACAGGTTATAGATACTGCATGAATAGTTAATAGAATGGAAACTTTCGGCCGGTGCCGCGGCTCAGTAGGCTAATCCTCCACCTAGCAGCGCCGGCACTCCGGGTTCTAGTCCTGGTCGGGGCGCCGGATTCTTTCCCGGTTGCCCCTCTTCCAGACCAGCTCTCTGCTGTGGCCCGGGAAGGCAGTGGAGGATGGCCCAAGTCCTTGGGCCCTGCACCCCATGGGAGACCAGGAGAAGCACCTGGCTCCTGCCTTCGGATCAGCGAGATGCGCCGGCTGCAGCATGCTGGCCGCAGCGGCCATCGGAGGGTGAACCAACGGCAAAGGAAGACCTTTCTCTCTGTCTCTCTCTCTCACTGTCCACTCTGCCTGTCAGAAAAAAAAAAAAAAAAAAAAAGAATGGAAACTTTCACATGGTTGTTATTTTATAAATTTTCTGTAGTTTTAAATCTATCTGGTTTTCTGCAAAATCTGTTTTAATGGTGTGCTCTACAGGTATATGATGAAAATTTTACTTCATTAAGTTATAAATACTTCAGTAACTCAGCAATTGATTATAGAGAAAGTGAGCTTAAGTTGCTTATGGAAAAGAAACATGGTTTCCCAGCCAGTTTTAATAACTGCAAGTTAAATTTTTCACCCCTGAACTAAGGTTGTGGCATTGTCTTAGTTAATTTGGATTGCCTTAAACAAAGTACCATAACCTGGGCGCCTGATCAACAAGGAAAATGCTCACAGTTCTGGAGATGGAGAAGTCTGAGATCAAGGTGTCAGCGTGGTTGGGCTCCACTCTGAATGCAGACTTCTCACTTCTTGTACCTGCACATGGCAGAAAGCAGAACTCTCCGGGGGCCCTTGTGGCCCTTACCCCCTCACAACCTAATCACTTCCCAAAAGCCCTACCTCATAATACAATTACAGTGGGAATTAGGCTTCCAATGTAAGAATTTGGACAGGGCACACAGTCTGTTGCAGGTCCTTTCAAATAGTTTAATTGTGTTTTAGTGGGCCATATTATTGTTTTTTTAAAGATTTTATTTATTTTGAAAGGCAGAGTTACAGATAGAGATGGAGAGACAGAAAGGTCTTCTATCCACAGATTCATTCCCCAAATGGCTGCAACAGCCAGAGCTGGGCTAATCTGAAGCCAGGAGCCCCACATTTGTGAAGGGGCCAAGCCCTTGGACCATCACTGCTTTCCCAGGCCATAAGCAGAGAGGTGGATCAGAAGAGGAGCAGCCAGGACAACTAGATCCCATATGGGATGTTGGCTGTACAGGTGGTGGCTTAGCCTACTGCTCCACAGCGCTGGCCCCTAGTGGGCCATTATGATGTTACCGGCTAGTGACCCAGTGTCTAGAGGTTAATCCAGGGGTTTATGGTCATATGGTCATCTGTTCTCTCCTAGATGATCTCAGAGATAGGTAGAGCTGGCCTATTTCAAATGGGCAGGATGGGAGTTTCTGCATGTGACACACCCTTTAGGTAGTCCCAGATACCAGAACTGTCCTGATGAGGCAGAACTATTCCAAATTGAATTTGGCCTTCTTTAATTAAGCCATTTTAGGATCTTCAGAAATATTTAGGATGCATTTGAGAACCAGAGAATATTTTTGATTAATAGCTCTGATTTAGTTTGTAAATTTTATTTTTTACTGTTATATTAATTTCTAAAACTCTCTATTTTTAAAGGAAAATATACTTATTTATTTGAAAGCAGGAGAGAGAGAGAGAGAGAGAGAGAGAATGAATCTTCTGTTAGTCTACTCCCCAAATGGCCGCCACAGCTAGGGCTGGGCTAGGCAGAAACCAGGAGGCAGCTCTCTGGAACTCCTGCATGAGTGGGCAGGGTAGCAAGTACATGGGCCATCCTCCATTGCCTTCCCAGGAAAATTACAGGAAACTGGGTTAGAAATGGAACAGCTAGGAGTCAACTCAGCAATCCAGTGTGGGATGCCAGTGTCACAAGAGGTAGCTTAACCTGCTGCACTACAATGCTGGACTTAGAAACTCTCTTAAATATCAGGTGCTTGAGTAACTTTTTAATGCTTCCAGAAAAGTGATAATTTTATTGTTAGATATTAATGCAATTTTCACCTTTTGCCTAAAATAATAAACCATTGGTTTTGGTTTATATTTATTCTATAATGTTTTTGGTTAATTTATTTCATTTCATTTGAAATGGGCTTTATACTTGCACCAACTCTATTTTAAGGTTTCAGAAAAAGAACTATTGTGGAATTTTTTTGAAAGTAGGAAACAGGCCGGTGCTGTGGCTCACTAGGCTAATTCTCCACCTACAGCGCCAGCACTCCGGGTTCTAGTCCTGGTTGGGGTGCCGGTTCTGTTCCGGTTGCTCCTCTTCCAGTCCGGCTCTCTGCTGTGGCCCAGGAGTGCAGTGGAGGATGGCCCGAGTGCCTGTGCCCTGCACCGCATGGAAGACCAGGAGGAGGTACCTGGCTCCTGGATTCGGATCGGCGCAGTGCACCGGCCAGGGCGGCCATTTGGGGGATGAATCCATGCAAGGAAGACTTGTCTCTTTGTCTCTCTCACTGTCGAACTTTGCCTGTCAAAACAAAACAAAGAAAAGTAGGAAATAAATTATGTGGAATATCTGGACTCAAATCTTTACTGTTATCTCAGTTGATTTTTTAGAAAGAAATTATTATTTGCAAAAGTCTGATTTTCATTTATTATGGAGATATAGATAGTGATGATTTCTTGAGTTACTAATTCAAATTAATTTTTTTCCTGATCAAATTAAATATTGTATTTATGATGATATATATATGGATTGTGCTCCTAGGAGTCAGGTGGAATATTTTATATCTTATGTAGTAGGAATTCAGCATGTGCCCAGAAATGGTTTAAAATGCCAAACTATCTTCTTTCCTAAGTATTGCTGTAATTGGGGAAAATTTGGAGAATGGAAAAAATGTAGACATTTGAACATCAGTTCTTTACCTCAAGATCCAAGAGTTTTCTAAATTTATGCATCGGTGCATAAATCTTTTTTGCAAGCCATTGAAACTTATCTTTTACTGTAAGAAGCTGTTAAAAATATAAAGTAACAGTTCATGGAGTCTTTGTGTTCATCTAAGACTTTAAATATGGAAAACTTGAATGGAAACTTAAGTTTAGGATCCAAAAATAACTTTGCTACGGGCTGTGTGGTACTCACAGGTGTTTTGATTTAGGTTTACTCATAGCATATGGAGAATTAAGAACAATTGCCAAGTTTTATCTCGTTTTATTTATGAAAATGTCCAAATTTGAGCATTATTTTCCCATCTTCAAGGAGAGTATGTATTTTTAAGGAGGTTGTAAATCTTAATGTTCATTACTAAAAATAAAAAATTTTAGAGGAGGTTGTTTGACCTAGCAATTAAAATACTGGTTAAGATGCCTGTGTCCCTAGCAGAGTGCCTGGATTCAGTTTCTGCCTCTGGCTCCCAGTTGCAGCTCTCTTCCAGTGCAGACGCTGTGAGGCAGCAGGTGGTGGCTTAAGTACTTGAGTCCCTGTCACCCATGTGGGAGACTTGGATGTATTGAATTCCTGGCTCCTGGCTTAGGCTCACCCCAGTCCTGGCCATTGCAGGTGTTTGGGGAGTGAGTCAGAGAATGAGGGAGCATGTTAGCACTCTCTCACTCTCTCTCTTTCCCTGTGGCTGTTGAATATATTTTTAAAAAATTTTAAGAGAAATTATGGTTCTTAGATCACCTTGTATCACATACCCAGATCACATCTGGAATATTGTGTTTATTTTTGAATACTGTGTTTTTGAAGGGCTTTTTACAAATTAAGATATAACCAAAGAAGATAACTATAGCAATGATAGTTATTGCAAACTTGCCATATGAAATGATTGAGGAGAAAGAGATGTTTAGCCTAAAACAAATAACCTGACAATTAAGTCTTCAATTATTTGAAAGATTTCCATGTGGAAGAAAAGTATACATTTGCATAATGTAGCCTCAGAATGTAGAACTTAAATTACTGGGGAGAAGTTATTACAGAAATATAGATTTAACATTTAAAGTATTTCTGATAATTTAACATTGGAATTGGAAGACTTCTTACTCTCCATTATTGGAAATACTCAAGTGATTTGGGTCGTCATTGGTCATGCATGTTCTAAATTAGATTCTTGTATTGGGTTAAACACTTGAATTCTAAGGTCACTTTTAACTAGAAAATTCTGTGAATATTTAGAAAAATAGTTTATAGATGAATAGTTCCAGGGACTTGGAGTATCTTTTAAAGTACAGCTAACATACACTATTTAAAATACTCTGCTTTCTAGTTCAGAAAGTCTTTCAGGGCCATTTGGGGAGTCAACCAGTGGATTTTGAACCTCTCTGTCTGTAACTCTTTCAAATAAATACATCTTTAAAAAATGAAAGTCTTTTAGTTACAACTTCTATCTCAATTTTAAGATTTATTAAAAATAGGCACCTGCATCATGGCTCAGCAGATTAAACTGCTGCCTGTGACACCATCATCCCGTATAAGCACTGATTCAAGTCCTGGCTACTCCACTTCTGATCCAGCTGTTTGCTAATGCTCCTGGGAAAGTAACAGACGATGGTCAAAGTGCTTGGGCTCCTGTCACCCATGTAGGAGACCCAGATGGAATTCTTGGCTCCTGGCTTCAGCCTGGTCCAGCCCTAGCTGCTGCAGCTGTTCAGGGAGTAAATCAGCAAATGGGAGATCTCTGTCTCTCAGTCTCTCTCAGTAAATCTGGCTTTTAAGTCAATCAATAAATCTTAACAATGATATTAATAGATTTTTCAGATAAGGATTTTAAACAAATTTAAAGTGATTTGACTCATCTCATCAAAATTCTTACTAGATTCCTTAAACAAACATACACACACATGTCAGTTACATAGCTGTGTCCTGGCTATATTTGGTGTTTTTTTTTTTTTTTGACAGGCAGAGTGGACAGTGAGAGAGAGAGACAGAGAGAAAGGTCTTCCTTTGCCGTTGGTTCACCCTCCAATGGCCGCTGCGGCCGGCGCGCTGCAGCCGGTGCACCGCGCTGATCCGATGGCAGGAGCCAGGAGCCAGGTGCTTTTCCTGGTCTCCCATGGGGTGCAGGGCCCAAGCACCTGGGCCATCCTCCACTGCACTCCCTGGCCACAGCAGAGGGCTGGCCTGGAAGAGGGGCAACCGGGACAGAATCCGGCGCCCCGACCGGGACTAGAACCCGGTGTGCCGGCGCCGCTAGGCGGAGGATTAGCCTAGTGAGCCGCGGCGCCGGCCTATATTTGGTTTTGATATTTCTCTAATTTGGAGATACGTTTTTGGTGTAGCAGGTTTTTTGTTTTTTGTTTTTTGTTTTGACAGGCAGTTAGACAGTGAGAGAGAGAGAGAGAGAGAAAGGTCTTTCTTTTTTCTGTTGGTTCACTTCCCAAGTGGCCGCTATGGCCGCCAGGTTGCGGTCAGTGCACTGCATCGATCCAAAGCCAGGAGCCAGGAGCCCACTCCCGGTCTCCTATGCGGATGCAGGGCCCAAGGACCTGGGCCATCCTCCACTGTCCTCCTGGGCTGCAGCAGAGCACTGGACTGGAAGAAGAGCAACGGGGACAGAATCCGCCGCCCCAGCCTGGACTAGAACCCTGGGTGCCAGTGTCGCAGGTGGAGGATTAGCCTAGTGAGCTGCGGCGCCAGCCGGTATAGCAGTTTTGACATCATTTGGGATGCCTACATCGCTTGCAAGAATTATCTGAGTTTGAGTCCCAGCTCCACTTCTGATTCCAGCTTCCTGGTAATGCATGCTCTGGGAGGAAGTGGTGATGGCTCATGTGGTTGAGTCCCTGCCATACAGGTGGGAGACCTGATTGAGTTCCCAGCTCCTGAATTCTTCCTGACTGGCTCAGTCGTGGCTATTGTAGGCATTTGGGAAGGGAAACAGCAGATGAGAGCTGGCTCTGTCTCTGTGCCTCTTTAAAAGTAAAATAAATAAATAAATAAATAAATGTTTCTCTAATTTGAATGATTTAAAGGTTTAATGTTATCCCTGTGATCTAATTTTTAATTTATTTTATGCTTTTCCAATTTGTTTTTTAAAAAAATATTTATTTATTTGAGAGGCAGAGTTAAAGAAAGACAGAGGCAGAGGCAGAGAGAGAGAGAGAGAGAGAGATCCTCCATCCTCTGGTTCACTCCCCAGTTGGCTGCAATGGCCATGGCTGGGCCAATCCAAAGCCAGGAGCCAGGAGCTTCTTCCAGGTCTCCCGCCTGGGTGCAGGGGCCCAAGCACTTGGTCCATCCTCTACTACTTTCCCAGGCCATAGCAGAGAGCTACATTGGAAGTAGAGCAGCCACATCTTGAACTGGTGCCCATCTGGGATGCCAGCACTGTAGGTGGCAACTTTACCCACTATGCCACAGCACCAGCACCTCCAAACTGTTTTTCCTCTATATGATTTAAAACTCTCATTTATTTTAAAATGTTTTCCCTAACTTATTTGTAGTTTAGCTAGAAGAGAAATTAAGAGGACTTTTCTCTGAAGCAGTGTATCTGCCTTTCCCTATTGACGCTGCTACCCAAATCACTAATTGTGGAGAAAGATCAAAGTTAGTGTTGCCTTTTTTTTTTTTTTAAAGATTCATTTATTTATTTGAAAGTCAGAGAGAGAGAGAAGCGGGGGGCGGTCTTCCATCCACTGGTTCACTTCCCAATTGGCTTCAATGGCCAGAGCTACACCAATCCAAAGCCAGAAGCCAGGAGTTTCCTGTGGGTCTTCCCATGCGGGTGAAGGGACCCAAGGACCTGGGCCATCTTCCACTGCTTTCCCAGGTCATAACAGAGAGCTGGGTCGGAAGTGGAGCAGCTGGGACTTGAACCAGCGCCCATATGGAATGCCGGCACTGCAGGTGGCGGCTTTATCAGCTGTGTCACAGCGCCGTTCCCAGTGTTGGCTTTTATTTTCCTTTCCAGACTTCCCATATGCTTCCCAGGTATGCTTCAGAAAATTCAAAGGTTTGTTTTCATCAGTTCGCTTGACAAAATAACCTATTTTTATTATCACTAGATAATTATTTTATGTATCCTTTAAAGTGTTGGATATTTTGTAGCCAGATAATTTTGTAGTATGAATTTCAATTGTTTAGAAGAACTGCATAATTGCAGTTGTCAATTTAAGCTTAAACTATGTTTTTACAATAATATGTTATAATCACTACAGTAAAATTTATAAAATAGTTATAAAACTTCAAATTATTTAATTATATACTGAAAATAAATCATGAAATTTACTGAATTTTATTTCTTTTTTTGTAAAGATTTATTTATTTATTTGAAAGTCAGAGTTACATAGAGAGAGGAGAGGCAGAGAGAGAGGTCTTCCATCTGATGGTTTTCTCTCCAAATGGCCACAATGGCCGGAGCTGCACCGATCCAAAGCCAGGAGCCAGGAGCTTCTTCCTGGTCTCCCATGTGGGTACAGGGGCCCAAGAACTTGGGTCATCTTCCACTGCTTTCCCAAGCCATAGCAGAGAGCTGGATTGGAAGTAGAGCAGCCGGCTTTCGAACCAGCGCCCATATGGGATACCGGTGCTTCAGGCCAGGGTGTTAACCTGCTGCACCATGGTGCCAGCCCCAGAATTTTATTTCTTTCTAAGCAAAAAAATTTCCCACATAACAATATAAACTGTGGTCATAATTTGATTATCTGGTGGCTGAATGAATGGCATTTATAATAATTTGTAGAGTATCATATTTTACATATTTTACAAAAATAATGCTGCCTGTGAAGTAAAACATTTTCACATGAAATGAGGTAATTCATTTTAAAAGCTGAGAATATATTATTTCCCTATTCTAAGAGGTTAAGTTTTATTGACAACGTGCCAAATGAATGCCATCTGTCTGATGAGGTCAGTATTACTTTAGGATTCTTTCCAGTATTTTCTACCACAAAAAAGTGCTTTGCATTTTATTAGAACAGTCTACTTATTTATACTTGATTGACTGCTTATCATAGTTTTAAAATTATTGAAGAAGAACTTATATAAAATAATTTTGTCTACATTTTGAATTCACATTTATTTGGATATAGTAGTTGAGTTATAATATGTGGAGATAAAGTCAGTAATGTTCAGTAATTTAGTTTTTTACAATAGGAAACAATCAAGGAATATGGTAAGGGCCAAATTTGAGACTTGAACTCCAAATCCTCACTGTTAGAGTTCTTCAGAGAAACAGAACTCTGCGTGTGTGTGTGTGTGTGTGTGTATTATGTGTATGCACATGTGTGTGAATATGCACACACAGCGGAAGAGAGGGTGAGAGTTATTTTAAGGACTTGGCCCGTGTGACTGGCGAGGCTGGCCAGAGTCTGCAGTGTAGGCTGCAGACTAGAATCTCAGGGAAACACTGTGCTGCAGTCTGGTCTGAAGGCCGTCTGCTGGCAGGATTCCCTCTTCTTCAGGGTAAGTCAGCGTTTTCTGGTAAGTTACTTCATGTGTTCTGGTAAGGCCTTCAACTAATATTGTGGCGGGCAACCTGCTTTATAAAGTCTACCTTTTTAAATGTTAACACCATCTAAAAAATACTGGCAAAGAATATCTAGAATAATGTTTGACCACATATCTACATCCTGTGCCTAGCTAAGGTCACATTACATTAGCCATCCCATCCTCCCACACAGTGCTAAGTTTTCTTATTTTAGGTTGATTATGTTTCCTACCTTGGGTTTGAGTTGTTTAGAGAAGCCACACTCTATAGATATTTCACTGGAATATTATTCTACTATTATTTCACTTTTAAAAATTTCTAACACTGGGGCTGGCATTGTGGCGTATCAGGTAAAGCTGCCGCCTGTGAAACTGGCATCCCATATAGGCTCTGATTCATAGTCCCCCCCCTTTTTAAGATGTATTTATTTTATTTGAAAGGCAGAGTTGCAGAGAGAGAGAGAGAGAAAGAGAGAGAGGGATGAAGGGAGGGAGAGGGAGGTCTTCCATCTGCTGTCTCACTCCCCAGATGGCTGCAATGGCCAGAGCTGTGCTGATCTGAAGCCAGGAGCCAGGAGCTTCTTCCATGTCTCCCATGTGGGTGTAGGGGCCCAAGGACTTGGGCCATCTTCTACTGCTTTCCCAGGCTATAGCAGAGAGCTGGATCAGAAATGGAGCAGCTGGGACTCAAACCGGTGCACCACCCAGATGGCATGCTGGCACTGCAGGTGGCGGCTTCTCTGGCTCATATCTCTGATGCTCTGCTTCCAAACCAGTTCCCTGCTAATGGATTGGGAAAAGCAGTAGAAGGTGGCCCGGGTATTTGGACCTCTGCCACCCATGTGGGAGACCTAGATGAATCTCCTGGCTCCTGGCTTCAGCTTGGCCCAGCACTGGCCTTTGCAGCATCTGGGGAGTGAACCAGCAGATGGAAGATCTCTCTTTCTCTCTGTCGTCTGCCTCTCCCTCTCTCTCTCTAATTCTGACTTTCAAAATCATAAGAAAAAAGTTTCCAAGACTTATTAGATTGATAGGAATTTAATGTTTATACCTAGTTTTTGAAATTGTCAAATGCTATGGTGTACTTAGTTCTTCCAGAACATTCTTTTTTTATTTTCTTCTCAACATTGCTACTTGCTTAAAATCTTTTGGTTGATTCTTGTTCATTATTTCTTCTCTCCTTGTATTCTGCACCTGCACCAGAAGTGTATTGAGTATCTACTGCAAGACAGATGCTTTCCTAAGCCATAAATATAAATAAAAGATGTACTTCCTGCCTTTGGGCATTCATACAATTTTTAAATCGACAGATAAATAAATGAAAACAGTTTGTTATGAAGAAAATACACAAACGATATTGATAAACAATAACAAAAGAATTTCCTTTTATCATCTAGTTAGTGTTATATCTGTGAGGAGTTACTATTTAAGCTGAGGCTTGAAGGATGAGGAATCAGTTTGTAAAAACCAGAAAAAGAGATAGCTTTTGAGACCAAGGGAAACCATAGCATGTTCAGAAGTCCTGTGAGTGAGGAGCATGAGAGGGGATTTGAGGTAGGCACACAGAGCCTAGTGGGTTGTGGTAGAGTTTAATCATTGTTCTTTTTTTTAAAAAAAGATTTATTTATTTGTTTGAAAGGAAGATATACAGAGAGAAAATGAGAGAGAGAGAGAGAGAGAGAGAGAGAGAGAGAGAGAGAGAGAGATCTTTCATCCACTGGTTCACTTCCCCAAATGGCCGCAATGGCCAGGGCTGGGTCAGCTGGAGCCAGGAGCCAGGAGCTGCTTCTGCACCTTCTGCTAGGGTGCAGGGTCCCAAGGACTTGGGCCATTTTCCGCTGCTTTCTCAGGCACATTAGCAGGGAGCTGGATAGGAAGTGGAGCAGCTAGGACTTGGACTGGTACCCATATGAGATGGTGGCACTGCAGGCAGAGGCTTAAACTTCCATGCCACAGCTCCAACCCCTCGTCATAATTCTTAATCCAATTGAGAAGCCATTAGACTATTTGAAGCAAGGTAATGATAACATCTAATGAAGTTTTAAAAGATTACTCTGCCACACAGAGAAAAGATTGGAAATGACAAACAAGAAGAGAGTATAGATTAGTGAGAAGACACATAATGTTGGTTCCATTTCCATCCATCCTAATCTCTTTGAGTAGAGTAGATTGTTTTAGGATATGAAACAAGGAAATCAAGGAATGCTATCAGCTAACAGTTGCCAATAGCAGTAACCAGTTCACATAGGAATAACTCTACAGTCTTGTAGCCCTTATGTGATGGCTTTAAGTAGGTGAGTGGTTATGGATTCATAACACCCAGTATATTTATGCTAACTCAGAACACATTGGCTGAAGCTAACTGTTGTCCATAAAAATGTCTTGCAGGCTTAGTACAGTTCATTTCATTTGTAACTCCTCATGATCTTTTCCTTTGTTCATTGCACAAATTCATCCTGAACTAACCCTTTTTTCTTGCCAAGGAAGAGTCAACAACCCATATTTTATCCTGCTACTAAAAGGTACTGATTTCATTTTGGTGTACCTATTTTGTGTGTGTGGCGGGGCGGGGAGGGGAGGCAGAGTGGAGCTCTATTAACTCTGCCTACACAGTTCATTCTCAACTGAGTCTTTTATTCCTCAGAGTTTAATTCCAGTTAATGTTTTTGGCTCGTCTCATTTATGGTTACAAGAATGTAAACACTCCGTAGGCTTATCCTCCTTATCTTACATATTCCTGTCAATGTCCCCTATGAATTCGCTGGCTCAATGTTTTATTTCCATGAATTAAATCTAATACATTTCTCATATAGTATCTTTCTTTTCAATCTGCACAACTAAGTACAGTGATCCATTGCACCCACTAAAATGTCAGTACTTTCTAAGGTTTTATTTTATTTTGTTTATTCTTACTCACTTGTAACCCAAGAACTTCCAAGTCGTTTTCTCTAGCCCAGTTTCTTTTTCTAAGCTATTTACTCCTATTTCTTCCTGTTGAATAGCTCCTATGGATGGCTCACAGCCACCTCCACCCACCTCCTTCTCAGCCTAACATCCATGTCCTATAGGTCTTCTAACATTGCCCGTTGCAGTGGCATCAATTCAGTCACCCAAAACCAAAAACCTCAGAGATATTCAAGTTTTTCCCCCTTTCTTTTCCCTTTTTGAGCCATGTCAGTTTTACCTCTTAATTATGTATTTAATCTCTCTCATCCATTCAACCCCCATTGTTCCTCTTTTAGATAAAGTCCTCATTTCTTTCCTGGACTTCTGACTATTCGTCCTTAAAAACTGTCAAAAGAGTGGGCTTTCAAAAAAGTCTGCCTAATGTTATTCTCCTTTCTAAAATCATTGGTGGGCTTCTTATTTTTGCCCTGATAAAATCCAAACTCCTTAGCATGACATTTAAGGATTTTGAAATCTGATCCCTTTGCCTACCTCTCTGTCCTCACTGTTACCTTTTTTCTACTCCTCCCACCTGGCTCCCCAGCCAAGTAAGTGCTCCCTTCCACCCCCCAGGGAGCACACTGACCATCTGTACCATTCTGACATCCAGTACCTGATTTTTCTATCTTATTGTTGACTCTCTTTTTTGTCCCCTTGGAGACGGCACATGTATATCCTTCACCTCTATGCCTGAGCTGGTAGAATTAACACAGTCTTTGCTGAATAAGTAATTGGGCTATACAGCATGAATGAACATTGCCAGTCTACCGTGTGTTTTAGACTTAAAGATGCTAGGTTTGAGTTCCTCTGTTGCTTCTTAATAACTGTGTGATCTAGGATCTGTAACATGAATTCCTTGATATTAAGTTTCCTCATCTAAAAGGTGAATAGTCTTATTATGTTTATATAAGATGATATCTCTTAAACTTTCCTTTCATAGGTGTATGGAAGAATTTACAACTGATTTATCTGAAGTTCAGTTGTGACTATGATTCTCAAATACCAAATTCTTAACACAATAAGCAGAAATTTATTTTTTAACTCTTTTTCACTTGATAATATTTTATTTATTATAGTTGGAACATAATTAATTTTGATGTTACGAAAGGAACTTGGAACAATAGAAGAATAGAAAAGGATAAGTGCCATATAAATCATTGACTAAAATGACATTTTGAGGATTAGAATATTTTTAAAAACTGGAAATGCAAGTTATATATTTTATATATCATTAGTGAAGATATTCCTGAGATAATAGGAAAGCAAGACTCAGAACAATTACTGAAAATATATTTTTTATAAGATTCATAGAACACAAAGGAAGCTAATATGTTATTCTATTTCATAACCAGTGTATCATATTTGATACCACCAAGGAAATAGAAGTATTTCTGAAGACAGCTGGAAAGTGTTAAGTTTACGTAATAATTTAAACTCTATAAAGTTTCTCAAGGCAGACTTCATCCAGAAAAAAAATCTATTTGATATTGGAGAGTTCCCTTTTTTTCACATGAGTAGATGAGCTAATTTTTCCAGTTAAGATAAGTGATGTGATGTTGTGGACTTCTTTTGCAAAGATTATGTTTGTACCAAATTTAGCTTATTGTCTTATAGTTATAAGACATTCTTAACATGTGACTGGTAAAGTCTTGGTCATGGACATGGGAATACAGTTTGTTTTATTTGTTACTCTTCATTATTTCTTATTTAAAATATAAAGCAGAGCTTATTAAATAATGTAAGAAGTTATACTAATAAAATTTGTTTTATTCCTTTCATAAATAAGTAGTTTGAGCAGTATACATTAAAGTAGGTAACTCATTAGCGTGAACGATGCCAGAGTATATTGAACTACTCCTTTGGTTGGAATGAATTACATGCTAAAAAAAAATACCATTAAACCTCAGGCATTCCCAGATGACAATATTCTTCAGTTCATACCCAGAAAAAAACACCGGTGACTATGGTGGGAAGAATTCCTTGTAGTTGGAAAAAATAGATGAATATGTTGCTGAAAGCCTCATTTATGTATTTAGCTAGTTTAGTCAGTTTAAGAGTTATATGAAGGATTTCTTGTTGCAGTATCTGTTAAATACCACCTTGAATTGATTAAAAACAAAGCTTTAGCCTCACTCATCCCCCCCATTTGTATTAATATCTGAGTGAAGGATATATACCTTTTAGTTTGATGCTTTCACAGGAGAGCAAACTCTTTCCAGAAAAGATTATTTTTGATTCATTCCACCTTATTTTCATGGAATTCATAACAACATTATGTTCTGTTTTTGTCAGTATGTATGAAAAAGAGCTGCCAAATTTAGAAGGCACTTTTATGTATTTTGTTAAAACTGCTATTAGAAACAATGTCTGACATTTTAATATCCTTTATAGAAAGCTCCATTTAATCAGTTCCTCTCAGAATTTTTTTAAAAGGTCTTATTTTCTCTTTTAACTGTGAAATGAACGCAGTTTTCTACTGTATTTGTGCTCAATTTACTTTTCTGTAGATCCTCCTCTTCCTGTCTCCCCCTCCCTGCACTACGTTTTCTTTAATGAGTGAGCATTGCCTCTCACATTTTAGACAGTCATTGAGTTCTTCCCAGGCTAACTAGAGGTCCCATGTCCTTAAAATGCACATTTTCCCACCTTGTCATAGTCTCATATCTTTTTGTTCCTCCAGGGTGGGATGGTTTCCTGCAGCTCAGAAAAAACAGAATCACTTGTCTGTTTTGTGGAAATCTATGGTTCCCTTCAAGTTTCTATGTTTTGAATTTCATGGTTTTACTAAATCCATGGCTCATATTGGTTATTGCCTCAAATCTTTGTTAACTTATAGAAAACCTGCATTGCTTTATTGTTTTTCTTTTGAAAGATACATAATATTTAGGTAATATTTTATGGTATGATAGGATAATTCAATCCATGTATGAAATATATAATAATCAAATCCGGGTGGTTAGAATTTCCTTTTCCTCAAGCCTTAGAATTTTTAAGTGTTCAGAAGTTTCAGAGCCTTCTGTCATTTTGAAATATATAGCAAAATGTTGTAGACTATAGTCATCCTACTGTTCTAAAGAACTCTACAACTAGTTCTTCCTATCTAACTACATCTTATGACCTATTATCTAACTTTTCACCTCCTCCTTCCTTCTCCCTTCCTAACCCATAGTGACCACAATTGTACTCTCCTCTTTATAAAAAGATTTATTGTATTTATTTGAAAGGCAGAGTTACAGAGAGAGGAGGGAGGGAGAGAGAGAGAGAGAGAGAGAGAGAGAAATTTCATCTGGTGGTTTACTCCCAAAATGGCTGCAAAGCTGGGACTCGGCCAGGCCAAAGCCAGGATTCCGGAACTCCAACTGGTTCTGACATTTGTGTGGCAGAGATCCAAGTCCTTGGGCCATCTTTTGCTGCCTGGGCCCCTGCATCCACATAGGAGACCTGGAAGAAGCTCTTGGCACTTGCTCCTGGCTTTGGATTCACCCAGCTCCAGCCATTGTGGCCATTTGGGGGGTGAACCAGAGGATGGAAGATCTTTCTCTCTCTGTCTCCCCCTCTCTCTGTAACTCTGCCTCTCTAATAGCTAAATAAATATCTAAAAAATATTGCTAAAACTAACAGGTTTTGTGGTCAATAAGTAATTTTATCTTTTGAACAAAAAAATAGAAAATGTGAGATAGTTGATAAAATAATAGAATTAATTATAGCAGTAATATTTAATAATTTGATAAAACTTTATTCATTATCTAGTTGAATTATGCAGCTTTGAGTGAAATAAGATGAAATTTTTAAAAAGATTTATTTATTTATTTGCAAGTCAGAGTTACGCAGAGAGAAGAGAGGCAGAGAGAGAGAGAGAGAGATGCCTTCCATCCGTTGGTTCATTCCCCAATTGGCCACAATGGCCAGAGCTGTGCTGATCCGAAGCCAGGATCCAGGAGCTTCTTTCGGGTCTCCCATGTGGGTGCAGGGCCATCCTCCACTGCTTTTCCAGGACACAGCAGAGATCTGGATGGGAAGTGGAGCAGCCGGGTCCTGAACCGGTGCCCATATGGGATGCAGGCACTTTAGGCCAGGGCATTAACCCGCTGCACCACAGCGCCAGCCTCCGAGGTGAAATTTTTGTCTCTGGGTTTTAGTATATCTAGAAATTTGGTGATGATAGAAAATATTTGATTTATACTTAAAAATTAGTAGCAGTAACCCTTTATTGTGTAAACATTTTTCTAACTGTGGGGACATTTTCTAACTGTGACAAAGCCAGAAATTTATGCATTTCATTAAATTATGAGGGGAAAAGCCATTTTCAATGTATGGTTCTTCCCTACTTTGATGAGTACCCTTACCTCAAGAGTGAAGTTTCCTCACACTGATCCACTCAATATTGTTTTTATTCAGAACCAAAATATCTCTCATTCTAGTGCTACAGTTCCCTTTGTATTTCACAAGTTTTGTGGAAAATTCAATGAAAAAATAGGTTTATTTTGATGCAAAAATTTTTTGAAATTTATTCCCTTAAAACAATTCATGCTTTTGTAGTTCCTGGGAAGTCTCTCCAATCTACCTGGGAGAGTCTTGGGACTCCATGAATAAGTGTTCTAGGAGACAGGAAGTGGAAACTGTTAGTTTCTTAAGAATTAACTGGAAACTGGCAGAGTGTTACTTCTACCATATCCTATTGGGCAAAGCAGTTCAGATGCCATCCAGAAACAAGAATAAGACCTGGACTCCACTTATCTGTGGGAGAAATGTCAAAGAATTACTAGTCTTCTTTAATATTCCTTAGCTACTACATGCCAAACACTGTATTAAGTCATTGCAATAAAATAATAAAAATGATTTAATAAATGAGACAAACAAGCGATGATAATAGTGATAAAACATAGTGATAGGATAATACAGGGTTCTATGGAATTTTAGGAGGGTTTCCTAATACAGATATAATTGAAATTCAGACACAAGACCCCAAAGAAGGTACCTTGAGAAGTCTTATTGGTAAGATAACAAAGATGTCTTACTAGTATGAAAATAGTACAGCTATGCTTTTTGAAAGTATATTTCTCATCCATTCACTCTGCTATATTTAAAGCAAACTTCTGATAGACTAAAGACAAATTTTAACTTTTGTAGGGATTAGCTAAATTTGAGGGGGAAACGTCATTAGTTGGTTTATGGAAGGATCATTTTCTTGATACATAGCAATAGCAACCTCCCCTGAAAAATTCTGTGGACAAATGGCTTTACATCAAAAGAATTCAGTCAAACTTTATTTGGCATTATACCAAGTCTTTCATATGGCTTATATTTTTCTATTGATGAATTTTCTTTTCTGTGAGAAGGAAAAAGAATTACTACCTAGCAGTATCTTGCCTATAACCAGCAGTTTTCCTGTTTAGTTAATATAGACTTGTTCATATAATTTTTAGACTCTGTGGGGGAGGGTCTTTTGTCAGTTTTCTAAGATGGTAGAAAAGGAAATGAGACTAATTGGTTGAATGGTTTGATTGTTTAGTTTTGGGTTTAGGTGAACTAGTATGAAAGAATACAGACTTCCAAGTACATATCAGCAGAGGAAAGATTTTTGGATAAAGTCCCGAAGTTAAGACTGGGATTTACTTTATACCACAGTTTGAAACAAACCTGAAAACAAAGCTTCAGTTAAGAAGCTGTTGCCATTCAAGAATACATTTTTATCTGAGAAATGATACATGATTGATACAATTTGTTACATTAATGATAGGAATTCCTTAAAGACTTTGGACTTGTGATCATGGTACAGTGTGAGTAAAATTTATGTAAATGTTGAGGTAAATCTTAATGGCCTGAGTAAAGTGTTGTATGTTTGGAAATAATTGGATTCTACTCTCTCTTCCATTTTTTTTAAATTGCAGTTTCTTGTCTTTAGTGACTGACTTCCTGCATAAAAGTAGTGGCATTAGTCCCATGCACTTCCATAATTGAGTGTCTCTGTAATTTCCGCTCTTGGACCCCATTGCATACTCAGTTTATATTGGCCCTAGATATGACTCTCATTCCACAGACATCAAGTAACTGAAGGATTTTTTTACTTTGCATGGCCAATAAATGTTTGGTAGGATGTATATATTTTCACTTAAAAGTGCAAAATACTTTTTATCTTTACTACATGATTATTATTTGTAATGTTTGGAAGAAAGCCTGAGATACCCGACTAAATGTGAGGCTAAGTAATTATTCTATTCTGATAGAATTTGCTAACTTAAGCCTGATGAGTAGGATGGATTCTTGGCAAGTATTTGGTACTCATGTATTTGTTTTTTTTTTAATGTAGGAGTCTACCATTCTGTGGCCATTTTCCCATGTTTTTCTCTCCTCAACTGCTTCATAACTCTGGTATTTTTTTGTTCACTAAAATGTCATATTCAACAATTTTAATCTATCCTAGCAGATACTTCTGGTGTCTTTGCTGCTACCCTCTGAAAGGGAGCTTGGAAGAAGCAAATATCATTGAAGGGATAATGTTTACTCTTTTGTTTAACTCGCCAAATTTAATTATAGAATTTGTTGTGTCTTTTCCTCTCACCGTGTAGTATCTTGGAATAATGACAATACAGATTGAGAAAGACACAGATATATCAGCTAATTTATGTCCTTAACTTCCAGTGTCACAGAAATATATGAACACCATCTTCCTAAATTTATCCATTTTAATGTTTAATAGCCTTTATAAATATAAGTCTGAATCACTTGTGTGTTGCCTCAGTTACTAGTCTTTATTGATATTTAAGTATAATCATTCTGGCTGGCGCTGCGGCTCAATAGGTTAATCCTCCACCTTGCGGCGTCAGCACACTGGGTTCTAGTCCCAGTCAGGGCCCTGGATTCTGTCCTGGTTGCCCCTCTTCCAGGCCAGCTCTCTGCTGTGGCCCAGGAGTGCAGTGGAGGATGGCCCAAGTCCTTGGGCCCTGCACCCGCATGGGAAACCAGAAGAAGCACCTGGCTCCCGGCTTCGGATCAGTGCGGTGTGCCTGCCGCAGTGCGCCGGCCGTGGTGGCCATTGGAGGGTGAACCAATGGCAAAAGGAAGACCTTTCTCTCTGTCTCTCTCTCACTGTCCACTCTGCCTGTCAAAAAAAAATTAATTAAAAAATTAAAAAAGTTGAAAAAAATGATCATTCTTACATTGTTTGTAATAGTCCTATTTAAAAGACTTATCTTTTTCCCATTGTCTTCTCTGCTATATCCTTTTAATCTTCCCTTTGAATCATCTTAACTGTTCTTTTAAGATCTTTTGCAAATTTTATGTGATTAGTTTAAGTCTTGCACTAAAGTTGATTTTATTAAAAGTATATAGGACTTTGACACAATTGACTGCCGAGTTATAACCTGAATAAAGGACACAGTTCTTTCTCGCATATTGTAAAAGACATGGTTTTCTACACCTTTCATTTGTAATTGTAATAGGCATTCTTGATGTTTCCTGATAGCTTTTGAAATGAATGAGAATATTCTTTCTCAGTATATTAAAACTTGAATTTGCTTTTCGTTGAACAGGCATTCAACATTGGAGGTGTTTGTCACGTTCCTAAAAGCTGTAGTTAATTAAATATAATGTCAAAATACATATATTGCCTAAATAATAGAGGAAATCTACCTGTTATAAAATGACTAAAATATTATCTATATAAAAAATTATTGCCATCTAGATAATGGGAAACACCAATTCAGATTAGCTGGCATGGCCTACATAAGAGAAAAAATCATTTATTAAAAAATATGCTTTTGTTCAATATTATGGTGATCATTATATGGCGAAATGCCAGTATGTACTGATTGAGCAATGCAAAATTAGTCCTTCTTAAACGTTATCACTGAATATGACTAAAATACATAACATAACATTTATATTAGTCATAATTTCAATCTTAGAAAATAGAGTGATCACTTTTCTACTAGTCATTTAAAAATGGAAAATGTTGTGTCCAAATTAGTAAACAAAATATTTTTAATTTATTTTGGCAGATTTTTCATTTTTGTAAAGGAGGAAATAAGATCATTGGGTTATTGGGAAAACCAGAGAATTGCTTAAAATAACAAAATCAGCCAACACTCTGTAAGTAAAGGCTATTTTTTAAATGATGAGACAAACATCTCAATTCACTTGAGTGTTCGGTTTAAGTGCTATAGTAAGTTTGTATCAGAAATAGAAATGAATGACACATCCTCTCTGGTCTCCCAGCAGACAGGTTAGTCTTCAGCTTCCTGCTCATCATTCATCCTGTTTCTTCTTATAATGGCCTACATGACCTGGTGCTTTACTGTAGGCCTCAAGCTACAAGGAAAAATGGGAAAAAAATCACAGGAGAAAAAAAATATCAGTTTTTGTTAAAACTCTCTAGCAGGAGTTCTCCATTTAACTCTCTTACAGTTTTTTGTTAGCTGGCATATATTACAAAGGATGATGAAAATGAAGTGAGAAAATCCTTTCTATTGCAGTCTCAGGGTTGGAAAAAACAATATCATAGACTCAGAGAAGATTGAGTCAGTTTAATGATTATTCTAGACAAACCTCTTCTTTATTTAACTATAAATTACTAAGGCTGGAGAAGTTAACTCATTGTTCAAAGATTTCATTACTGTGACTAAAACTCCTGTCCTATCTAGTGCTCTTCTGTAATGCAGCTAAAAAGTGTAAGGGTCCACTTAGTAAATAGTTACATATATAAATCAATGTCCTAAATTTCAAGATCAAGATCAACTTGTATAATTTTACTGTATTTTCATTCATTATATCATTTAGGACTCTTAATAAATAGTTAAATGTTCATTCTCAATGCAAAGCACATGGAAATTCTTGGTGAACCGGAACTGAGTATATTACTGTGTTGGTATAAGTTATTAAAATACAGTTCTTGCACTCCAGTTCTGAAAGTTTGTCCCTTGCCAGGGAGGGAGAATCAAGTCCAGAAGTATGCTACAGTAGGGCATTCTGCCACTAAGTTGCTATCCAGGCTTGACAAAAATCACTCATTTTCCTTCTGGTTACAGAGAAATGTATTTACTTTTACTTTTATCTTAGATAAAAATATGAAAAAAACTCTAATATTTATGAAATGAAATCAATTTCTGGAAAAAGTCAAAATACATGAAAGTGTAAAGATTAAGTAGAAATACCTATGTATCCATCATCTATAATTGACGTTTGTTGACATTTGATTTAATAAAATGTTGATGCGGCAGGCATTGTAGCACAGTGGTTAAAGCTGCCTCTTAGGGTGCTGGCATCCCATTATGGAGTGTCATTTGAATCCTGGCTACTTTACTTATGATTCAGCTCCCTGTTGATGCACTGGTAGATGATGTCTTAAGTACTTTAGTTCTTGCCATCTATGCTTAAGACCCAAATGGGATTGCTGGTTCCTGGCTTTGGCCTGGCCCAACCCTGGCTGTTGCGGTCATTTGGGGATGTGAACCAGTGGATGGGAGTTCTCTCTCTCTCTTTCTCTCCATTTATCCCTCTTTCTCTCTGTCATTCTGCCTTTCAAATAAATATAGCAATGTTTAAAAATAAAATGTTAGTGATAACATTGAAGTTCTCCTTTCCCTCCAGCTTCACTTCAGTTACCCTTACTTCCTCTTCAAGGAAATTATTTCTTACCAGTGGTCTGAAATAAAATAAAATATTTAAGATGTAAGATTAGATAAGATTAAATTATACTAATATTGTTATTATTAAATTAAGACGTAAAAGGGAGATTTTTAAATGTATGGTTCATTTATCTGTCTATATATTCTTGTTTTCTCACATAATATTTCTGAGATATTACCACACTATGTGGGATAGTACATCAAAAATTTGTGAAGTGAGGCTATTTGGCCTAGTGATAAGACATCTACATTTCACATCTGAGTGCCTGAGTTCAATATCTGCCTTTGGCTCCTAACTCCAGCTTCTTGCTAATGCAGACCCTTGGTGGCAATAGGTGATAGCTCATGTAGTTGTATCCCAGCCACCCACGTGGGAGACATGGATGCAATTCCTGGCTCCTGGCTTCCACCTTGATCCTCTCTAGAGCCTCTCCATTGCAGATATCTGGGACGTGAACCAGCAGTTGAGTGTTCAGTTTTTCATGCCTATAGTAAGATAAATATGAATATATGATAAATGATGGAGTATCTGAATTTCACTTTTTATATATACGCTATTTTTATTAGTTATCTGTTGCTGTGTAACAAATTAGCACAAATTGAGCAGCTTCACAAATTCATTTTTTACTCATACTACTGTGGTCCTGAAGTCCAGTGTAGTGTGATTGGAATGTCTGTCCAGGTATTTCAATGCCAAAATCAAGGTGTCAGCTGAACTGAGTTATCTGAGTCTTGCAGGAAAATTCCTTTGTAGTTCATTCTTCTTATTGACAGAATTCAATTTCTTGTGGCTGCAATAAGCAGGTCTGAGCCAAGCTGAACCTGGAGCCAGTAGCTTCATCCAGGTCCCCCATGTGGGTGACAGGGGCCCAAGCACTTGGGCCATCTTCCACTGGTTTTTCTCAGATCTTTAGCAGGGAGCTGTATCGGAGTTGGAGCAGTGCGACACAAACCAGCACTCACAGGGGATGCTGGTGCCACAAGCGATGACTTTTACCTGCTACACCATAGTGTTGGCTCCATGATATCTGCTTTAAAGCAAAGCAAATTCATAGAATTATCATGCAGAGAAAAATCCTATAGTTACAGAAGGAAAAAGATTGGTCATGCTAGTTTATATTGGGAAGTTATATGATAATAAAGGAAACTTACCTTTGTGGCAGATAACCAGAGAAATGAGAAATCTACATTTTTCTTCTGGTCTCAATTTTTTAAGAATATTTTACTTCTGTAATAAAATTTATATTCAGTGGCAGGAATGCTACCTTCTTTTGTCCCCTGCTTCTTCTACTAGGTTCCTCCCCATAGACTGGTGTCACATTTTTTTTTTCTAAATTAAACCAGACTGAAGCCTAAAGCACTTAAACTACCTCAGTTACCCTTTTTCCAAAGGTTTTGTAATCTTGTAATTTGTGGTTCTTTCTCAGATCTGGAAGATCTGGAAGCTTCTGCAGCTGTCAGTCAGTTCACTATGTCCCAGGGTTACCACTAAGACCTCAAGTTGTTGGTCTCTTGACTCCCTTATGCTCCAAGTACTGGAACCTGGCATTGGCTATGGTTCTTGGATTCTTCTGGGAACTTTCTCACTCTCCAGTTTTAATAGATTCTTTTTGGATGTTGTCATTTTCAGAAGGCCCCCAAAAGTGTACCCATTGATCATATAGCTCCTGAATGTTCTCCATCCTTGAATTTTTGCCATAGTGCTTTACCCTTTATTGGGCTGGCTAGTGTTCCAATCAAATCTGACCTATTTTTCTCTCTTTCTACCTTCTTTTCTCCTTTTCTTCCTGTAAGAAAAACAAAATTCCCTACTTTAAGAGTTTGTAATCTAGTAGGATAGGCATATAAGAAAGTGAAATAATGTATGACAGAATGATAATGTTACAGTAGAGAAAAGTGGCAAGATTCCATGTAATTACAGAGATATTCCAAACTCATTTTGAAAATGTTGCTCAGAAAATATTTCCAAGAGGAAATAACACTTGAACTGCCTCTGATAATGAATTAGGAGTTATCCTAGCAGTAAAGAGAAACTGGAGGTTTTGGAGGGATGCCGAAATGAATCCTTAGAAGATCACCCGGACTTGGAAACGGGTTCTTTGTCAGGCTGAATTAGTTGATCAGATGCCAAAAGCAAGGGTGGAACCAAAAAATGAGATATAAAAACCAAATGGGCAGATGTATCAGAAGCTGAGACAGAGTAGACTTTGAAAATGAGTTTAAGAGTGCGAACAGATCAAGGAGTCTCTAGACCTTTATTGTTTATTAAAATAAAAGAGATGTGTTAAACATTTAAGCCTGAAGAATGCCAACATTTGCAGGGGTGGGCAACATCCGGCCTGTGAAATCGTTTAATCTGGGCCTGGCAAGGCAACTGCAGGTGGGACTTGAAATTCAATAAATCTGTAGCAGGCCAATTTTTAAGTTCATGGTTTTGTGTGGCCTACAGATGATGTTATAAATATCCAAATGGCTCTTGGCAGAATAAAAGGTTCCCCACCCTTGATTTAAGTGGTAAGCAGGAGCAAGGGAGCCTGAAGAAGGCTGAGGAATAGCAGAGAGTGGCAGTATCTGGGTAGACTAAAGAATAGAGCTATTGACACTCTATTCACTAATGCTGTAAAAAGGCAAAGAATGGGCACGGATGTAAGGAATTGAATAGGTGAATAGCTAGAAGCTGAAAGTCCTGATTTTTTTCTTTGCATTAATCCTCAAGGTGTTTATCTAATGAGAGTGCAGATGAGTGGGAGTGAGGAATGGGGAAATAGAAAGTAGCTCTCATGGAGAATTTAAGAACAGCCATTAGTAGGTATTTAAGGAAATCATGTTGAGTTGTGAGGACCAAAGGAGTTAAGGATTGTTGACAGAATGGATTCTAGTTGAATAAAAAGGAAGATCAGTAGGATACATTGATAATTTTGAGGAAAAATTAAAGCAGGTATCAAAAGATAGACATTAATGAGGCCAAATTGTAGTAATAGTAGAAGTACTAGAATACTTCAGATAGTTCCTAGAGGAACCAGCACTGTGACGTAGAAGGTAAGCTTCCACCTGCAGTGTCAGCATCCCGTATCCCAGTTCAAGTACTGGCTGCTCTACTTCCAATCCATATCTCTGATAATGAGCCTGGGAAAGCAGCAGAAGATGGCCCAAGTGCTTAGACCCTGCACCAATGTGGGAGACCCAGGTGAAGCTCTGTGCTCTTGGCTTTGGCTAGGCAAGCCCCGGCTATTATGACCATTTGGGGAGTGAACCAGCCGATGGAAGATGTCTCTCTCTCTCTCTCTCTCTCTCTCTCTCTCTCTGTGTGTGTAACTTTGCCTCTCAAATAAATACATTTTTTAAAAAATTGAGAGGCAGAGAGACAGACAAAGCAAGTGAGTGAGAGAGAGAGAAAGAGAGATAGAAAACACTCCTTTCCACTGATTGTCACCCCAGATGTCCTCAAATGGTCAGGCCAAAACTGGGAGCCAACTCATAACCTGTCTCACATATGTGTTTGTCAGGAACCCAATCACTTGGGTCATCACTGCTGCCTCCAGAGTCTGCATTGACAGGAAGCTGGAGTCAGGAACTTGAGTTGGGAATATAGCCCAGGTACTCTAATATGGGATGCAGGCATCTGGGATAAAATATTTAATGTGTGCATATATGTTCTAGGTTGGCATTCTAGCAACAGCGTGGATAATGATGGCTTCATTTCATACATGCAGCACCATTGTTTCCATGTTCCTCAGAGGTAGCAGCCATAGTCAGATTGTGCCCCTCTCTGCATTGTTTTTCTTCATTCTCAGATTGAAAAGGTTGGGGATCCAGCATGAAATGTAAAGCCAGTGCAAGGTTAAAAACACCCACATAGGAGGACTTCTGGGCTCTGGATGTGAGAGAAAAATGAAGTGAGGGAAGGATCCATGTGATAGGGTGGTCCAGTGCCGGGTGTCAGAGACCTAGTGAAATGCGGAGTACTTTCGTGTAGGAGGACTGCCTACTTCATGTATTAGAGTCCAAATGAGATGAGTGGATGTCCACTTGGGGAAAGGAGAGTGGTTTCATACATGAGGAGTGACCAAATAAGTAAACATGTTAAGCATAAAGGAGACTAGATTTCTCACTATAGGAAAGTGTGGAAACTGAAGAGAACAAGAATGAAGCTTGCTAGAGGTATTGTTGTGAATTTTTGGTTTTCAATATAAGGTAGATATAGAAATAGATAGGTGTATGTGTATGCACACATGCACACAGATATGGATCAAGTGTGTATCTGACATATATTCTCTAGCTGTGTCCATTGGGTTGACCTGGAAGCAGTAAAACCATGGTAACAGTAGGCACACCAGGCACTCAGATCTAAATAACATTCTCCACCAAAAGGAATCAGATCTCCTTAGAGAACTTGTTGACTCCAGGACTACAGCAGAGTAAGGAAAAAATGAACTTGGAACTTGTACCAAGGTATAAGGAAGTTCTGAAAGAAAATGGGGATGCGACAAAAGGCCATAGGAGTTTGAAGGGGCTCTTCAGTGTCCACACCTGGGACTGTTTGGGCATCAAATAAATTGTATTTGAAACAGATTAAAGACTGACTGAAAGAAACAAAAAAACTATGAGTCCATACTGATGCAAATAAATAAATGAATAAATTGAAAGTTAGATGAAGAAACAATATATTTCTAGAATTTCAAGAATTCTATAAAATAGAGGTAAGTTACAAAAGGAAGAATGAGTGGCTTACAGGGAAGAAGTCTGGAAAACAGCAGGTTAGTCAAGTGGTCAAAATGAACATCAGTAATAATGAGAGATGGATCAGGGATAATAAACAGTGAGAAAACAACATGACTTACATGATATTCTTACAAAAGTGTATAATCTGAATCCAATCATGAGGAAACACTATACAGGTTCAAATTTAGGGACATTTATAAAAATGCTGACTTGTAATTAAAAAATAGTAAGCTCATAAAAATCAAGGAAATATTGAAGAAGTGTTCCAGATTAAGGGGGAATAAAGAGATACGACATCTGAATGCTACATAGGATTTTGAACTATTCTCTTTTATTATGGAGGACATTAATGGGACGATTCATGAAAAGTGAATGATGTCTAATGATTAGATGGTAGTATTAAGTCAATATTAACTTTCTAGTTTGGTCACATAGGAGAATGTTTTTGTTTTTAGGAAATGACTAAACTATTTGGTAGTGGTAGGGCGACATGTTGCTAGTTAAGTCAACTAGTTCAGGGAGAAATAAATCCTTGTAATATACTTTTTTTTTTTTTTGACAGGCAGAGTGGACAGTGAGAGAGAGAGACAGAGAGAAAGATCTTCCTTTGCCGTTGGTTCACCCTCCAATGGCCGCCACGGCCGGTGCGCCGCGCTGATCCGATGGCAGGAGCCAGGAGCCAGGTGCTTTTCCTGGTCTCCCATGGGGTGCAGGGCCCAAGGACCTGGGCCATCCTCCACTGCACTCCCTGGCCACAGCAGAGGGCTGGCCTGGAAGAGGGGCAACCGGGACAGAATCCAGCGCCCCGACCGGGACTAGAACCCAGTGTGCTGGTGCCGCTAGGCGGAGGATTAGCCTAGTGAGCCGCGGCGCCGGCCTTTGTAATATACTTTAAAGGATTAATGTACTTTAAAAGATTATACTGTAAGATATGATCATAATCATCCATGCCTTAACATTTTCCTCTTTTAATGTCCTTGGCTTCAGAAACATTCATTGTCTTTACCTGTTAGATGACTTCTGAGGATGCTTCTTAATCATCCCATTTTTTTAATGTGGAAGTAATTTGTAATACTTTCCCCTTGGTCTTCTCGTCTTGCTCCCTTAGCGATTTCTTCTATTCTTTTTAACTCTAGGTCTATGACTCATAAATCTGCATCTTAATTCTTGGTATTTCCTGATCTTTAGACCTATTTATACTTGAACATAGCTTTGTTTAGTACTTGTTTTCTCATCAACCCAGACCTGTTGATGTAAATCAACTTTGGATTGACTTCCAGGTCTCATTAATGCATACTCACATTCTGTAAAAAACCATCTGAGGTATAACTTGCTTATTTTAAAAATAAATTCAAGAATAAATTCAGCAAAGTCAATTTTGCAATGGAAGAGAGAATTATTAAAGAAAATTACAAAGTAGTTTCTTCCTTCACTGGGCCAAGAACAACATTTTAGACTCATTTCCAAAAGAGAATATAAGTCTAATTACAATAGAAGGTTAAGACATTCTAAAATAAATTCTATTTTTATATGAACCAAACTTTATTAATGGTTTTATCTGAGATAACAGATAATATGAAGAATGAAGAATATTATCTCATATTCCAAATCTGTTTTCAAAGTAGAATATATATAAAATGTTAGAGGTTATGAGAAAGGTTTGCATTATATATATGAAAGCAATCCACATGTCAAAATGTTCTCAGTTCTAGCATGGAATAGATACAAAAGTATGAGTGCTTTTAACTGACATGTTTAACACACTTTGAATAAAAATTAAATATTTTAAATAAATTGATCAACAAGAAGAGGGACAATGAAATTATGTTTATATAATTCTACTCATTTAAAAAGTCATTAATAAAGAACTTTATTGTGAGTATAATTAATGTTTTATACCAACTCTGTACCAGAAAGCATCATTTCTGTGCCAAAATATTTTTAGATTTTCAATTAGATTTCTAATCATAGAGACATTCTGGGAAGTATTACACACAGCTCTTTGAGAGTGCTTATTTTGGTGAAATATTTAAAGTTCTATCTTTTGTTAAGCTGTGTCTAAGTATCTTTTCCATGAATGAATCTCTACTCAGTGCAAGAGATTACAAGTGATCAAATGACTCTTCCACTGAAGCAGAGCCTCCGATCTATGTATAATAAACTTTGATATTTCATTTATATTAATATAATTATGTAATATATTAATATCATTCATTTTTCCTCATTTAATATTTATTTATTTATTTTCATTTTATTTGAAAGTCATAGAGGTAGAGACAAAAATAGTGAAAAGGAGATTGAGACAGCCAGAGCTGAGCCAGGAAGAAATCGGGAAGCCAGAACTCAAATCAGTTTTTCCACGTGGGCGACAAAGACCCAAATACTTGAACTATCATCTACTGCCTCAGAAGATGCTCATTAATAGGGAGCTAGCTTGGAAACAGAGTATCCAGGATTGAATGAGACACTCTGATATGGGTTGTGGTTGTTCACGCAGAGACTTAACTGCTGTACCAAACTGCTACTCCTGTGCTAATTCCTGAGACCAATGTTACCAATGGAAAAACCTTGCCTAACTAACAATAGTTACCAAGAAATATTATTTAATATTACATTGCCAAGATCATCTTAGATAAGCCATCAATCACTCCTTTTAAAAGTCCGAAACTACTTTAATTTTATAATTAGTTATTTAGATCCTGCTGATTGCATAGGGTCAAGTTGGCTATGATAGGGATTCAAATGAAATATATAACATAAAGAACTTATAATAATTTTGGAAAAACAAAAGAAATTTATATGAAAGGGCAAGAAAACCAATAAAGGATATAATTTGGTATCAACTCAGTAAATTAATATTCTTGAATCAGAAAATCATTATTAATCTCTCTGTAGCACTTAACTATCCCAAGTTTTATTTACTTATTATGATGTAAACCTGTATTCATTTAAGATTTTCACTGTTTTTAAAATTTTTTGTCATATAAAATCCTTAATTTTTTTTAGCACTGAAGTCAGCACATACAAGTGTGGGATATATCTCATATGCCTGTCCACTTGCAGGCATTGGAGTTTTAACTTTCAGCAAAATAAGAGTGTTTCTGTACTTAAGAAGCTTATCACTTATATGTATTTGTATGCTAGGCAATAGAGTCAGGAAAGAGACAAACATTAAATATATGAACAAATAACTAAAACAATCTCCAATACTTGTGAATATTATGAAGACAATAGAAAATGTAGTGTTTGGAGGTACTTTAACTACTGTTATCAGAGAAGGCCTGAGGAACTCAGGTTTGAGTTGAAGCCTGGATGACAAGGAGTAACCAGGTAGTTAGGTCTACAGTATAGAAATCAAGGGAGGGATCCAGGTTGAAGAACAGAGGCTTGAGAGTTGTTACTGTGAACACGTGTATTTCAAACCACGAGACTGATTTTGAGTATAGATGTCTGGAATAGTAGAACTGTACTAGGGCTAGTAGAGGAGGAAGAGGTAGCAAAATGAAGCTGAGAAGGTCAAGGTAGTGGTTAGGAGGAAACTCAAGCAACGTATAGTATAGGGCCTAGGAAATAAAGTGTTTCCAGAAGGGGCAAAGTCAACAACATCAAATAGTTGAAAAATCAAGTGGAGACTTGAGGTCTGACTTTTGCTTATATTTGGATGTGAATCATCAGTGGCTTCACAGGAGCTTTCTGTGGAGAGATGATGGAGAAAACCTTACCAATGGGTTGAAGAGAGAATGGGAAGTAAAGAATCAATGGGAATATGTAAGTCTTTTGAGGAATTTTACTGCCGAGGATAGGAGAATAGGGGGTAAAATCCAATTTTTTAAAAATATGAATAATAGTAAGGGAGGTTTTTATGCTAATCAAGGCTGATTCAGTAGGAAAAGCATGGTGGATCTTAGAGATGGACAGTTGCCGAGTGAAGCCTTGGAAAAGCTAAGATGGGATAAGATCCTGAGCACAAATGAGGAGATAACCTTGATCTCAATCAAAATGCCAACAACATAATTCTCAAATGTAGAAAAAATAATGCTTAAATTCGTATGGAAACACAGGAGACCCCAAATAGCTAAAGCAATCTTAAACAACAAAAACAAAGCTGGATGCATCACAATAGCAGCTTTCAAGACGTAGTATAGGACAATTACAATCAAAGCCTGGTGCTGGCATAAAAAAAAAAAAGATGTGTAGACCAACTGAACAGAAGAGAAACTGCAGAAATCAATCCATGCATCTACAACCAACTTATTTTTAACAAAGGAGCTAAAATCAGTCCCTGGAGCAGAGATAATCTCTTTAACAAATGGTGTTGGGAAAACTGGATTTCCATATACAAAGTATAAAGCAAGATTCCTAGCTTACACCTTACAGAAAAATCCACACAAAATGAATCAAAATGCTAAATCTATGACCTGATACCATCAAATTATTAGAGAATGTTGGGAAACCCTGAAAGACATTGACACAGGCAGAGTTCTTGGAAAAGACCCCAGAGGCACTGGCAGTCAAAGCCCAAATTGACAAATGGGATTACATCAAATTGAGAAGCTTCTGCACTGCAAAAGAAATGCTCAGCAAAGTGAAGAGGCAACTGACAGAATGGGAGAAATTATTTGCAAACTATACAACTGATAAAGGATTAATAACCAGAATATATAAAGAGATCAAGAATCTCCACAACAACAAAACAACCCAGTGGAGAAATGGGCAAAGGACTTAAAAAGACATTTTTCAAAATAAGAAATCCAACAGACACATGAAAAAGAGGAAATGGCCAGAAGACATAGGAAAAAATGCTCAGGATCACTAGCCATCAGGGAAATGCAAATCAAAACTACAATGTTTCACCTCACCCCCATTAGAGTGGCTTTTATACAGAAATCAACAAACAAATACTGGTGAGGATGTAGGGGGAAAGGTACCCTAATACACTGGTAAGAATGTAAACTGGTAAAGCCACTATGGAAGGCAATATAAAGATACCTCAGAAATCTGAATATAGACCTACCATATGGTCTAGCCATCTCATACCTGGGAATTTAACCAAGGGAAATGGAATCAGCATATGAAAGTGTTATCTGTACCCACATGTTTATTGTAGCTCAATTCACAATAGCTAAGATATGGAATTAATCCAAATGCCCATCAACTGAAGACTGGATGAAGAAATTATGGGATATGTACACCATGGAATACTACACAACAGTAAAAAAAATCTGGAAATTTGCAACAAAATGGATGAAACTGGAAAACATTATACTTCGTGAAATAAGCCAGTCCCAAAGGGATAGATGCCATATGTTCTCCCTGACCTATGATAACTAATAGAGCACCTAAAAGGCATTTGGCAGAAGTGAAATTGACACTTTGAGAAGCAATGACCTTGAACAATCCTTGTCTTGGCAGTTTTCAATCTCTTTAGTTCTTTCACTAAGAAATTTACTGTCTTCATATACTTTCATGATTCTGATTGTCTTTCTCTGTTTCTGTATATAGTAAGTCATTAAGTTTCATTTGTAAGACTGGCTGGGTGGTGACAAATTCTTTCAATTTTCGCTTGTCTTGGAAGATCTGTATTTCACTTTCATATATGAATGAGAGCTTTGCTGGATTAAGTATTCTGGGTTGATGGTTTTGTTCTTTTTAAAAAAATATTTATTTATTCATTTGAAAAGCAGAGTTATATAGAGAGAAAGAGACAGAGACATCTTCCTTCTGTGGGTTCATTCTCCAAATGGCTGCCATGGTCAGGGCTGGGCCAGACTGAAGCCAGGAGCCTAGAATTCCATCTGGGTCTCCCACATGAGTGAAGGAGCCTATGCGGTTGGACCATCTTCCACTGCTTTCCCAGGTGCATTAGCAGGGAACTGGATCAGAAGTGGAGCAGCCAAAACACAAACCAGTTTCCCATATGTGATGCCAGCGTCACATGTGGCAGCCTAACCCTCTACACTGCCATGCTGGTAGTCCTTTTAGAACTTAGACTGTATCTATCCATTCTCTCCTTAATCATAGGGTTTCTACTGGGAAATCAGTTCTCAATCTAATGGGAGTTCCTTTAATATGTAACCTGGTGTTCTCTCTTGCAAATTATAGGATATTCTCTATTTTACTTTTGAAAGTTTGGCTATAATGTGTCATGGTGAAAATCTTTTCTGATCATGTCTATTGGGGGTTCTGAGTGCTCTCTGAATTTGGATGTCCATGTCTTTCTCCAAATTGGAGAAATTTTCTGCTGTTATTTCATTGAATAGGTTTTCTAAGCCATTCTTTTTTTTTCCATTTCTTTAGGAACTCCTCACACTTACATTTGATCATTTGATGGTATACTGTGGATCCTGAACAGTGTTTCCATCCTTTCTAATTTTTTATTCTTTTTTTTTTGTCTTGAGGTATTTCAAAGGCCAATCTTCTAGATTAGATATTCTTTCTTCTGTTTCATCAAGTTTGTTGTTAATGCTTTCAACTGTGTTTTTAATTTGATTTATTAAATACTTCATTTCTGATATTTGGTTCTTTTCAGTATCTCTGTCTCTTTGCTAAATCGATCATCTATGTCATATACTGATTTCCTTATTTCAACTAACTGTATTTCTGTATTTTTTAGTAACCTTACAATAATTCTTCTGAAAATTTTTCTGCTATTTTGTCAATCTCCTTGTCTTCACAGCTCAATATTAACATATTATTGTGGGCCAGCGCTGCGGCTCACTAGGCTAATCCTCTGCCTTGCGGCGCCGGCACACCGGGTTCTAGTCCCGGTCGGGGCGCCAGATTCTGTCCCGGTTGCCCCTCTTCCAGGCCAGCTCTCTGCTGTGGCCTGGGAAGGCAGTGGAGGATGACCCAAGTCCTTGGGCCCTGCACCCCATGGGAGACCAGGATAAGTACCTGGCTCCTGCCATCGGATCAGCGCGGTGCGCCGGCCGCGGCAGCCATTGGAGGGTGAACCAACGGCAAAAGAAAGACCTTTCTCTCTGTCTCTCTCTCTCTCACTGTCCACTCTGCCTGTCAAAAAATAAAAAAAATAAAAATAAAAATAAATTATTGTGTTCCTTTTGGGGAATCATATTGCCTTCACTGTTCATGTTTTTTGTGTTTCCATGATAAATGTTGTATCTGTTGTTTCTATCACTTCTGGATGGTAGTTTTTTAAAATATTTTTTGGTTGAAGGCTGTATTTCTGGAGATATGTTTCTGGGGCTTGGTGGAGCACTGAAGGCTTACACTTGAGCTCCAGGGGTATGTGCTTGTTGGGGCCAGGGAGCTGAGGCCACCATTTGTATTTGGGGCAAAAGTTCAGAGTGACACCCAAGATTGGGCTTGGTGGAGCACTTCTGGCTACAGTCAGTGGGGAGATGTGATGTTTGAAGTCCCAGCTTTTCTCTAGCCAGGGTGAACTAGCTGTTCAAAGCTTAGAGTGAACCTATAGTGCCAGCCCACTTTACCCCACCCAGTTGTGCACGCTGACCAGAGCAGCAACTCACTCTGTAATGTGTCCCTGGACCTTACTGTGAGATCTGTCCTCAGTGTACGGGGAGCTCTGAGTCTCTGCATGGGAACCCAGCAGAAACCTGTGATTTTTGAAGTTGTTGGGGGGGGGGCAGTAGAAAAGAGGACACTTAGTTCCACCTGGGCAGGCCTCCTTATTTCCAGAGTACTGGGGGTGCCCCAGCTGCCTCGCTCCCATCATCTGTCACTGCACAGAGTGCTGAGTGGGCCTGGGTTCTGGGGCTGCTGCTGCCCTGTTGGTCCCAGGTGGATCCATGGGGCTCACACTGCCATGCTAGAATGCAGAAATGTCTCCAGGAACCCTGGAAAGATGATAGGCAAGAACTGCTTATGAGCCAGCAGCGCAGCTCACTAGGCTAATCCTCCGCCTGCGGCGCCGGCACCCCAGGTTCTAGTCCCGGTCGGGGCACTGGATTCTGTCTCGGTTGCTCCTCTTCCAGTCTAGCTCTCTGCTGTGGCCCGGGAAGGCAGTGGAGTTTGTCCCAAGTGCTTGGGCTCTTTTTTTTTTTTTTTTTTTGACAGGCAGAGTGGACAGTGAGAGAGAGAGACAGAGAGAAAGGTCTTCCTTTTGCCATTGGTTCACCCTCCAATGGCTGCCGCGGCCGGTGCGCTGCGGCCGACGCACCGCGCTGATCTGATGGCAGGAGCCAGGAGCTAGGTGCTTCTCCTGGTCTCCCATGGGGTGCAGGGCCCAAGCACTTGGGCCATCCTCCACTGCACTCCCTGGCCACAGCAGAGAGCTGGCCTGGAAGAGGGGCAACCAGGACAGAATCCGGCGCCCCGACCGGGACTAGAACCCGGTGTGCTGGTGCCGCTAGGCGGAGGATTAGCCTAGTGAGCCGCGGCGCCGGCTCTGCACCCGCATGGGAGACCAGAAGGAGGCACCTGGCTCCTGGCTTTGGATCGGCTCAGCACGCTGGCCGTTGCGGCCATTTGGGGAGTGAACAAACGGAAGGAAGACCTTTCTCTCTGTCTCTCTCTCTCACTTCTAACTCTGCCTGTCAAAAAAAAAAAAAAAAACAAAAAACAAAAACAACAACAACAAAAAACCTGCTTATGGGTGGTTCCTCCTCTCACATGGCACCTACTTGCTGCAATCCCTGAGGGGTGAGAGAGGGAACCTTGTAGGTTTCCCCTCCAACGTCCCAGAAACCCAAGTTTTTGAAGGAACACTCCTCACTAAGCTGCTGGTCTATGACAGCAGAATTCCTGTCTGGAGAGGGTGGGCCAAGTGGGAGGTCTGCACAGGTGAGCTCTGGGCAGGTGAGCTCTGCCTGCAGTCTCCTTTACACCCTCTCCCTGATGACAGGAAATCCCCTGGCCCTGGGGTCTTGTTCCTCTTTCTCCTCTAAGTTGCTCGACCTGTTTTGCTTGTCCCACTGTGTTCCTGCTTCTCTCCTACTACCTCTGGTGCTCTTCCTGTGGATGTAGCTGCTTTGTGGTATCCTGGTGGAGGAGGAGGCAAACACTGGACTTCTCTGTGTGGCCATCTGGAATCCACCCAAATATTTTAAATTAAAAAAAATTTAGGCCGGCACCACAGCTCGCTAGGCTAATCCTCCACCTTGCGGCGCTGGTGTCCTGGTCGGGGCGCCGGATTCTGTCCCGCTTGCCCCTCTTCCAGGCCAGCTCTCTGCTGTGGCCAGGGAGTGCAGTGAAGGATGGCCCAAGTGCTTGGGCCCTGCACCCCATGGGAGACCAGGATAAGTACCTGGCTCCTGCCATCGGATCAGCGCAGCGCGCCGGCCGCGGCGGCCATTGGAGGGTGAACCAACAGCAAAGGAAGACCTTTCTATCTGTCTCTCTCTCTCACTGTCCACTCTGCCTGTCAAAATTAATTAATTAATTAAATATTTATTCATTCATTTGAAAGCCAATTGATAGTGAGAGACAGAAATAGATCCTACAGTCTGCTGGTTCACCCTCCAAATGGCTGCAGTGGTTCATGCTGGCCAGGATGAAGCCTTGAGCTAGGAACCCCATCTTGGTTTCCTGCATGGTGATAGGAACCCAAGCATTTGGGTTGTCACCTGCGGCCTTCCCAGCTGCATTAGCAGAAGCTGGATCAGAAGCAGAGCAGCCAGGACTTGAACCAGCACTCAGATATGGGTTGCTGGTATCTCAAGCAATGTCTTAATTCACTGTACCATAATACTAGCCCCATAATTTTTAGTTACTTGTTAAACTAGGTAGTGGGGGAGTACGGCAGATAATGTTAAAGATTTCAGTTGAGAGTCTGACACTAAAAAAGAATTACAAGCATGAACTAAGGCTGCAAATCAAAGAATCAAGTTCTGTGTGAAGGAATTGCTCAACATAAGGCACTTAGAACATAATCTCTAATGCATATTCTTTCCTGGACTCTGTAACAGTGTCAGAAATGCCTGTTTATGTATGTTGCATGTTGTTTTCAAAGTGCTTTTATGTATATTATTTAATGAAAGATTATAAATGCATCTATGAATTGAATTGAGAATGCCATTTAAGTTCTCTGTGTATAAGATAGTAAATATTTCTTGAATTAAAATATTTAATAAAATAATAAAGCTATCTTTATAAGAAAAGTTTAAAAAATTCATGGAAAATATGTGTATGAATTTCAAAAGGTCTTTGTGCCAGAATATACTTATCTTTTTGAAGCACCCTTGTACGGTGGATGTCCATATGTTGTTTCAAGTAATTTGATTCCTACCACTTATTTATGGAAGCAATTTTCACTGGTTTGATAAAAATGGAGATATATTCAATACATTTTAAAAAACATTTTAAATGTTCATGATAGTTTGTCAGGTATGCAGGAAATTAAAAATAATCTTTTTTTTTTCCTGTCAGAGGTCTTTTTATCAGTATCCATGACCGAGGTCATATTGCTTCAATTCTTAATGCATGGCCAGAAGATGTCATCAAAGTAAGTTGTCAGATTTCTTCATTATGGTAAATTTGTTCTCTAAAGCCACTTAAAACATATGGACAGTTGTTGTGTTCAATAGCTTTTCAAGTGAATATCACTTAATTTATATCCCTTTGAATTCTGCACCATGGACTAATTTTATTCTGATGCCATCTTGATACTGTTTACCCCTTATTTTTATCTAATTTCTTAGTATTACTTTATTTGTTATAAATGATTATATATATATATATACACACATATATATGTATGTATAACATCCAGTATCACTGGAATTTTTCTAAGCAAACTCCATTATTATATCTGCTAAGTTTAATTATCCTGTAAGTGAAATCCAAGTAGACAAACGAATCTATTAAGTTACTTATTTTATCATTATGACTTTATGGAATGCATTTAATTTTCTCTGTGTGAGCTAATAAAAATAGAAGTAATTATAGTACCTGACATCTGGTAGCTTTCTGTGAGACACTTTACATGGCTTAACTCCTAGGATTACCATGCTAAATTTGTAAGGAAAGAAAGACACAGATGGATTATATAGTAGTGCATGGCTGGTGGGAATTGCATGTAGACCCCAGAGCCCTCCTCTTCTTTCTTTCTCTCTTTCTCTCTCTCTCTTTCTCTTTCTTTTTCTCTTTTTCTTCTTTTTGACAGGCAGAGTTAGACAGTGAGAGAAAGAGAGAGACAGAGAGAAAAGTCTTCCTTTTTCCGTTGGTTCACCCCCCAGGTGGCCGCTATGGCCTGCGCGTTGCATCTGGCGCACTGCACTGATCTGAAGCCAGGAGCCAGGTGCTTTCTCCTGGTCTCCCATGTAGGTGCAAGGCCCAAGCACTTGGGCCGTCCTCTACTGCTTTCCTGGGCCACAGCAGAGAGCTGCACTGGAAGAGGAGCAACGGGGATAGAATCCGGCACCCAAACTGGGATTAGAACCCAGGGTGCCGGCGCCGCAGGTGGAGGATTAGCCTAGTGACCCGTGGCGCCAGCCTAGAGCCCTGCTCTTAAGCACAGTGCTGTGCTGTCTTCTGTGTCCGAGGGAGGTGAGATGTACTTGGCTTTCTGTTTTCTTTGTTGTGTGCATAGCCACTCTAAGATGTCTTTTGAAACTAAGATAGGATAAATCATTGTCTTTTGGTAGTCCAGAAGCACTTCAGTTATTACTTCTGAAATGTGATTCTTTTAATTATCTTGTCTATTTGAACATTTATGGCTAGAATTGATTAATTTGCCTCTCTAAGGCTCATGTGAGGGAAATTTCTAAAATAAAATGTTTTTTTTTTTTTTATTTCTAGTCTTCCCAGTTTTTTCACTTTCCCTACTTATAGTTGCCCTGTACTTTTCTTCCATAACTAGAGTGTTCTAGATGCTTCGTAGGACCTAACCTAAGAAATGTGCTAGTTCAATAAAGCAGTGTGTCAGCATCTAAGGAGGGTATTTATATTTTGGCCAGAATTGTAGAGAAGATTTTAAGAATCTACCAGTTGATAAAAGAAAAAGTTCTGGAGTAAAGCGTTTTAATCAACATCCCTATAATATCAGCTAGTCAATTAGCAGTCATTTTTATTCTTGTTCCTTCAACTAGCTAATTTGTGCATATGTGACTTGATTAATTCCATGTATTTATCCTTTGGACTCTCAGTATTGGGCTGTCAATGATGTTCTTGACCCTAACCATGTCCACATTTATTTAAAAAGCTTAACAGAGCATCTGGGACATAGTAGGAACTTAATAAATGGAAGCTCTTGATTATAATAGAATACTGAAGCATACTGAGGTATAATGGAATACTGAAAATACATATACTACAAAGACAATCAATTAGTAGATAATATATAAACTATGTGGTATTGTGTCATAATCATTCAACAAAGAATATCATTCACAGAAGACTGGAAAAGTGGAGAAAACTTTTCCAGTAAAGTTGGAACTTAAATATAACCTTTGATCATTAGAGAAGAAGATACTTTCCTAAGAATGGAACATATGACTGTAGGTATCACGTTCAGGAAGAAAATGGTGTGTTCTTAGCCAATAAAGAAACTGCTTGGCCTGACCAAAGCTGAGTGCTAGTATTGTGATGTAGTCAAATTAAAGAAGAGGTGATCAGATTATTTTAAAATGCCTTACAGTTCAAAAAGAGTGATTTAAACTTGACAGAGTGTCTCTCTTTAAACCATGGGTCCATTCTCTGAGGGAGTCCTCTGTTTTTACTTAGAATTGGTTAAGAGGGAATGCATGGAACCCACAGATACAGAAGGCCAGCTAGTAGAAGAGGTGGGAGATATGCAGGCTTGATCCAAGAATCCTGCACTTCAGAGAGGAGGATAAGCTATAGTCACACTCTATCATACCAATCTCTAGCCAAGCCCTTATGGGTATGAATCCTAAAGAAAGCATCTTCAAATAAAAGAGAAAACATAAACTGAGGATGCAAATCCAAATGGCTTGACCTTTCTCTTGACCAAAAGTGCTTGACCTTTCTCTCCCCGTTCTGGCTGAAGTACGGAGTGAGGATGAGAGTCAGGAGAACAAACCAACAAGCAAAGCCAATTAGTTGCAGGATAACAGAATGGACTCAACTGAATTCCAAGTCAGAAAAGGAATGAGTTGAGAGGTCTTCCAGATTTTGGAAAGTAAAAGAGAATAAAATAAGATTTATGAAAGCTAGATCTAAGTTTGGAAAATGTAAAATAATCAGTAAAAAATTTATAAATCTAAAAACTTAAAATATTAGCCTTCATTTCCAGAAGGGCCCATTGAATACCAAGCAGAATTAGTAAAAATAAATAAATGAACCAGCCACTGACACATTGACACATCCTATTGAAAACTTGGAACTTCATGATAAAGTGAATTTCCCAAGTAGGGGTAAGATTACCTAGATTAGCAATAAATTTTCAAAGAAAATGGAGGAATTCTCTACTCAACAAAATTATAAATCAAGAATAGAAAAAATTTGCTTTCAGATATTCTTCTGTATGGAGAATTACTCAAGGTTGAAGTTACCAAAACAAAAGTAAGTTCAAGAAAGAAAGACATAAGCTATGAGGAAAATTGAGCAATGACACCAGTCCAAATAATTTTTGATAATGGGGATGAAAAGCTTAGGACAATGGTTAATGCTATTCCTAATAAAGGATTATATTAAAAATAAAAAATAGAGTTTCAAATTAAGCAAGGAAGTGATTTTATGTAAATAATATTTGAGGACGATTCATGTAGAATGGCTACTAGAGAGCAGGAAAAGCAAGAATTCAGCTTTTAGGTTGGCTACAAGAGAAGTATAGGCCCTGGGAAAGGAGAAGAAAAAGTGAAGACAGGACACATGGAGGGTGTCTGTGTGTTCAGAACAGCCCTGTTTCATATAGGAAGTTTCTGGTCAGAGGTCCAAGATGGATGAATAGGGAAGACACGCTGATTCTGACCACAGGAAGATAACAGAAGAAAAGGGGAGGGATTACATTCCCAGGGACAGAGAGAAGTTTGTAGTAGAAAATTCTACAAGAAGAGAGATACTTTGGAGCAGTGGGGACAGCACAATCAAGCAGTAGCAAGCAGGGCACTGCCACCAGCCACTCCTGCAACTGGTGACTGGAGGGGCCTCCATCTTCTTGGAGCAAGGCACCCGGCAACCAGCAAGGAGGAAACACCATCTAAGGAAGGCAAATAGAGGCTGCTGTGACCTAAGCATGACTGGGAGTTTTTATTGGAGGGATAAATTCGTGGTCCCCACTGACTTTGAGTCTGGCCTGTAGGACTAGTGGGGAGCAGGGTGCCCACTTAGACCCATGAAGTGCTCCCCTCCCCTCATTCTTTTAAGGTGCCTGGACTTGACTTCTCACAGTGGAGCACCAACCAATCTCTATTGATTAGGTAGCTGACTCTGGGAGCACAATGACTCTTTCTGTGGATGGGAGGCTTGTAGGGCTGAGAGGGGAATCTCCTGCTCCCTGTGATTGTGGGAAACCTGTGCCTTGTGACTTTGGAATTTTGTGACTGCTATATGGTATGCGATGGGGTGTGGCTGGGTCTTGGGGCAACCTCTGTGTCTGGCTTCAGAGGATCAGAGTTCAGTGCTCACACTGAGGAGCTCACAGATCCTTTGTGTGGGTTATGCACCTGCATGGGTAAGGTGCCTAGGCAATGTGGGCTCACCCCAGATGGTTTGTTCACCTTGGTAGAAGGGGGCTGATGCTGTGTTCACATCAGGCAAAATAATCATACCCTCCTCTTGGCTGACAATAAAGATCTACCATGTCCAAATTGGGTGTCACCCTGAACTCTTGCCCCACCCTCAAGCACTGTCTGCAGCTCCCTGGTCCCATCCAGAATATGCTTCTTCATATCCACGGAAGGAGTAGGCTCTCCACTAAGCCACCAAGGCACATTTCAGACATAAAAGCCTTCAGTGGGGGCCGGCGCCGTGGCTCACTTGGTTAATCCTCCACCTGCGGCGCTGGCATCCCATATAGGTGCCGGGGTTCTAGTCCCAGTTGCTCCTCTTCCAGTCCAGCTCTCTGCTGTGGCCTAGAAGAGCAGTGGAGGATGGCCCAAGTGCTTGGGCTCTGCACCTGCGTGGGAGACCTGGAGGAAGCACCTGGCTCCTAGCTTCGGATTGGCGCAGTGTGCCGGTAGTGGAGGCCATTTGGGGAGTGAACCAATGGAAGGAAGACCTTTCTCTCTGTCTCTCTTTCTCACTAACTCTGCCTGTCTAGTAAAAAAAAGCCTTCAGTGGAGAAAACCAACAAGTATTTCTACAAATGCCTAAAAATAATATAGAAATACAAGAAATTCAAATAAGTAAGACAAAAGGAACTACACACTTCAATATTAGAATGTGAAGATGAACAGACTTCTTTTTTTTTATTTGACAGGTAGAGTTATAGACAGAGAGAGACAGAGAGAAAGGTCTTCCTTCCATTGGTTCACCCCCCCCAAATGGCCACTATGCCCAGCACGCTGCGCCAGTGCGAAGCCAGGAACCAGGTGCTTCTTCCTGGTCTCCCATGCAGGTGCAGGGGCCCAAGCACTTGGGCCATCCTCCACTGCACTCCCTGGCCACAGCAGAGAGCTGGCCTGGAAGAGGGGCAACCGGAACTAGAACCCCGCACCCACATGGGATGCTGGCACCACAGGCGGAGGATTAACCAAGTGAGCCACGGCGCCGGCCCCTTTTTTTGTTATTAATTTTAATTAGTTTTAATGATATTCCTTTCCTCCATCCCACCCTTACTATCTCCCTCCTACATTTATGCTTCTCCCTTTCTTTTTTTTAAGATAAAATTTATATTTGTATTACAATAAAAGAGGCTTAAAACTTCAACTAAAAAGAAGTTTAACAAGTAGGGCCAGTTCTGTGGCATAGCAAGTAAAGCCACTGCCTATGACTCCCGCATCCCATGTGGGCACCAGTTTGAGTCCTGGCTGCTCTGCTGCTGATCCACTACCTGCAGATAAACCTGGAAAAGCAGTGGATGATAGCTCAAGCACTTGATTCCCTGCACACACGGGAGACCTGGAAGAATCTCCTGGTTCCTGGCTTCAGATCAACCTACCTCTGGCCTTTGTGGCCATTTGGGGAATGCATCAGCAGCTGGAAGATTATTTCTCTCTCTCTCTTATTTTCTTTCTCTCTCACTGTAACTCCACCTTTCAAATAAATAACTTTTTAAAAAAGGAAGTTTAACAAGTAAAAAACAAAAAAATGATATTTTATTGGTTGAGAAAACATATTTTAAATTACCATTACAATAAAAAGGCTTAATACCTCACCTAATAAAAAGTTCAACCGATAAAAAGCAAAAAGACCCTAGTTTAGTGGGAATGTGGAAAATGACTTTAAACAATAATTGAATGGAAAAATGACTATTTCACCCATATACAGTAAATAAAATAATCACAGAGCAGTAAAAATATTGTAGTGTAACATTCTTAACCATTGGTTTTACAAAGGTATAAAACAAAGTTTTTAAAAACTGTATTTGCAGCAGTATTGATACACACATATGTTTTTCTTTTCTGTTTGTTTTTTAAAATTTAGCTCACTTATGTAAGGGAGAGCATGCAGTATTTGTCTTTCTGGGTCCAGGTTATTTAACTCACAATGATGTCCTCCAGTTGTATTCATTTTGCTGCAGATGGTAGAATTTTATTCTTTTTTATAGCTGAATAATATTCTATTGTATACATACACACAGGTAGTGTGTGAATATATGTTTTTGTTATTTATTCATTCATCTGATGATGGACACCTTGGTTGATTCCAAATTTGGCTGTTGTGAACAGTGCTGCTTTAAACATTGTGTTGCAGGTATCTCTTTGATTCATTGTGTTCAGTCTTTTCAGTATATACCCCATAGTGGGATTGCTGGATTATACTGCAAGTTTATTTCTAGGTTTCTTTTTTTAAAGATTTATTTATTTATTTGAAAGTCAGAGTTACACCGAGAGAGGAGAGGCAGAGAGAGAGAGAATGAGAGAGAGAGGGAGAGAGGTCTTCCATCTGATGGTTCACTCTCCAATTGGCTGCAACAGCCAGCAGAGAGCTGGATTGGAAGTGGAGCAGCCGGTTCTTGAAGCGGCGCCCATATGGGATACTGGCACTTCAGGCCAGGGCGTTAACCCACTGTGCCACAGTGCCGGCCCCCTATTTCTAGTTTTTTAAGAAATCTGAACACTGTTTTCCACAGTGGCTGTAGTAAACTACATTTCTACTATCAGTGTGTGAGCATTCTCCTTTGCTACATTGTTGCCAGCAGTTGTTACTCCCTGCATTTTGAATTTTAGGCACTCTGACAAGTGTAAGGTGATACTGTGGTTGTGATTTGCATTTCCCTGATGGCTAGTGATGTTAAGCATTTTTTCATATATATGTTAGCCATTTGATTTCCTCTTTTGACAATTATTAAAGTCCTTTGCCCATTTCTGAACTGATTAGTTGTTTGTTTTTTGTTGTTGTTGTTGAGTTTTTCAAGTTGCTGATATATTTAGGATATGAATCCTTTGTCAGATAGGTGGTTTACAAATATTTTTCCCATTCTGTCAATGGTATCTTCACTCTACTAATTGTTTCCTTTGCTGTGCAAAAGCTTTTGAGTTTGATAGAGTCATATTTGTTTACCTTTGCTTTTGTTGCCTGTTGTTTGGGTAAAGACAAATGATTGATGAAATGCCTGAAAAAGGATTTCAAAAGAATTATTATAAGATTACTCAAAAACAAGGAGAACCAAATTCATGAGTTAAAAAAATCTATACATAACATGGATGAAAAATGTTGCTGGGAGATAGAGAAATTGAAGAGAAAGCAAACTGAAATATTAGAAATAAAAATTCAATATCTCAAATAAAAACTATAGTAGAAAGCTTTAGGGGCCAAGGTTGTGGCATAGGTAGGTTAAGCCTCCAGCTGAGATGCTAGCATCCCATATGGGTCCTGGTTCAAGACCTGGCTGCTCACTTCCAATCCAGTTCCCTTCTGAAACCCCTGGGAAAGCAGCAGAGGATGGCCCAAGTGCTTGGGCCCCTGCACCCACATGGGACACCCAGAAAAGGCTTTGGGCCCCTGGCTTCAGCATGGCTCAACCCTGGACATTGAAGTCATTGGGAGAGTGAACAAGCAGATAGATGATCTAATTCTGTCTTCCCACCTTTCTCTTAAAAAAAAACTTTAAAAACAGACTCAATAAGGCAGAAGAAATAATATTCAAGTAGAGACAAATATTTGGAAATATCTGTCAGACAAAAAAGAGAAAAAACTAGTAAAAAATGAAAACAATATTTTATATATATGGTATACTATCAAATGACCAAACATACATGTTTAGGGAGTTCCAAAGTATGGAAAGAAAGAGTGGATTAGAAGACCTGTTCAGTGAAATAATAGCAGAAAACCCTAATTTGTAGAAATATATGGACATTCAAGTATAGGAAGCACATAGAACTCGTAATAGATATGATCAGAAAAGATCTTTGCCATGACACATTATAGTCACATTTTCAAAAATAAAACATAAAGAAAAGATTTTACAGTGTGCATGAGAGAAATTCCAGATTACTTTCAAAGGATCTTCAGTAAGACTGACAGCTGATTTCTCATTGGAAACCCTACATACTAGGAGAGAATATAGAGACATAGTCCAAGTCCTAAAAGAAAAAAAAATTTCAAGCAAGAATAATGTACACAGCAAAGCTCTCATTTATAAGTGAAGGTGAAATAAAGATCTTCCAAAATAAGCAGAAATTGAATTTGTCACCATTTGTCCAGCCTTATAAATGATAATTAAGAATGTACTACACACAGAAACAAAGATAATCATCAAGTGAAAGAATGTAAAGGCAGAAAATTTCCTAGTAAAGGTACAAAGAAAATCCAAAATAAAAAATAGGAATATTTATGGAAAAATAGCAGAACCAAGTTATTACTTATCAATAATCCCCTTGAATGTAAGTGGCCTAAATTACCCAATTATATGATACTAACTGGTTGAATGAATTAAAAAATAGGACACATCTGTATGCTGCCTGCAAGAAACATGCCTCACCAACAAAGATACACACCAGATTGGAAGTGAAAGGGTGGAAAAATATATTCCATGCTAATTGAAAGCAAAAATGATCAGGAGTAGCCATCTAATAGCAGACAATATAGACATTCAGAGAAAAGCTGTTAAAAGAGGCAAGGAAGGACATTATGTAATGATTAAGTCATCATTTCAACAGGAAAATGTGACTGTAGAAATTGTGTATGCGCCCAGTGTTAGGGCACCTGCCTTTTGAAAACAAGTGTAATTAGATCTACAGGGAGACATGGGGTCCAATACAATAATAAAGGGGAACTTAAACACCCCACTTCCCTCTAAGGACAAATCAACTAGATGAAAAATCAACCAAGAAACAATAGAGATAATCGACACTGTGGACCAAATGAACCTAATTGATATCTATAGAACATTTCCTCCCACAGCTGCAGAAAACATTGTTTTCATCAGTGTATGGAATTTTCTCAAGGATAGACCATATGCTAGGACATAAAGCAAGTCTCAACAAATTCAAAGAAATTGAAGTCATACCATGTATCTATTCTGACCACAGTGGAGCAACTTAAGAAACCATAGAAAATATGCAAGCACATGGAGACTGAACAACATGCTCCTGAATGAACAGTGGTTCATAGAGGAAATAAAACATATCTGGAAATGAATGAAGATGGCAACACAATATATAAAAACTTAAGAGATACAGCAAAAGTGGTGTTAAAAGGAAAGTTTATAGCAATTGGTGCCTACATCAAGAAATTGGAAAGTCATCAAATAGATGATCTAACAATGCATTCAAGGAACTACAAAAACAAGGACAGGAGGCCGGCGCCATGGCTCACTTGGTTAATCCTCCACCTGCGGCGCCGGCATTCCCTATGGGCGCCGGGTTCTAGACCCGGTTGCTCCTCTTCCAGTCCAGCTCTCTGCTGTGGCCCGGGAGGGCAGTGAAGGATGGCCCAAGTGCTTGGGCCCCTGCACCTGCATGGGAGACCAGGAGGAATCACCTGGCTCCTGGCTTTGGATCAGCATAGCTCCAGCTGTAGCAGCCATTTGGGAAGTGAACCAATGGAAGGAAGACCTTTCTCTCTCTCTCTCTCTCTCCCTCTCTCTCTCTCTCTCCCTCTTTCACTGTCTAACTCTGTCAAATAAAAAAAAAAAAAGAAAAATAAGGACAAATAAACCCAAAATTAGTAGGAGGAAGGAAATAATTAATTTGATAAAACAAAGCCAAGTTGAAACAAACAAAAGATCAGTGAAATGAAGGGCTGGTTTTGAAAAAATAAATAAAATTGCTATACCATTCCCCCAACTTCCCAAAAAAAGGGGATTGTGGAGAGGAAACAAATCAATAAAATCAGAGGTGAAAATGGGAGATGTTGCAATAGATACCACAGAAATAGAAAGAATCATCAGGAATTGCTACAAACAGCTATATGCCAACAAATAGGAAAATCTAGAATAAATGGAGAGATTTCTGTACACACATAACCTACCAAAATTGAGTCATGAAGATACTAAAAACCTAAACAGACCAATAGGCAAGTCAGTGATTGAATCAGTAATGATTTTCTCCTAACAAAGAAAATCCCAGGACCAGAAAGCTTCACTGCTGAATTTTACCAAACTTTTAAAGAAGAACTAATCCCAAATCTTCTCAAACTATTGAAAACAATTGGAAGGGAGGGAATTCCCCCAAACTCCTATGAACCCAACATCACCTTAATTCCAAAACCAGAAAAAGATACAACAAATACAGAACTATAGACTGATGAACACTGATGCAAAAATCCTCAGCAAAATACTAGCAAATAGAATTCAACAACACATCAGAAAGATCATTCAGCCAGACCAAGTGGGCTTTATCCCAATAGGGATGCGGGTGGGAGAGACGATATGGGGGGGAAGCCATTGTAATCCATAAGCCGTACTTTGGAAATTTATATTCATTAAATAAAAGTTAAAAAAAAATCTTCTTGTGAAAGCAACAGCAAAAAAAAAATGTATTTTTATATGCCCCTAACTTTTTAAAAAAATTATTTTTATTTTGGTAAACAGATTTCATATAACTCAAATATACCAATTTAGGAACATAGAGAGATTTCCCACCCTTCCCTCCTTTTGGACCAAGCTCACACCTTTCCTCCTCCTTCACCTCTTATTCCCTTTGTTAATTTTTACAATGATCTACTTTCAGTTTACTTTATAAGATTAACCCTGCACTGAGTAAAGAGTTCAACAAACAAAAACAAAGCACACTGTTCAATAGTAGAGACAAGGGCTATAAACAATCAGAGGATTTCAAAATGTCAATTTCACTCCTATGCATTACATTTTTGCTACTTTGTTACCGCATATCAGGGGAAACATATGGTATTTGTCTTTTGGGGATTGGCTTTTTTCACTAGGTATAATGGTTTCCAGTTACATCTGTTTTGATGCAAAAGACAGGATTTCATTTTTTAAGGCTGAGTAGTATTCTATACTCTATATAATCACAATTTCTATATCCAGTCATCATTTCATGGACATCTGGGTTGATTCCATACTTTAGCTATTGTGAATTGAGCTGCAGTAAGCATGGTGGTACAGGTAACTCTTTCATATGCTGATTTCATTTTGTTTGGGTAATTTTCCAGGAGTGGAATGGCTGCGTTATGTTATATCTGTTTTCAGCTTCCTGAGGTATCACCATGTTGTCTTCCACAATGGCTATACCATTTTACTTTCCAACCAACAGTAGATTAGGGAACCTTTTTCCCCACTTCCTTACCTGCATTTACTGTGTTTTTGTCGTCTCTATGAGAGCCAATTTAACTGGGGTGAGGTGAAACCTCTTTGTGGTTTTGATTTACATTTCTTTGATGGCTAGTAATCCAAGCATTTTTTCATGTGTCTGTGGCCTTTGAATTTCCTCTTTTGAAAAATGGCTGTTCAAGTCCTTTGCCCATTTCTTAACTGTATTGTTAATTTGTAGTTGTTGAGTTTCTTGAGCTCTTTATGGATTCTGGATATTAATCCTTTATCAGTTGCACACTCTACAAATACTTTCTCCCATTCCGTTGGTTCCCTCTTCACTTTGCTAAGTGTTTCCTTTGTAGTGCAGAAGCCTCTTAGCTTGATAAAATCCTGTTTGTCGATTTTGGCTTTGATGGCCTGTGCTTCTGGGGTGTTTTCCAAGAAGTCCTTGTCTATGCCAATGTCTTGCAGAGTTTCCCCAATGTTCTCCTCTAGTAATTTGATAGTATCAGATTATAGATTTAGATGCTTGAACCATTTTGAATGGATTTTTGTGTCAGGTGTAAGGTAGAAGGGGTCTTGTTTCATACTTCTGCATGCAGAGATCCAGTTTTCCCAGCACCACTTGTTGAAGTGACTGCCTTTCTCCAGGGGTTGATTTTAGCTCCTTTGTCAAAGATTAGTTGGTTGTAGATGCATAGATTGATTTCTGGAGTTTTCTTCTGTTCAGTTGTTCTACACCTCTGTTTTTATGCCAGTACCAGGATGTTTTGATTATAACTGCCGTACAGTATGTCTTGAAAGCCAATATTGTGATGCCTCCAGCTTTGTTTTTGTTGTTTAAGATAGCTTTAGGTATTTGGGGTCTCTTATGTTTACATATGAATTTTAGCATCATTTTTTCTATATTTTAGAATTATGTTTTTTTTGATTGAGATTGCATTCGATCTATAAATTGCTTTAAGTAATATGAACATTTTGATGATATTATTTCAATCCACAAACATTGGTGATTTTTACATTTTTGTGTCTTCTGTTTCTTTCTTTAGTGTTTTGTAATTTTCATTGTAGATAAATTTCACTTACTTCGTTAAATTTATTCTAAGATATTTAAATTTTTTGTAGCTATTGTGAATGGGACTTATCTTACAAGTTCTTTTTCAGCCATCACATGAGAATAGAGTTTGCATACAATTCTATTGATTTTTAAAAAAATTTTTGACAGGCAGAGTAGACAGAGAGAGAGACAGAGAGAAAGGCCTTCCTTTGCCATTGGTTCACCCCCAAATGGCCGCTACAGCCTGCACGCTGCACCGATCTGAAGCCAGGAGCCAGGTTCTTCCTCCTGGTCTCCCATGTGGGTGCAGGGCCCAAGCACTTGGGCCATCCTCCACTGCCTTCCTGGGCCACAGCAGAGAGCTGGACTGGAAGAGGAGCAACCGGGACAGGATCTGGCACCCCAACCGGGACTAGAACCCTGGATGCCGGCGCCACAGGCGGAGGATTAGCCAAGTGAGCTGTGGCATCGGCTATATTGATTTTTGTATGTTACTTTTATATCCTACCACTTTGCCAAACTCCTTTATGAGTTCCAATAGTCTCTTAGTGGATTCTTTTGGTTCCCCTATGTATGGAATCTTGTCATCTGCAAACAGGAGTAATTTAACTTCCTCCTTTCCAATTTATATCCTTTGATTTTTTTTTTTCTTGCCTAGAGGCACTGGCTCAAGCTTCTAGGGCTACATTGAATAGCAATGGTGAAGAGTAGGCATCCTTGTCTGCTTCTGGATCTTAGTAGAAAAGCTTCCAAATTTCTCCATTCAATAAGATGCTGGCTGTGAGTTTGTCATAAATTGCCTTGATTGTGTTGATGGATATTCCTTCTATAACTAATTTGTTTAACGTTTTCATCATGAAAAGATGCTGTATTTTATCAAATGCTTTCTCTGCATCTGTTGAGATAATCATATGATTTTTATTCATCAGTTTGTTGATGTAATGTATCTCATTGATTGATTTCTGTATGTTAAACTGTCCCTGAATACTAGGGATGAATCCCACTTTGTGTGGTGAGGATCTTTCTGATGTGTTGTTGGATTCTATTCTATTCTAGTATTTTGTTGAGGATTTTTGCATCAGTGTTCATAGGACATAGTGGTCTATAGTTCTCCTTCTTTGTTGTATCTTTTTCTGGTTTTGGAATAAGGTGACACTGGTTTCATAGAAGGAGTTTTCCTCCCTTTCAATATTTTTAAATATTGTGAGAAGAAATGAAATTAATTCAGGCATGTATTTACTTAATATATATGCTTTCAAAATAAATGAAATTATGTACTATTTTAAACATCTTTTTATAGAAGCTTGAAACTTATGAAACTTACAACAATCAACTCTTTGGTTTTAATTACCTTCAGTGAAATCTGGAAAGCATCATATAAATTGTTCAGATATCATCTAACTTCATGACAATGTTATTTTTCTTATAAAATATATCATAAAAATATTTAAGTATAGCCAGGCCATTTGGACTTTCCCTGTGTAGGGAGCACATTCACAAAAGTATAGATATGAATGATGTATATAAGTAATTCTATTCATAGTAAAGCAGCAAATAAAACCATGTTTATTAAATGTACATTTGAAAACTTGACTTCAATTTAAGAAACAACATTATAGTCATCTGTGGGGAGCAACTGGGAGCAACTCGGACTAGACTAAGTTACTGGAATTAAGACTTATTCTATGCATCTGCTCTCCCACAATATGGCGCTGGGAGAGGAGGAAACAGCTTCTACCCAGCTGCCTCCAGTTCAACCAATAAGCTGCAGGACCTGCTCCTGATTGGAGGAGAGCAGCGTACTCGGCGTGTGGGTAGCAGAGTTGGGATTGGTGGAAGAGGACTATAAAGGAGGAGAGAGACAACATGCACCAGGAACATCTAAGGGGAACATCTATCTGAAGGAACACCTGTGCAGCCCCCGAGAGAGCCGGCCGGTGGTGTACCGCTCCCCCGCGGAAGTGGGGAATGTGGCAGGGGGAACCGCCCTTCCACAGAGGTGGAAGGGTCGGTAGCCAACCCGGGAAGAACCAGCAGCAAACCCGGGAAGGGCCGAGCAGACAAAAGAACAGCGCAGGGTCCTGTGTCGTTCCTCCACGAAGACGGGGAGCGACATAATGGTGCCGTGACTCAGATATGAAGCCTAGGCAGGGTTTAGTGTCGTTCCTCCATGAAGAGGGGGAGCGACAGTCATCTGTAGTATTTGTTTATTTTTCTGTCTTAAATTGGAGCTAAGTTAATACAGTAGTATAAGGTTTCCTCTTCAAATAGCATAGCATACTGAACCATTGAAATTAGACATGGAAAATATTCCAAAGATGAGCTATGTGGAATATACACAAATAATTTTCACTTACCTCTCAATTGTGGGTACTTTTAAGTGAATTTTCAAGAGCTGCATAGCATAGGTTAAAAGGAAATTAAAGGAAAAGTATAAATTTTAAATGTATGGTGTAATATTGTCATTGTACTAGGAATTAACATATCCAGGTTCTGGTTTTTTAATACTAACCAGTAATGACTTTAGGGAAATTATTTTCTGTGATATTCACTTTCCTTATCTATGAAGTAAGAATGGTGGACTGAATATACTCTAGATTCATCTTTCTTTCTAAAATGTTGGCTGTAGGGGAAGATGTTTGGTATATTGGTTAAGATACCACTTTGAGATACCTGCATCCATATCTGAGTACTTGAGTTTGAGTCCCTTTCTGCTGCTGAGCCAGCTTCCTTCTAATGCATCTTGGGAGGTAGCAAGTGATGGCTCAAGTGCTTGGACACCTGGGATCCACATGGAAAACCCAGATTGAGTTCTGGAATCCTGGCTTCAGCCTGGTTCAGCCCCAGCTGTTGTGAATATCTGGGGAATGAACCAGGAGATGGAAGATATGTCTCGTTTTCTGTCTCTTTGCCTTTCAAATAGTATGAAAATAATGAAATAAAAATTTTTTTTTAAATGTTGGTTCTGTACATTAGTTCTGATAGTAATAATAGTAGCAATAATAACTTCTTTTAAAGATTTATATATTTATTTGAAAGGCAGAGTTCCAGAGAAGCAGAGGCAGAGAGAAAGAGGTCTTCCATCCTCTGGTTTACTTCCCAAATGGCTGCAACACCCAGAGCTGTGTTGGTCTGAAGCCAGAAGCCAGGGGCTTCTTCTGGGTCTCCCGTGTGGGTACAGGGACCCAAGGACTTGGGCCATCTTCTACTGCTTTCTCAGGCCATAACAGAGAGCTGGATCGAAAGTGGAGCAGCCAGGACTCAAACTGGCACCCATACAGGATGCTGGCTCTACAGGCAGTGGCTTTACCTTCTATGCTCCAGTGCTGGGCCCTAACTATACATTTTAAAAGAATTTGTAATGTTCCAGGTACAGTGATAAGTTCTTTATATGTAATTATTTTGTTTTATGGTGTTATAGATTTATTCAATTGACTAATATTAATTGATTGTTTACTATGTGCCAAATACTGTGCTAGGTTCTGGTGTACAGTGGTGAGCAAAACAGAGCTGATTCCTAGTTTTATATAGCTATGCTTAGAAGGACATTGATTATTCTAATTTTACAAATAAAAAACAGGAGCTTAAATTCATTGCTTTATCCAGGGTCAAATAACTGAAATGGTTTAAGGTTCCAATTATGATATTACATTACATGGAATAGAATCTTCATATGATTAAAACGTATCCTTCATAAATATCCATAGCGATTAGAAATAACTAAACAAAATTCCTTAAGTCTAGTGGAAGATTATCAGGCAAGAAGTAGCATACTGTATGGGCATGTTTTAAAGATGGTAAAAAAATATGCCAATAAATAAATAAAATTTTAAAAAAAGAAAAATATGCCAAGTGATTATAGGAGTTAAAGACAATGTGTTAAAATTATTGTGGAAAATAGGAGGTTGGTGCCAGGATGCATCAACTAACAGAGAGCATTTTGAGGCAGAATTATAGCCTTAGTCCAGTCAAATTTAGTGAGGAGCACCCTTGTAATTGTACTCAAAGTGGATTTGACTAGTCTCAAAGGTCCCCTAAGTTTATCTTGGGTTCCAGGTTTGAGCTCATTTTTCTTTACTTTTTTCACTTGTACCTCTTTATGGAAGTTAAATTGTTTGGGTTGTTTGAATCTCTCTATACATTTTCATTTCTTTTGAAAAATAGCCTCATTAAGTATATATTTATTTTTACGTGTTTCAAATGTGTATAAAAATCAAATTTGTTTCTTCTCTCCATTCTTCCACAGTAATGATCATAAAATTTTTTGCATGTATATACAAGTTAAGTTTTTAACATCTTAATATTTGATATGTGTATCAACTTCAGAAATAGAGGCAAATTGTTTCTGAGAATTTGCAAAGTCTATTAATGGGTCTTTCTCTTTTCTTTTTCTTCTAGGCTATTGTGGTGACTGACGGAGAGCGTATTCTTGGCTTGGGAGACCTGGGTTGTAATGGCATGGGCATCCCTGTGGGTAAACTGGCTCTGTATACAGCTTGTGGAGGGGTGAATCCTCAAGAATGTCTGCCTGTCATTCTGGATGTGGGCACAGAAAATGAGGTAAACAATTTAAATCCTTTTGATGGCTCCATACCTTAAATCTAGCATTAATTCTTTCAATTTGAGCTTATTGCAGGAATTTTATCGAATTCACTCATTTTTGTTTGCCTTTCCTTCCCTCTCTCCTCAGATCTACCCCACAATTCTTAAAATTATTCTTTCTGTTCTCTAAGCTGCTCTTTATGATATGATTTACCTTCTATCAGCTTCCTTAGTGTCTTTTAATGCTTTGTATGTATTAATGCTTTGATAAGTATTTATACCATTATTACATGTCTTCAGTTGATGGACATTTGGGTTGATTCCATGTCTTTGCTATTGTGAATTGAGCTGCAATAAACATTTAGGTACCGAAAGCTCTTTCATATGCTGATTTCATTTCCCCTGGGTAGATTCCCTGGAGTTGGATGGCTGGGTCATACGGTAGGTATATATTCAAGTTTCTGAAGTATCTCCATACTGTTCCATAGTGGCTTTACCAGCTTACATTCCAACCAACAATGGGTAAGGGTACCTTTTTCCCCACATCCTCACCAGCATTTGTTGTTTGTTGATTTCTGTATGAGAGCCATACTATCTGGGGTGAGGTGAAACCTCATTGTGGTTTTGATTTGCATTTCCCTGACAGCTAGTTACCCTGAACATTTTTTCATGTGTCTGCTGGCCATTGGATTTCTTCTTTTTGAAAAATGTCTGTTCAAGTCCTTTGCCCATTTCGTAACTGGATTGTTTTGTTGTTGTTGAGTTTCTTGATCTCTTTATATATTCTGGTTATTACACCTTTATCAGTTGTGTAATTTGCAAGTATTTTCTCCTATTCTCTTGGTTACCTCTTCACTCTGCTGATTGTTCTTTTTCACCCACTGTTCATTCAGGAGCATGTTGTTCAGTCTCCATGTGTTTGTATATGATCTGGGGATTCCTGAGTTGTTGATTATCAGCTTCATTCCACTGTGGTCAGAGAATATGCATGGTATGATCTCGATATTTTGAATTTGCTGAAACTTGCTTTATGACCCTGCATGTGGTCGGTCAATCCTAGACAAAGGTCCATGCGCTGGTGAGAAGAATGTGTATTCTTTGGCTGTAGGGTGGAAAGCTCTGTAGATATCTGCTAGGTCCATTTGGTCTCTAGTGTTGATTAACACTTCTGTTTCCTTGCTGATTTTCTGTGTGGTTGATCTGTCCATTGCTGAAAGTGGAGTATTGAAATCCCTCATTACTATTGTATTTCTCTCCCTTTTGTATAGCCAGGTGCCCTGTAATTAGGTACATATATGTTTATAATAGTCACATCTTCCTTTTGAATTGATCTCTTAATCATTATGCAGTGCCCTTCTTTGTCTCTCTTAATAATAGTTTTTGTGCTAAAGTATATTTTGTGTGCTATTAGAATGGCTATACCATCTCTTTTTTTTGTTTCTGGTAGCATGGATTATCTTTTTCCATCCTTTTGCTTTCAGTCTGCATGTATCTTTGTTGGTAAGATGTGTTTCTTGTAGGGAGCAAATAGATGGGTTTTCTTTTTTAATCCATTCAGCCAGTCTGTGTCTTTTAACTGGTGAGTTGAGACCACTTACATTCAGGGTAACTATTGTTAAGTAACAACTAGGCCCTGCTGTATTTCTGTTAGTTCTATTTTTTACTTTGAGATTTCATTGTACTTTTACTGGGCTGTTTTCTGCCTTCACCTTCTTTTGTAGTGATGTTCCATTTTCTGTTTTTCTGTGTGTAGCACATCTCTGAGCATCTTGTAGGGCTATACAAGTAGTTAAAAATTCTTTCAATTTTTGTTTGTTATGGAAGATCTTTATTTCATCTTCATTCATAAATGAGAGCTTTGCCTAATACAGTATTCTGGGTTGACAGTTTTTTTCTCTAAGCACTTGGAATATATCTCACTGTCACTCCCCCTCTTTGTGGAGGAACGACACAGGACCTGCGCTGTTCTTTTGTCTGCTCGGCCCTCCCCGGGTTTGCTGCTGGTTCTTCCCGGGTTGGCTGCCGTCCCTCCACCTCTGTGGAGGGGCGGGCCCCCCTGCCACTTTCCCCACTTCCGCGGGGGAGTGGAACACCGCCGGCCGGCTCTCTTGGGGGCTGCTCAGATGTTATCCGGATGTTCCCCTTAGATGTTCCTCAGGTGTTCCTGGTGCATGTTGTCTCTCTCCTCCTTTATAGTCCTCTTCCACCAATCCCAGCTCTGCTACCCACACGCCGAGTATGCTGCTCTCCTCCAATCAGGAGCAAGATCAGCTCCTGCAACTCAGTCAATCAAATTGGCAAGAGGCAGCTGTGTAGAAGCTGTTTACTCCCTTCTCAGCGCCATATTGTGGGAGAGCAGATGCATAGAATAAGTCTTAATTCCAGTAACTTAGTCTAGTCCGAGTTGCTCCCCACATCTCACCATTCTCTCCCAGCCTGTAGGGTTTCTGATGAGAAGTCTGCTATGAGTCTAATTGGGGTTCCTCTGAATGTGATCAGGCATTTCTCGTGCACATTTTAGAATCTTTTCTTTATGTTTTATTGTGGAGAGTTTTACTACAATGTGTCATGGTGTAGGTCTTTTTTTGGTCATGTCTAATGGTAGTTCTGTGTGTTTCATGTACTTGGATGTCCCTGTCTTTTCCCAAATTGGGGAAGTTTTCTGTTATTATTTCATTAAAAAGGCCTTCAAATCCTTTGTCTCTTTCCACACCGTCAGGAACTCCTAGCACCCATATGTTGGGTTGATTGATAGTATCTTATAGAACTCCAACAGTGTTTTTTAGTTTTATAGTTTCTTTTTATTTTTATTTTTTTGGTCTGACTGGATAATTTCCAGACATTTGTTTTCTAGTTCTGATATTCTTTCTTCTGTTTCACATACTCTATTATTAATATTTTCCACTGTGTTTTTAATTTGATCTAGAGTTCTTCATTTCTAGCATTTCATTCTGATTTCTGATTTTTTTTAACTTTTATTTAATGAATATAAATTTCCAAAGTACAGCTTATGGATTACAATGGCTTCCCCCCCATAACGTCCCTCCCACCCGCAACCCTTCCCTTTCCCACTCCCTCTCCCCTTCCATTCACATCATGATTCATTTTCGATTCTCTTTATATACAGAAGATCAGTTTAGCATACATTAAGTAAAGATTTCAACAGTTTGCTCCCACACAGAAACATAAAGTGAAAAATACTGTTTGAGTACTAGTTATAGCATTAAATCTCAATGTACAGCACACTAAGGCCGAAGATCCTACATGAGGAGTAAGTGCACAGTGACTCCTGTTGTTGACTTAACAAATTGACACTCTTGTTTATGGCCTTAGTAATCACCCTAGGCTCTTGTCATGAGCTGCCAAGGCTATGGAAGCCCCCTGAGTTCACCGACTCTGATCATATTTAGACAAGGCCATGGTCAAAGTGGAAGTTCTCTCCTCCCTTCAGAGAAAGGTACCTCCTTCTTTGATGACCCGTTCTTTCCACTGGGATCTCACTCGCGGAGATCTTTTATTTAGGTTTTTTTTTTTTTTTCCCCCAGAGTGTCTTGGCTTTCCATGCCTGAAATACTCTCATGGGCTTTTCAGCCGGATCCGCATACCTTAAGGGCTGATTCTGAGACCAGAGTACTGTTTAGGACATCTGCCATTCTATGGGTCTGCTGTGTATCTCACTTCCCATGTTGGACCATTCTCTCCCTTTTTTATTCTATCAGCTAGTATTTGCAGACACTATTCTTGTTTATGTGATCCCTTTGGTTCTTAGTCCTATCATTAAGATCAATTGTGAACAGAAATTGATCACTGGGACTAGTGAGATGGCATTGGTACATGCCACCTTGATGGGATTGAATTGGAATCCCCTGGTATGTTTGTAACTCTGCCGTTTGAGGCAAGTCAGCTTGAGCATGTCCCGAATTGCACATCTCTTCCCTCTCTTGTTCCCACTCTTATATTTAACAGCGATCACTTTTCAGTTAAGTTTTAGCACTTAAGAATAATTGTGTATTGATTACAGTATTCAACCAAAAGTATTAAGTAGAACAAACAAACAAAAAAATACTAACAGGGATAACATATGTCAAAAGCAACGAAACCCGGTCATTTGCAACAAGATGGAGGAATTTGGAAAACATCATGCTGAGTGAATTAAGCCAGTCCCAAAGGGACAAATATCATATGTTCTCCCTGATTGGTGACAACTAACTGAGCACCAAAGGGGAAACTTGTTGAAGTGAAATGGACACTATGAGAAACAGTGACTTGATCAGCTCTTGTCCTGATGGTTGATGTACAATGTAATACTTTATCCATTTTAGTATTTTTTTTGGTTCTAGTACCATTGGTTGAACTCTGTAATTAACACACAATTATTCTTAGGTGTTTAAATTTTAACTGAAAAGTGATCCCTGTCAGGAATTTGGAAAACATTATGCTGAGTGAAATAAGCCAATCCCAAAGGGACAAATACCACTTGTTCTCCTTGATAGGTGACAACTAACTGAGCACCAAAAAGGAAACCTGCTAAAGTGAAATGAACACTATGAGAAACAGTGATTTCTGTTTTTTTTTTTTTTTTTTAAATTTTTATTTGCTAGGTAGAGTTTACAGACAGTGTGAAGGAGAGAGAAAGTCCCTCCCTCCGTTGGTTTACTCTCCAAATGGCCCCAGTGGCCAGAGCTACACTGATCTGAAACCAGGAGCCAGGAGTTTCCTCCTGGTCTCTCACGTGGGTTTAGAGGCCCAAAGACTTGGGCCATCCTTTACCACCCTCCCAGGCCACAGCAGAGAGCTGGACTGGAAGAGGAGCAACCGGGACTAGAACCTGGTGCCCATATGGGATGCTGGCGCCTCAGGCAGAGGATTAACCTAATGCGCCACAGTACAGGCCCCTCTGATTTCTCTTTAATATTTCAATTTCATGGGAAAAATTTTCATTTAGTTTGTGAATTTACTTTTGATTGCTTCTAAGTTATCTGATGATTAATTTTCTGAATTCAGTTTCTGGCATATCTTCATCTTCACCCTCTTTGAAGTGTTGTAGAGTTCCTTTGGGGAGTTCTTAGTATCTTCCTTATTCTTATTTAAGTTTCTTCCTTTGTTTTTTTGGCATTTATGTGGCTTAGTGAGATGTTTATACTTTCAGTAAGCACCAGGAGAAGTGTGGTGGGTGTGGCCTGGTTGCTGTGTTCAGTATTCCAGGTCAGAGCAAGTATCCAAGGTAAGGCCCCTGTGGGACTTTGTAGCTTTCCTCTGAATATCTGTATGTAGAAGGGTGTTCACCTCTGTTGGTGTGACCCACCCTTCTCACAGCTGCGGGATGCCCTGTTTTTAATTCCTGGTGTTTTCAACACTAGTTGGACTGCTGAATGAACTGCTCCTTTAATCTGTGACAACTTTTCTGTGAGCACGGTTCTCTCTGTTGTGAGCTGCTATAAGTCTGTGGGTCACAAGCATGGGTGTAGAGCCCCCGCCTACTGGGGCCCAGCGCGCTTCTCCATGGTGGTGGTTGGGCATGAGCTTTCAATAGGCCGGACTTCCCCTCACTGTGCTGCTTGTGTGGTGGGGGAAAGTATTCTTCTGAATTATTGTGTTCCTGGCTGTTTGGGTCAGCAACCTCTGCTATTGCTGGGCGCAGGCACAGGAGGCAGGGGCAGCTGCCACCTGCTTGTGTCCACAAATAGAGAAAAAGGGGGGAAAGAATGTCTTCTTCCAGTGATTGCTGGTCCCTGCAAGGTGCAGGGAGAGGAGAGAGGTATACCACCTCCCTATTTGTTCATTTATTTTTTCCCCCACATAGAGCTTCAGAAGCAGTTCACCAAGTACCCCGACCTCTGCTATCCACAGCGCCTCAGACCCATGGATTCTCCATTGAACCTGGTCCGCTCTAAATTTAGTTTTAAACCTAGGCATTTTATTGAGAGATTGTCAGTATTATGTGGACATAGAAAAAGTTGTGCACCAGTGAAACTATAACATGGACTCTTGCAATGGTAGATGGTTCTGAATCTTCTATGAAACAATTGATTTCATGAGAACAGATCTTAAAATTCAAGTTATCTCTGCTTAGTGTTTGTTCTTTTCCTTGTTTGGGATCCAATGCTTTTATGTTGTTCCATTTCTAGTCAATATCCTACCTACTCCCTCAGCCTGCGGAATTCATGTCCTCCTCTCTGTCATAAAATGTCTTGCTTTGCCCAGCTATGAATCAAGCTATTTTTCCCTCTTCCTATGAAAATATGCCTAATGCATACTATATTTCAAAAAACTTCAAGCTGTTAAATTAGAAAATAGTCTGAAATTCTAAATGAATATATTATTATGGTATGTTATTTATAGAGATTTTCCTTACTGCCAGTGAACTATTGGAGAAATTAGATAAATACTTAAGTGAAAGGTGAAATTTAGCTCATTGACAAGTCACTGGAGAATATATTTTTAGTTTAAGAGAGCTTTCTCAAACTCTTGAAATTTGATTATGTAGATTCAGTTGAGGCCAATATTAAAGAACTTCTCTTTGCCAATGCCTAAGCAAGGACTAGGTTATGTCAGAACAAACAAGATTTTACTAGCAAGATGCCCTAAATCTAGAAGAGTATACAAACGTGTATCTAGCTTCAATGTATAGTAAATGCTTTTGTCAAAGTATTTAAAGGACAGCTAATAAGCAATTTCCTTGCCAATTTTACTGTTTGTCTCTTAATTTTATGTTACTGTGAACTATTTATAAATTGTTTTTCTATTTTAAAAATTTAATTGTGTCTCTGTCTCCGTTTCTCTCTGTCACTCTGCCTTTCAAATAAATAAATCTTTAAAACTATTACAATTCAATAACAAAATGTCTAATAGTAATAAATAAAAATAAAAAATAAAAATAATAGTAAGTGATCAAAGTTCTGTTATAAAAGGAGAGTGAGTTACTTTAATTGTTCTTTTAAAAAATATAGGTTGGGAATACACATTGTGACTCAGTGTATTAAGTCACGACTTGCAATGACTACATCCCATATCGGGGTGCCTGGGATCAAGTATGAGGAGCAGAATATTGTCTCTTGTAGTTATTATTCTTTGTTTATTAAACCATTACTCCAGGTCTCAGCTTTCTTGTTTCTAGTTTTATGTCTGATTTGATCTCTAATTGATGTGTATATTGTATCCAGATCTAAAATCCTTATTGGAACTTAAAGTTACCAAGTTGAAGAATCACTTTTCCCATTTTGAGGGTTACCCTTTTGTGTTCAAGAGATTATTTTTCATCTTTGACTTAAACTACCTATTTAAGGTAGGGCTGGATATTTGGCATAGTGGTTAAGTTGGATTTTGGGATGGTATATCCTTTATCGGAATACTTGGTTAGAGTTTCGGCTCCTGTGCTTCTGATCCAGCTTCCTGCTAATGCACAGCCCGGGAAGCAGCAGGATAATGCCTCCAATACTTGGAAACCTGCCATCCTAGTACAAGACCTGGGTTGAGTTCTGAGCTCCTGGCTTTGGCCTGGCCCAGGCCCATCTATAGCAGGCAGCTAGGGAATGAAATAGCAGAAAGAAGATCTCTCTGTTTCTTTCTCTGGTGCCAGATTCTGTCCCTGTTGCTCCTCTTCCAGGCCAGCTCTCTGCTGTGGCCTGGGAGTACAGTGGATGATGGCCCAGGTCCTTGGGCCCTGCATCTGCATGGGAGACCAGGAGAAGCACCTGGCTCCTGGCTTCGGATCAGCGCAGTGCGCCGGCCCCAGCGGCCATTGTGGGGTGAACCAATGGAAAAGGAAGACCTTTCTCTCTGTCTCTCTCTCACTGTCCACTCTGCCTGTCAAAAAAATAAAAATAAAAAAAAGAAAATGAAAATAAATAACTTAATTAAATAAAAGCTAACTATGTTGGAGAAAATCTAAATGAACCAAAAACCTTGTCTTCCAGCACTAGTAGTCTCTAGTGTTTTCACCAGAATGTGGCTTATATTAATATTCTCTTGGTGCCATAACAAATTGTTACAAACTTAGTGATGTAAGGCAAAATAAGTTATTTCCTTATAGTTCTGTTAATCAGAGGTATGACAAAAGTGTCAAAAAACTAGAATCATGAAAGCTGTCAGTGGGCTATCTTCGTTTCCTTGCCTTTATTAGCTTCTAGGCTGCCTGTCTTCCCCCACTGATGCACCTCTTTATCCATTTTGGAAGCCAGCAATATAGCACTTCTGGCACTGTTTCTGTCTTACATCTTTTTCTCTGACTTTCTCTGACTTTATTTCTCTCTAAGGTTTTTCACTCTTAAGGACTCACTCTTAGCCACATATAAATAGTCTGTTTCAGCACATGAAGTATTTGTGATACGCAGTTGTCAGTGAATAAGTTGTAGACATCTCTCAAGTGGGGAAGGGCTGTTTTGCTGCCTACCATGTGGTCCCAACTACAATATCATCATCTCTCCTTTTACCCTCTAACTTATTTCTTTTGTTTTTATCATTTTGTATGGCTTACCACATCAAGACAGTATTTCTGCGCTGGAATGTGTACCAAGCATTAGAGTTAACCCAGGGGGAAGTGGGATTTATCTCAAATCCCAGGCTTTTAGTTTGGGATGCTGTCTTTGTGTTTAGTTGGTCTTGCTTTACCATACCTCTGCTAAATTAGAAGGTGATAATGAGTTTTATTAAGAATTTATTTATTCTCTAAGATACCACATCAACGTCTTGGGAAAGAAAATAGATTCTTTTTTTTTTTTCAGTTTGATTTTATATGCATTACGAGGAATTTGTTGAAATTTATGATATATTACACAAACATTCACTATATAGAACCAAGATTTTAAAAATATTCAAATGAAACATGAACCTGGTGGGAAATAGGATAATCATTTTATTTTAATTTACTATGAATTTGAGGTGAATTATTTTCAATATGTTCCATAGGCCAGCTACTTCTGAATTACCAAGGGCATGAAAAATTCTGCACCTCACTCAATACATGATGAATCACAATGAAATTTTTTTTTAAAGATTTATTTATTTATTTGAAAGTCAGAGTTACACAGAGAGAGGAGAGGCATATATAGAGAGAGGTCTTCCATCTGATGGTTCACTCCCCAATTGGCCACAATGGCCAGAACTACACGGATCTGAAGCCAGGAGCCAGGAAATTCTTGCACCACGTGGGTGCAGGGGCCCAAGTATTTTGGCCATCCTCTGCTGCTTTCCCAGGCCATAGCAGAGAGCTAGACCAGAAGTGGAACAGCCAGGTCTCGAACCGGTGCCCACATGGGTTGCCTGCACCTCAGGCCAGGATGTTAACCTGCTGCACCACAGTGCCGGCCCCACAATGAAATTTTACATTTAAATTTTAGGCACTTTTAAATGATCATATTGGCTCATAGGCATGCTGAAAATTCAGAAGTACTGCTTTAGATTCTTGGCTGAATTTGATGGTTAATTTACTTAATCTTGTTGATGACACAAGCAAGCAAAACAACAAAAATGATGTCTTATTTGTTAATAGAATGTTTTTATGTCTTTTATTTGAAGCTAATGAAAAATGAGAAATAGCAACAATTAAAACTTTCTGAATACTGTAAGTAAATTTTTTAACAGTCAGAAGCTTTTGTTTAATAAATATAAATTTTGTAAGTACAACTTTTGGATTATAGCAGTTCTCCCCATACCCACTCTCCTACCCCACAGACCATCACAGCTCCTCCCATCCCATTTTTCATTAAGATTCATTTTTAATTTTATCTTTATATACAGAGGATCAGCTCTATACTTGTGGGGAGCAACTCGGACTAGACTGTTACTCGAATTAAGACTTATTCTATGCATCTGCTCTCCCATGATATAGCACTGGGGAGGAGTAAGCTTCTACACAGCTGCCTCCAGTTCAACCAATAAACAGCAGGACCTGTTCCTGATTGGAGGAGAGCAGCGTACTCGGCGTGTGGGTAGCAGAGTTGGGATTGGTGGAAGAGGACTATAAAGGAGGAGAGAGACAACATGCACCAGGAACATCTAAGGGGAACACCTGAGGAACACCTGAGCAGCCCCCAAGAGAGCTGGCCGGTGGTGTGCTGCTCCCCCACGGAAGTGGGGAAAGTGGCAGGGGGAGCTGCCCCTCCACGGAGGTGGAGGGGTCGGTAGCCAACCTGGGAAGAACCAGCAGCAAACTCGGGGAGGGCCGAGCAGACAAAAGAACAACGCAGGGTCCTGTGTCGTTCCTCCACGAAGAGGGGGAGCGACATAATGGTGCCGTGACTCGGATAGGAAACCTAGGCAGGGTTTAGTGTCGTTCCTCCATGAAGAGGGGAAGCGACATATACTGAGTAAAGATTTCAACAGTTTGCCCCCACACAGAAACACAAAGTATAAAGTACTGTGTGAACTAGTTTTACCGTTAATTCTCATAGTACAATGCATTAAGGACAGAGGTCCCTCATGGGGAGCAAGTGCACAGTGACTCCCATTGTTGATTTAACAGTTGACACTCTTATTTATGACGTCAGTAATCACCCAAGGCTCTTGTCATGAACTGCCAAGGCTATGGAAGCCTCTTGAGTTCACAAACTCCAACATTATTTAGACAAGGCCATAATCAAAGTGGAAGTTCTCTCCTCCCTTCAGAGAAGGGTACCTCCTTCTTTGATGGCCCATTCTTTCCTCTGGGATCTCACTCAAAGAGATCTTTCATTTAGGTCATTTTTTGCCACAGTTCCTTGGCTTTCCACGCCTGAAATGCTCTCATGGGCTTTTTAGCCAGATCCAAATGCCTTAAGGGCTGATTCTGAGGCCAGAGTGCTGTTTAGGGTATTTGCCATTCTATGAGTCTGCTGTGTATCCTGCTTCCCTTGTTGGATCGTTCTGTCCATTTTAATTCTATCAGTTATTATTAGCAGACACTGGTCTTATTTATGTGGTCCCTTTGACACTTAATCCTATCTTTATGATCAGTTACGAAACTAAACTGATCACTTTAACTAGTAAGATGGCATTGGTACCTGCCAACTTAATGGGATTTGGAGTCCCATGGCACATTTATAGCTTACCCTTAGGGGTAAAGGACAGTTATTTAGATCTGTTTTCCCTCATGGTGCCTATAGCTTGGAATTCAATATTTCAGAGGTATACTAACAAGTCATAACCAGTGAGTGTTGATGATAAAAACAGAGTGTGATTGTGGATTCTTTACCAGTTCAAGCATTTGTGGAGCCTTACTTCCAAGCACACAGGTCACAGTATGTCAACAAATAGCCACAGTAACAACACATTAGAGTTTGTTGGCAGCAATGCAGTGTACTATACATACTGCATGTTATTATACAGTATACATTGTCCCAGTGTCCTATCTATAAGACAGCTCTTTTAGAAGATTGATAATTTGAAATATACTCCATTCCTTGAAATAAAGTGGCAACCTAATTATAGAAAAGAGTTTTGTGAATACATTGCTTAAGTTACAGATCAGTTATATATGTATTTTTTGTTCAGTTAAACATTTAGTAACTTTCAGTAAAGTTTATACCATCATCATGGTGAATTTTAAAATATTTTCAAATGCTATCTAATCATTCACCTATTACTTTTCTCAGAAAAAAGTAGAACTCTAAAAATATACTATATGTTTCAGAGTTACCATAAAGAGTTTATTTATTGCTCTATTTAAATTTTTGTGTGTCCTACATTTAGGACTATGGAGCATGATTAATATTACTACTTCTGAGGTACCTTTCTCTGAAGGGAGGAGAGAACTTCCACTTTGACTGTGGCCTTGTCTAACTAAGATTGGAGTTGGTGAACTCAAAAGGCTTCCATAGCCTTGGCAACTCATGACAAGAGCCGAGGGTGATTACTGATGCCATAAACAAGAGTGTCAATTTGTTAAATCAACCAAGAGTCACTGTGCACTTACTCCCCATGTAGGATCTCTGTCCTTAATGTGTTGTACTATGTGAATTAACAGTATAACTAATAACTCAAATAGTACTTTACACTTTGTGTTTCTGTGTGGGTGCAAACTGTTGAAATCTTTACTTAGTATATACTAAATTGATCCTCTGTATATAAGGATAATTGAAAATTAATCTTAATGTGAATGGGGTGGGAGAGGGAGTGGGAGATGGGATGGTTGCAGGTGGGAGGGAGGTTATGGGGGTGAAAAGCCACTGTAATCCAAAAGTTGTACTTTGGAAATTTATATTTATTAAATAAAGGTTAAAAAAAAGAAAATAGTTGGCATATGCCACAAGAATAAAAAATAAAACTGCTAACTGTTGAAGTGCTTAAAAAAATTACTACTTCTGTGCCAGGGTTCTTGGTCTATGAAGCAGTTGTCAAAGTTGAATGATCTTGTTAAATTGCTTTTTGTACTTGTTAATTTTATATCAGCCAAATCTCCAAGACAGCACACATTTTTTAAATTGTATCTTAATTTTATTATATAACATTACAAAAAATTTAAAAGCAGTAATTTTGACAGTGATATTATTATTATTAGAAAAAATTTAATTATAACTTTCTTTTTAAATTCAAAGCTCTACCTTCTTCATGCATCATTATAATTGACTATGTTGTATTAATTTCTTTGTGGTATTATTTTAATTATTAATATGAAAAAGGTGAGAAAAGAGAAAGGGCAAATGTAACCTTTTTTTTTTCTCCAATGTGCTCTTTTTCTAATTCACATTTTAGAAGACCAAATATATTCCAGACATGAAAAAACTTTAATGTTGGCAGCTGTTAGTAACACATTGGCACTTCGGCCTCTGCTGCTTGGAAGCCTGCCAGTAGATTGTTTAAAGTTTGTGTGCCTTAAGGAACGGCTGGACTTTACAATAGCACTTGCTTTCCGATTTTGTAGTTCATCTGAAATATATTTATGTGATTTAAAGTGTTAACTTTCAAGTAGCCAGAAAATCCTAACTCGTTATTATGACGTACATTAAAAATAAGATGTTTTGGACAAACCAAGGCAATTTCACAATATAAGAGGGTACTATTAATAATTACACTAGAACAACAGATGTGAATTTGGCTATTTTTGTCGGCTTTAATTAAACCCCAGTTATGGTAATTCAAACATAATTAGTAACCTGTAAAAACATGTCATTTAGCTATAAGAAACCACCTTCAAACTCAGTGGCTTAAGACAATTACTGTTTTATTAACATTTGTGATGACTTAATTACCGTTATTAATTTTTATCATTCTTGTGTTGACGATTTGGACTGCAGTGGCTAAGAGGGCAAAGATACCTGGACAACTGAACTTTCTCCATATAGATTCTCATTCTACATGAATTGTTTACATTCTTGCAAAATATACTGATATCCATACTGGGATTCCAAAGGTTTCATTCCAATAATAGCAGCAGTTTCAGAGTTTAAGAACTTATCATTTAAATCAAGTCTAGGTGCAAATTAGGCTTCTTGGGTTTTTGTTCCTTGGGAAGGCTCTTCATATGGGTTCCTACACACTAGACATGCAATGATGAGGCACTTGCAGAATAACCACAATCAGTATTCCCAATCAAAACTGGAGGAATAGAAATTACATGGCTCAAATTGGTCCATAGCAATTCTGAATCCTCACTGGACACATAATTCCAGGCCACCTGCTTGGAGGATAGTGAGTTCTTTGGATATGACCTAAATCTGTTTCATCAGAATAGTTCATTGTTCCCTTGGGCATTTGTTCTGCCCTCTGGGCTCTTGGCTCTGTCTTCTGAAATCTGTCTCATTCAGTAAGAAGTGGTTTGAGTTAGCAGTTGAATAACTTTTTCAGCCTGCTTACCTGCCTGTGGAAAACTGAGAACCACAGAAGTGTTCTCATTTTGAAATTTCTCTGTCTTGACTAATCCAAGTTAATATGGCACCTTAAAAACCTTTTTTTAGGTCTTCTATTTATCATATTGTATCTACTCCATTAGAGAATGGTCCCATTCCCAATTCTTTTCAGAACAGATCGTCTTCCTACATTGGTCGGTATGTGAGAGTTTTGTGGAGCGAGTTCTTTTTTTCCTGGCAGAGATCATTGGTTAGGGCTCCACTTTAAACCATTCAGCAGTTTTCAAAAAGTTATTACAACCACATACTTAATTTGATCTCTGACTGCTGTCTTTATTTTACTCTGGAAATACTCCGCCTGCAAGCCCTGTGTTGTCCATATTCCCTTATAATTTTTCATACAAACTGAACATTTCCATCTTTAACTCCTCTCTGTGTTACAACTTACAAAGCCGTAAGAAGTCAGTTCAGGGGCCCATTTTGTGGTGCAGCAGGTTAAGCTGTTGTTTGACATGCCTGCATTTGATATCTGAGTGCCCATTTGAATCCTGGCTTTTTCTATCTAGCTTCCCGCTAATGCACCTGGGAAGCCATGGATGATGGCCCACAAACGTGGGTCCCCCCACCTACTTGGGAGACCCAGATGAAGTTTTAGGCTCATGACTTCAGTTTGACCCAGTCCTGACTATTGTAGCCATTTGGGGAGTGAACCAGTGGCTGGAAGTGTTCTTTCTCTCTCTCCCTTTCCCTCTCTCTCCCTCTCCCTTTCCCACTTTCCCTCCCTACCCACCTTCTGTCTCTTCTTCTCTTGCTGTCACTTAGCCTTTCAAATAAATTATCTTTAAAAAAAGAAAGAAAGAAGAAGCCAGTTCAACGTTCTGTCTGGAAATCTCCTTAGCCAGATTCACAAATTCATTAGATAGATTTTCTCTATTCCTGGTAACTGAAGAAGAGAGTTTGGTCAAGTATTTCACTATATGAGACTTAGATTGACTTTTTTTCCCATAGTCTACAAAGCCAGCTTAAAATTTTTTTAGGATTTCTTTCAGTGGTATTTTATAGTTTCTAGTGTGCAGGTCTTACACATATTTTGTTAAGTATGTCTCTGTTAATTTTATGTTTTAGAATGTTATAAATGTGTTGTATATTTCATTTTATTTTCAACTGTCTATTGTAAATATAGTATAAAGGATACAACTGACTTGTGTACATTAACCCTATATCCTGCAACTGTGTTAAAATCACATGTTTTTTTCTAGTGGGTTTTTAGAAAATTTCTTTTTTAAAAAGAAAGATTAATTTTATTTATTTTAAAAGAAGAGTGACAGAAAGAGAAGGGGAGAGGGAGAGAGAGAGATTTTCCATCTTGTGGTTCACACCCCAAATGGTCTCAATAGCTGTACCAGGTCAAAACCAGGGGCAAGGAACTCCATCTGGTTCTCGCACAAGGGTGCAAGGGCACAAATACTTGGGCCATCTTCTGCTGCCTTCTCAGGCACATTAGCAGGGAGCTGGTTGAGAAGTGGAGCATCAAGGACTCAAATAAGTGCTCTGATAGGGATGCCATTGTTGCAGGTGGCAGCTTAACCTGCTGTGCCACAACACCAGCTTCCTTAGTATTTTCTTTGTACATCCTGATGTATATACAAATAAAAGCAGTTTTGCTTCCTTTTACCAATCTGTATTACCATCTTTTACATGCCTTATTATATTGACTAGGGTCTCTAGTTACTGTTGAATAAGAATAGTAAGGTTGATATACTGGCCTTTTTTTCTTGTGAAGTGTTTAATCATTTACTGTTAAATATGCTACTAGCTATGAGTTTTTCACAGATGTCCTTTACTGAGCTGAGGAAGTCCCTTTCTGCTCCTTGTTTACTGAGGGCTTTTGTTGGAAATGGATGCATTTTATTGTATGAAATTGTACCTCAGGATGGCCCAAGTCCTTGGGCCCTGGCTTCAGATCGGTGCAGCGCGCTGGCCGTAGCGGCCATTTGAGGGGTGAACCAACGGAAGGAAGACCTTTCTCCTCTCTGTCTCTCTCTCTCACTGTCTAACTCTGCCTGTCAAAAAACATTAATTAACTAAAAAAGAAATTATACCTCAATTTAAAAACTAATTTAATAAACATATTACATAGGGTACAGATTAAAAATTGAACAGAGCAGTGTTTTCTATTATACATACTAGTTTACAAGACAAATTGTGGAAAGTTTAGAAAGTTAAAAAATTAATCGTAGACTTGATCTATTTTTTATTTCATCAATTATCACATTAAAGGTATAATCAAAATATTGTTTGAAGACTTTGCTTTTGGAAATGGAAAATAAATCTAAGAAAGGAGTTGCTATATTTCCATTCCCTACAATCATATAATACTTCAAAACTCAGTATTATCTCTGTGTGATAAACATTGATATCTGAATTGCACTTTTCTAACTAGGCTGCACTGAGAGATTTGAATTTTTGTGCTTTTCCCTAGAATAATCCAGAATTTTTATGAGATTTAGAATTTATTTTCCTTATTTGATGTATAAATGCTATAGATACATTCTGTACAATGTTAATAATTCTTTAGGTTAATTTTAAATTAGTATGACAAGGTTTTGCTTCTATTTCTATACATAAATCACTTGCTTCTAGTGTTTCTAATTTTGTCATAACTTTTTTAATAGGAGTTACTTAAAGATCCATTATATATTGGACTGCGGCAGAGAAGAGTGAGAGGGACTGAATATGATGACTTTTTGGATGAATTCATGGAGGCAGTTTCTTCTAAGTATGTATATCTTTTTACATTTGAGTTGAATTTCAAAAATCTAAGATAACCTAATATAACTAACTATAAAAAGATCCAAGTCCAATGCAGTACGGCTTAACAATTAGAAGTTATTGAAATTAAAAAAGAACATATACTGTATATAATGTATGAATCAAAAAGAATGTGTGTAATATGTATTTATGTAGCTTTTCTATCTGTCTCATAGCTTTTAGCAATCAAATGGTAGTGTCATGCATCTGTCCCAAAAAAGTTATATCTGTATCTATCCCTGAAGATCCTTCTCTCTTAAAACAGTCTTAGAAGTTATGCTATTGAAATGCATGATTGTGTGAAATGATCCAGCGACTGCTGACTCGTGGCCCGACCAAGCCTGTTTACATTTATCTGCCGTCTGTACCTTGTTTCTTGCTGGTGATAACATCTGATGTTCTGTCACCTTTGTGGTCAGTTTCTGACCGTTTTTGAATAGGAGAATCAGAGAACAAGGTGGTAAATGAGCATGAGTTGGTACAATCCAGAAGGATACATAGTAAAAGACACAGGATATCCAATCATCGTCTATGAATCCTTGATTAAATCTACAATGATTTATCAAAATGCAGTTGATATTTTCATATATTCTATTTAGCATTGGATTGTGCCACTGTAAAATTTTCCATTTTTCTCCTCATAAAAGACATTTCCAGCAAATTTAGTAATGTGTTCTGAAAGAATTTGGGATTTTTTTTTTACACTGACAGTCATCCCTTTGTTACTATGGAGCCACAGAAACCATGTACTATTTAAAAACATATTGGTTGCCTTGGTTTTTCATAGAAACTAATCATGAGAATCAACTGTAACCAGAGATGTCCTTCTGGTTTCTTATACTGTTAAGAAGTTGTCTTCAAGAGCCAAAAGTACTTTTATCAGCCTACAAAGTATTTAGAATATATCAAATTTCTTATTACCTACAATTCTAGCACAGAGTATATATGCCAATTAGTATGGGCTACTTTATAAAAACATATGCTTGATGTATTATTTTATTTATTTGATTAAACTACAATTCTTTTTGTTATAAGGATTTACTTATTTATTTGAGATACAGTAATAGAGAGAGAGGTCTTCATCTACTGGCTCACTCCCCAAATGGGCACAATAGCCAGAGCTGGGCAGATCCAAAGCCAGGAGCCAGGGGCTTCTTCAGGGTCTCCCATGTGGGTACAGGGGCCCAAGCATGTGGGCATCTTCTAGTGCTTTCCCAGGCCATCAGCAGGGAGCTGGATTGGAAGTGGAGCAGCTGGGACTGGAACTGGTGCCCAAATTGGATGCTGGTGCTGCAGGCAGAGGTTTAACCTACTATGCCACAGCTCCATCCTCAATCATATTTATTCTTTCAAATAGTTGAGAAACTTCCATTTAAGTGCAAGATTGCTTGATAAGTTAATTTCTAGTCATTTTGACATATTTAATTTTAAATGCTTTGCCCTGTAAGACTCTTAGGTAAGTTTTTTTAAAAGATTTATTTATTTATTTGAAAGTCAGAGTTACACAGAGAGAGAGGGAGAGGCGGGGGGGGTGGGGTGGGGGTGGGTGGGAGGGGTCTTCTATCTGCTAGTTCACTTCCCAAATGGCCGCAATGGCTGGAGCTGTGCCAATCCGAAGCCAGGAGCCAGGAGCTTCTTCCAGGTCTCCCTTGCAGGTGCAGGGGCCAGAGGACTTGGTCCATCTTGTACTGCTTTCCCAGGCAAGAACAGAGAGCTGGATCGGAAGTGGAGCATCTGGGACTCAAACTGGTGCCCATATAGGATGCTGGCATTGAAGGCGGTAGCTTTACCTGCTGTGCCACAGCACTGGCCCCTAAGGTTTTGATATTATCTGTAACTTTGTAAATAGCAACATTAATCAAGAGATTTTATAGACAGTACTATGAGTCTGTATAAAGAAAGTGAAATGCATTTTCCAACATAATTTGTTTCACTAGTTGTGAAAATAAAGTCTGTCTAAACAAGACAATCTCAACATACTTCAGTGATAGTGAAATAAAGATAGAAGAAGTCTTTCCGGGAAAAAAATTAGATATGAGCTAATTTTGAATATGTGTCAGTCTTGAATCAGAAAAAAAATGTGTTTTTAAAAACATTGTATTGATGAATTACTTAAGATCTTTTTTTTCTTTGACAGGCAGAGTGGACAGAGAGAGAGAGAGAGAAAGGTCTTTCTTTTGCCATTGGTTCACCCTCCAATGGCTGCCGTGGCCGGCGTGCTGCGGCCTGCACACCGCGCTGATCCGAAGGCAGGAGCCAGGTGGTTCTCCTGGTCTCCCATAGGGTGCAGGGCCCAAGTACTTGGACCATCCTCCACTGCACTCCCGGGCCACAGCAGAGAGCTGGCCTGGAAGAGGGGCAACTGGGACAGAATCCGGCACCCCAGCCGGGACTAGAAACTGGTGTGCTGGCGCCGCAAGGTGGAGGATTAGCCTATTGAGCCGGGGCGCTGGCTAAGATCTTTAATAAGATAACTAGGATTGACAGGATTCAACAATTTTATTTTTAAAAGTTTTATTTATTGTTTTGAGAGTAGAAAGAAGTCAGAATTTCTACCTGCTGGTTCACTCCCCCAATTCCCACAGTGGCTGGAGAGCTGAAGCCAGGAGTCCAGATCTCATTCCAGGTGTCCCACATGGGGGCAGGAACCCACTACCTGCCAGGGTCTGCATTAGTAGCAAGCTGAAATTAGGAGCCAGAGTGGTGGATCCAAACCAGTACTCCAGTGTGTGATGCAGGCGTCCTAACCAATGTAGAGTACCTATAAATCAGCAGTTGTACTTCTGGCTCTTCCCAAAGAAAAATGTCAATCACATTTTAAAACCAACTCCTGTCTTAACATAATTTTGGGAAAGTTTTCTAGAAGTGAAACCTAACATTACCTGATTAAATTGGGCAGTAGTCCTGAAGATGACCTCAGGATTATTTAAAAAGAAAACATAACTTGAATTCAAGAAAAGAAATGATTGGTACAATTTGGGTTACTTGGACATCAGATTCTGAAATGAAGTTTAGTAAGAAGTGTCCTCAAGATCAACCTCACTTGGAAAGGAGGAGCAGAAACAGGACTGCAACATACAAAGGTTGAGGATGTACTGCAACACGGCTTCACACATTGCCTCGAATAAGTTGATTGGGACCACTCCTAGCTGCTCCTTAAGGGGACACTGTCGCTCCCCCTCTTCGTGGGGGAACGACACTGAACCCTGCGCTGTTCTTTCGTCTGCTCGGCCCTCCCCGGGTTTGCTGCTGGTTCTTCCCGGGTTGGCTACTATCCCTTCCACCTCCGTGGAAGGGCAGTTCCCCCTGGCCACATTCCCCACTTCCGCAGGGGAGCGGCACACCGCCGGCCGGCTCTCTTCGGGGGCTGCACAGGTGTTCCTTCAGCTAGATGTTCCCCATAGATGTTCCTGGTGCATGCCGTCTCTCTCCTCCTTTATAGTCCTCCTCCGCCAATCCCAACTCGGCTGCCCACACGCCGAGTACGCTGCTCTCCAATCAGGAGCAAGTCCTACAGTTAATTGGTTGAACTGGAGGCAGCTGTGCGGAAGCTGTTTACTTCTCTCCCAGCGCCATATTGTGGGAGAGCAGATGCATAGAATAAGTCTTAATTCGAGTAACTTAGTCTAGTCCGGATTGCTCCCCACAGGACACTAATTTCAGGCACTCCAACTTCCCCCAATAATATGTTTTATTATGTTTTAATTGATTTGAGATGTAGAGGGACAGAGAGGCACAGAGAGTTTCCATATGCTGGTTTATTCTTCAGATTCCCATGGTGGCCAGGGTGGGGTTAGGGCTTAAGCAAGGAGCCAGAAATGCAACCCATCTCTTTCATGGGCGGTATGAACACAGTTACTTGAGCCATTACCTGCTGCCTCCTAGAGTCAGCATTCATGGGAAGCTGGAGTGGGGAAGTGGGGAGCTAGAGCTAGTATCAAACCTGGGTCTTCCAATATGGGATATGAGTTTGCAACCACTAGACTAAACACTTGCTCCTATGTTGTTTTTATTTACTACCTTAGCAGGGTTGAGGTGGAGCAGCTTTAAATTCTTCCTCTGGGTTCCTTCAGCAATGATACCTCTTACAATATAGGCTAAGGACTTGGTATGTCTGTGTTGATTATACAGTTGAGACTTGAGCAGTCACCGCCTGGTGGGTCTATGCTGCAGTGGATCCATTATGAGATCAGTTTTGGCTGGGACTCCATTTGTTACTGGCCTCCATATACCTCTACTCTGACCGGGGGAATTGAGGGAGCCAGCTTGTTCATACATCCAATCTGAGTCCCATGTCATTTCTGCCTAGTAGTCCTAAAAACTTTTGGATGTTTTTTCTGCTGTGCACAGTTTCCTAAGTGAAAGGTTGCAGTCCCTTTTGAGAAAAATTGGGGGATTATTACCCTGTGTAGTAGTTGTAGTAGTGTAGTAAGAACTTCCCTTCTGGAAATTAGGCCTCTTCTTCAGTCTGTGAACTTCAGGCCTAAAAACGAACTCAGGTTTGGAAAATGAGCGAGAGTGGACTTCATTGTGATAACTGCCATTAATTTTATGGCCATTCATCTTTGATGATTCGTGTGTGTGTGTGTGTGTGTGTGGAGAGAGAGGGAGGGAGGGAGGGAGGGAGGGAGGGAGAGAGAGAGAGAGAGAGAGAGAGAGAGGCAGGCCTTGCCACTCCTAGGATATTTTTACCCACCCGGTTCTTATGGTTAAACATCCTCAACTTGGGTTGTCATCCTCCTTGCCATCAGCGAACCGAGTTATGTCAGCCTTTTCTGCTGTCATCCCTGGCCTGCAGAGGAGAGCCACAGAACACCTTTGTTGTCTTCTTGCTACTATGTTTCTTACAGCTTTGGTAAATGAAGTGTTTTCTTCTCCTTCCTGTGCAATGTAATCATCTGATAGTGTGTATATTCTAGAAAGCCCACTTCTCTGAGCCTTGTAATCTCCTCTCCTGCAATCTTCTCCAGCATTTCAGCCATATTAAGTATGAGCCATTTGTTTGTTCATGTTTCTAAGAAACACCTAGAAGTGAGACTGAACCATCTGGGATTCTTGCCAGTTATTAAATCATGTGTCTTAAGTGAATGCCTCTAAATAGATAAACTTTCTCTTATCTAATCTTAGTTTCAGACCATTTGACAAATATTCTGAAAATTAGCCCCAAATGTGCTCTTTTGGCAAAATATAAAACTGTGTAGACCTTACAGTTCATGTAGCATATAGTCCTTTTCTTCTTTTTTTTTTATTTTTATTTTTTTTATTTTTGACAGGCAGAGTGGACAGTGAGAGAAAGAGACAGAGAGAAAGGTCTTCCTTTGCCGTTGGTTCACCCTCCAATGGCCACCACGGCCAGCGCGCTGCGCTGATCAATGGCAGGAGCTAGATACTTATCCTGGTCTCCCATGGGGTGCAGGGCCCAAGTACTTGGGCCATCCTCCACTGCACTCCCGGGCCATAGCAGAGAGCTGGCCGGGAAGAGGGGCAACTGGGACAGAATCCGGCACCCCGACCGGGACTAGAACCCGGTGTGCTGGCGCCGCTAGGTGGAGGATTAGCCTAGTGAACTGCGGCACTGGCCGTCCTTTTCTTTTACCAGTTCTAGGATATCCTGTTTAGATTTTGTTGTAATGTAACATTGGTTGTAGGCCTAAGAGTGGAGGAAGGACTACATCAGGCTTAGAGGGTCACTGTGGTCCTGTAGGGGAGAAGTATCTGTGTTCTTCTACTCCCAAAGGGAAAAAGGGGAAGAGCACTTTTGTGGCATCAGAAAGTTCGTAGGAATTTGGGCATTCAGGATTTTGGGAGAGGGACAGGTGTTTTGTCCAGTGTTTAAGTTGCCCTTTGGATGTCCATATCCCTTATCAGAATACGTTGGTTCAAGTTCCAGCTCTGCTCCTGATCCAGCTTTCTGCTAATGCATACTCTGGGGCCTGCAGGTGATAGTTTAAAGTGTTGGTCCCTGTCACCCACTTGGGAGACCTGGATAGAATTATTGGTTCCTGAATTTGGCCTGACACAGTCCTGGCTGTTGTGGGAGTTTGAGAAGTAAATCAGTAGATCAAAGCGCTCTCTGTGTCTCTCTCTATATATATATCTGTGTGTGTGTGTGTGGCTGCCTGCCTGTCAAATAAACTGAATGCAAAAAAGTATATTGGAAGACATCCAATCAGACAGTCCATCTCTGAGCCAGGATCCTTCTTTCCCAATCAGGAACCTCACTTAGCAGATCTGCCCTAAACATATTGAAGCTTGACTGCTGTGATAGTAAGCCCTTTTCCTGAAGCTTTCTCTGCCCAGAAACTATAGAATCTGCTTGAAAGCATCTTTGTGGGTTTTTGTTTGTGTTTTAATTTTTTGATTTTATTTTATTTTTAAATTAATTTTAACAGATTCAATGTGCTTTGTATATACAATTCTAAGAACATAATGATATTCCCTTCTTCTCTCACCCTGTCCCTCCCCTCTCTCCATTCTGCCCTCCTTCCTTCTCCCTTTCTTTAGTTTTTGACATAACATATTTTAAATTTCCATTATAGTAAAAATGCTTAATACATCATCAAATAAGAAGTTCAATAAGTAAAAACCAAAAGGGCACTAGTTTAGTGGGAATATAGACAGTGACTATAAAACAATAAATGAATGGAAAAGTGACCATTTCACTATTTAAATAAATTTAAAAGTAATCATAGATCATTAAAGTTATATTAGTATAATATTTTTAGCCATTGGTTTCATAAAGATATAAAGCAAACGTATAAAACTGTATTTGCAGCAACACTGATCAACACAGACATTTCTTTTTTGTTTGTTTTTCAAATTTTAGCTCCCACATAAAAAGAACACGTGGTATTTGTGTTTCTGTCTGACTTATTTCACTCAATATGATATCCTCCAGTTGTATCCATTTTGCTATGAATGGTAGAATTTCATTCTTTTTATAGCTAAATTATATTCCATTGTGTTTCTCTGTGACATTTTCTTTATGCATTCATTTGATGATGGACACCTAGGTTGGTTCCAATTTTTGGCTATTGTGAACAGTGCTATGAACACGGTGGTACAGGTACCTCTTTGATACATCGTATTCAAGTATTTTGGGTATATACCCAAGAGTGGGATTTCTGATCAGATGGCAAGTATATTCCAGTTTTTTTTTTTTTTTAAGAAATCTCCACACTGTTTTCCACAGTGGCTGACTAATTTACATTCCCACCAATTATCCATATCCTCACCAGCATTTGTTACTCTCTGTGTTTTGGATTTGAACCATTCATATGGTGCTGAGGTGATACTTCTTTGTGGTTTTGGTTTGTGTTACCCTGATGGCTGGTGATGTTGAATAGCATTTCATATATTTTTTGGCCATTTGTATTTCTTCTTTTGAGAACTGTCTATTAAAGTCCTTTGCCCATTTCTCAGCTGGATTCCTTATTTATTGTTGTTGAATTTTTCAGTTTGCTGATGTATTTGGAATATTAATCCTTTGTCAGATAGATTGTTTACAAATATTTTTCCCTTTCAGTTGGCTGTTTCTTCACTGTATTAATTTTTTTTGCTGTGCAGAAGCTTCTGAGTTTGATATACTGCTATTTATTTAGTTTTGCTTTTGTTGCTTGTACTTTAGAGGTCTTGTCCAAGGAGTCATTCCCAACACCAATGTTTTAGAGTGTTTCCCCTATGTTTTTCTCCAGCAGCTTCAGTCTCCAGTCTTAAATTTAGGTCATTCATCCATCTTGAGTGGATTTTTGTATATGTTGAGAGGTGCAAATATAATTTCATTCTTCTACATATAAACAAAGAGACTATCCTTACTCCACTGTGTGGTCTAAGCACTTTGTCAAACATCAGTTGGCTGTATGTATGTGGATTAATTTCTGGGCTGTGTGTTCTATTCCATTGATCTATGTGTCAGTTTTTATGACCGTACCATGCTGTTTTAATTAACATAGCTTTTAGTATGCTTTGAAGTCAGGTATTTTGATGCCTGCTGCTTGATTTTTCCTGTTCGGATCACTTTGGGTATCCTGGGTATTTTGTGATTACATATGAATTTTATGATTGCTAGAAAAAATTTTGTAAAGAATGTCACTAGCATTTTGGTGGGGGTGGCATTGAATCTGTAGAATGTTTTTGGTAATATAGACGTTTTCATGGTACTGATTCTTCTTATCCATAAGCAAGAAATATCTTTCTAATTTTTTGTGTCCTTGATGATTTCTTAAATCAATGTTTGATTATTTTCATTGTACAGATATTTCACTTTTTGGGTTAAATTTATTCCTAAATATTTTAATTTTTTGTGTCTATTGAGAATAGGATTTCTTTCTTGATTTCCTTTCAGTGAGTTCATCATTAGTATACAAAAAGCTGCTGTTTTTTGTGTTTATTTTGTAACCTGCAACTTTACCGAATTGGGTTATCAATTCTAACAGTTTTTTGGAAGTGTATTTAGGTTTTTCCATGTATAACATCATGTCATCTGCAAGCAAGGATAACTTGACTTCTTTTCCAATTTTAATGCCCTTTATTTCTTTCTCCTCCCTAATTGCTCTCACTAAAACTCTCAGCACTATATTGTTCCAGATCTGAGGGGAAATGCTTTCAGCTTTTCCCCATTCAGTATGATATTTGCTGTTGGTTTGCTTATATAGCCTTTATTTTTTGAGGAATTTTTTTTTTATAGGAACATTCTTATAATTTTGAGAAATGTTCCTTCTATACAATTTGTGGAGGATTTTTTCATGAAGGGGTATTGGATCTTATCAAATGCCTTCTCTGCAACTATTGAGATGACCATATGGTTTTTGTTCTTCAACATATTTATGTGATTTATGATGTTTATTGATTTGCAAATGTTGGCCATGCTTGTATTTCTGGGATAAATCCCACTTGATTGTGAAATATGATCTTTTTGTTGTGGTTTTGGATTCAATTTGCTAGTATTTTGTTGAAAATCTTGCATGTATGTTCATTAAAGATATAGGTCTGTAGTTTTCTATTCATGTCATGTCTTTGTTTTTGTTATCAAAGTAACATTGGCCTCATAAAAAGAGTTTGGCAGAGTTCCATTCTGTTAATATTTTGGAATAGTTTGAAGAGTAATGGAGTTACTTCCTGTTTGAATGTTTTGTAGAATTTAGAAGTAAAGCCATCAGGTCCTGGACTTTTCCTTGGTGGAAGCCTTTTGATTACTGCTTCGATTTCATTTCTTGTTATGGATCTGTTTATGTTGTCTCTGTCTTCTTGAGTTATCTTGGTATGTTATATGAATCAAGGAATTTATCCATTCATTTGAGATTTTCCAGTTTTTTAGCATATAGTTCTACATAGTAGTTTCTTATGATCCTTTTTATTCATTTTTAAAGTCTCCTTTTTCATCTAATTTTCTTTGTTTGAGTCTTTTTTTCTTTGTTAGTCTGGCTAGAGGTTTATCTATTTTGTTTATCTTCTCAAAAAACAACTTTTTTAATTTTGCTGATAATTTGTATTTTTTAGTTTCAATTTCAATTTTTTCTGCTCTGATCCTTTTTATTTCTTGCCTCTTGCTGATTTGGGATTTGGTTTGTTCTTGTTTTTCTGTCTTCAAGATGCATCATTAGATCTTTAATTTGAGACTTTTTTTAATGAAAACACTTAATACTGTAAAATTCCATCTTAATACTACTTTTGCTTTATTCCTTGGGTTTTAATATGTTGCATTTCATTTATTTCAAAAAGCTTTTTATTTCCTTTTTAATTTCCTCAATGACCCATTAACTTGCTATAGGATGTTATTTAATTTCCAAGTGTTTATGAGTGTTCTATTGTTCTTCTTGTTGATTTCTAGTTTTATACCTTTATGATCTGAGAAGATACATGATACAATGTCAGTCTTTTTAAATTTGCTGAGACTTGATTTGTGGCCTAGCATGTGGTATATCCTAAAAAATGTTCTATGTGCTGATGGGAAGAACGTGTGTTCTATAGCGGTGTCCTGTTAGGTCAGTTTTTTGATAGTATGTTTCAATTTTGATGTATCTTTATTGAGTTTCTGCCTCATGACCTGTCCATTGATGACAGCGAGGTGTTGAAATCACCCAATATTGTATTGGAGTCTATCCCTTTAGATCTAATAGTATTTGCTGTATATATCTGTGTGGTCTTGGGTGCATACATATTTATCATTGCTGTGTTTTCTTGATGAATTGAACCTTTTTATCAAAATATAATGCCCTTCTTTATCTCTTTTTACTGCCCTTTATCTCTTTTTAATGTCCTTCCTTATCTCCATTTTATCTGATACCAGGATAGCTATGCCTGCTCTCTTTTGCTTTCTGTTTGCCTGGAATATCTTTTTACAACCCTTCACTTTCAATCTGTGTGTATATTTGTAAAGTGAGTCCCTCATATGCAGCATACAGTGGGGGCATGTTTTTTTTTTTTTTTTTTTAATCCATTCAGCCAGCCTAAGTCTTTTGGTTGGTGAATTTAATCCATTTACATTCAAGGTTGGTATTGATAGATAAGAATTAAGACCTGTCATTTTGTTGATTGGATAATGATTCTGCCTGTTCTGTTAGTGAATTTGGTGATGTCCTGTGTTTTCATGATATTTACTTCTAATGCAGGATGCCCTTCAGAATTTCTTGTAAGGCTGGTCTGGGTGTGGTGAATATTAGCAGTTTTTGCTTATATGAAAAATGCTTTATTTTACCTTTACTTTTAAAAGATAGTTTCACTGGATATATCATTCTTAGTTGGAAGTTTTTTTCTTGTAAGTCCTTGAATATATCATCCTATTCTCTACTGGCCTGTATGGTTTCCACTGAGAAGTCTGGTGTTAATCTAATTGGTTTTCCTTTGTACAAAACTTGACACTTTTCTCTTACTGTCTTTAGGATTTTCTCCTTTTGACAATTTGATGACAATATGCCTTGGAGAAGAACTTTTTTGGTTGAGTCTGCTTGGGGTTCTTTGAGCTTCTTGTATATTGATGTTTGTCTATTTTGAGACCTGGTTTTGAGAAACAATCAAAAATTATTTTTATGTAGCAGGTTCTCAATGCCATTTTCCTTTACTTCTCCTCCAGGAATGCCTATAATATGAATATTTGGTCATTTAATGGTATGTCTTATTTCATATAGACTTTCTTTATTCTTTTTAATTCTTTTCTCTTTATTTTTGTCTGTTTGGATTATTTCAAAATTCTTGTCCTTTAGGTCAGAAGTTTGTTCCTCCACTTGGTCTATTCTGCTGTTATAGCTCTCAATTATATTATTTATTTCTCTTATTGATGATTTCATCTCCAAAATTTCTATTTGGTTCTTAATAAGCTCTATCTTCTTATTAATATTTTCTTCATGTAACTCATTGATTTACTCATTTCTTTAATCTATATGTATTCTTTTGCATCTCATTGAGTTTCCTTATAATCATTATTTTGAATTCTATATCATTTTGTAGAATTCCTTCAGTTCATGATCTAATTCTGGAGGAATATTGCGTTGTTTTGAAGACATCATGCTACCTTGCTTCTTCATGTCTTCTTGTCCCTATGTTGACCTATTCCCATTTGGTATACACGTCCCTCTTCTTTATGGACTAGATTTGATTGCAAAAGAGTTTATTGTTTAGCTGGATTGCAGGGTATCACTCGGCTTTGCTGTGGCTTTGGTTCTAAGTGAGTCAGGAGTATAGTCTCTGAGTGATTTGTTTTGTCTTAATCCATGTCAGCTGAGTCTATAAGTGACACTGTGGATTAGTCTGCTGCAGTTTGTAGTGATAGAAGTGTGGCTTTGAGTTGAATAAGGGCTTTCTCAGGTGTGCAACTTTGGTCCACAGAGAGTTCAGTGCCAGTCTCCCTGGCAAATGTGATAGCCAGAGCCTTGTTCTTAGTGCTGAGGGGGACAAGGGTGGCCGCTCCCTTGTTTTACTGGCAAGCCTAAGTGATTCCAGGCTTTTTACACCAATTGCTGTAGCTCTAGAACTGTGCATTACAGATGGACCCTTCCTCAGTTCCTGCTAGGAGGGTCCAACTGGAGAGGTGGCTTGTAATATCAACAGCATAGTCCTAGATTTAGGGGATATGAACTGAACTCCGTTCAGTCCTACAGCATGACCACAAGGTATACCAGGGATTTTACTCTGAAGTCCAGAGAGGTGAAATGCAAGTAGGTTCTTCTGAATGTCTACCAGGTAAATTCCAGTATCACAGGGAAATTTAGGATGAATTGTTACAGCCCTGGTTTGGAGGTGTTGTGAGTTCATTACCCAGCTTTCCCAGCGTGGGAGCAGATTTTTTCATGGGGCTGATTCTGAGAAAGCCCCCAGAAGCTAAGGTGACTCCCCCTTGCTCATGTAGGGTGTGCATTAGTGTAGCTCTGGGGCTAATGCCCTGAAACTCCCACAGTTGCAGGATGGAGGGGATCTGTCCTCTGCCTAACACATTGCCCTGACTGAGTATGACGCTGGTAGGAGGACAGGTGTACTGCGTGACTTGGCACGGCCAAGTATGGGGCTCTGTGGGAGTGGGAAAGGGGTAGGAAGCAAGACGGCTCCCCTGCTGCAAGCCCGCCAGTTGCTCAGACCCCAGTCAGCTCTCCAGGCTGATGTGAAGGTTCGCTGATAACTGTCTAATTCCCTTTCAGCTAAAACTCAGTGGAGCATAGGGCAATTTCTTCCTCACTTGATGTGGTAAGATGGTGGCTTACAGCTAGTAGCTGGCTGTGCTGCATGGCTGGCTACAGTAGTGTCTCTGTGTTCTCTTGTCCCATGGAGTATTTATTTTGTTGTTGTTGTTGTTTTTTAGCTTCACTGAAAATTTCCATCAGTCAAACTCCTGGAAGCATAGTCCTTTCTTTGTTCTTTTCATATCCTAGAGCAGCTTAACCCAGTGTGGCTTTCCCCTGCTCAGCCATCTTGAATCTGAAAGCATCTTTGTATCTGACAAGACTTCTGGTTTTCATATTGGCAATTTCCGGCCTCAACTTTCTGTGATCTTTTCCCACCATTTTTATAGTTATTGTTTCTCCTGTAAGTCTGAAATACCATTCCAGCTAACATGTTCCCTCCCACTGATATACCATCTCAACTCATTTCTGGTGAGAATTTTGACAGTGGGACCGCCACTTTGTGCCAGGAGTTCTTTGTGATCCACCTGCCAACAGTTTGTGGTCTTCAATGACAGCCTGGCTTTGAGTAAGTGCGATGTAAAACCCCATTGTAGCCCGTGCTTTCTCAGACCACTTCTGGCACCAACTGTCACATATTAGGGTACCTGGGAGGCATATTCTAAAATGAAATGTAATGTTTAAAGTTTTGTTTGAGGTACCTTTAGGATTAACACATCTGGAAAAGAGACATCGAAGGAGGAATGGGAAGAGGGAAGAAGTTTAACTGCATTTCAAGTCCAGTGACATCTTCCATTGACTCTGTGGGGAATTCCAAGCTTCAATGGCACTTCATAATTATCATCAATTGGGCAAAGATGCCCATGCTTTTAAATTTCAATATCAATTAGTCAGTGGGTATTGATCACCCTGAGAAAGCACTCAGGTCACACTCTAGGGTGAAGCAACTCATGAGGCTAACGTAATCTCTGGGACAACAGTGGTGGATCTGAGTGGCCTACCACAATTACTGAATTCACAGGGTAGTGATTAGTTAACCATTAATTCATATCTCCAGTGGAGTAACAGAAATCTATTTCCCTAATCCTTGCCTGTTCAATAGTTTTACCAATTATTCCTAGTAATTCCACATATGAGAATATAGGTTAAGAAAATAATTAGAGAAATCTAGGTAAAGAAAAATATTTCATGCCCAAATTGTTCACTGAGCATTTTTGTGACAGAATTTTTTCATTTATTTTTAAAGATTTACTTGAAAGAGTTAAAAAGAGGAAGATACAGAGAAAGAGAGAGAGAGAGAGAGAGAGAGAGAGAGAGAGATCTTCAATCTGCTGGCTCATTCTCCAAATGGCTACAACTGCAGGGACTGGGCCAAGCTGAAGCCAGGAGCCAGGAACTTCATCCATGTCTCCCATGGGGGTGGCAGGGGCTCAAGAACTGGGGGCGTCTTACAATGATCTCCCAGGCACAGTAGCGAGGAGCTGGATTGGAAGTGGAAGAGCTGAGACTTGAACTGGCGCCCATTTGGGATGCTGACATTACAGTGGTTTAACCTGCTGTGCCACAGCGTCAGTCCTTGTGACAGAATTTTCTTTCAGAACAAAACACTCCTTGCTTTGCTCCTACCGCACTGATTGCTCCTTTGTATTTTCTTTGGCAACCCTGTTGTCTTCCTGTTTCTGAGGCTGAAAATGTAAGAATTACCACATAAAACCTGTTAGCTTTCTTTGCAGTATATCCAGGATCTAACCATTTCTTGTTACCTTAATTAATTCTTCCCTTATTTGAACTTGCATTATGGCAATAATCTCTAACTGCTTTTACTGCTTGCTCCTTTGTAACACATTAGTTTGTTCACAACATAAAATCAAAATAAGTAATTTCTCTGCTCAAAACCCATCAAAGGCTTGCCTACCCTTTCATGCAGAATGAAAACAAGTTCTTGCAACAGTGAACAAGGCCATGGGCCATCTGGCTTCTTGTCACCTTTATCACGTTATCTCTTTCTAGATTTTACCCTGTCCTACTTTATTTTGGCCTGCTAGCTATTTTTCTAACTCAAGCCAAGTTAAGACTTTTCATTTTGTCTACTTGGAGTCCTCACCATCCTTGACTCCACCCAGTTGTCAACATGGTTAGATCTCTTCTCTCCTTTACCTTTTCCTAAAATGTTTTCTTCTCAGTGAGGCCCTCGTTGTCCAATCTGTTTAAAGTTTTACCCCCAACTCATTTCCCTCCTTCGCTGCATTTATCAGTATCAGACATGTTTATATTTAATTATTTGTGTTCTGCTTATATCCATGTATAAGTTCCATGAGAGTAGACAATTTTCTCTTTCCTTCTCCATACTCCCCATTTTTAAAGCTTCACCTAGTATGCTATAGGTACTCAAGAAATAATTGTAGATGAATGACTGAATTTGACTTGTTTTGTTTATATATCTTAAAATGAAATGTATGGGGGCAGGCATTGTGTCATTGTGGTTAATTGCTCCTAGGGATGCTGATGTCCCATACTGGAGTGTGTGGGTCCAAGTTCTGCCTTGGCTTCTGATTCAGCTCCTTATTTATGTGTACCCTGGGAAGCAGCAAATGATGGCTTAGATACTTGGGTCCCTGAAACCCACATGGGAGACCTGGATGGAGTTCCTGATTCCTGATTTCAGGCTGCCTGTTGTGGGCATTTGAGAAGTAACCAGTAGATGGGTGGTCTATCTCTTTCTCTTCTATTCTCTTCTCTCTAGCCATCTTTGTCTTTCTGTCACTTTTTCAAATAAAGAAAAATAAGTAAACATTTAAAAGTAAAATGAAGGGTATATTAAGGATTTGTTAAAATTACCACATGTATGAGCTTCTTAAATATTTGATTTTGTTTTTGTAGTTGTACTTCTTAGAGTATCAACAAATTGCTCCTAAAATTCATATGAAAAGTAGTGGCAGCCTCAGCTCTGCTGCCTAAAATTCTGTATTCAAAAATTCACTTATTAACTAAATGAGGGAGAAAATGTTTTTCCCCAAATAAGCCTTAAAGAGGTGCTATTGAAATTTTTTCATGAAAGAAATAAAAATTGCTCAGCAAGGACTATATTTAATTTTTTTACTTTAAATTATTAAAATTAAAAGTTACTAGTAAGCACTAGGAATGACCACAAAGATGATTATTATGTTTAGACAACCTCTCCCAACCTGGCTATGATCACACATTTTACTGTGGTCTGCTGCATGACATTCAAGATAAATCATCTTAGTCTGAAGCCATACCACATGCAGTCTGCTGAAGGTGTCATGTTGGTGTTTTCCTAAAATTATGATTTCTTCACTGAGTCAGTATTGAACTAAAGCCTTGGCTGTGTGCCTGAAACAGGCCAGGGTTTTCAGACAAGCTGTTAAATTGGTGCATGTTCTTGAAGGTCCATTTCAGATTTCAAAGGAATAAGATACATTGTTCCTGAATTAACAGGCCAGATTTTTAAAACTTTCTCTAACAAAGCATATCAGATTTGTAAGTTTTTGTGCTCCTAACCCATGCACAGGGTTGCAATTAGTTTCTCGTCAACACTGCACTAAATTCTTGTGTGGGGGCTCATTCTACTGCTATCTTATCCTTCTTTCTGCCATTTCTGCTGCAGGTTATTTCACAGCTAACTTTTCATGCTGCCTTCTTCCACCTGCCTTTTATACCTGATCCTTTTTGTAGATGAATAGAATGATAGAATGTGTTTATGTCCAAATTTTTGTGTTTTTTATGGTGGATAACGTTCATGTGTTAACATAACAGATTCAGGAGCATCTTGATAATTCCCATCCATGCTTCCACACTCCCTCCTCTTTCCTTTATTTTTCCTTCTTTTAATTTTTAAAATGGAATATTTCAGTTTATTTCATAATCATAAGATTAACCCTCCAGTAAGTAAAGAATTCAACAAAAAGTAAGAAAAAATCCCAACACTTTTCCATAACAGTAGAGATAAGGGCTGTAAACAATAATCAGTTTTCAAAATGTCAATTTTGCTAATATACATTATATTTTCTGTAATTAGTTACCACTGATCAGAAGGAAAAAATGGTATTTGTCTTTTGGGATTAGCTTATTCCACTAAGTATAATGGTTTCCAGTTGTATCCTTTTTTCTGTGTGTGAAAAACATGATTTCATTCTTTTATTATAGCTGAATAATATTCCATAGTGTATATATACCACGTTTTCTTTATCCAGTCATCAGTTGATGGGCATCTGGACTGAATCCATAGTTAGCTATTGTGAATTGAGCTATAATAAACATAGGGGTACAGATAACCCTTTCATATGCTGATGTCATTTCCTTTGGTAAATTTCCAAGAGTGGGATGGCCGGGTCTTATGGTAGATCTATTTTCAGCTTTTTGAGGAAACTCCATACTGTCTTCCACGTGGCTATACTAGTTTACAGTCCTTCCAACAATGGATTTAAGGGAAACTTTTCTCCCCTCATGCTCACCAGCATTTACTGTTTGTTGATTTCTGTGTGACAGCCATTCTAACTGGAGTGAGGTGAAACCTCATTGATTTATATTTCCCTGATGGCTGGTGATCTTGAGCACATTTTCATGTGTCTGTTGGCCATTCAAATTTTCTCTTTTTTGCCAGGCAGTGTTAGACAGTGAGAGAGAGATAGAGAGAATATTATACAGCGAGTGAGAGAGTCAGAGAGAAAGGTCTTCCTTCCATTGGTTCACTCCCCTAATAGCTGCTAGGGCGGGCGCTGTGCCGATCTGAAGCCAGGAGCCAGGTACTTCCTCCCAGTCTCCCATGTGGGTGTAGGGACCCAAGCACTTGGGCCATCCTCCATTGCCCTCCCAGGCTACAGCAGAGAGCTGGACTGGAAGAGGAGCAACCGGGACCAGTACCCGGGGTGCCAGTGCTGCAGGCGGAGGATTAGCCAAGTGAGCCATGGCACGGGCCCAAATTTTCTCTTTAAAAAATGCTTGTTCAAGCAAGTCCTTTGCCCATTTCTTAACTGAATTGTTTGTTTTGTTGTTGTTGAGTTTCTTGAACATTTATAGATTCTGGCTATTAATCCTTTATCAGTTGTATGGTTCCCAATTAATTTCTCCCATTCTGTTGATTGCCTCTTTGCTTTGTTAAATGTTTCCTTTGCTGTGCAGAAGCATTTTAGCTTGATGTAATCCCACTTGTCTATTTTGGCTTTGATTGCATGTGCTTCTAGGGTCTTTTCCAAGAACTCTTTGTCTATGCCAATGTCTTACAGTTTCCCCAATGTTCTCCTCTGTAATTTGGTGGTATCAGATCATACATTTAGATCCTTGATGCATTTTGAGTGGATGTTTGTGTAAAGTGTAAGGTAGGAGTCTTGTTTCATACTCTTGCAGACAGAGATCCAAAATTCCCAGCATCATCTGTTGGAAAGATTGTGCTTACTTTAGGGATTGATTTTTAGCTCCTTTATAAAAAAAAAAATTAATAGGTTGTAGATGAGTGGTTTGATTTTTGGGGTTTCTATTTTGTTGCATTGGCCTACATTTTGTGTACTCAATTAATTACCACAAATCAGGCTGTGCCATTACAAGGCTGTTTTGATTATAATTGCCCTGTAGAATGTCTTGAAATTTGGTATTGTGATGCGTCTGGCTTTGTTTTTGTTGCATAGGATTACTTTAGCTATTCAGGGTCTCTTGTGTTTCCATATGAATTTTAGCATCATTTTTTCTATATCTGCAGAGAATGTCATTAGTATTTTGATTGGGATCACATTGAATCTGTAATTTGCTTTCAGTAGTATGGATTTTTGATGATATTTTTACAATTCATAAACATGGAAGATTTTACCATTTTTGTGTATTTTCTATTTATTTCCCTAATTTTTTTTTTGATAGGCAGAGTGGACAGTGAGAGAGAGAGACAGAGAGAAAGGTCTTCCTTTGCCGTTGGTTCACCCTCCAATGGCCGCTGCGGCCGGCGCACCGCGCTGATCTGATGGCAGGAGCCAGGAGCCAGGTGCTTTTCCTGGTCTCCCATGGGGTGCAGGGCCCAAGCACCTGGGCCATCCTCCACTGCACTCCCTGGCCACAGCAGAGGGCTGGCCTGGAAGAGGGGCAACCGGGACAAAATCCGGCGCCCTGACCGGGACTAGAACCCGGTGTGCTGGCGCTGCTAGGCGGAGGATTAGCCTAGTGAGCCGCGGCGCCGGCCTATTTCCCTAATGTTTTTATAATTTTCATTGTAGAGATCTTTCATGTCCTTGGTTAACTTTATTCCAGGGTATTTAAATGTTTTTGTAACTATTTTGAATTGGAATGAAGTTCTTTCTCAGTCAGACATTGTCTGTGTCTAGAAAGACTATTTATTTTTATGTATTAATTTTATATCATGCAAATTTACCAAACTCTCTTTATGAGTTCCAGTAATATGTTAGTGGAGTCTTTTGGTTCTCCTGTATATAGAATCCTGTCATCTGCAAACAGGGATAATTTGACTTCCTCCTTTCCCATTTGTACCCCTTGATTTCCTTTTCTTACCTAATGGCTCTCCTAAACCTTCCATAACTATACTGAATAGCAATGGTGAAAGTGGACATCCTTGTCTGGTTCTGAATCTTAGGGGAAATGCTTCCTCCTTTCCCCTATTCAATATGATGATGGCTGTGAGTTTATCATAAATTGCCATGATTGTGTTGAGAAATGTTTCTTCTATAAAAATGTACTTATGGTATCTATCATGAAAGAATGTTGTACTTTATCAAATTCTTTTTTTTTGCATCTGTTGAGGTAATCTTATGCTTTTTATTCTTTGTTGATATGATATATCATATTTACTGATTTGTGAATGTTGAACTATCCCTGCATACTAGGTATAAAACTCCCTTGGTCCTGGCGAATGATTTTTCTGATGTGTTGTGGAATTCTGTTAGCTAGCATTTTCTTGAGGATTTTTGCATCTATGATCATCAGGGATAGTGGTCTGTAGTTCTCTTTCTTTGTTGTAGCTTTTTCTGGTTTTGGAATTAAGGTGATGCTGGCCTCATGGAAGGACTTTGGGAAGATTCCCTCCCTTTCAATAGTTTTGAATAATTTGAGAGAATTGGAATTAGTTCTTCTTTAAAAGTTTGATAGAATTCAGCAGTTAAGTCTGGTCCTGGACTTTTTGTTGTTGATAGGGTCTTTATTACTTATTCAATCTCTGTCTTGGTTATTGGTCTGTTTAGGTTTTCTATGTCTTCATGACTCAATTTGATTGATTGTATATGTCCACAAATCTATCCTTTTTTTCTATATTTTCCAGTTTGTTGGCTTATAGTTGTTTGTAGTTAGTCCTGATGATTCTTTTTATTTCTGTGGTATCGTTGTTACATCTCCTTTTCATCTCTAATTTTATTTATTAGGGTCTTTTCCCCATATTTCTTTTAGTTGGGCCAATGGTGTATCAATTTTGCTTATTTTTTAAAAAAAAGTTCATTTCACTGATCTTTTGGGTTTTTGTTTCAATTTTGTTTATTCCCTAATTTTAATTATTTCTTTCCTCCTGCTACTTTTGGGTTTGGTTTATTGCTATTCTAGTTCCTTGAGATGCATTGCTAGCTCATTTATTTGATACCTTTCCAATTTCTTGATGTAGGCAATAATTTCAATAAACCTCCCTCTTAGTACTAGTTTTGTTGTATGCCCTAAGTTTTGATATGCTGTGTTATCATCTTCATTCGTTTCCATGAATTTTTTAATTTCCTTTTTGATTTCTTTTATGACTCACTGTTCATTTAAGACCACGTTGTACAGTCTCCATGTGTTTGCATATTTTCTAGAGACCCATAAGTTGTTAATTTCCAGCTTCATTCCATTGTGGTCAGAAAAGATACATGGTATGATTTCAGTTTTTTTGAATTTGCTGAGACTTGCTTTATGGCCTAGCATATGGCCTATCCTTGAGAAAGTTCCATGCACTGATGAAAAGAATGTGGGAATGAAATGTTCTGTAGATATTAGTTAGGTCCATTCAGTTCATGGTGTAGATTAACTCTTTTGCTTCTTTGTTGATTTTTGGTCTGGTTGATCTGTCCATTGATGAAAGTGGGGAGTTGATGTCCACCATTACTATAGTATTAGAGTCTATGTATCCCTTTAGATCCATTAACATTTGTTTTAAATAGCTGGGCACCTTGGCATTGTGTGCATATATATTTATTATAGTCACATCTTCCTGTTAGATTGATCCCTTAATGCCCTTGCCTCTTTTAATAGTTTTTGTGTTAAAGTCTATTATGTCTGATATTAGGATGGCTACACCTGCTCATTTTTGCTTTCCATTAGTATGGAATATCTTTTTCCATCCTTTCACTTTCAGTCTGCATGCATCTTTGTTGGTGAAGTATATTTCTTGTGGGTAGCAAATATATTGGTCTTGTTTTTTAATCCTTTCAGCCTGTTTGTATGTTTTAGTTGGAGAATTTAGGCCATTTACATTCAAGGTTGTTATTGATAAGTAAAGATCTTGCCCTGCCATTTTTTCATACATATTCCTATTGTTTGCTTTGGATTTCCTTTGTACTTTTACTGGGAGATTTTCCATCTTCACATTCTTTCATAATGATGACTCTCATCCTCTGTTTCTGCATGTATCACATCCTTAAGCATCATTTGTAAGGCTGGATGAGTGGTGAAAAATTCTTTCAATTTTTGTTTGTTATGGAAAGTCTTTATTTTACCTTTATTCATAAATGAGAGCTTTGCAGGGTACAGTTTTCTTGGTTGACTTTTTTTTTTTTTAAGATGTGGACTATGTCTCTCCATTCTCTCCTAGCCTATAGGGTTTCTGTGAGTCTAATAGGCTCTGAGGTAATCTGGTGTTTCTCTAATGCATATTTTAGAATCTTCTTTATGTTTTAATGTTGAAAGTTTGACTACAGTTTGTCATGGTGAGGATCTATTCTGGTATTATCTGTTAGGAGTTTTCTATGTGCTTCCTATACTTGAATGTCATTTTTTTTCTCCAAGTTAGGGAAGTTTTCTGTGATTATTTCACTGAATAAGCCTTTTAATCCATTCTGTTTTCCATACCTTCAGGAACTGTTAAGACCCTTATGTTGGGTCATTTGATAGTATTCCATAAATCTCTAACACTGTTTTTAATTTTTAAATTTCTTCCTTTTTGGGTCCTTTCCAGATATTTGTCTTCTCACTTGGGTATTCTTTCTTCTGCCTCATCAAGTATGTTGCTAAGGTTTCCACTGTATTTTTATTTGACATATTGAATTCGTTCTAATATTTCAGTTTGTTTTCTCTTCAAAAGCTCTATCTCATGAGAGAATTTTTCATCCATGTCAAGTATGGATTTCTTTAACTTGCTCATTGCTTCTGAGTAATCCTATGATCATTCTTTTGAATTCTTTTTCAGACATTTCATCAATCTCTTTGTCTTCACATTCTAATATTGAAGTGCATGTGTTCCTTTGGGAGAGTCATGTTGTTTTCATTTTTCTTGTTTCTTGTATTTCTGTATTTATTTTTAGGCATTTGTGTAAATACTTGTTGGTTTTCTCCTCTGGTGGGTTCTATCTTTGAACTGTGCCTCTGTGGCTTAGTGGATTGTCTGCTCCTTCAGGGAATACCAAGAGGCATGTGCTGGATGGAGCCACGGACCTCTAGTAATTGCTCAATTATGGGACAAAAATCCAGAATGATACTCAAGTTGTTCATGATAGATCTCCTCAGTTGTCAGCAGGAGAGAGGATATGATCACACCTAATTGCATAATCACAACCTCACCTCATGTCTTCAAGGTGGTCAACAACCAGTGTTAGCCCACAAAAGGTACAAACTTCATCCATGCTGGCACATGAACCACACAAAGGATCTGTGTGGTCCTCAGTGTGAGCAAGGAACCCTCTGCAGTTAACTACCCAAGTCTGTCGGGGAGCTCTGAGCCCCTGACACCAGAGACAATGATTGCTCAGAGACCCAGTTATACCCTCTGCCCTATTGTGCAGTCATAGAATTCACACACTCACATGCGCAAGGCTCCCACCATCATAGGATGCAGAGGGTCCATTCAGCTTCATGAGCCTGTCCTGATAAGAGAGAGAACAGGGGTATTCCCAAAGGCAGCTGCCTGTAGGTGCTCTGCTTTGGCAGTTTGAGTCTGGAACCTGTGATATGTGAGAGGATGGGGGCACCTTACAGTCTTAGTGGGTGCCCAGCCACCTGTTAACCCATCCAGCCAAATTCAAAGTCAGTGGGAAATTCAGATCTTTTCCCTCTGGTAAAATCCCCTGGTCACTGTGCATGAAAGCCTCTGTAGTCTCTACTGGTGTCAGAATGGCACCTTCCCCCAGCTGGTTTCTGGGCACCTTTGTGCAGGGATTAGGAGAAAGAAATGTGCATTCCCTTCACTGGATTTGGTGGTTACCCTACGCACTGTTAGGGCACTAGGTTGACTCAAAGTTGGTGTGTTCTGCAAGGTTCTCCCTCAGTGGCATGAGCTGCTGCATTCTGTTCTCAGCTCATTCTTAGATACTGGAGTCTCTTCTAGCCCCTGACTGTGGGATTTGTGTGTGGTGTCCCCATTCACTGCTGTGTGTCTGCAACTTACATGCTGTTCCACAGTGTCCCTCTTCTTTCTCTGGAACTTCCAATGCAAACTTCTCTCCAACTCTCCCTCGGATTGCACTTCCTCTGCACTTCTTTTACTGTCTTCCCTGATCAAAAACAGCATGTCTTTTCCTTATTCAGCCATCTTGGAATACCCAGAGAATAGGATGTATGTCTAATTAATCTGATTTTACCTGTAAATCTGTGAGGCCTATTGTACTCCACTTGTCACTTTGATCAACATAATTTACTTTGATTTTCATGAGAAACTTAATGAAAACACATGACCCTTTGAAATGCCACCTGCTAGTCTTCCCCGTGGGCCACTTGGAACAATATATAAGCCACCTGGAACAATAATCAAATGGAAAGAATAATTTTCAATATGAGAAAAATCAGCAACCATGTTAAATAAGGAACATGACTCAAATCCAGTTTATGACAAAAATTTTTTTTTCCATTTGCCACCCAAAAAGGTGTTAAACTCAAAATTTAACTGCAGCCATACTTTTTCTGAAATGACAGTTATTTCTATTTATATATTTCCATCTTTTCAAATGAATTAAAAAGATATGTCATGGAAGAATTAGAAATCCATGGTATGCATTAGATTCCAAAACGTAAGTAATGGAAATATATAGTTCAGTATTTTTAAAATTTTTATTTATTCATTTTCATTTATTTAAAATGCAGGATAGGAGAGAGAGAGAGTAAAAGCGAGGTCTTCCATCCGCTAGTTCACTCCCTAAACACCCACAACATCCAGGCTGTGCCAAGCTATAGTCAGGAGTCTGAAATTCTGTTTGATTCTCCCACGTGTGTGGCAGTGACCTAAATGCTTGAGCCATCATCTGCTGTTTACCATGGTGTGCATTAGCAGGAAGCTGGAGTGGAAGCATTTGTGGGACTCCAACCCAAGCACTTTCATATGTAATGCAGGTGTCCCAAAACAACAGCTTACTTGCTGTGCCACGGTGCCTGCCCCTACTTCAACATTTTAATGTTAAAATTTGTATCATATCATAGCCCAGCTTTTTTTTTAATCAAGAAAATTTGTATTAGAGCTTAAATTGTGGCACAGAAATATATTTCAACTGATTTAAATCCAACGTCAATGAAGGAAGAAATTATGGCACAAACTTTCCCTCTCTATCACACTAAAATTCAATTACTATTCAATTTACAGTTTTCATTTTTGTATGTTTTGTTCCACACAAATTTGTACAAGTCTTGTACATTAGAATTAATTCTTGCCCTCCTTAACTAACATCATTCATAAACAAAGGCAAGGCAGGTCTGAACATAAGAAAATAGTCTAGTTTTATTTTATTGTGAAATGTATTTATTTGAGCGGCAGAGAAACAGAAAGAACCCTGATTTATTGGTTCATTCCCCAAATGACCTCAATGGCTGGGTCTGGACCAGGCTGAAGCCAGGAGCCAGGAACTTGCTCTGGATCTCCTATGTGTGTGAAAGGGTCCGAACAGCTTGAGCTATCACTCATACTTCCCAGGGTCTGCATCAGTAGGAATGTAGAATTGGGAGTGGAGCAGGACTTGATTCCAGGTACTCCGATATGGCCTGGGCATATCAATCATTAGGCCAAATGTCTGTCCCATAACTTTTATTTTTTATTTAAAATTCTATTTATCTATTTGAGAGGTGGAGTTACAGACAGAGAGAAGGTAAGACAGAGAGAAAGGTCTTCCATCTCGCTGGTTCACTCCCCAGATAGCCTCAGTGGCTGGAAGCCAATCTGAAGCCAGGAGTCAGGAGTTTCCTCCGGGTCTCTGACATGGGTGCAAGGATGCAAGCATTTGGGCCATTCCCCACTTCTGTCCAAGGCCATTAGCAGACAGCTGGATCGGAAGAGGAGCAGCCGGGTAATGAACATGTGCCCATATGGGATGCTGGCACTGCAGGCAGAGGTTTAGCCTACTAAGCCACAGCTGTGGCCCCAAAGACTTCTGTGTGGCTGGTTTGATGGAGAAATAGTATAACAATATTTAAATGAGTCATGTGAAGTGTCATGATTGTAGGTTAAAGAAAGGGATAATTTAGGAAGCAAGTTCGTACATTGGGGATAACATAGGAAATTAAGGATCTATAGGAAATTGAAGGTCTAATTTACAACTAATGTCATATCTGGAACTTCCCTTATTATTGATAATAAATTTCAGTTAGTAAAAACTAATGTCCTTGTAACTGATGTCAAGACCTGACCTGGCCCTTTCCTAACCTCCCTGCTGTAGCCGCATTCTCCACATTGCCTTTGCTGTCACTGAACTTTCAAGGCATGTTCCCAAGGCAGAATATTTGTCTTCCTCTTCCCTTCATCTGAAATATTCTTCCTCTAGAAATGTGCTTGAGGGGCCGGCACTGTGGTGTAGCAGGTAAGGCTGCGACCTGCAGTGCCGATGTCCCATGTGGGCGTGGGTTCAAGTCCCAGCTGCCCCACTTCCAATCCAGCTCTCTGCTATGGCCTGGGAAAGAAATGCAAGATGGCCCAAGTCCTTGGGTCCCTGCACCTGCATGGGAAGACCTGGAGGAAGCTCCTGGCTCCTAGCCTTGGATTGGCACAGCTCTGGCCATTGCGGCCAATTGGGGAATGAACCAGCTGATGGAAGACCTCTCTCTCTCTCTCTCTCTCTCTCTCTCTCTCTCTCTCTGTATGTGTGTAACTCTGACTTTAAAATAAATAAATCAGTCTTTTAAAAATATTAGCTTGATCAATGCCTTAAGCTTTTCATATATTTACTCAGATATTACTTTCTTCTGAGACTCAGCCTATGTACCACATATAATACTGAAACCTGCTCTGTCGTCCCCACACCCCTGGCTCTCCTAATACCTTTGATTTGCTCTGCTTATTCTTTTCCTTTAAAAAATAATATTACGTTCAAAGAATTTTATATATGTTATCCATTTATTTCATTTACTGCTTATTGTCTGTCTCCTCCAATAGAATATATGCTCTCCCAGGACAGGCATCTACTTTATTAATCTTTATGAACATATTTCTGTATCTGTGCCTGGCACCAAGTAGATACATGACAGATTTGTTGAACTGAATTGGGCTACACAAAGGAGGGTCATACAAGAGAATATGAATGGCCTGGCAAAAATCTTTCATCATTATTTAAAAATTAAATTTTAAACATACCATATTTTTTGCCCAGTTTCTAGCATCCTTTTCATGTGGACAGGAAAATATTAGGGCATGGTGAGTGATGATTCTGAGGGTCTTGAGACACCTTATTCCTTAAAGAGAGCTGTATGTTAGTTCTAAAGTTACCATTTAACTAAAGTAATTAACCACATTTAATGCAAGTTTGCAGTAAATATTTTAGCTGGTATATTATTTAATGTGGTAACAAAATTTGTGTAAAACTTACCATAATGAAGACATGAGAGCAAAATAATAAATCATAATTGCCAAGATGATCACATTTTGGCCAACTCATTTTCCATCATTTGACTGTTATTTTTGTTTCAAAGCATCATCTAAGCCAGAATTAACACAGCATGATGTTTTTGATTTAACCATGATGTAGTGATTAATTCCTAAGTATTTTTCTTTGTGGTATTCACAGATGGTGACCCATTTTTTTCCCTTACATACTCATTAAAGGAATACCACTGCAGTATACATGGTAAAAGCTGCCACATTTGTGAATAGAAAACAAAATAAGTAACTGCTAAACCTACTGTTAACTGAAGTAGTTAGCTAGGGATATCTGAGAATAAACTGGACAGCAAGCTTATCATACTGAACACGGGTAGGAGTTGTGTCTCACCTGGGATAAATTTGCAGTACATTTCTTCAGAGGCCTTGTAGATGTCACTTCTTCCTTCAATGAATTGATGTAGAATCTTAGCAAACTGATTTTGCCAGCCTACTAAGCCCTTCTCTCAGGGAAACACGATAAGTAAAACATGGGCTTTGGAGTCACATTTGCAACCTTAGGAAAATTACTCTTCTTCCTTAAGGATTAGTAAATTACTGTAAATTGAGTGAAAATAATAATGATATCTACTTTATATGATTGTTATGATAATGACGCAAAATATGCTGTAATTGTTTGAATAGAATTTGCCCCCAGACTTATGTAGATGTTTAACTCCATTGTCTTATGTTAGTGGTTAATGGGTTAATGTTAATGATTGATATGTTTAGGTTGGAGACATGATCTGATTTTGCTGTCTGGGAGGTGGGCCTAGTGAGAAATATTTAGGTTACTGGGGCTTGCCCAGGGAAAGTAGTTCTCATGAGAGAGTTGGTTATATAAGCAAAATGTGCTTCCTCTACTCTGCTTCCTTGCTCTCCATGTGATGGTTCCTCTGCACACTAGCCACTATAGGTGGCCTCCAGTCACCAGACTAATGGAGCTGTCCAATGTTGGGTTGTGAAACTGAAGTCAGAAATAAACCTTTCCTTTTCCATAACTCCTCTCAAATATTTTAGTTAAAGTAATGAAGAGCTGCCTAATAGACATACAAAAACGAAACTACTTTTATTAAGTGCTATAAATAGTGAATAGTTTGTATTTGTCATGAATAATATATAGGATCAATAATTTGGTTAAATGTTGTGGACTGTAAATTTGGTTTCATATTAGATAGGACATTTAATAGTTGGAGTTGCCCAAAAATAAAATAATAATACTTACATAAAAGTACCACAGTGCTTGCACCTAAGAATCACCTGGAAGTTGTTACTCTTGTTTTTCTTAACATTTTGTGAGCTAATAGCACATTGGCAGATTCCTAAAGGTTGTAAAGTTTTCTGCTATAAATTATAAGAAGTATTAGAATTAAGCTTATCTTAAAAAAAAAACTAAAGAATTAAACTTCCCTAAAGAGTTCAGCTTTAGTATTCCCTGAAAGTGCTAAAGAAGTTATATTTTGTTTCAACATTTAGAGCTGGTCTGTGTCATCAAATTTAGTGTCTCAATGATGCAATAATGCTTGTGAGTCAGTTAAAAATGATCATCACATCATATAATTATATTTGACTCAGAAGAATAAGCTTCTCATTTAATATTTTAGATTACTTTGTTCTACATAACCTTTACATTTCCCTTCTGTCCAAAGCTTATTTCAGAGGAACTCAAAAAACAGTTGGGGAGATAATTGATTCAAGAGAGAAAAAAATTTCACAAGTTTTGCTTTGCTTTGCTTTCCGTTTCCTATGCTCCATGTTAATTGATAAAACATGCTGTTATGGTTTGAACAGGATGCAGGCATTGGAGCCTCAAAGTCTTATGTTAATAGTTAGTGTTTTCACCCACATATAAATCCCTTTCTGATGTGGCCCATGCAATTTGCTTTCCTGTCATGCCACTCTCCACTCGCTGTGTATCCTTTACACCATTTATAAAGACTTAGTTTTAGTTGCCTGCATGTATCAGCTTCAAAGCGAGTTCATAATAAAAATTACATACTTGATAAAACCTAATACATAGGTACAAAAAGTATTGATTTTTTCACCCAAGGTTAAAAATAAAGTCATAAGTTAATGTAAATCATTTATTGCTAGCAACTAGACTGGTTCTTGACCATCTCTCTTTTTGAAACATCTGTATCAGTATCATGATTATAGCCCAAAACAAAGATGGAAATAGTTTATTCTTCTTAACTTCCTATGACTCCCATTGTTGTTCTGTGCATTTATCTCAAGATAGGTTCATTACTAAATCCATCCAGAAAGTTCCTCTCTTATGTCCTCAAACTCTTACCATAACCATAACCCAGCTTCCAGAACCATAAGTCAACTTGGCCATTTTATGTCATTTATCACCATGTCAGTAATTTATAATTAGCTTTAGTATGATATTAATAGGTCTTGAAAAAACATATTTTTCCCCCTTTCTTAACTGTTTCCATCCACATTTAAATCCTTTTCTGGTCCGGCTGTGTGCTTTGCCCTCCTGTCTTGCCTCTCCACCCCTTGTATATGCTTTACGACATTTATAAAGGTAGAGCTTTAATTGCTAGCACATGTTGTCACACTTTTTTTTTTTTTATTTTTTTTTTATTTTTGATAGGCAGAGTGGACAGTGAGAGAGAGAGACAGAGAGAGAAAGGTCTTCCTTTGCCGTTGGTTCACCCTCCAATGGCCGCCGCTGCAGCCGGCGCACCGCACTGATCCGATGGCAGGAGCCAGGATCCAGGTGCTTTTTCCTGGTCTCCCATGGGGTGCAGGGCCCAAGCACCTGGGCCATCCTCCACTGCACTCCCTGGCCATAGCAGAGAGCTGGCCTGGAAGAGGGGCAACCGGGACAGAATCCGGCGCCCCGACCGGGACTAGAACCCGGTGTGCCGGCGCCGCAAGGTGGAGGATTAGCCTATTGAGCCACGGCGCCGGCTACTTTTTTTTTTTTTATGTACTGTTTCTTCTTGTCCCCCACTCCAGGATTCTGCTAATTTAATTCTTATTTATCTTTCATGAATTGATTTAAATACCTAGATTATCCTTTTCTGGGTTAAGAAAACTTTCCATGTGGTTCTTTGGTGGGGCTGTACCTTAATAGCGTGCACCACACTGCATTATAGTTACATTTATTTATATGACTTTGTGTTGTCTTTGAACCACTAGAGGTCATGGTGTGATTCTTTTCTCACTTTATAACACCATCATTTTTGTAATATATATTATATGAATAAGGTAAAATAAGGTAAAAAAATAAGGTAAAAATGAGGTAAAATCTTACAGTTCTCGAATGTCAAGACATTGTGTGCCTGAAGACTGTGTGAGCAGTGTTAAGGGACTATATGTTGGGTAATTAGTTGAAAGTAATCTTGAATTCTGAAAGACATAATGTTTCTGTTCCCTGTGGCTTACAGTGTAGAACTTAATAATCTTTCAAAAATAAAAAAATATAGAAAGAGTGATTATATATTTATTCAGTGTTTTGGACGAGCATTGTATGTATCTTTCAGGGGTAAAATAATTTCTCATATAGAAACAAAGTTTAGCCTATATATGCCCTATAATTAATACCAGGGTACTTCAAAAGGTTTGTGAAAAATGGAATTAAAATACAAGTTTGTTTTGATGAAAAAATTTATTTGAAATCCATGCATAATTTTTTAAGAGGTTTATTTATTTATTTGAAAGGCAGAGCTAGAGAGAGGCAGAAGCAGAGAGAGAGAGAGAGAGAGAGAGAGAGAGAGAGGTTTTCCATCCACTGGTTTACTCCCCAGATAGCCACAATGGCTGGAGTTGAGCTGATCCAAAGCCAGGAGCCAGTAGCTACCTCTGGGTCTCCCACGCTGGTGCAGGGGCCCAAGGACTTGGGCCATCTGCTGCTCTCCCAGACCATAGCAGAGAGCTGGATTGGAAGTGGAGCAGCCGGGACTTGAACCAGCACCCATGTGGGAGGCTGGCACTGCAGTCAGCAGTTTTACCAGCTACACCATGACACCAGCCCCTCCATTTTTATAACATACATTTTTCATAAACATTTTAAACTCTTCATATATAATTTAATCTGTAAGCATTTATATAGTTTTCCTGGTTACAAATAGTTAAGGATAGAAACAGTGAATAATTTTATCCTCATTTTAGTTGTATCCATTTAACTCTGGATTACCTTAAAGTCATGTCTCATCCCAGTAATTATACATTATGACTAATGTAAATTTCAAGTGTGCACACAGAGTAAATAAAAAAGATATCACAATTAAATGCAAGGAAAGAATTGAAATGAAGGTAGTTCAATTTAGTGGTGTTTGTGATGAATAACTTTGAACAATTTATATAGTGGAGGTTTTATTTGGAAATAGGAAAGAGAGATTGAGGATATATACTAGCACCAGGACAAGTTTAGTGAAACAGCTAACCCAGAAGTAGGTATATGTTATCTTCTACCTCCTGTCCCATTTTACTCCGTTGCCCTGTCTCACACATACATGTAGTTGATTTATGAGGCAAAGTTCATTTCTGTTCACTTTATGTAAAAAAAAAAAATGCCTAGATTAAAGTATGAGGTATTCACTGAATCTTCAATTTAAGTAAAACATAACTAAATAAATTTTTTTGTATAGGAAATTGTTAGTGTGTTGGTATACCTATTTCAAATATCTAAAGTAGCCAAAAATTATAGAAATTGCAAGTATAAACATAAAGAAAGATGGTTGCAAAATGCTAGGGGAGAGAGGAAGGATAATTAGTGTTTATTCTATGTACAGTTTCATTGTTGAAAGATAAAAAAGTTCTCATTTGCACACTAATGTGAATATATGTAACACTGCTGAACTTAAAATCACAGTGGTACATTTATTTTTTCAAATTTGTATTTATTTCAAAGGCAGAGAGATGGAAGGAGGCAAGGAGGGTAAGAGAGACAGTAAGAGAGAGAATGTGAGAGAGAAAATCCTGTCTCTGCTAGTTCACTTCCCCAAATGCCTGCAACAGCTAGGGCTTGCCCACAGCAAAGCCAGGAGCCAAGCAGGAACCCAAGTACTCAAAACATCCCTGCTGCCTCCCAGGGCACTTATCAGCAGGAACCAGGAATCTGAGGCAGAGCCTGGATTCAAACCTAGGCATTCCAATATGGGATGCTGGCATCCCTAATCATGTCTTCACTACTACACCAAATACCTGTTCTTTTTTTCTTTTAGTGTTGTGAATTTTTGAACACAATAAAAAAAAGACAGTAAAGTTTTTATAAGATAACATTCAATAAAAAAGATTTTGAAAGATTAGTAAAATATCATTTATCCATTCAGGTAAGCACTTCGTAAAAACTTGTGCTTACTGGGCTGGTGCCGTGGCTCACTAGGTTAATCCTCCACCTGTCGCACCGTCATCCTATATGGGTGCCAGTTCTAGTCCCAGTTGCTCCTCTTCCAGTCCAGCTCTCTGCTGTAGCCTGGGAGCAGTAGAAGATTGCCCAAGTGCTTGGGCCCATGGACCAGTGTGGGAGACCAGGAAGAAGCACCTGGCTCCTGCCTTTGGATCAGCGCAGCTCTGGCCATTGCGGCCATTTGGGAAGTAAATCAACAGAAGGAAGACCTTTGTCTCTCTCTCACTGTCTGTAATTCTACCTGTCAAATAAATAAATAAAATCTTAAAAAAAAAAAGGAACTTGTGCTTATTGAGTAACATTCAGTTTATCTTTGCTCTGAAAATGAATCTCATTAAGATCTAACGATAGGGGCTGGCACTGTGGCATAGAAGGTTAAGCCTCTGTCTGCAGCACCATCCCATATGGGCACCAGTTCAAGTCGTGGTTGCTCCACTTCCAATCCAGCTCCCTGCTAATGGCCTGGAAAAGCAATGGAAGATGGACCAAGTACTTGGGCCCCTGCACCCACAACGAAGACTCAGAAGAAGCTCCTGGCTTCTGGTTTCAGATCAACCCAGCTCTGTATGTTGTGGCCATTTGGGGACTGAACCAGTTGTTGGAAGACCTCTCTCTCTGTCTTTCCTTCTCTCTGTAACTCTGCCTCTCAAATAAATAAATAAATCTTTTAAAAAAATCTAATGGTAGAGGCCTTCACTGTGGCATAATGGATTAAGCCACCGCCTACAGTGAGGGCATGCCATATGGGCACCCATATGGTCCCAGCTGCTCCATTTCCAGTCCAGCCCCCTCTTATGGCCTGGGAAAGCAGTGGAAGATGGCCCAAGGGTTGGGTCCCTGCACCCATGTAGGAGACCCAGGTGAAGCTCCTGGCTTTTGTCTGGCCCAGCCCCAGCAGTTGCAGCCATTTGAGTAGTGAATCAGAAGAACAAAGACTTCTCTCTTGCTGCCTCTGCCTCTCTCCCTCTCTGTAACTATGCCTTTCAATAAGTAAATAAACCTTTAAAAAAAAATCTAATGACAGCCAGAATCCATTTGACTTTGAACAATAAGTTCTCAATAACTGTGAAATATGATGATTAAGTTTGTTGTGTTTGTTTTGTTATATATTATTTTCTTATTCAATGTATTTTAATCCTAATGTTAAAAAGCAAAATAAGCAATGTATGCCAAAATTATGCACACTAAATTATAAACACATGATGAATATCTTCTGAAATTATAATCTTGTTTTTGCAGGAAGATTTCATTCAGTAAAACCACGGGAAGTCTTTTGCCTTTTTTCCTAAATTTAATCTTAATTTAGTTTGGTATTTGTATGTCATCTATAATAATTTGTTATTTTTGTAAAAGGTCAAAAAGAATAGAATTCATATTTTTTCTTTAAAATCACCTCATGGGTCTAATATGCATTAGTTAGCATTAAATGTTGATGTTCAGTTACAATCATTATACAATGAGGAAGAAAATCATTGATTATCTGGAATTTTAAATGGCGAAATGCCTGCCTAGAGTAGCAAAAAACCTTAATGCTTGAGTACTCTTTGTTTGAAAGATAGCCATCTTAAGTGATGGTTTGACTTATTCTGGCAATATGAGGGTACTTCAAAAAGTTTTTGGAAAATGGAATTAAAAGCTACATTTATTTTTGTGCAAAAATTTTTGAAATCACTGCATTTAGTTTTCATAATATGTATTTCTATGAATTTTTTAAAGACATGAATAGATTTCAAAATTTTTTGCACTGGAATAAACTTATCTTTTAATTCCATTTTGCACAGACTTTCTGAAGTACCCTTATATAAATGCTGTATGGTAGCCAAACAGCAATTAAAGTGAATGTTTAATTCAGCCGTACTGATAATCTTTATACTTGTGTAAGTTAAACTTTGCCTCTGGATAAGGTACATTGATATACTGGAAAACAAATAAATGATAGTGAGCGTAAAGGGGAAGCAAACACCAAAGCATTGTTAACTAATGCATATTGAGAGAAATCAGCCCAGTCTTCTACTGCTATCCTCCATTGGGTCAATGATTCCTTTAGATTTTGTGAAAGAAAATATTCAGGGTGCCTAAAATTATTTATTCGTTCAACAAACAATTACATAGCTTTATGTGTTAGGAATTCACTTTGCTATATTTTCTTAAGGAACTCAGTCTAGTTAGGGACAAAGACAAATAAATAGACATTTTCATTCAGCCCTGTAATGGAAATGAATTTAGAGTACTGTGAGAGGTACAAGAAATGATATCTAGTGAATAATGTGAGGGATTGAATTGTCAGAGAATGCATATCTCAATTATCTCTTCTGTTTTTTATGAAAAGAATAGCTTAGAATTAATGGTTCTTTTTCTTTAAAAAAAAGTTTTATATATTTGTATGTATGTATTTAAGAGAGAGAGAGAAGAGGAGAGAGAGAGAAACAAAGAGAAAGGGAGAAACCTTGCATCCACTGATTCACTCTCCAAATGACTGCAGCAGTCAAGGCTGGGCGAGGTGGCTGTAGCTAGGAACCAGGAACTCCGACCGGGTCTTATGTATGTGTAGCCCCCGCTACTCTAGTACTTGGGACATCATCTGCTGCCTTCCCAGGCACATTAGCAGAAAGTTGGGTCAGAAGTGGAGCAGCCAGGACTGAAATCCACACTTCAATGTGGGATACTGGTGTTGCAAGTGGTGGCTTAAGCCACTGCTCCAGAACACTGGCCCCACTATTTTCTTAAGTGCCAAGCCACATAAAACTAAACTGAGGTGGAGAATTGCTTGTTTTCTTCATTTTGGTTCGCTGTCATCCTTTGATATTTTGAAAAATCTATTAAATTTCCATGAAATTGACCTTAATCATAGTATAAAGCTGCCTAAATCTACAAACATATCTGGAAAGCTTTTGAAATATTTTTCACAAGCGAGTGTTTTATATTTAAACACTTAGATACCTGGTCTCAGTACTTTCAAATGTGCCAGATGTAAAAGGTATTTTCCTGGCATGTTCTTAAATACGTCTGTAAAATTGTATTTTAAGAGATGCAATACAATCTAGGAGAGTTAATTTTATTGGTTAGATGGGTCTTAAGGTTATCAAATGCTGTTTTCAAAAATTTTAATCCTGCTCAGAGGTATTAATATTCTTCCTTTAACATTAATTCATTTATTCATCCAACAAACACTGAATGTTTGCCACTTACCAAGTGTTTTTCTACACAGTTGTGATATAATCTATTCATACCTAATTATACAAAAGTACTTCAGAAGTTTAATAAAAGCTAAGTTTAATTGGTGTAAAAAATTGAAATCCTTATGTATGATTTTCATAATGTGCTTTTTCCATGAACATTTTGAAGATTCCCTTATGGATAAATTTCTCTTTTTTTTTGCTCTGATATAAACTTATTCTTTAATACCATTTTCCATGAACTTTTTTGAGTACCTTGGTATGTTCATGGTGAGACTATACACACTTCCACCTGTGTAGCCATGGTTGTTGGATCAGTTCTTTTACTCTTGGAAAGTGGCCCTTTTATTTGTTAGTCACTATCTTGACCAAATAAAGGCACCAAAAAGGGCAGTTGGTGGAGTCCAAATGTGAAATGTAAGTAGCTCTAAATGAAAAGGCTATTAGATTACTGAAAGGAAGGGAGGCCAAGACATGTGAAGGTCAATAGTTAGTTTGGATAAGAAGAAACAAATACTAGCCCTACATTTGTTTCCTCTCTTGTCTTAGCTTTTCAGTTATAACTTTTTAAAAAGAAGTTTAGGAGCTGGCGCTGTGGTGCAGCGGGTTAACGCCCTGGCCTGAAGCGCTGGCATCCCATATGGCTGCCAGTTCAAGTCCCAGCTGCTCCACTTCCTATTCAGCTCTCTGCTATGGCCTGGGAAAGCAGTAGAAGAGGGCCCAAGTCCTTGGGCCCCTGCAATCATGCGGGCGACCTAAAAGAATCTCCTGGCTCCTGGCTTCAGATCGGCACGGCTCCAGCTGTTACAGCCAATTGGGGAGTGAACCAGCAGATGGAAGACCTCTTGTTTTCTCTATCTCTCTCTCTCTCCCCCTTTCCTTCTCTCTGTGTGACTCTGACTTTCAAATAAATAAATAAATCTTTTAAAAAAAGTTTAATGATTGTCACAGGGTTTGCAATATGTGTTTATAGTTAATATCAGGTGATAATTTACTGCTTCAAAGGTAGCATAGGTACCTTTTAAGAGTATTACGAATTCCTCCCTGCCATTTCTTGTGACGTCACTGTCATTCATTTCACTTATGCTTGGCTATAATCACTAAATACATTGTGGCTATTATTATTTTGAATGAACTATTATATATTAGATTAATTAAAGGAAAACGGTCTGATTTTACTTACTACTTCTCATATTCTTCCCTTTCTTTGTTAGCATTCTCTGTGCTTCTGGGGTTTGTGGTTTGGTTTCTTTCACTAATTTTATAAAATTGATAGCCATTATAACTTCAAATATTTGCTCTGTTCCTTCTGGTTCTAATATTCCCATTAGACCTGTTGTAATTATCCCACAGTTCTTGACTATTCTGTTCCTTTTCTTTCTTTTTGCATTTCAATTTTGGACATTTTCATTGACATTTCTTCAAGGTCACTATTTTTCTGCTCGTCTGTGTCTGACCTACTGATGAGCCCTTCAAAGGCGATCTTTGTTTCTGTTCCCATGACTTTGATTTTATGTATTTCTTTTTAGTATGAGTTTCCATCTCTCTGCTTATGCCACCTTTATGTTTCTGCATGTTGCCTAGTTTTTCCATTGGAACCCCTAACATACTGATCATGGTTATGTTAAATTCCCAATCTTTTATTCCAAAATTTTTTCCATATCTGAATTTAATTCTGTTATTTTATAATTTTTAGACTGAATTTCTTGCCTTTTAACATGCCTTCTCATTTTCTTGAGGCTGACATGATGTATGGGATAAAAGAAACTGAGATAGATAGACCTTTAGTGTGAGGAGTTTTCGTTATTTAGGAGTTATGCTATGTTTACTCTTTGCTGAAGCTGTGGTATGAGAGGCTAAAATGTTCTTAGTGTCCTTGTTTTTGTCTCAACTCTTGTCTTGGAGTTTCCTAGAGAATCATTATATAGAGTTGTTTTTTTTTTTTTAACAGGCAGAGTGGACAGTGAGAGAGAGAGACAGAGAGAAAGGTCTTCCTTTGCCGTTGGTTCACCCTCCAATGGCCGCTGCGGCCGGTGCACCGCGCTGATCCGATGGCAGGAGCCAGGAGCCAGGTGCTTTTCCTGGTCTCCCATGGGGTGCAGGGCCCAAGCACCTGGGCCATCCTCCACTGCACTCCCTGGCCACAGCAGAGAGCTGGCCTGGAAGAGGGGCAACCGGGACAGAATCCGGCGCCCCAACCGGGACTAGAACCTGGTGTGCCGGCGCCGCTAGGCAGAGGATTAGCCTAGTGAGCTGCGGCGCCGGCCCATTATATAGAGTTTTAGGCTTATAGTTCTTTTGGTTGTAATCTCCTCTATATTTACTACACCCTTGTTGAGGTGGTGATAATGAAGGAAGAGGTTGTGTACAATAGCCCTATAATTAGGTCTGTCTTTTGGTGAGCACAAGTTGGGTATTTTTCTTCCCTAAGGCAGAGGCTGGAGCGGGGATTGCAGTTGGATATCTCCCTTCCCCAAGTTGGCTAGGCTTTGGTAAAATGCCAGTAAGTTATGCTCTGGTAAAGCAGTTTCCCTTGAAGGAAAGCATTTTTAAGAACAGGATGCTCTGCTATTTTTAAAAATGGTTGCTTCTCTCCTGTCTACTCTTACTAGAGGAACAAGATCTCAGACCGTCATAGTGAGAACCTCATAAGGCTTCTGGACATAGAATTTATGCGGTATTTGAGTCCCCACTAAGACTGGGTTCCTTGGTGGTTTTTAACTTCACATTGGTCTGCACTGAGTCCTCAGCAGTTCATCTATTGCACTTTAAAGCATTGCTACCAAATTAACAAAAGCATTGCTGCCAAATTGTCAGGTTTCTACCTCCTGGTCTTCTATTCCCAATAAGCTGTGATTCTCTGTCCTTCGAATTTAGGGGAAGAACCATCATGATAGATCATTGTGAATTAAAAAGAGTTGTTAATTTAGAGTTTTTCAGCATTTTTCTTGTGAATTTGAGAGTTATGATTTCCAAGCTCTTTATATGTCAGAACCAGAAGCCTTGTGTCCAAATTCAGAAGTCGAGCATGCAGATGACAGGAGGATGAGGAAGCTAAGGAAGCTCTGTGGCACACTAAGTTGAACTCTACATTTTAATGTTTTTAAAATGCATAATGACAGAAAAAGGGGGCAGAGGAAAAGAGATCGATCTTCTATCTATTGACCTACTCCCCAAATGTGCACTACAGTGGGTGTAGGGCCAGAGAGAAGCCAGGAACATGAAACTCATTCCAGGTCTCCCACGTGGGTTGCCTGGACCCAAGTACCTGAGCCATCACCTGCTGCTTCCCAGGGTGCACAGGAACAGGGAGCTGGCTCAGAAGTAGAATCAGGACTTGAATCCAGGGGCTCTGAGATGGAATACAGGTGTCCCAAGTGACATTGTAACTGCTGCACCAAAGATTAGCTAAATCTCAATTTTTGGTCTAAGTTTTAGTTTGATAATTTTAACTTTGACCTTGCCTTAACACATTCTGAATCCTTTCTTCATGTTGTGTTACCTTAAACTCCATGGTGTTCAACTATTCTGCTGTAAGCCCAACTGATCCTCTGATCTTCCTTGGCCTGTGACCACCCATTACCCAGAGCTAACATACGTGTAGAGGACATGTGAACATTGGTTTCAGGTGTGCTTCCTGCTATGTAGAATTACTAGTTGATCCTGGGGGTGAGCATTTGGCACAGCAGTTAATATGCTTGTTTGGGACACCCACTTTCCATTATCAAAGTGCTTAGATTGAAATCTCAGTTGTGCTTCCAATTCCAGTTTCCTGGTCATGTACATCCTTGGAGGTAGCAGATCAAGTATTTTCTCTTTGTCTATTATTGTCAATAAAATTGCACCATCCATTTATTTTTCTTTTTAATTTAACCACAGACCTGAATACTTATGAGTGTGGTAAGAGAAATCATGGAAATTTTTAAAAATCAAGTAGTAAGCATAAAGCACTTTTACATTCTCCTTCTCTGTATTTCATGTTGGCACAGCGTTGAGAGATACTGGTACTTGAGCATTAGCACAGCCAAGGAGAGGAGCCAGATTCTGCAACAATGGCAGTAAGGCTGAAAGTTAAGAGTTTCAGGAAAGAGGGGATTAATGTGGTCAAAGACAGCAGTGGATTAGGCAAGATGAAGATCTAAAAAAGTTTCCATTAGAAACTCTTCCTTTTCTCTTTATGAAAGTAGTAAACTTGACATGAAGGGGTTAACAATTCACTTCACAAAGTAACTGAAAAGTCATTAGGGTACATAGAAAGACTTCGCAGATTAAAGCGTAACTAAAGTAACAGAGATAATATCATATAACTTTAATATAGTATCATATAACTAATTTCTAACACATAACATGAAATAGGTTATAATCAGTTGATATAAAATCTTTCAAAAATGGTAGTGATTGTTATTTTATTTGGTGCTATAAGATGATTAAATTGATCTATTAGTATATCTTTTTTAGATAAAAAATACCTTATCACAGAAGGAAAACTTCTTTTTAATTATGGAATATCATTTTTGTTCATGGAATAAAACAAATTTTAGAGTTTTTCTTGAAATGGTAAGTTTTGAGTTAAGATACTTGTTTTATAATGTTTTAAATCTTATTTAAAAATTGATAACAGTAGAGAACTTAGGAAGCAGTTTTTAAACCAAGATTACTGTGAATCCAAGCAAGAAAAAAAAAAAACATTCCTACACGATATATTTAGCCATTTATATTTAATTGTGGTCTTACAAAAGATTCTCTCATTTTATCCCTTCTTAAAAGGGATAATTTGAAACTCTTATTATTAAAATAGAGAATGTTAATCTTCATATATTTGAGAGGCAGAGAGAGAGAGAGACAAAGAGATAGAGAAATGAGAGCTCCCAAGTACTAACTCACTCCATAAGCGCCTGCAATGGCTGGGACTGGGCCAGGCAGAAGCCAAGAACCAAGAACTCAATCAGGTTCTCCCACATGGCTGGCAGAAACTCAATTATTTGAGCCATCACTGCAGTCTCTTGGGGCCTGCATTAGCAGGAAGCTAGAATCAGGAACTGGAGCCAGATATTGAACTTACAGACTTTAATTTGGGAATTGGGAATCTTCACCAGCATCTAACCACTAGGCTAAATAACTACTCCTGAAACTCATTTTAGAAATGAAAGTTGCAGCTTCGTATCTCATCCTTTGCCTTTATTCTGAGATGCTGTTAGTTGCCTTTATAGAATTAGTTTATATGCAAAGGTTAACTCCATAAAAGTATATATCAATCAAATTGATTTCTATAAACATAAAAATTAGCTGGCACTGTGGCTTAGTGGGTAAAGTCACCACTTGTGGTACCAGCATCCCATATGAGAGTCAGTTTCAGTCCTGGCTACTCCATTTCTGATCCAAATGCACCTGGGAAAGCAGTGGAAGATGGCCCAAGTGTTTGGGGCCCTGCACTCATGTGGTAGACTTGGAAGAAGCTCCTGGCTCTTGGCTTTGGATTGGCCCAGCTCTGGCTGTAGTGGCCATCTGGAGAGTAAACCAGCAGATGGAAGATCTCTCTCTGTCTGTCCCTCTCTCCCTTTAACTTTGTCTTTCAAATAAATACATCTTTAAAAAAATTAGCTGCTCATACACATGCTAAATCTATATAGAGGCCGGAGCTGCAGCTCACTAGGCTAATCTGCCTATGGCACTGGCACCCCGGGTTCTAGTCCCGGTTGGGGCGCTAAATTCTGTCCTGGTTTCTCCTCTTCCAGTCCAGCTCTCTGCTGTGGCCCGGGAGGGCAGTGGAGAATGGCCCATGTCTTTGGGCCCTGCACCCACACGGGAGACCAGGAGGAAGCACCTGGCTCCTGGCTTCGGATCGGTGCAGCGTGCCGGCCGCAGCACGCCAGCCGTAGCGGCCATTTGGGGGGTGAACCAACGGAAGGAAGAGCTTTCTCTCTCTCTCACTAACGCTGCCTGTCAAAAAAAAAAAAAAATATAGAGAATAATTCTGTGAACATGATATCTGTGCTCTTAATATCAGAGGGAAGCTTTATATTGACTTTAGTTGTTTGGGTATAGTCCTTAGAGGGTCAGCAGCTGAATGCATTGCCTTTTCAATAAATGCTAAAAGGTTTAAAGCACAACTTCCCTACTGCAAAAAACCGAAGACTTGGAAAGTGCGATATGTAAATCTCTCCAACTATAATCCTAATATCCTTTGTTTCATTTTCTTCTATTTCATTTTTTTTTAATTTAAGTTATACAAGTTTCATGTATTTAATATATACAGATTTAGGAACATAGTGTTATTTCCCACCCTACCCTCCCTCTTGCCCTACTCCAAACTTTCTTCCTCCTCCCCCTCCCATTCTCATTCTTAATGTTTACAAAGATCTACTTTCATTTTAGTTAATGATTATAAATTAACCCTACACTAAGTAAAAGAGTTCAAGAAATAGTATGAAGAAAAAAAAACTACTACTTTTCAAATGGTTTTTAAAAATCTATCATGTATATACTTCAGTTTTAAGGCCCATAATATTGTGCTTAGATACAGTTAGTGTTACAAATAAATAATCTTCTATAATTCTTGAAAATGATGCCTTTTAAAATTCAACACATAGCAATATTGAAGTTCCTTTGTTGGGATTTCATGCCAATGTTTAGACTTTAAATGACTGTTGTTTCAAAGTAAATTTTTATGGATTTGTTTATTCATTTATTTTGTAGTCCTATCAAGGATACTTCATAGTCATAACTCTGTGTCCACATTTTTAAATGTTGTCCTTACTGTCTAGTATTCTGAATGAAAAATTGAGAAGTTTTCTTTAAAGTTACAACCTCCTATCTATTCCATATTCGTTTACCGTGTTTGGTATGTAGAGAATTTGGAATGTACCATAGTTGATATTTTGACTTACAATCCAGATTTCTCTGAATCTTTATTCTCTTTTATTGCCAAGTTTCTTCTTAACTGGACTTTGCAAATGTAAACCTTACCCTTCTTTCTGGATACCACAGAATCCACAAAATGTTATTGTTATCAGTTTGTGGGAAAACAAAGTGACTAATACAGTTCATATGAGAAAGTGAATCAGAACTTCTTTATTTCACATATGCTTATGATTTAAACATTGCCAACTTTCAAAAAAACAATTGCAGCCTCCATGTGATTTTTTCCATTAAACTAACATGTACTTCTTTTCACTTATCTGATAGAGCTGCTCCAGAGAAAGAGAACCTCATTCATTCATTTTCATATGTCTACAAGTTGTCAATTGAGTTTGTCTTTAAATTTTTATCCATTTTAAATTTGGAGAGCTTTGTGAAGTTACTTACTATGTAGTGTCGCTCCCCCTCTTCGTGGAGGAACGACACAGGACCCTGCGCTGTTCTTTCGTCTGCTCGGCCCTCCCCGGGTTTGCTGCTGGTTCTTCCCGGGTTGGCTACTATCCCTTCCACCTCCGTGGAAGGGCAGTTCCCCCTGGCCACATTCCCCACTTCCGCAGGGGAGCGGCACACCGCCGGCCGGCTTTCTCGGGGGCTGCACGGGTTCCCTTAGATGTTCCCCATAGATGTTCCTGGTGCATGCCGTCTCTCTCCTCCTTTATAGTCCTCCTCCGCCAATCCCAACTCGGCTGCCCACACGCCGAGTATGCTGCTCTCCTCCAATCAGGAGCAGGTCCCACAGTTTATTGGTTGAACTGGAGGCAGCTGTGTACAAGCTGTTTCCCTTCTCAGCGCCATATTGTGGGAAAGCAGATGCATAGAATAAGTCTTAATTCCAGTAACTTAGTCTAGTCCAGGTTGCTCCCCACAGAGGGAGAGCAGATGCATAGAATAAGTCTTAATTCCAGTAACAGCATAGTCCGAATTGCTCCCCACAGATCCCCCTTTCTTTTTATTTTTTGGCGTTGATACGCGCCTGTCTTCGGTGTCCCGCGGCACACACTCTGCTCTACTTGCTAGAGTTGCCACAGGCTCTTACAAGTCCTATCAATCAGGCAAACCGAATCCGGGTCCTCTCTTCGCCATGTTGTGAGGAGGTTTTTAGGCGCTGATACGTGCCTGTGTTCGGTGCCCTGCAGCGCATGCTCTGCTCTGCTAGAACTGCCTGCAGGTGCTTACAAAACCTATCAGGCAAACCGAATCCAAGCCTTCTCATTGCCTTTTTGTGGGGAGGCCTTACTGATGTTAATTCGTGCCTGTCTTCGGTGACCTGCGGCGCATAAGCTGCTAGCCGCCCAGGTGCTCATCGCCTCACTAATCGGGCAGACCGAATCCAAGCCTTCTAATTGTTGTATTGTAGGAAGGCCTTTCTATTTCTCTATTTCTCTATCTCCGGGCATTCCTATTTCTCCCATTTTACTTCTATCTTCCAGCATTCCTATTTTTCTCACTTTACTTCTAAACTTCTGTTTCTCTTATCCCTGCGGCTTCCCGCTCTCATTCTTATCCCCGCGGCTTCCTGGCTGCGCCCGCCCCGAGGCTGCTTCTCGGCGGCTTCCCGGCTGAGCCGCTTCAGCCCGCGCCTCTCTCATCTGCGCAGCTTCCCGGCTTTGCGCGGCTTCCCGGCGCCTCGCCCCGCCGGCGGGTTCCCGGCTCTGCGCGCACGCTCCGCGGTCTCCACGCACTTCGCGCCCGCACCACGGCCTCGCGCCAGCCCCGCGTTCCCCATCTATTCACGCCCCGTGCTCTCTCTGCACGCGGCGGCTTCCGCGAATGTTTCCGCCACCACCGGCATTCAGTCCAAGTTCCCCGGACTAACCTGGCGAATTTCAACCTGGCGGCCCACGTCTCTGCCTCTGGTTCCAGATCTTCGCCTCTTGCTCCCCGGGGTGACTTGAAGAATTCCAAGGTGGCTTAAGTCTTCGCCTTGGCCTGCACTCGCGGCTTCATCCTCCCTAACATTTTTCTCTACCCGGTATGTTTCCTTAAGTTTTCTTCCAACAATATTCCTCTCATTTCTCCTGGCTACTCCCCACAGTCCGTATCCGAGTCTAAGTTTCTTCTAGGTTTCACTTTCACTTTCAACCTGCAGTCCGTATCTAAGTCTAAGTTTCTTCTTGCTTTCACTTTAAATCCTAACTTCTTTCCCACAGTCCGTATCCGAGTCCAAGCCTCCTCCAGGTTTCACTTTCGCTTTCAATCCTAACTTCTTTCCCACAGTCCATATCCGAGTCTATGCCTAGGCTTTCAATAGCTTCTTCCGGCACCTAGGCTCTTTGCTAGTCTCTCTCTCCGGTATTTTCCCATTTCTTTCCTCCTAAGTTTCCTATCCGTCCTAGGTTTCCTATCCGAGTCACGGCACCATTATGTCGCTCCCCCTCTTCGTGGAGGAACGACACAGGACCCTGCCCAGGCTTCATATCCGAGTCACGGCACCATTATGTCGCTCCCCCTCTTCGTGGAGGAGCAACACCGAACCCTGCGCTGTTCTTTTGTCTGCTCGGCCCTCCCCGGGTTTGCTGCTGGTTCTTCCCGGGTTGGCTACTATCCCTTCCACCTCCGTGGAAGGGCAGTTCCCCCTGGCCACATTCCCCACTTCCGCAGGGGAGCGGCACACCGCCGGCCGGCTTTCTCGGGGGCTGCACGGGTTCCCTTAGATGTTCCCCATAGATGTTCCTGGTGCATGCCGTCTCTCTCCTCCTTTATAGTCCTCCTCCGCCAATCCCAACTCGGCTGCCCACACGCCGAGTATGCTGCTCTCCTCCAATCAGGAGCAGGTCCCACAGTTTATTGGTTGAACTGGAGGCAGCTGTGTACAAGCTGTTTCCCTTCTCAGCGCCATATTGTGGGAAAGCAGATGCATAGAATAAGTCTTAATTCCAGTAACTTAGTCTAGTCCAGGTTGCTCCCCACAGAGGGAGAGCAGATGCATAGAATAAGTCTTAATTCCAGTAACAGCATAGTCCGAATTGCTCCCCACATGTAGAAGTCTAGCTTTGAAATATTTCAATATTATCCTAGGTAGGGATATTCCAAAATCATGAACCCATTTCTTATTTTGGAAAAATACTGTAAATAAAAACAAGCTTAGAAAAGCAGAAGAATGTGCTGTCAGACTGTAGAAAGAAATGGACAAATCCAGGACTACACAGAGTGTATCTTACTGGGGACTTAGGGACAGTAGGGCAGCCAAAAGGCAGAGGATCTCCATGCCCTGAGGCAGGAGAAAAGGGGTTTTCTAGAAAAAGATGGCCTGTGACTAACAAGTGCACCTGGACTTTCTCAACAAATATTAACATTCCAGGCATCAGGTAAGAGAGATCCCAGTCGTCAGATACAAATGACAGTTTATCTTAACTATAAACTTTGGGTGACTGTCAGGGTCACCTGAAGAACAAGATGACAGTTAACGACCAAGATGGCACAGTCATGTCAAGCTGCATCACTACATTCTACACCTCATCAGCAGCTCTTACAGCCTCATTCACCATTGGCAATAAAAGAGAATAAAGATTCAGAGAAATCTGGATTGTAAGTCAAAATATCAACTATGGTACATTCCAAATGCTCTCTTCTGTGATGGGCCCTGCACCTGGCAGGGGTTATGTATCACCAGGCTATTTGTCCTGCTTGTAAGTGAAGTCCAGAGTAGCAGTAGGCACATGCATGAAGAGATAAAGACGATTATGCAACTGACAGTGACAATCAACTTCTCACGCTAAGAATCCCAAGAGTCAAACCACTCTCTCTTCTGGGGAAGCACCAAGGTCAGAGAAAAGATCTGTTTAGCTTTCTATGAAGTATTTACATAATTTATTAAGGATTTGTGGATGGAAATGTAGTCTTGGGCTGCTAGACAGTGAATTCTCACACCATGAAGCAGGAAAAAGGGTTTTATAGAAAAAGATAGCTTGTGGCTAACCAGAGTGCCCCTGGGTGGAATTTCTCAACAAATATATTCCAAGGGTCAGATAAGAGACACTGCAGGTGTCAGCTTATCTTAATGACTGTGGGATCAGAGGATTTGGAATGACTGTCAAGGTCACCTAAAGGGCAAGATGGTGGTCACCACCAAGGTGTCTGCAGTTGTGTTAAGCTGGGTCTGCATTCTGACCATCTTTTTATTTTGTGTTACCAGAAAGTAAGAGATCCTTTCTTGACATTTTGCCATGGAATACTGATAGATTTCTTGCTATTTTCCCACCTAGGTACAGCTTCTCTTCATTTGAAGTTAGCTAAATGTTTTGGCTTTGATGATACATAATTCCTTATTTGGACTTTTAAAGTTTTTTTTTCCTCCAATAAATACTGTCCTTATTTTATTTACTAGCAAATAATAACAATTGACTCTTCCAGATTTCATAATCTTTATGGTAAACTTTTGGACAACTTAGTGCTTTACTTACCCTATTTTAAGAGTTGCAATCTTTTCAGATTTCTTCCTAACTCTTTGGAGCTGTGAAAAGGTATTTATAGTTAAATGAGAAATTTCAAATATTTTACATTTCCTTTTCAGAGATTATCAGTCTACGGTAGCATATTCGCGGTCTGTTCTGTTTTGCTGAATTTTTCCAAAACTACTTGGTCAGAATTGCTGTTTTCAGAAAATCCAAAATAATACACAGTAGCACATAGGCCCGAGAAACATCACTTCTTAAGGTGTTTCTAATCACTGAAAGACACGGGGCTCATTTTGGTTGGAGAAAAATTTAACAGTCAAATGGGATTCGTTCTGCATAAACATCAAAACTATCTTTATTTTCAAGAGTTTTTAGGGAGAGAAGGGATTCTGAGGTCAGTTACCAAGAAATATGGGGCCTGAAGTATGGTAATGGCATTCATTTTACTTATCAGATAGGAAAGGTCTTTTTTCTCTTCCCATCCCTTGTTCCAGCAATACTTTTTGATGCATGCTTTCTGGCTCGCTTACTCTCTTTCTTTTTTACTTTTGACTTGAGGGATTAAAGAATGGGATAAGAGATGTGTTAGGACAAATGCGTAACAGAGGTCTCCAGGCCCAGATCCCCAGGTCTGTATTTCATATGGGTGTTTGGAACAACACAGAGGTTATTTTCTTGCTATGAGAATGACAGAATTTTGGAATGGGACTGAAAATATATTTCAAAAAGCTAACAGAGACATATTTTTACAAATGTATATGTATTCTAGAAGTTCACATTTGGCCAAGCTCCTAGTTTAAAAACTAAAGATAAGGAGTAGAATCTTATTACAATAAATCTGTTTGACCAGATTATTCTTGAAGACTTAATGCTCTTCTAAATCCTGGTGTCTGAGGATATAAGTGCTCAAGTAGAATATATTAGTTACTGGGCTTAAATCCTGGTGTTTATAGATAGATTAATTTTGGACTAGAAAATTATTGATGAAAAAGGAAGATGTGTAGGTATATCTGAGAAATGATTTATTGGAGGAGGAAACCAATTTACAAAAGAAGACTTTTTATTTTGAATTAGGTATTGTCTTAAGAAATTTTTATTCTGCCTGGTGTTGTGGCATAGTGGGGTAAAGCTGACACCTCTGAGGCCAGCATCCCATATGGGTGCCTGTTCAAGTCCTGGCTGCTCCATTTCCAGTCCAGCTCCCTGCTAAGGGTCTGGAAAAAGCAGCGGAAGATGGCCCAAGTGCTTGGACCCCTACTACCCATGTGGGAGACCTGGAAGAAGCTCCTAGCTCCTGGCTTTGGCCTTGCCCAGCCCTGTCTGTTGTGGCCATCTCGGTGGTGAACCAGCAGTATGGGAGGTCTCTCCCTTTTTCTCTCCATTTCTATCTCTGTATGACTCTGCCTCTCAAATAAATAAATAAATAATTTTTTAAAAAAAGTTTTTATGCTGTTAACTAATTCTTAATACTTTCCCTAAAGTAAACTAATAGTTTCAAGATTTATAGACTGAAATCCAAGTGAACCTTCTCTTTGTAAAAGAAAAGGCATTTAAACCAAGCCTCTCAAGAATGACTCTCAAATATTAGTTAGTATCCTTTTATGATATCTGCATATACAATTTACTGTAAGAAAAAAGGTAAAACACATTGTTAAAGGAATAATATTTCGAATATGTTAATTAATAACTGGTAGTATTTATAGTGAGTGAGTATTTTATTTGGTTTCATACTGCCTTTACCCCTGTGCTCCAGTGACAACCGTCTAAATGGATGTACATATCTGAGAAAGTAGTTGAGCAGTTGTGACATCACAGGACAAATTTGTAGTCTGAAAGTGAACACTCTGAGGATAGTATTTATATTCAGTTAAACACATGAATTCTGATAAATGTATCACAATATTCCATATTTTTGTAGTATGAAGTAATAGAATATTTTCCTGCATTAAAAAAGTGTGTCATATCGTAAGTGGACTTTGTGCTTGGCTTTTCCAGTTTTTCTTTTAGAGGAAATGCTCGCTATCGTATCTGTTCCTATAACTTTGGGGGGTGTTTAACCTTCCTGGGCATTACTTGTTACTAAATTGTTTCTGAGAGCCTTTCTAACTCTAAAATTTTATGACTGATATTCTGCAGCAAAACAATACACAGTTCTCTTTGCTGCTGAGAATTTGATCCCTACTGTTTTTTGGAAGTTGCTGGGTTTTAGAAATAAATAGCTTGATCTAAACTGAATGGAGAAGAAGACAGAGAGTGATTCAAACTACAGAAGTAAATGACACGATTGAAGTTGGTTGTAAAGTATTTATGAGAACATGCGTTTGAAGAGACCTTCAATTCTCTATGGCAAGTTTGTATATCAAGCTTATAAACGCATTTTCTAAATTTCTACATCCCTTATATGAAGGCATTCTAGGCGTGAGGATTGGTACAGACTGGAAATAGAAGGTCAAAATATAATGGCATGGTGAAACAGATAAGTTCTTTAAAACCAAAACTGCTCTGAGGATTTGAGCTGACCGTGCTGCCCTCCACTTCCCAGGATGCTTCCCTCTCCCTCCTTTGCAGTCCATCGGATGGCCTTTAGACCCAATTAGAAAATCTTGCTTCACCTAATTGATATGCTTGGTTGCCTGTTAAAATGTAAGAATAATAATAATGTCTATTTTCCTGTACTCCCATATATTTGTCCATTTCCATATTGTCTTGCACATATTTCCTGTTTTGTATTTTGTGTTTCATGCTTCCCCTTCCCCTCACCAAACTGCCAACATTCTCCTCACTCTCATATGTTTTCACAATGCCTTTAGAAATTAGAAACCCATTCTTTAAAAAAAAAACTTATTTATTTATTTGAAAGGTAGGTTGGGGAGGAGATCTCCCACTAGCTGGTTCACTCTCCAAGTAGCTGCAGATGCCATGAGCCTGCAGCTCCATCTAGGTGTCCAGAATGGGTGGCAGAGACCCAAGCACTTGGGCTATCCTCTGCTGCTTTCCCAAGCGCATTAACAGAGAGCTGGGTAGGAAGTTGATCAGCTGGGACTCAAACCAGTACTCATATGGGATGCAGTGGCCTAACACAATGGACCACATTCTTTAACAATAGGCTCCCTTCAGTTCTCAGTTCCTCACTGGATGTTGCTGTTATTTCCTCACTTTACGAAAAATAGGGCTCTCGTTTAAAATCTTCCACTGTACCTACCACATTTTAAATAGTCATGTTTATTACTCTACATGGAGTCCACGGGTTGGGAGATGAAATCAGTGTCTTCCCCCCTACTCTGACTCTTTCAGACTATGAATTCTCCATGCTTAGGAACCTCCGCACACATAGTTCTGTGATGCTTGTACGTTCGGTTTTTCATGTCTCCATATTTTCCCAATTTCTTGGCTACTCTCCCCTAATTCTTGTCCCCATTTTCAAAGTCTTGCTCATCCATATGGATGATTCTTGTATAATAATCTTCCTTGTTCCTGAGTTCTTTGTAATGGCCTTTGGTATCATACCACTTCAGATACATATCCATGACTTTGATGAGTGTTATGTTTCCCCGCTGCTGCTCCAGCTCTGCAGTCACTCTATTGACAGCGCTCTTTCTTTGTGTATCTTTTAAGGTAGCAAAAGCTACATATTCAAAGCTGAATTGATGATCTTCCTCACCAAACCTGCTTCTCTTCCTGAAGGTTCTGATCTTTTTCTGTATCCTATTATATAATAACCTGCCCAAACCAAAAAGTTGTAATTTATCCTTGCTTTATTTCTTCCTCACCATTTCCTTCTCTTCACCTAATGTTGTCAATTCTGTCTTCTAAATGTTTCTCAAATCCATCTACTTCTCTCTTTCCCCATTCTAATTTCCAGTTACAGGACTGGAGTTTTGCAGCTGTCTCCTGCATAAGCTTCCTGCAAATACTTTTGCCAGCCTCTAAAGCGCTTATTTTTCACCCTGATCACCCAGAGTTAGTATAAAATGCAAATCAATTATGTCACATTCCTACTTAACTTCCTACTTCTAGAATCAGGTATAAGCCCTTAACACAGATTGAAGTTCCTGTATAAATCTGTCACTGTTTACCTCTCTAACTTAATTCTTGACTTTTTTTTTCTTTTAAGCAAAGTACTTTAATCCTATTGACCATCCTGGAATGTACTACGGATTTATTTAACTCCATGCCCTTGAACATGTTCCCTCTGCATCAGAATTCTTCCCCCTCCTCTTAACTTGAAACTATAATCTCTGAGAGAGCAGTAACATGTCAACAGTACCAAGAAAACTTTTGGACCCACATGGGAGATGCTCGGTACATTATTTGAAAATGAATAAATGTGGGGGAAAAAGAAACAAGAATAAGGTGATAATGTTAGATGAGATCTTATTACAAAGGATCTACTTTCAAAATCATGACTACATTTTTTAATGTATAAGCTGAGTAAGTGGATAAGAAAATAAAACTAGGAAGTATAATTATTCAGGAAATTATGGTACTAGTGAAGATTGTAGTCCAAAGAACCTCAACTTTAATTGAAGCCCTTAGACTAGAAAGAATAGCAATATGAAATATGTGTCAAGAAAAGGCTGCTAAGATGTAAGAATAGAAAGCGGGAAAAAAAAGATTATATTACATTGTTTTGACATTGGTCATTGTGTTGCAGCTGATTTGAACCCCAGGATGAAGTATAAGACAGAAAAACCAACCAAGAAGGCAATTTTTAGCAAAAGACTTATTGAAAAGAGCAGAGGGAAAGCAGGAAAAAACCATTGAAAGGAAGTGATTTGGGGTTTTATATCCACTGGAAAGTTTGAAGAAAAACGTTTCTTATGTGGTGAGATTGTCCTGCCTTCTCATCTCCTGTTCCTTCCATTTGGTTGTGACTTTTACAGGACAGAGAGAAAGTTCTATCTTGAGACATGTCTGAGGGGAGCCATACTCTCGAGACTGAGCACAGACAACTCCAGCCACCGATTCTACTGCATGACCTTGGCAGGAGAGCCTGCTTTTCTCCCTAGTAATCAACAGAATTTTTTGCCTCTTTTATTATTACACTTGCTTTCTAGCTCAGGCTGGTTTCCCATCTGGGTTAACAAAATGTTTAACATTAACAGAGGGACCCCTTTCTTCCCTCTACCTTTTTGCCATTCCTTTTCTGACTCCTTTGAATAGTATTGATAGAAATAGAGAAGTTTGAGGTCAGTATTGTGGCATAGCATGTTACGCTGCTGCCTGCAAAGCCAGCATCCCATATGGACAGTGGATTGAGTCCCAGATGCTCCACTTGCAATCCAGCTCCCTGCTAATGTGTGTGGGAAAGCAAGAGAAGATAGCCCAAGTGCTTGAGCCCCATAATACATATTTTAGAGCCAGATGGAGTTTCAGGCTTCTGGCTTCAGCCTGTCCCATCCCTGGCCATCGCAGCCATTTGCAGAGTGGACCAGCAATTAGAAGATCTCTCTGTGTAACTCTGCCTTTCAAATAAATAAGTGAATCTTAGAAACAAAATAGAGGCCAGTGCCACAGCTCAATAGGCTAATCCTCCACCTTGCAGTGCCGGCACAAGGGGTTCTAGTCCCAGTCAGGGTGCCGGATTCTGTCCCTGTCGCTCCTCTTCCTGTCCAGCTCTCTGCTGTGGCCCAGGAGTGCAGTGGAAGATGGCCCAAGTGCTTGGGCCCTGCACCTGCATGGGAGACCAGGAGAGGTACCTGGCTCCTGACTTAGGATAAGCATGGTGCGCCGGCCACAGCGCGCCGGCCACAGTGGCCATTGGAGGGTGAACCAATGGAAGGAAGACCTTTCTCTGTGTCTCTCTCTCTCACTGTCCACTCTGCCTGTAAAAAAAAAAAAAAAAAAAAAGAAAAAAGAAAGAAAGAAAGAAAGAAAGAAAATAGAGAAATTTACATAATAAATCTTTAATTTTTTAGAGACTAATTTTATTTATTTGAAAGGCAGAGTTAGAGATCTATCTGCTGGTTCCCTTCCCAAATGGCTGCAACTCTCAGGGCTGGGCTGGGACAAAGCCAGGAACCAAGAGCTCCTTGTGAGTCTCCTTTGTGGGTGCAGGGGCCCAGGGATATAGGTCATTATCCACTGCTTTCCCAGGAGCATTAGCAGGGGGTTGGGTTGAAAGTAGAGCAGCCAGGTCTCAAACCGGTGCCCATATGGGATGCCTGTGCAGCAAGTGGCGGCTTTACCCACTATGCCACAATATTGGCCTCCTGTATAGTATAACTTACAAAGGAATAAAGTTCAAAATTTCTAGGAGTTTTATAATTATATAGAAAATTAAAATCATAAAAAAGATTTTACCTGTTTTGGGATCAAAGAGGAATTTTTAATGCTTTTTGTAAAATATGTTAAATTGCAATTTTAGTTGTAAATATAGCTTCATAATTTGTTAAATTTTAGGGAACTCACAGCTCTTAGGTTTTGCTCATTTTTTTTGAAAAACAGGTAATATCCATACAAAATTATTCCATTTTGATTGTGATTCATTGTCCATGGTATAAAGCAGTTGTGATAGTTTTTACTATAGATGCTTTCACAAAATTAAATACTGAAATAGTTGACAATTAACAAAAATATTATCCTAAACTTTTATAACTTATTATAAAAGAAAATAATGGGCCTGGCACCATGGCTTACTTGGCTAATCCTCTGCCTGCGGCATCCCATATGGGCACCGGGTTCTAGTCCCGGTTGCTCCTCTTCCAGTCCAGCTCTCTGCTGTGGCCCGGGAGGGCAGTGGAAGATGGCCCAAGTGCTTGGGCCCTGCACCCGCATGGGAGACCAGGAGGAGGTGCCTGGCTCCTGGCTTCAGATCGGCTCAGTGCTGGCCGCAACGGCCATTCTGGGGGTGAACCAACAGAGGGAAGACCTTTCTCTCTCTCTCTCTCACTGTCTGTGGCTCTACCTGCCAAATAAATAAATAAATAAAATCTTAGAAAGAAAATAATATTCATAAACACACATTAAAGCATTTAAAATGTTTAAAAAATTATTTATTTATTTCAGAAACAGAGAGCCAAATAGGGAGAGCTCTTTTATCTTCTGGTTAACTCCCCAAATGACTGCAATAGCCAGAGGTGGGCCAGGCAAAAGCCAGGAACCTGTAACTCAACTTAGATCTCCTATGTGAGTGGCAGAGATAGCATACTTGAATTATCTTCTACTGCCTTCCATGCACATTAACAATAAGGTGGTTTGGAAACAGGTGGGACTCGATCCCAGGCACTCCAATATGGGCATCCCATGCAGCAGCTTAACCCACAGCTCCACAACACCTGCCCCTCCAGACACTTTTTGAAGAAACATTAAATAACATTTATCAAAGTCCTTGCTATTATTTTGGCAAGGACTAAAGTTGGAGTGTCTTTGAAAGATCAGTAACAGAAATATAAATTTAGAACTCATTTGTGGAAAATATCATTGTTGAGTCCTTAAATATAGATAAACCTGATGAGGGAGAGAGAGTACACTGGAAAAGAATGGAAGATTATGGTTTAATCTTTTAATGCCCACTGTCACTGAGAATAATCAAGAACCATCAACAAATATAATAGAAGGAATGGTAAAATAAATTCAAGGAATGTCTACATGATATGAAATAATACAGATGTAAAGTAGTAGAAACTGGGGCCATATTGCCATGAATTAACAAAGAGGTGACCACATCTCTGTTCTTAATTTTTTCCTAAAAGAACGAGTTGAGTTTAAATGACTCCTGGCCAGAGAGAACTGAAGTCAACTTCAAATTATTTATACGAGTATTCAAGGTTATTAATAATCAGAGATTCAGGGACCAATATTGGTCTTTTGGGATTCAGTGTCCCTTTGTACAAATTTTGAGACCAACCCCTCGTCTTATTTTAATCCAATCAAGGTTCCAACTTAAACCTCACCCATTGTGTTGTCTTCTTCCCTGACTCTTTCAGAGATTTCTTCGTGTGGCACTGATTTTGCCTTTAAGCTGAACTTCCTTTAACATTTTTGCTTACACCCTTTGTCTTTCCAATAAGAATTTCAAGGGGAAGGTCCATGCTTCTTATTTGCCAGTCAGTTCATTGAACCTCAGTACTATGTCAAAAATGAGTATTATTGAATGAATTATCTCTAAAGTACTCTTCAGAATTATCATACTCTGGATTTTGAATGCTTCGGAGTGTCATTTATATAATTTGTCCTTAAGAAACATTTCATTGTATCAGGAAAAATCAAAGCAAGCTTTGTTAGCCTGGTTATAGTGAATTTGTGACAGTTTGATTTAATCAAAGAAAGACTAATCTCTCTACTACTGTCTTTCTATATACTTTCTATAATAAAAGTGTGTGGTATATTGAATATACAAATGCTGTCTTCTCAGCTTTATAATAAAATTACAACTCCCTTACTTTATCAATGCAATCTGTTTGGTTATAAATATACTGTCCATTTCACTGACTTATCTCTGTACTGGTGCTTTGTGGGAGCCATTATACGTAGTAGGTAAAACCATTACCCTTAACTTCAGTCCAGACCTTACTACTCAATAGCTTTCTGAACTCAGCTGTGGTTCTTCATCTGTAAAATAGATAACAGTATCTTTCTCACTGGGTTAATGAGAGAATTAAATGAGGTAAACCATATAAAGAATGGGATATAGTGCCAGGAAGTTATTAAGTGCTAGATATACTGATTAGTCCAAGTAATGAGGTTTTTGTTAGATTTAGCAGTGCCACAAGTACAAAATCTCTGGAGTTTTAAATGTTAATTTTATGGGTGGTATTTCTGTTACCTCGTAAAACCATTTACACCCACTACTTTATGTGATATTTTGATCATAAAATAGTAGGTTCTTTTCATAGTCACGTAGATTTGAATTGGCTAACTTCTGAGTGTTCTACTACTTATAATTTCATAGTGACAAGGCTGGTTCAAACTGGAGCAAAATATCCCTTATATGACTCTCTTGTATTATATGATGCAACATGCTTGTATCACAGAATGAATTTAGAGTGCCTCTTTCTAAATCTCTAGGAGTAAATCAGAGTTAACTACTAGGTATACAAAAGTCCTGAAATTAAAATTGATATGCAGTATCCTCCTAGTATAACTCTTAAAGTAAACTTCTGTAAATGAGAAGGTATCCTGTAGACCATTTTACTATTTACTACCTGTCTATTCCCAGATTTCACTTAGGAAACATTATAAATTTATAGCCTGGCCATATTGTGTCCTAAACATTGAAGGCAAACCACATTGTGGGGACTTCATTTTAACCACAGAGAAATTATAACAAGCCTCAAACCACAGAACCAAGTAAGTGGTAGGTCCGGGAATAGAACTGAGAGGGCTCTGATTCTTCCTCACGTAAAGAGACCACAAAATTCTGCTCCTTCTGAACATAATGACAGATTGTCTGACACCGCTAGACCACCAGTGTATGACACATCAGGAGGAAACCTTTGGAGGGCACCCTCCAGTGACATGTCATCTGCTTTCTAAAGGCCTGCTTAGAAACCAGAGCGATGGGCAGGAGCCTTTGCAGTCACTACGTGATTACCAATTGATATTTATGTTTGGGATATTTAGTTGTTACCACCAAGTTTGCTTTTCTGCTAAAGTTATAAAATAACTAATAGTTTATAACCATAGAATTATCTTTACAAGTTATTAATAGCAGTTTTATAATGTTTGTTTAATAAAGATAGCTAATGAGTTTCTTGGGAAGATGAAAAATGGCATCATACACATATAAAGACTAGAAAAACGTTATGTTCCTTTCAGTAATTAACCCCTATTTCCATTTAGAAGCTATCTTCTTTGAGTCTTCGGTAGATTTCCAGAGAACTAAGATGGGTGTTTTAGAGATTTTTGTCCTGCAACATCCTTACTGTTCAGGAAACAAACTTGCCAGCCTCCTCACTCTGTTCTAGAAGTAACCTAGGTGTCATTACTGCCCTATGTTGATAAAAATGGTTTGTATTTATTTACATTGTAGCAATTTTTCATATCTCAGATCTTTTTTACTGGAATTAATTTCTTTTTTCCTGAAAGATATCTTCTAAAAATTCCTTTAGTAAAAATCTTTTGGTTTTTATTTATCTAAAGTTGTCATTGTTTTTAACTTTATTATTTTAAAATTGTTTAATTTTAATTAGTTTTTAACAGATTCAATGTGATTTGCAGATACAATTCTAAAAACATAATCTATCCCCCTCTCTGCTTCCAACCCTCATTTCCTTTTGTTTTATTTTTTAAGATAACATATTTTTTTAAATTTACATTTATAGTAAAAAGGCTTAACTACTTTACCACATAAGAAGTTTAACAAGTAAAAAGTAAAAAGACCCTAATTTAGTGGAAATATAGACAATATCTATAAGCAATAATTGAATGAAAATATGACCATTTCACCCATATACAGTATATTTTAAAGTAATCACACAACATTAAAACTATAGTAGTATAGCATTCTTAAACATTGGTTTTGACAACAATATAAAACAAAGTTTTACAAAACTATATTTGCAGACATACTAATAAATATTTTTCTTTCTTATTTTTGATTTTTAAAGTTTAGCTCCCACATATAAGGGAGAACATGTGGGTTTTTTTTTTTTAGTATAGCTTATTTCACTCAAGATAATGTCCTCCAGTTGCATCCATGTCTCTGATTGAAGAATTCATCTCCAAAATTTCTGTTATTCCCTAATGAATTCTGTCTGCTTATTAATGTTATCATTCATGTCATTCACTGATTTCCTTGTTTCTTTAATCTATCTGTGTCCTCTTGCATCTCATTGAGTTTCCTTACAGTCATTATTTTGAATTCTATATCTGTCATTTCATAGTTTTTCTCCAGTTCAGGATCTAATTCTGGAGGTGTATTGTATTTTTTTGGAGGTGTCATGCTTCCTTGCTTCTTCATGTCTCCTGTGTCCCTTTGTTGACTTCTCTTCCCTCTGGTGTAAGCATCCCATCTTGTTTATGGAGTAGGTTTTATTGTGAAAGAGTTTATGGTTTAGCTGTAATGCAGGGTATCACTTGGCTTGTTGCTTTGGCTTTGGTTCTAGGTGAATGTAGCCTCTGAGTGATTTCTTTTGTCTTAATCAATGTCATCTGTGTCTATAAGTGATACACTGGACTAGTCTGCTGCAGTTCATAGGGACAAACATGTGGCTTGATTTGGATAAGGGTTCCCTTGGGTGTGTGTCTTTGGTCCAAAGAGAGTTCAGTGCCAGTCTCCCTGGCAATTATGATAGCCAGGGAATTGTACTTGGTGCCAAGGGAGGCAAAGATGGCTGCTCTGCTCCCTTGTCTTACTGGCAAGCCTGAGTGATTCCAGGGCTCATGGAGCCAATTTCTGTGGCTCTAGGACCGTGTGTTATGGATGGACCCTTCCTCAGGTCCGGCTAGGAAAGTCCAACTGGTACAGTGGCTTATAATACCAACAGCTCTAGTCCTAGGATTAGGGGATATGAACTGAACCCTGTTCCAGTCCTACATGGTGACTACAAGGTATACCAGAGATTTTATTGTGGAATCCAGAGAGGTGAAATGCAGGTAAGTTCTTCTGAAAGTCTACTGGGTAGATTCCAGTGGCACAGAGAAATTTAGTACAAATTGTTACAGTTCTGGTGTTGCAGGGCATAGTGGTTTCATTATCCAGCTCTCCCAGGGTGGGAGCAGATGTTTTTATGGGCTCCTTCTAGGATAGCCCCCAGATGCTAAGGTGAATCCCCATTCCTCATGTAGGGTGTATGAGTGTGGCTCTGGGGCTAATGCCCTAAAACTCCCACAGTAACAGGAGGCAGGGGATCTGTTCTTTGCCCCACACATTGCCCTGACTCTGACTATGATGCTGGTAGGAGAACAGAGATGCACTGTGTGACTTCGTGCTGCCGAGTGCGGTCTTGTGGGAATGAGGGAGGCAAAGGAAGCAAGATGGCTTCCCTGCTCCAAGCCCAGCAGTTGCACAGATTCCAGTCAGCTCTCCAGGATGAAATGAATGTCAGTGGGTGACTGGATTTCACTCTCAGCAAAACCGGTGAGTGGTGTGTGGCGATTTCTTTCTACCTTGACATGGTAAGATGGTGGCCCACACCATAGCTGCCTGCAGTGATGTAGTTGTCTTCTCTCTTCTTGTACCATGGAGTTGTTTGTTGTTTTTTTCACTTCTTCAGTCAGACCCCTGGAAACGTAGTCCTTCCTTTGTTCTTTTCATATCTCAGAGCAGATTAAATTATTGCGGCTATACGCTGTTCAGCCATCTTGGATCCCCCTTAACCTTATTCTTGGAGGTAGCTTTGCTAGATATATTATTTATGATGACAGTTATTATCTCTTAGGCTTTTGTGGATTTTATTCATTACTGTCTATTGGCTTCTATTAGTACCATAAGATTTTAAAAATATAGTGATTATAGAGTACTTATGTGCTATTCATTGCACTTAACATCTGTTACTTCATTTAATCTTTATAACAGCCTTATGATAATATCCTTTTATTATTCTCATTTTTTCCAATGGGAAAATAGAAACAAAGGAGTTAAAGATACACGGTATGTGAGGACAAGATTTGATCTCTAGGTCTGACTATGGAGTCTGTGGTCTTAAGGCACTGTATAACAGGGTCTGGCATTGTGCTGCAGTGGGTTAAGCTGCTGCTCGTAACACCAGAATCCCATAGTGGAGTACTGCTCATTCAGGCCCTGGCTGCTGCACTTCCAGTCTGTCTCCCTACCAGTGTGTCTGGGATAACAACAGAAGACGGTCCATGCCATGCACATGAGAGACCTCTGTGGAGTTTTGGACTCCTGGTGTTAGCCTGTTCCAACTCCAGCTGTTGCAGCCATTTGGAGAGTAAACCAGTAAATGAAAGATCTGTCTCTGACTCTGTGTCTCCTTTTCTCTCTGTCACTCTACCTTTCAAATAAATAAATATTCAGAAAAACCCACTGTAACAGCTAAGCAAATACTTAAAAGAAGAATAGGGGATGACTAATAATATTAAATATTAAAGTTATGAGAAAACTATCATGAGAAAATACAGGCATATTTTCCTGCATAGGGAAATTAGTGGATGCATCCTTACTACTAGACAACGATTACTGAGCAATAGAAACATGATGTGCCTCTGTGCCCACTTTGTAGAATGGTTGTGAAGAACAAGTGAATGTGCATGTGTGTATATTTGTGTGTCTTGAATCTTATAAAGTAAAAAAGTTGTCATTAACAGTAGTAAAGTAACAGAAAAGCACAGAAACAGATCCTACTATAGAATAGAATATAGTATAGGATTAGAAGTGATGAGAGGAAATATGAACTGTTAAATGATGCTGGTGTAGCTGGGTTAATTATATGGCAAACAGAAATTTTAATCTATCTTTCTTTAAAATCTATGATGTAGCAATAAAATTATGCCAAATTTAGAAGTTAACTATTTTATAACTTTGTAATACCATAGAAGAAAATTTTAATAGTTAAATTAATATATGTGGATAAGGCTATTATAAGCATATCATCAAAATCAGAAATTATAAATAGATTGAAACATATGACTGTATAATAACTTAATATTCCTTGATCAAAACAAAGAGGAACATTGACTAAATGATTAATGGCACCATTTACTAAATTAGGAAAACTATTTGCAATACGTATAATAGAAGGCACTATTAATATATAAAGACCTCCTATGAAATAATAAAGCCAAGGACTAACACAATAGAAAAGTTAACTAACAAACATAATCTTCCAAAAAGAATTACAAATGACAAAGATATAGAAAAATATGCCAACTTTCACTAGTAATCACCAAAACATACCAATAAAATTTAGTACCAGTTTTTGCCTGTGAATTTTATGGTGATTTTAAAAGATAGCTCATCAGTGACAAGTTTATAATAATATAATGGTAAAATGGAAACAGACTTAACAGATTTTTGTTGGATCAGACTAGACAGATGGAGAGATCTTATCTGCACTGTAATAACATGGCGTGTTGGTTTTGAGACTGTCCTTGAATTATAGGCATAATGTTGACAAGAAGTCAGAAATGAAGATGAAATTTAGCACCAGCTTTTCTGCAAGATTTGGCATTGGGTGGAAGATTAATACATAACCATAGGTTTGGTTTTGTCGTAGTCAAGAGAAGTGATTTTAAAATCAGGGAGTCCTAAGAATCCTTGGAGACAGGAAGGAAATAGTGAAGAAGGAGTAATTGAAACTGCTACTGTAGAAGTGGAAAGTTGTACTGTGAGGTCCATATGTTAGAAAGAAGGATGCAAGAGTACTTTTTGCAAGTAGACAAAGGAAAGAGAAACAAATGTGCAAAAATATCTCAGTATAGATGAAAAGATTGAGTGTTCTCTGTAGCATAGATTTCAGTGTGGTAGTGACTGGTAAGGAATTGAGTGCTTGGGGACAAGGAGAATAAAAGAAATTTGTTAAAACAACTGTTATGATCAGAATATTTGTTGTGTTTACCACCCTCAAATTCATGTTGAAATTTAAACACCAATGTGATCTTATAATGTAGTGGCACTTTTGAAGAAATTATGAAGTCATGAGAGCCCTCAGGAATGGGGTTAGTATCCTTATTAATGAGCCGGAAGAGATCATGTGTGTCTCTTCTACCATGTGGGAGAGAACCCAGCAAGAAAGCCTCACTATGAGATAAGGGCCCTCACCAGACATAGAATCTACTGCCACCTTGATTGTCGTGGTCCAGCTTCCAGAACTGTGAGCAATGTCGATTGCTTATAAATTACCCAATCCGTGGTATTTTGTTATACCATCCTATTGGACTAAGACAGCTGAGAGGATCACATTGTGGACCAGTAAGTGATGAAAGCAGTTACTGCAGGATATGGCTGAGATCCTGGCTAAGATTCAATAGCGCGACTTTGGGTGCTGTCTCAGTGCTTTGAGAGAGACATGCAGACTGTGGGGAGCCAAGGAGACAGGTTAAGTATAGAGAGATGGCCACTGTTCAAATAACTGTTTTTTTTATTTTTTTAATTTTTAATTTTAGCTCCCACATTTAAGGGAGAGCATGTGGTATTTGTTTTTCATGCAGCACTATGTACTCCAGTTCTAAACATTATGTTGCAAATGATATGATTTTATTTTTTGTATAGCTGAATAATATTCATTGTGTATATATATGCCGCATTTTCTTTGTTCATTCATCTATTGATGGATTAGCTGTCGTTGACACATGGAGGTGAAACTAGAACATATAGGAATAATTAAAAATAACATAATGAAGATCTGAACTTAATTCCACAGTGCCCTTACATATATCACACCATTGTAGCCAAATAGGGCTGTTTACCATGTTTTAAGCACATTTTTCTTTTCCACTTTTCACCTCAGTTATTTTGTTTCTGCTTTCCCTAAGCTTATAAAACTCTACATATCTACTTTTGAAAATTATAACTGGGCCGGTGCCACGGCTCACTAGGCTAATCCTCCGCCTTGCGGCGCCAGTACACAGGGTTCTAGTCCCGGTCGGGGCGCCGGATTCTGTTCCAGTTGCCCCTCTTCAAGGCCAGCTCTCTGCTGTGGCCAAGGAGTGCAGTGGAGGATGGCCCAAGTGCTTGGGTCCTGCACCCCATGGGAGACCAGGAGAAGCACCTGGCTCCTGGCTTCGGATCAGCGCGGTGCACCAGCTGTAGCGCGCCGGCCGCGGCGGCCATTGGAGGGTGAACCAACGGAAAAAGGAAGACCTTTCTCTCTGTCTCTCTCTCTCACTGTCCACTCTGCCTGTCAAAAAAAAAAAAAAAAGAAAATTGTAACTGTCCACTAAAACTTAATTCATTTGTTACTGTGAACAGCTATAATTCCTGATTTATGACACTTTTATGTTATTTTTATGTATTTTATATTTATCTCAAAAGGATTTTTATTTCTACTAAATTTTGAATTCCTTAGGATAGGGACCATGCTTTGTCACTTCCATTATTCCACATGTCAAATTTGTGTGACTTTTCTATAGTAAACATGCAATAAATATTTGCTGAATGAATCACATACTTATACATCACATACTTATACTAAGCCATAAGATGGGAACTTTAAAATAAAATAGTGTTTTGTCTTTTCTGTGGGATAATTTTAAAAGTTTATCTCTAAATATTATTTCATTAACTTCTTCTATTATTATCAATGTTTTGTTCCATAGATATGGTATGAATTGCCTTATTCAGTTTGAAGATTTTGCCAATGTGAATGCATTTCGTCTCCTGAACAAGTATCGAAACCAGTATTGCACATTCAATGATGATATTCAAGGTAATAAAATACTCACTGTGTATGGATCAAGAACAATATGTCTGAAATTACTTTATTTTATTATGATCCAGATTCAGTAAATACATTCTAACTGCCTATTAAATGCCAAGAATTAAGCTTTATGATCTCACCCATTATTTCTTATTTAATTCCTATATTTAAAATAAAAACTTTCTGACTCTAGATGTGTCATATTACCTGTGAACCTTAGAATGAGCTTCCAGAAATATGACAAAACCCCTAGTGATTATGGTTAAACAAAAAATGAAATATCTAGAAAAATATTTGGTTGTTTAAAAATTTAAACACATTAAGTTAATTAAAAATAGATCTTAGTATAAAATAAAAATGGGAATTGAAGAGGGAGGAGGAAAAAGTGTGGGATGGAGGGTAGGGTAGGAAGAGTCACTATGTTCCTAAATTAGGATTTATGAAAAGTATGAAGTTTGTATACCTTAAATAAAAAATAAATAAAAATAAAAAATTGCACACACACACACATACATACATACACATATTTCAGCCTTCTTGGTTGAAATACATTGTTTCTAAGCTTTACCCAGTAAGAGCTGTCTGTAGATATAATGTGCCACATTTTACTATTTGTTTTCCATTATTGATTCCTGGATGTCTGCTTTTATCTGAGCTGCCTATTTTTTTCTCTTTAAGTCCTGAACATCCTGAGTGTGGCCCAAAATGCACTGTCTTACCCTTCCCTCTGTCTCCAGATTCCTTAAGTTTTGCCATTCTATCCTTGCTCGGGTCCTGAAATGAGCCAGGGGTTTTTTCCTATTATGAGGTCTATTCATATGTTGATCTCTCTCCCTAGAATAATCTTCCCTCCCTTCAAATTTTTTCTCAATAACAAAATTCTTCAGGAAATCCTTCTGTGTCTCGGCCTATAGCAGGACAAGACACCAAGGAACAGAAGTAGTCTTTTATAATGCCGGCATAAAGCCCAGATGGAATTTCTTATCTGAAAGACTGAGTCCTGAACAAAGAAGGTTTTTTTTTCTCATGCATGGATTTAGCCTCTTTGTCTCCCCTTCTGTGGTTACATGCATACATTTGATTGACTATTTGAGTGTTACATGGCGGCCACAGGATTGATACAGTACTGCACATGTGAAGGTAGTTACCTATGATTTTTCCACACACATACTGAGCTCTTTGCTGTCTGGCAAGGGTTACCATCATTGCTCTGTACCAACAAGCAGAACCTGAATGGTTACAAACAAGCAGATAGGGACTACAGTTGAAGCATTCGTAGGCAGGCAGATAACAACCATGTTTCATTCCCAAGACAAATGCCTCCCTTTTTCTTCTTCTGACCTTGGAAAGCCTCTACCACAACTTTAATCATGTTAGTTAGAAACAAGTTTAATTAAATGACAAAGGTCTCTGCCACCAGTCAGTTCTGCCTCATTGGTTTGGTAGCACTCTTTACATTTGCCCTGTAGTTCTGACCACAGTGGCAGTTTTATATATTAATGCAAGTTTTCTAAAAAAAAAAAAAAAAAAAAAGATTTCTCTCCCATACTAAATGTTAAGCTTTGTGAGGACAAGGAACATAGGTGTCTTTCTCCGCACTGTATCCCTTGTGATTAACATGGTGCTTAGCCCAGACAAGTTACTTAATATTAATGGGATAAATGAGTGAAATATGACAGAAGAAAACACTGGCAAACTGCCACTTGTCAGCCATATTCTAGCCCACTGTTATAAAGTCTTACCACAACACAGCCATGCCCATTTGTTCATGTAATATTTATGACCACTTCCATGGCACCACAACAGAGTTAAGTCTGAAACAGACACCACATGTCTCACAAGCCCTAAAATATTTACTTTGTGGCCCTTTACAAAAGGAGTTGGCCAAAGTTGGTCTACAGGAATAAATTTGAAGGAATGGGAGAGAGTTGGACTAAGGAGTTATATTGGCCAGTCATATTTTGGAGAGATCATTCATATTACCTTCAGCCATCCTCCACTGCCTTCCCGGGCCACAGCAGAGAGCTGGACTGGAAGAGGAGTAACCGGGACAGAATCCGGTGGCTTGACCGTGACTAGAACCCGGTGTGCCGGCGCCGCAGATGGAGGATTAGCCTATTAAGCCATGGTGCCAGCCTCCATATGAATTTTAACATCACTTTTTCTACATCTACGAAGAATGTCATTGGTATTTTGATTGGGATCACATTGATCTGTAATTACTTTTGGTATTATGGACATTTTATGATATTGATTCTTCCAATCCAAGAACGTGGAAGATTTTTCCATTTTTTTTTTTGTCTTCTTCTGTTTCTTTCTTTAATGTCTTACAGTTTTCATTATAGAGTTCTTTGACATCTTGGTTAAATTTACTCTAAGGTATTTAATTTTTTGTAGCCATTTATGAATGGGATTGACCTTAGAATTTTTTAGATATGGCATTGATTCTGTATACAAAGGCTATTCATTTTTCTGTTAATTTTGTATCCTCCCACTTTTTACCAAACTCTTTTTTGAGTTCCAGTAGTCTCTTAGTGGAGTCTCTTGGGTCCCCTATATATAGAATCATGTCATCTGCAAATAGGGATAGTTTGACTTCCTCCTTCCCAATTTGTATTCCTTTGATTTTTTTCTTGCCTAACGACTCTAGCTAAAACTTACAGAACTGTATTGGATAGCAATGGTGAGAGTAGGAATCCTTGTCTGGTTCTGGAATGCTTCCAACTTTTCCCCATTCAATAAGATGTTGGCTGTGGGTTTATCATAAATTGCCTCAATTGTGTTGAGGTATGTCCTTCCATACCCAATTTGCTTAAGGTTTTCATCATTAAACAATATTGTATTTTATCAAGTGCTATTTCTTCATCTATTGAGATAATCAAATGGTTTGTGTTCTTCAGTTTGTTAATGTAATGTATCACATTCATTGAGTTGTTAATGTTGAACCATCCCTATATGCCACAGCTAAATCCCACTTGGTCCAGATGAATGATCTTTCTGATGTGTTGCTGGATGCAATTAGCTAATATTTTGTTGAGGATTTTCGCATCTATATTCATCTTGGATATTGGTTTATAGTTACCATTTTTTGTTGTATTTATTTCTGGTCTAGGAATTAAGGTAATGCTGTCTTCATTGAAGCAGTTTAGGAGCATTCCCTCGCTTTCAGTTGTTTTGAATAGCTTGAGAAGCATTGGAATTAGTTCTTCTTTAAATGTCTGGTAGAATTCTGCAGGGAAGCCATCTGGTTCTGTGTTTTTCTTTATTGCTGATTCAGTCTGTGTCTGAGTTATTGGTCTGTTTAGGTTTTCTATGTCTTCCTGACTCATTTTTGGTAGATTTATAGGTCCAGGAATCTATCCATTTCTTCTAGGTTTCACAGTTATTGTCATATAGCTCTTTGTAGTAGCTCCTGATGATTCTTTTTAATTTTCATGGTATCTGTTATTACATTCCTTTTTCATCTCTGATTTTATTGTTCTGGGTCTTCTCCCTCTTTTTCTTGTTAATTGGGTCAACGATGTATCAGTTTGTTTTTTTTTTTCCAAAAAAAAACAGCTCTTCATTTCACTGATCTTTTGTATTTTTTTGTACTTTAATGTTTATTTCTCAATTAAACATCTCCTTTAAGCACAAGGAATGAATTCTAAATCTCCATAAAGATGAATGAAAAATGAAATCCCTAAAGTATAGTACATGTAATTACTGTGTTTTTGGTCATTTAAAAATCATGCTACCTTAAATTTTGTTTATTTCTTCTCTAATTTTAATTATTTATTACTTCCTACTGATTTGAGGATTGGTTTCTTATTGTTCTTCCAGGTCCTTGAGATGCATTGATTGCTCATTTATTTGCTATCTTTCTAATTTCTTGATGTAAGCACTGATAGCTGTAAACTATCCTCTTTTTTAAAAAGATTTATTTATTTATTTGGAAGGCAGAATTACACAGAGAGAGGAGGAGAGGCAGAGAAAGAGAGAGAGAGAGAGATCCTCCATCCGCTGGTTCACTCCCCAATTGGCCACAGCAGCCGGAGCTGCGCCAATCCAAAGCAAGGAGCCAGGAGCCAGGAGCTTCTTCTGGGTCTTCCTACACAGGTGCAGGGGCCCAAGGACTTGAGCCATCTTCCGTTGCTTTCCCAGGCCATAGCAGAGAGCTGGATTGGAAGTGTAGCAGCTAGGGCTCAAACCAGTGCCCATATGGGATGCTGGCTCTGCAGGCTGCGACTTTACCAGCTATGCCCCAGAGCCAGCCCCTATAAACTACCCTCTTAATGCTGCTATTTCTGTATCATATAAGTTTTGGTATGTTGTATTGTCATCTTCATTTATTTCCAGAAATTTTTTTATTTCTCTTTTGATTTCTGCTATGTCCCACAGTTCATCCAGGAGCACGTTGTCAGTCTCCATGTATCTGCATATGTCTAGAGGTTCTTGAGTTACTGATTTCCAGTTTCATTCCATTGTGGTCAGAGAAAATGCATGGTGTGATTTCAGTTTTTTTGAGTTTGCTGAGACTTGCTTTATGGCCTAGCATATGTTCTGTCCTAGAGAAAGTTCCATGTACTGATGAAAAGAATGTGCATTCTGCAACTGTGGGATTACACGTTCTACAGATATCAGTTAGGTCCATTTTCTCTCACAGTGTTGATTAGCTCTGTTCTTTCTTTGTTGACTTTCTATCTACTTGATTATCCACTGATGAAAGTACAATGTTGATGTCCCTTGTTTCTATTGCATTAGAGCCTATATCTTCCTTTGTATCTACTAACATTTGTTTTAAATAGCCAATAGCCCAGTAATTGGGTGCATTTACATTTATCATAGTGACATCTTCCTGTTGTATTGATCCCTTAATCATTACATAGTGTCGTTCATTGCTCTTCTAACAGTTTTTGTGTTAAAGTCTATTTTGTCTGATATTAGATGGCTATACCACCTCTTTTTTGGTTTCTGTTAGCATGGAATATCTTTTTCCATCCTTTCACTTTCAGTCTGCAAATATCTTTCTTGGTGAGATGTGTTTCTTGTAGGCTGCAAATAGATTGTTCTTATTTTTTCATCTGTTCAGCCAGTGTGTATCTTTTAACCAGAGAGTTAAGGTCCTTTACATTCAAGGTGACTGTTAATAAGTAACGACTTTGCACTGCCATCTCTCCATAAATATTCCTATTTTTTAGTTTGGATTTCCTTTGTACTTTACTGGGAGATTTGCTACCTTCACCTTCTTTTATAGTGATGACCATGTTTCTGTGTGTAGCACATCCTTGAGCAATTTCATAAGGCTGGACTAGTGGTGACAAATTGTTTTAATTTCTGTTTATTATGGAAGGTCTTTATTTCACTTTCACTCATAATGAGAGTTTTGCAGGTTATAGTATTCTGAGTTGGCAGTTTTTTTCTCTCAAGACTTGGACTATATCTGTTCTCTCCTACTCTGTAGAGTTTCTGATGAGAAGTCAGCTGTGAGTCTAATTGGAGATCCTCTGAAAGTCATCTGACATTTCTCTCATGCATGTTTTAGAATCTTTTCTTTATGCTTTCCTGTTGAAAGTTTGACTGAAATGTGTGTTGGTGAAGTTTTTTTTCTGGTTCTGTCTTTTAGGAGTTCTATGTGCTTACTGTACTTGGACATCTCTTCCTGTCTTCAAATGGGGGAAGTTTTCTGTAATTATTTCACTGAATAGGCCTTCTAGTATATTCTCTCTTTCCACACCTTGAGAAACTACTAAGACCCATATATTAGATCATATGATAGTATCCCAGAAATCTTCAGTGCTGTTTTTAATTTCTCTAATTTCTTCTTCTTCTTTTTTTTTTTTTTTGGGTCTGACGGAAAAAATCCAAAGATTTGTCTTCTGGCTCAGATATTCTTATTGTGCCTCATCAAGTCTGTTGTTAAGGCTTTCCACCACATTTTTTTTATTTGATCTATTGAATTCTTCATTTCTAATATTTTATTTTGATTTCTCTTTAAAACCTCAATGGGAAAAATTTTCATTCATGTCATGTATGGATTTCTTTAATTCATGGTTTTGCTTCTGATTGCTTTTGATTAATCCTATCATTAATCTCTTGAATTGCGTCTCTGGCATTTCATCAATCTCTTCATAAATTTACATTATTTTTTTGACAGGTAGAGTTACAGACAGTGAGAGAGAAAGACAGAAAGGTCTTCCTTCTGCTGGTTCATTCCCCAAATGGCTGCTACGGCCGGTGCTGCGCCGATCCGAAGCCAGGAGCCAGGTGCTTCTTCCTGGTCTCCCATGCAGGTGCAGGAGCCTAAGCACTTGGGCCATCCTCCATTGCCCTTCCGGGCCACAGCAGAGAGCTGGACTGGAAGAGGAGCAGCCGGGACTAGAACCCGGCACCCATATGGGATGCCAGTGCTGCAGACAGAGGATTAGCCAAGTGAGCCACGGCGCCGGCCCCATAAGTTTACATTCTAATATTGAAATCTTATTTTGCTCCTTTGTGGCAGTCATGTTACCTCCCCTATTCTTTCTGGAATTTCTACATTTACTTTTAGGCATTTATGGAGATACTTGTTGATTCTTTCCTCTGATGGATCTTTTTCTTTGAACTGTGCCTCTGAGGTTCAGTGGAATGTCAGCACTTTCAGTGAATACTGAGTGGTGTGTGCTGGGTGTAGCCACGGAACTCTGGTCAGTGCTCGGGTGGGGTGTGTATCCAGGGTGATACCTAAGTTGGTTGTGGTACATCTCTCATCAATAGAAGTGGGAGCATGGTCAACTCTGTTGGTGTGATCATACCCTCACCTCCTCTTCTCCAAGGTGGCCAGTGCCTAGGAGTTAGCCCCCCGTGGATGCATCACTCATCAGCTCTTCCTTATGAACTTCACAACTAATCTACTCAGTCCTCACTCTGAGCACGAATCTCGCTGCAATGACCTACCCTAGGCAACCATGGAGTTCGAAGCATGTGGAGCTGCACATAGTGATCTCCCAGAGACCCAGCTATAGCCTGCACCCTCTCATGCAGCCACAGAGTCCCCAAAGTCTCAGCACACAAGGCTCATACAGTCACTTGGTGTAGAGTGTCAGCTCTTTCCTGCAAGCGTTTTCATATACACAGCCAGGCAGATGTTCCCAAAGCCAGCTGTCTGTGGGTGTTCCACGTAGGCAGCTAGAGCCCCAGAGTCCCAAAGCCTGTGGTGTGTTGGGAAGCTGGGGGTACTTCACAATCCATGTGGGTACCCAGCCCCCTGTCAATCCTCCCAGCCAAACTCAGAGTCAGTGGGGAATGCGGATTTTCCCTCTGCTACAATCTGTGGATCTCACACACACAAAAGAGCCACTGACCAGACTTGCCTTCTCCCTGCTAGTTGCACCAGAGCTGCTGCCGCCAGTACTGCTGAGAAGATGAAAGTCTTGTCTCAGCCGGTTTCTGTGCATGCCCACAAGGGCTTCCGCAGCTGGCACTGGTGCCCAAAATGGAACCTAACAAATTCTTCCATGACCTGGTATTCAATCAGGAACATGTTGTCCAGTCTCCATATTTCTGTATATTTTCTAGATTATGTTGTTAATTTCTAGCTTCTTTTCATTGTGGTCTAAAAAGATGCATGGTATGATTTTAATTTTTTAAAATTTGTTCTTTCTTGTTTTATGGCCTAGCATATGGTCTGTCCTAGGGAATTTCCAACGTATTAGTGAAAAGAATGTGTATTCTGCAGCTGTGGAATGAAATGTTCTTTAGTTATCAATTAAATCCATTTGGTGAATAGTATAAATTACCTCTCTCGCTTATTTGTTGATTTTTGATCTGATTGATGAAAGTGGGGTGTTAAAGTCACTCATTATTGTATTAGAACATATGTCTCCCTTTAGATAAATTAACATTTGTTTTATAAAACTGTGTGCCCTACATTGGGTGCATATATATTTACTATAGTCACATCTCCCTTTTGAATTGATTTTTTTTAATTAATTAATTTATTTATTTATTTATTTTTATTTTTTGACAGGCAGAGTGGACAGTGAGAGAGAGAGACAGAGAGAAAGGTCTTCCTTTTTCCGTTGGTTCACCCTCCAATGGCCGCCGCGGCTGGCGCGCTGCGGCCAGCGCACCGTGCTGATCCGATGGCAGGAGCCAGGAGCCAGGTGCTTTTCCTGGTCTCCCATGGGGTGCAGGGCCCAAGCACCTGGGCCATCCTCCACTGCACTCCCTGGCCACAGCAGAGAGCTGGCCTGGAAGAGGGGCAACCGGGACAGAATCTGGCGCCCCGACCGGGACTAGAACCCAGTGTGCCGGCGCCGCTAGGCAGAGGATTAGCCTAGTGAGCCGCGGCACCGGCCTAATTTATTTATTTATTTTTGACAGGCAGAGTTAGACAGTGAGAGAGAGAGAGACAGAGAGAAAGGTCTTCCTTTTTCCATTGGTTCACCCCCCAAGTGGCCGCTATGGCCAGTGTGTTGTGGCCGGCGTGCTGCACCAATCCAAAGCCAGGAGCCAGGTGCTTCCTCCTGGTCTCCCATGCAGGTGCAGGGGCCCAAGGACCTGGGCCATCCTCCACTGCACTCCCAGGCCACAGCAGAGAGCTGTACTGGAAGAGGAGCAACCGGGACATAATCTGGCGCCCCAACTGGGACTAGAACCCGGTGTGCCGGCGCCGCAGGCAGAGGATTAGCCTAGTGAGCCGTGGCTCCGGCTTGAATTGATTCTTAATCACTACATAATGACCTTCTTTGTCTCTTTTAACAGTTTTTTTTAAGTCTATTATTTCTGGTATGAGTATTGCTACTATTGCCCCTTTTTCTTGTATGTAATAAATAGATTTTTTTAATCCATTCAGCCAGTCTGTGTATCTTTTAATTGGAAAACTTAGTCAATTTTCATTCAAGGTTATTAATAAGTAATGACTTGGTCCTGCCACTTTTCCATAAATATTCCTATTGTTTGTTTGCATCTCCTATGTTCTTTCACTAGGAGGTTTTCTGCCTTCACATTCTTCTTGATGCTCACGGTCTTTCTCTGTTTCTGTGTGTATTTCATCCTTTAAAATCATTTATAAGACTGGCCAGTTGTTCTCTCTGTCTCTCTCTCTCACTGTCCACTCTGCCTGTCAAAAAAAAAAAAAAAAAAAAGACTGGCCAGTTGATGTCAAATTCTTTCCATTTTTGCTTGTCCTGAAAGGTATTTATTTCACTTTCATTTGTGAATGAGAAATTCGCTGGGTTGATTTTTATTTTCTTTTAACGGAATTGAAGCATATCACTCCATTTCCTCTTGACTTGTAGGGTTTCTATTGACAAATCTGCTGTCAATCTAATTGGAAATCCTTTGAAGGTAATCTGGCATTTCTCTTTTGCACAGTTTTAAGGTATTTTCTTTGTGTTTTACTTTTGACAGTGGTTTCACTTCAGTGTGTCATAGTGAATATCTTTTCTGATCATGTCTATTTGGGGTTCTGTTCCCTTTTTACATTTGGATGTTCATATCTTTCTCTAATTTAGGGGAATTTTCTGCTACTATTTCACTGAATAAATTTTCTAAATCAGTCTTTTTTTCCATACCTTCTGGAACTCCTAAGACATTATGTTTGGTCTTTTGATGGCATCCCATAGATCAAAAACTGTTTTAGATTTTATAATTTTTTACTTTTTCTTTTTTTTTCATCTCACAGATATTTCAAAAGATTTGTCTTCTGGCTTGGATTTTCTTTCTTCTGCCACTAAGTCTTATGTTAAAACTTTCCAGTGTATTTTTTATTTGTCATATTGAACTCTTGACTTCTAACATTTTGTTTTGATTTTTCCTCAATATCTTTATCTCTTTGCAGAACTTCTTGTCTAGGTCATGTATAGATTTCCTGATTTCATGTAACTGCTTCTTTGTGTTTTCTCAGAAATCTTTTTTTAAAGATTTATTTATTTATTTGGAAGGCAGAATTACAGACAGAGAAAGGGAGATATGGAGAGAGAGATCTTCCATCTTCTGGTTCACTCCCCAAAAGACTGCAATGGCTGGAACTGGGCCGATCTGAAGCCAGGATCCAGGAGCTTCTTCTGGGTCTCCCATGTGGTTGCAGGGGTCCAACCACTTGGGCCATCTTACACTGTTTTCCCAGGCCATTAGCAGAGAGCTGGATCTGAAGAGGAGCAATTGGGACACAAACTACTGCCCAATTGGGATGCCAGCACTGCAGGCAGAGGCTTAACCTACTACACTACAGCAATGACCCCTTTAGTAATCTTAGAATCATTCTTTTGCATTCCTTTTCAAGCATTTAATCAATTTCCCCATCTTCACATTCCAATATTAATGTATTGTTGTCTTCCTTTTTGGGACTCATATTGCCTCCCTTGTTCATGTTTCTTACAATTCTGTGTTGGTTTTTACACATCTGAGGGATCACTTGTTGCTATATCCTCTAAAGGCTTTGCTGTTGGAAATATGCATCTGTGGCTTGGGGAATGCCTGTGGTTTATACCCATGATCCAGAAGTATGTTCTTAGTGGGGTCAAGGAGCTCTGGCCACAATTTGTGCATAAAGAGTCCAGAGTGACACCCAAGTTTGGCATGGTGGATCTCCTTTGACCATAGTGAGTATGGAGAGGGGAGGTTAACTCTAGCTGCTGTGTTCACAGCCTCAGTCCTTTTCTGTGCCAAGGTGAACCAGCCGATTCACTGCCCAGAGTGATCTCATAGTGCCTGTGCATCCAAACACTCAGGCCCACAAATTGCACAGAGCACTGATGTGCTGAATAATGAGATCATTAACCCCTCCATGAGGTTCATTACCAGCACTCTGACTGCTCTGAGCTTCTGGAGTCAGACTGGGCTAGTGCCCAGGAACCCATCCACACCCCATGTCCTTTTCAGTCTCATGGCCTTGAATCTCCATGGATTTATATTGAGAACAAAATAATTATTTGTGAAAATACCCTATGAGCTGGAATGTACTTTAGAAATATAAATTTTAAAATTCACTCTGATTAATTAAGTTCTTCGGTATGACATAGCTAAGTAAATTTAATGTGCTGAAAAGTTTTTCATCTCTGTATATCTTTTGAGGTATACTAACTGATGGGATTTTTTGTCGCTCCCCTACTCGTGGAGGAACGACACCAGACCCTGCGCCTCCCTCCCCCCCCCCCCCGCCTCTGCGGAGGGGCGGCACCCCTGCTGCTTTTCCCACTTCCATGGTGGAGCGGCACACCGCCGGCCGGCTCTCTCAGGAGTTGCTCAGATGTTCCTCAGATGTTCCTGGTGCATGCTGTCTCTCTCCTCCTTTATAGTCCTCTTCCACCAATCCCAACTCTGCTACCCACACACTGAGCATGCTGCTCTCCTCCAATCAGGAGCAGGATCAGCTCCTGCAGCTTATTAGTCAAATTGGTGAGGCAGCTGTGTAGAAGTTGTTTACTCTCTCTCAGCACCGTTTGATGGGAGGTCAGATGCATAGAATTAGTCCTAGCAGTTCCAGTAATTTAGTCTAGTCTTGGTTGCTCCCCACAATTTTCCCTTTTCACAAAGCCTTAGTGATGAAAATTATGTTGCGACCTTAGTAAATTCATGATTATTGCACATTTTCATTACAGGATTTCTTATGTTATTTAAGCTTTGCTTTCTTCTCTTTTTATATTAAAATTCTTTTGAGTATTTATTCATAAGAAATGGATATTTGAAAGTTTTCAAAAATGGTATAATATGGAAATTTCTAGGTAATTTTAATGTGTTGCAAACCTAACTTGAAGTTATTGTGTATGACAAGAGTACTTTTGATGGTACAAACACAGACTTTGCAGACCAGTGTCTTTAAATCTCTTACCAATTCATTTTGCAGTAGTCTACAAATAGTCTCCAGTAAGCTGTTGAACAACAGTATATCTTCCTTTCTCTAATACCATATATCTTTCAGTTTTGTGTGTCTTAGAGAAATGTCCATATAAAAGTGTGAAAGACCAGGGGTTGGTGGTGTTGTGTAGGAGGTAAAGCCACCATCTGTGATGAGGGCATCCCACTTGGGTGCCGGTTAGAGTCCCAACTGATGCACTTCCAATCCTGCTCCCTGCTAATGCATCTGGGAAAGAGGGAGGATAGCCCAAGTGCTTAGGCCCCTGCACCTATGTGGGAGACCCAGAAGTTCCTGGCTCACATCTTCGGCCTGACTTAGCCCCTGCCATTGTGGCCGTTTGGAGAGTGAACCAGCGGATGGAAGACCTCTCTCTGTCCCCCCCCCCCCCCCCGCCTCTCTCTCTCTAACTGTGAATTTCAAATAAATAAAATACATTTTTTTAAGTGAAAGATGCTAATGCAGACACAGAAAAGCATCAGTGATGGTTCAAGTAGTTTGGTTCCAATGCCCAATGTAGGGGGCATGCATTTGAGTTCCTGGTTCCTGTCTTGAGTGTTCCCAATCCTGGTCACTGCAGGCATTTGGGAAAATGAACCAGCAAGTGTGAGAGCTCTCTCTATCTCTCTGCCTCTCAAATAAATATATTGTTGTATAAAGGACCAGTAGTAATGCATTTGAAACATTCTGCAGAATTATTGGAAATCAGTTCAGTTTAAGAAAACGAATACTAAATACAGTCATCAAACAAAGAAAATAGCAATTAGAGTCATAATTTCCATCAACCAAGGTTAGAAACTCAGTGATCAGTGCCCAGGGTCCATCAGAATTAAAAACTAGAACACAGGAAATCTGACGAGAGCTAAACCAAGTTCAAGAGCAGTGAATGTGGGGCCGGCGCTGTGGTGTAGTGGGTAAAGCTGCGGCTTGCAGTGCTGGCATCCCATATGGGTGCCAGTTTGAGTCCCGGGTGCTCCACTTCCCATCCTGCTCTCTGCTATGGCCAGGAAAAGCAGTAGAGATGGCCCTGTACCCCCATGGGAGACCCAGAAGGAGCTCCTGGCTCCTGGCTTCGGATCAGTGTAGCTCTGGCTGTTGCGGCTAACTGGGGAGTGAACCAGCAGATGAAAGACCTCTCTTTCTCTCTTTCTCTCTCTCTCTCTCTCTCTCTCTCTCTTTCTCTGCCTCTTTGCCTCTCTGCCTCTCCCTCTCTCTGTATAACTCTGACTTTCAAATAAGTAAATAAACCTTAAAAAGAAAAAAAAAGAGCAGTGAATGTGAAAAAAGCCCTGGGAATCCACAGCAGAATATTCCTCCAAACAGGTCCCCACTATACAGGCATTAAATAGTTAGCTTATTACCCCAACTAATCTGGGCCAAGATGTGATCTGCACATAAATAGTCTGCTAATTTTTACCCAGGAATTTTAGAGTATTACTGCCTTAGAAAACAAAAAAGATATGTTTGAGAAAAATGTGTAATCTCTACCTAGAGAAAACCTTTGGCAAGTTATTAAGGTTCTGACTAGATATGACCAAGCCATATTGTGTGTTTCTCTCTACCAAAATTGTGTCCTAAAGACACATTTCCTCCATGTATTTCTTTTTTACCTTTTTAATATTATATTTTTACCATTATGTAATATTTGTGATATTTTTACCACAGATGTAATACTTTCCCCACTGTGGGCACAGAAATTGCATTCCTGTGCCAATGAAAATAATTCTCTAACCATTACAGCCATACTATGTAAATAAATGTTTTTACACTGGACCCTTGAGGGAACATTTTTCCTTCTTTTTTGGACATATGTGTTTTTTAAAAATAGTATTTTACAAAAAGTATTAGATTAACAAAAATATACTTAAAATTTATTGTACTAGTGATCTAAAATTATCTTAAATATCAAAGACTTTGGATAGAAATTTAGACCTTTAAGCCATTTTCTTAGAGAACCTCCCTGTCAGTCTCTTTGGATCTTTTTTGTTACACTTCTCAGATTCCAAGAAAAGCTTTTTCCAGTCTCTCTCCTGATACTAGCTTTCTGCCAGTATTTTTTGAGCTGAGTAGGAACAGATTGGAATCTCCATGTTAAGTATGTAAATTTTCATTTATTCTTATTTTCATTATGGCTTCCTGTCTGCTAATTGTGCCCAGTGTCTTACAGTCCAGAACCTCTCTTCATGTATGTCTCTAGCTTGATTTGTTGAAACTTCCAGTATGCTGGAGGGTCACTGTCGCTCCCCGTCTTCGTGGAGGAATGACACAGGACCCTGCGCTGTTCTTTTGTCTGCTCGGCCCTTCCCGGGTTTGCTGCTGGTTCTTCCCGGGTTGGCTACCGTCCCTTCCATCTCCGTGGAAGGGCGGTTCCCCCTGCCACTTTCCCCACTTCCGCGGGGGAGCGGCACACCGCCGGCCGGCTCTCTCGGGGGCTGCACAGGTGTTCCTTCAGATAGATGTTCCCCTTAGATGTTCCTGGTGCATAGTGTCTCTCTCCTCCTTTATAGTCCTCTTCCACCAATCCCAACTCTGCTACCCACACGCCAAGTACGCTGCTCTCCTCCAATCAGGAGCAGGTCCTGCTGTTTATTGGTTGAACTGGAGGCAGCTGTGTAGAAGCTGTTTCCTCCTCTCCCAGCGCCATATTGTGGGAGAGCAGATGCATAGAATAAGTCTTAATTCCAGTAACTTAGTCTAGTCTGAGTTGCTCCCCACAGGTCACCTAATCCATTTGCAGGAGAAAGAAGCAGATTTGAATTCTAGCTGCTTAACAGACTTTTGACCAACTTTGTGGTTTTAGATCTTTCATCCCCACTTCTAGAAGTGCATAGTACCTCTTACAGATGGACTTTTTGAGTTTTGATTTATCTGGTCACTTCTTATCAACCCCCACTGCTAGCCAGCAATTTAGATTATTCAAGTCTATTAAGTCAGTTTCCATTTGCCCGTTTATAAGCCTTCTAGCTCCTAAAATTTTGCTGCTACCCTCTTCTAGTTTCATTTTTAAAGCTGTTTTCTGTTGTTTTAACAGAATTTTGTGGAAGGAATACTAATTGTGTATTCAACCTCCAATTTTAAATAGGAAGTCATCCTTGTCTCCATGTCTCTGCATGTACTTTTCCTGCTCAGTAAATCCTCTCATCTGAGGTCCTGGATATCTCACACGAATCCCTCAGCACAGGTGCTCAGATGATAGGTACTCTATATGCCTTGGTCCCTGCCTAGGTAAATTCACCCTCCTCTTGCTACTTCTAGTTCTTACCTCTCTGATCTATTTGTTGGCATGTAAGTTTTACAATTGTTTGATTGCACATCCATCTCCCTTACTAGTAATATATAGTAATTCTAATCAGGTCTAACAAGTTATTTCACTAATAGAGGTCATTCTTTAATGAAAGATATATTGGTCTTTGGCATATATAACACTTCTTCATTGTGTCATTCATTACATCTATCCCAATGTGTGGTTTAACCAAATAAGGGTATTTAAATTTTAACTAGACTTTACCACCCAGTTGAATGATCTAGGAAACATAGGTAGAATGTGACTTTAGAGTAGTAAAATGTAGATACAGCCAGAGAGCACTGCAAGGAGCTGCACTGTTTTAGTTCAGGCATAACCCATAGAGAGCTTAGCTGTATAATTATGTTCAAAGAAAGAGGACTGCTTTGTGATCTGTGAAAGCGTACATGGTGAGGTAATATAATTAGAACTGGTAGAGTCTCTATGCCTGTGAGGTGTGATACAGAAAACGCAGTTTTTATCCTAAACATTTTGCTTTAATTTTGTCTAGTGTATTTGGGATCCACCAATGATTAACATATACAAAGACAATTAAAGAATGCCATGCAATTAGATTTTATTTGTTAACTTTGAAAAATTAAAATTTTTACTTTGAAAAGTTAAAAACATTAAATTCCAAATGTATCCACAACACTATTACCATCAATACCATTAGCTGCAAACAGTTACCATGTGCTTCCTTTGTATGAAAGGAATCAATAAGAGATTTCAAAACACTAAGAGTAATGAGGTGGAAGAATTAAATATCAGTTGTTATTCATCTATACCATATAGTGAAAATACAAATGAGAATTATCTCTCAATTCTTTTGGCAAGTAATTGAGTCAAGCTGGAATCCATATAAGAATCCAGACTTCGATGTCACCAATTGTATCACCAAAATAAGTTATGGTCTATTCTTTTGGGGAAAATTTCAAGAATAGTAATAAGCTGCTCTCTTTTTTTTTATTTGAGAGGTGGAGTTACAGACAGTGAGAGGCAGAGACAGAGAGAGAGGTCTTCCATCCACTGGTTCACTCCCCAAGTGGCCACAATGGCCAGAGCTGAGCAGATCCAAAGCCAGGAGCCAGGAGCTTCTTCCAGATCTCCCATGTGGCCTGCTTTCTGAGGCCATGGCAGAGAGCTGGATCGGAAGAGGAGCAGCTGGGACTAGAACTGGTGCCCATATCGGATGCTGGCACTTCAGGCCAGGGCTTTAACCTGCTGCACCGCAGCGCCGGCCCCAGCCGCTATCTTAAAATATTGATATCAGTGGCCTGAAAATTTCACCTCATAAGTAAGCATGGAACAGACAACCTTGGGGGTTTTTTTTGTCTGTGAACCTTTTATGTAATGGTTTCCAGAGATGAGTTAAGGCTTAGAATTTGGCAGAATCTGTTTGAGGATTGCTCAAGGATATTTATTACTTGTTTCAGGAACAGCATCTGTTGCAGTTGCAGGTCTCCTTGCAGCTCTTCGAATAACCAAGAACAAACTGTCTGATCAAACAGTGCTATTCCAAGGAGCTGGAGAGGTACTTGCTTTATATAATGCTTTTATTCCCCTAAACCAATGAATATATCATTAGTTTAATTATTTACTAAATCAAGTTTTAAGGTATCCTTTCACATATCTTGTATATTACAACTATAGGCATTATTGAAGATTCCAAAATTAGGTGTTCAGGCATTTTAACTTTTCGTGAGGAGACTTTAGCATAGAGGTACAAGATATTTTTACAGTTTTACATTTATAAGATTACCAAAGCTGGCATCATCCTTTTTAGTGTATATTTAAGATACTGTGCAGAAAAAACGTTCATAATGTATGATTATATATGGAAGTCTGTAGGTATTTAACTTGTGTATCTGACTTTTGGTATCCTCTAGTGTCACATACGAAAGCTTTCTTAATTTAGACTCAATGCGTACATATATAACTGTGTTTGAGGATACTTCAAAAAAGTAAATGGAAAACAGAATTAAAAGATAAATTTATTTTCTGTATTGACACTCATGTGTTTTTTTTTCTTAACATCCATTTCCATGAACTTTTTAAAGACCCTGTGTACATCCTTTTAGGGAAAAAAATAGTTTGAATTAGATAAATTAGATGAATTGAGTTTATGGTACATTATAATTGTTCACATGCAAAAGAACCAAAATATTTTAAACTGTGGAAGGAGACTGTAGCAAGACCAAATTATATTGTTTTCTGTTATTACTTTCTATAGTTTAGTCATTCTAAAGAAGAAAAGCAGACCACAGTAAAAATAATTCGCCCCTAAAATAGAAATTTAAATGTTAGTTGCATTTGAGCTTCTGATAGGAGCATTTCCAAAATCTCTGTAGAAGTTAACAAATAGAAAAATGATTCATGGATATATATTTTAAGAAACTTTAAAATTTATAAAATAATATGAATATTAACCAAAACAACATATTATACTATTGTATATATATTGTGTTTTCATTTTCTTTTTTTTTTTTTCAAAATAAAGCAAAAAGCATGAACTAGAACTTAAATGCCAGGATTTAAATACATGAAACTACTTAGATTGTAAATTACAGACTTACTTTCAAATTGAAATGAAAATCAAGGTTAACCAACAGCTCATTAATGTTTGAGTTCTTTATTTCATGGATTATTACATGCTATATTTAATTTTAGTAAATCTCTTTGAATTTCCAAAGGGTTTTTGATGAATGGCATGGGCCAGTTCTTGGTACTCAGCAGGGCAGAAGTGTTCATGGTTGAATGACTCAATCTGGCGCTTAGTTTATCCCTGAAAAGATAATAGAAATTTCACAGATTGTAACAAAGTTTGCCAAATACCAAGGGAGCTGATTCCTTTAATCTTGCAAGAAATTTCACAGCACTTTTCTTTATCCAAATCAAGAGAATAAGTAAATACTCGGGAATGCAGATTTTATTTTTGTCAGTTTCATTCTGTTGCCTAATTGGTCAAGTTCCCGTCCAAATGACCAGGCTTAATTCTTCAAATGCAATTAGAGGAGCTTGAACTTAACAATAAAATACAGTCTAAAGAGCAAGGTTGACTAGTTCATTATTTTAAGTTCAGTATTTTCCTTTTGGAGCAAATCTTGATTGTATTAGTAGAATTAAAGATGCTGACAATCAAGATTATCACTGATTTATCTGTGGCTAAATAGCAAATCATATATTAGTGGTTGTGTTGTAGTTAGAAGAGTAAATGATTGTCATTTGTCTTAACCCAAATGTGACAAATATTTGGCCCCAGTATAAATGAATGAAGATATTTCTTTAGCTTAACAGACAGCCGTTTTATAATTCCTTGAGAGCAAGGACAAAATGAAGAAAATACAAACCCTTGATAAGATACTGTGTGGAATTGCATACTTTTAACATTTTTGTCTTCATGACCTTTTTCTCAGGCTGCCTTAGGGATTGCACATCTGATTGTAATGGCCATGGAAAAAGAAGGCTTACCAAAAGAGAAGGCCATCAAAAAGATATGGCTTGTTGACTCAAAAGGATTAATAGTTAAGGTAAGAATCTCTCAATTTTAAACGGAAGAGAAATGAGTACGCCATTCTGATGACCATTTCAAATACTACTTCTATTTCAACCCCCCCTTTACAAATGTGTTAAGAATGGCCATTTCATAGGAATATTCATGTCATACAGTAATATTGATTCAACTGACTCAGGAATACATTGTATCTGTGTGATGGGGGTAGGCTCCATACAGTCATGAACTGCTAGTGCTCTTGAATTACTTTAGCTTTCAGCTGAGGCAGTTTGATACTGATACAGATGAAACACCCAAGTATGGCACCTTTTATTAAGAGCTATCTGTCATATTGTACACTTTCTAGAAAAGAAGGAAGAAAACAGAGATAGCTATTTTTTTTTACCTGCTAAAAACAAAGTCTTGGGAGTTTGAAAGGAAATTCCTGAAATAAGGACTTGTTTGAATGTTAACATACTTGAACCTCTGTTTGCCTAGCTTTGGTGGAGATAATAGTGCCCAGTTCTTAGGGGTTTTGTGAGAACTAAATTAGAATAGGAATGTGACCATGTCACCAAAAAGTTATATGCCACATGTGCATATCAAAAACTCTTCTTCAAACTGCTAGAAAAAAGGCATACAAATCCCCTTCCTGTGTGAAGATGAATTTTAAGGAGTAACCAGTGATAAACAATGTCTTCTAGAATTTAATGTAGAAATAAATGTGAATGTGTACAAATGCTCTGAAAAGATGTTTTATGTGTGTGTAGGGCAATTAAAAGTTTATGCTTCTGAGACAGTAGTTTTCATTCTAAGTATCTTTCCTGTAAATGATGCTACGACAGTATTATTTATAATACTGAGAGTTTATCACACAATAAATATAACAGTGATATGTTACCTAAATAAAGAATAATTATTAAATTGTGGACTAGTCATATAAGTACAGTATTTAGGCTTAAAATTGTTTTCAAAGAACAATAAATGACACACTACAGGATTAATAATATGAATAAAAATCTCTAAAGTATTATATTATAATTTTATTTAAAAACATAGTTGTATTTAAAAGGTATAGAGGACATATATCAGTACATATTACACATTACTTTAATTGCTTTTAATGCTGTTTTGTATGTTCCAAATTCTAATTCTATTTATGTTCCTATAAAGCAAGAAAAATATTAGTTTTTTAAAAATTATTATTCAGAGATTTTTTTGTCTTAAATTTATAACAAATATATATATAAAGACAGAGATTTTCATATTTTTATAGAAAATTTTTTATAATTTCTTGGCTTAAAAATTTTTACTTTGAAGAATTAGCAAACTATAAAAATTTATAAACTGTGGTGACATGAGATAGGTTGTAGACATGAAATAAGAACATTTACTAAATTAAACCTGTGAGTCAGGCAATGTTCTAAACTCTGAGGACAAAATAAAGCCTTTGATCTCAGGAAGTTCATAGCATAGTGGGAAAAACTCAAGCCATGTGTTACAGTACTATGTAAAAGTGTTATTATAGAAATATACTCAAAGTGCCAGGGTATGCAGGAGGTGAAGGTCCTAACTGTGTTAAACAGGAGAATGGGAATATTGAGGAAGATCCCAAGACAAGTTGTCTCTTAAGCAAAGTTAATAAGGAAGAGTTAAGAAGTTCATCTGAAGACTCCATAGGTATCATAAACCCCTGTATCCCAAACTGAAACAAGGTATGGTGGGTTGTTCCTTCAGAGATCTTGATTGAAACTAAGGATTGCCTTCCATCTCCTTATATTTTAAAAAAAAATCCTATACAGATAAAGAGAATTGAAAATTAATCTTGATGTGAATGAAATGGGAGAGGGAGCGGGAGATGGGAGGGGTGCGAGTGGGAGGGAAATTATGGGGGAGGGGAGCTATCATAATCCATAAACTGTACTTAGGAAATTTATATTTACTAAATAAAAAAAATTTTAAAAATCCTATACAGTGTCTAGTACATACCTGATAATAAATATTAATATAATAATTAATTATCAAATTTCCAGGCAGAGCAAGTAACATGTACAAAAGAAAATATTTTTTATAAGACAGATTTAAGGGTAAGATTTGAAAGGAAGTAGAGGACATGTGACAAAATATTCTGAATCCTGAAGATGAGCAGTTAAGCTTACACAGGGGCTTTGTCTCTTTGTCCTTCTCATGGCATTTTGGTAGATGAAATGAGGGACACTGGGAAAAGGAATTGAGTTGTAAAACTGTTACAGTCGTCCAGATAAAAATTAGCTGGAGCCGAACCCTGGAGTTGTGTAAAAGAAGCTTGATTGGCTAGATATTTGGGAAACAAGATTGGTATACTTAGTAGTTGGTTAAATATGGAAGGAAGAACAGAGAATAGTAGAGAAAGAAGTCTAGCTGGTCTCCTTGGGTGTCCAGGTAAGTGCTACAGTCATTAATTAAAAAAAAAAAAAAAAGAATAAAGAACATACTACTTGAACTTATCTTGCTATGTAACTGTGCTTTGGTACCTTCCAACTATATCGCCTCCTTCTACAGTTCCCTTCCTAATCCCTAACATAGTAGGATGATTACAGTTTGCAACATTATATGTTTTATGAAGAACTGGAAAAGAGGATTGAAAACTTCCCAGCATAAAGAAATGATACATGTTTAAGGAGGTAGAAATGGATGAAATGAGGTTCAACTATTTATTGCAGGAGTGAGGCCTTAATGTGTTAACCTCAATATTTATAAGAAGAGGAGACCAGAAGCCAAAGACTTAGTGGGTTTTCTTTTCCTCTGTCCCCTGCCCCACAAGTCTTTGTTTAGTTCTTTGTTGGTTTTGTTTTTTCCAAAGTATTTTGAAAGAGAACCAGTTTTAGGTGTTCAGATTCAGTTTGTCAGACCTTAAGGAACACACTGCCAAATTTTGGCCAAAGTGTTAATATTTTGGGAAAGCTTTCTATCATTTTGGCATTGAGATATTTATTGTTTATTTATCAGTGACAGAGTTCACTATAAATGATGTTTTTTATAGAAGATAATTATCGGAAGCAGTGCCTTCCATAATTATGACAGTTATACTGTCGTTTTTTTTTTTTTTTAATAAAAGCAGCATCTGCTAATAAAACCCAACAGATACTGGAAGTTTTGCCTTCATGATCAACACTATAGTGGGTTTTAGAAAACAGCTGCAATCCCCCCCAAAAAATTAAAAAGCTAAAGAAAAAATTAAATTTAATTAGGGATAGCTAATCAAGTTAGACTTGTATTTAGCTGACCAGATAAAAATGATAGTTCTCCTGAATATAATGAACTACATTCTAAACCATGTTCTAAATAAATGTCACCTAAAGGCTGTGGGTACTGCTCATGCAGAATTTTGTGGCTACATTTATCCAGGATATAGCTTAAATTCCAGTTTTGCAAAATTTCCAGTACCTTTGTCAGAAACCTAACTCACATTATGGGGGGCAGTGTCTTCCATAATGTATAAAGAGCAAGGTAGTTTTTGCCTACCACAGTGTCTGTATCGGAGACAGTGATCTCCATATGTTACCTGTACGTGATTTCCAGGAACAGGGTTTCTCATTGTTTTCTTCATGTAATGACATCTTCAGAGCTTGAAGGTCGTTAGTATCTAACATGTATTCCCAACTCCCTGAAACCCTCTTTTAGTTTTAGTTTCAGAAACATTTTGTGGTCATGAAGCATTTGATGGATAAATTCAGTTGCTATAAAATAAAACTACCTTCAAGATTTTTTTTTTTTTTTATTTAATGTGGGTGTTGTCATCTTTGTTTTCTCCGGGTCTTCTGTTTAGCAGGTTTGTAGCATACATCTATAATGTTTGCTGTTGACAAATGAATTTAACTTTGTCCCTGTATTTGCATGTTAACTCTTATAATCCGAGTTCAGACAAGTTTAAATCCAGAATTGACCTTTTGGCTTACATTGGGGAGCTTCCACAGGAGGAGTGGCGGAGGGGAAGTAAAGGTTATGGGAAAGTAAAGCTTATAAAACGGCCTTTGATCTTGTCTACCTACTCATTAGGATGTGGAGTATATATTAGATGTAGATCTGGACAAATCAGTATGAGGCTGTGTGAAGTCCAGTTATCATTTTAAACCTAAAAGTTCAAAACTACCACCGAAGAAAATGTCCATAAGGTTTCTTAAGATTCTTAAACTTAGTGTCACTTAGCTAAGCTACAATAGACCTAGGTAATGACAGGCTCACTGAATTGTTTCTCTACTCACACTCTCTTTAATCTTCACGTGGTTTGTTGTGGGCCCATATTCAGTGTAAATACATGAGAAGGTCATAGCTGGGATTCCTGGTTTAGGTATCATACAGATAAATGCTTTAAGCAAAGCTCCTTGACTTTAAGGGGTAATATGAATAAGGGGCATGCATTTTACAGCAGTAAATCTTTCCAGAAAACCTGTGTGCTTAGGGTTATTTCCAGTCAGACAGGCCAGTGACAGAGAGGCTCGATAGTCCTTAGGGAGATAAATGTCAACCAGAGACAACCTACTGGTTGTCAGATTCATTTTTTTCTGGTTAAAGATACCATATGCATTTTGAAGATAAAGGATAAATTGAGTGAGCTCCATCATGATTCACTGTTCTAGAACTTGCATGACTTTTTACTGTGTTTACTCTTTGAATGTTCTCAGAATTCTAGACTTGCCAACCAACTGTTCAGCTGTATCTTTGTGACAAGTGACATGCCCTTATAACTGTATATAAACTTGTATGTACAACAATGTGGAGATTCCTTGCCTGATTCAATAAAATGCTAGAATACTGGAAAAAAAAAAAAAAAGAGGTAGAAATGGCTGACTACCCTGATTTGATCACTGCATGCTATATACATGTGTCAAGTTATTATACCCTATAAATACAAGCAATTATTATATATGTCAATTTTTAGAAGAACAGACCAGTTTAAGGGAAAGATAATAAGATCCGTCAGTACATAGCAAGTTTAAAATGGCTTTGGGGCCAGCACCGCAGCTCACTAGGCTAATCCTCCGCCTTGCGGCGCCGGCACACCGGGTTCTAGTCCTGGTCGGGGCACCGGATTCTGTCCCAGTTGCCCCTCTTCCAAACCAACTCTCTGCTGTGGCCAGGGAGTGCAGTGGAGGATGGCCCAAGTGCTTGGGCCCTGCACCCCATGGGAGACCAGGAGAAGCACCTGGCTCCTGCCATCGGATCAGCGCAGTGCACCAGCCGCGGCGGCTGGAGGGTGAACCAACGGCAAAGGAGGCCCTTTCTCTCTGTCTCTCTCTCTCACTGTCCACTCTGCCTGTCAAAAAATTAATTAATTAATTAATTAAAAAAATGGCTTTGGATCCCTCAGTAGAGCTGGCCCCTCAGTAGTTGGAGATACAGGACTGACACTCAGGATAAGGGTCTTGGTTTGGGGAGATAGAGGTTTGGGGATCATCAGCATGTAAATTGTTGGAGCTAAGGAAGAAGCTATATAAATTGTGTAGACCGCAGGGTTGTAAAACATTCAGGAATCTAAAGGGGAAATTTATGACTATTGTTTTGTTTTATGGTTTGTAATGACATTTTTATGTTGAACCTATATAAAATATACAGATTTTAGCACCTCAAATAATTTTAACATAGATATACTAAGCCAAGACTCTAAATTCCGTGGATTGCAATACTTGGAATAGCTGAAATTGTTGGCTAAACCTAATCAGTCACTCTTACTTCATGAGTCTTTTACTTGCCAAAATAAAGCAGTGCATATATTCTGCTTTCCAAGGTAGAGTTAGATTTTGGAAGGTTGTTATATATATAATAGCTTTGTACTATTTAATATAAAAGAGACTCATCGACTTTCAATTAATCACTTTTTCTCGTATGTTTTTATACATTTTTAAAAATATTTATTTATTATTCAGGGCCGGTGCCGCGGCTCAACAGGCTAATCCTCCGCCTAGCAGCATCGGCACACCAGGTTCTAGTCCTGGTCGGGGCACCGGATTGTGTCCCAGTTACCCCTCTTCCAGGCCAGCTCTCTGCTGTGGCCAAGGGAGTGCAGTGGAGGATGGCCCAAGTGCTTGGGCCCTGTACCCCATGGGAGACCAGGATAAGCACCTGGCTCCTGGCTTCGGATCAGCGTGGTGTGCCAGCTGCAGTGTGTCGGCCGCGGCAGCCATTGGAGGGTGAACCAACAGCAAAGGAAGAGCTTTCTTTCTGTCTGTCTCTCTCTCTCTCACTGTCCACTCTCTCTGTCAAAAAAAAATATATTTATTTATTATTCAGAAAGAGTCAGATAGTGAGGGAAAGGCAGAGAGAGAGAGAGAGACAGAGAGAGAGAGATAGAAAGGGAGAGATCGATCTTTCATTTGCTGGTTCATTCCACACGTGTCCACAACAGCCAGGGCTGGACCAGACTGAAGCCAGGAGCCAGGAATTTCTTATGGGTCTCCCACACAAATGGCAGGGGCCCAGGAAGTTAGGCCATCTTGCACTACTCTTTTCCCAAGCCTTTAGCAGGGAGCTGAATGGGGAGTAGAGCAGCCAGGACATGAACCAGAACCCATAGGGGATGCAAGCTTCTCAGGCTGTGGCTTTACCTGCTACACCACAACACCAGCCCCTCTCATGGTTTTAAACAACCGAAATTCTTAGATTGATTTTTGTTATAGAGCTAATGAATCTTAGAATAACTAGTAAACTAGTATAACATTGCTTTCAAATGTATATGATTCTCTTATATTTTATTTCTCTCATCCTTAGTACTTTTTCAGCATCTCCTGAGAGCCAATAATAATAATTCTATTGATTTTATTAACTTGTAATATAATTATTTATAATATATAAAATTTTGAACAAAGTTGTTTTTTTGGTGAAGGGCCACTATTTTACTTTTGAAAGATTTATTTTATTTATGTGAAAGAATGACAGAGAGAAAGAGATCTTCCATCTGCTGGTTCACTCCCCACGTGGCCAAGGCTGGGCCAGGTTGAAGCCTGGAGCCTGGAGCTCCATCTGGGGCTTCATTGTGGGCGGCAGGAGCCAAAATACTTGGACTATCTGCTGCTGCTTCCCTAGGTGCGTTAGCAGAGAGTTGGATCAGAAACAGAGTAGCCAGGACTAGAACCGATATTCCAATGGGATGCCAGTGTCATAAGCAGCAGCCTAACCCACTGTGCCTCAAAGTCAGTCCCCCTTCATGTTTTAAAGACATAAAACCAAAAATTAAAAAGTCAACATTGAGGTCAACTCATCTTTGGAAGTATATCTTCATCAGACTAGATAATTATAATTCTGGCATGTTTTCTGTTTTCATATCCAACATCACAGCCATAGCATTTATTATTTATAACATAAGGTGCACTGGGGAGAGTTTGTGCTATAGAATGCCAGTATTTTAAATAATTCATCAATATCAGGTTGATTGGAATCAATTACCTCATCACTGATACTACTCAAATATCTTAATACTTTATTATTTTATAGCAATAAACAATTGATATATTACTTTGGCCAACTAGTATTAATATAAATAAGTTGATACCTTTTTAAAAAAGATTATTTTATTTATTTGAAAGAGTTACAGAGAGAGGTTGAAACATAGAAAGAGAGAGTCTCCCATCCACTGGTTCACCCCCTAAATGGCTGCAACAGCCAGAGCTGAGCCCATACGAAGCCAGGAGCAAGGAGCTTCTTCCGAGTCTCCTACGTGGATGCAGGGAGGGTGTGGGGAGCAAACCGGACTAGACTGTTACTGGAATTAAGACTTATTCTATGCATCTGCTCTCCCACAATATGGCGCTGGGAGAGAAGTAAACAGCTTCCGCACAGCTGCCTCCAGTTCAACCAATTAACTGTAGGACTTGCTCCTGATTGGAGAGCAGCGTACTCGGCGTGTGGGCAGCCGAGTTGGGATTGGCAGAGAAGGACTATAAAGGAGGAGAGAGACGGCATGCACCAGGAACATCTATGGGGAACATCTAAGGGAACCCGTGCAGCCCCCGAGAGAACCGGCCGGCGGGGTGCCGCTCCCCTGCGGAAGTGGGGAAAGCGACCAGGGGGAACCGCCCTTCCACGGAGGTGGAAGGGATAGTAGCCAACCCGGGAAGAACCAGCAGCAAACCCGGGGAGGGCCGAGCAGACGAAAGAACAGCGCAGGGTCCTGTGTCGTTCCTCCACGGAGAGGGGGAGCGACATAATGGTGCCGTGACTCGGATAGGAAACCTGACTCGGATAGAAAACCTAGGACGGATAGGAAACTTAGGACGGATAGGAAACCTAGGAGGGAAGAAACGGGAAGAACTGGGAAAATACCGGAGAGAGAGACTAGCAAACAGCCTAGGGAAAAGCCGGACGAAAAAGGAGCCGGAAGAAGCTATTGAAAGCCTAGGCATAGATTCGGATACGGACTACGGGGGGAAGCTGGGAGAAATCTCTAAGGTCGAAAGCGAAAGTGAAAGCTAGAACAAACAGATTCGGACGCGGACTGTGGGGAGAGGCCAGGAGAAATGAGGGAGGAATATCGTTGGAGGAAAGCTTGGGGAAACATACCGGGTAGAGAAAACTGTTAGGGAAATTGAAGCCGCGGGGGGCAGGCCAAGGCGGAAACGAAAGCCACTTTGGGGTTCTCAGGTTAGCCCGGGAATAGGGGGCGAAAAGTTGAAACCAGAAGCTGAGACGTAAGCCAGATTGGGATCCGTCTGATTAGCCCGGGGAGCAAAGGACGGGAAGCCAGATCGTGGGGCGGAGACGTACGCTGGGTTGAATTCGCCAGGCTAGCCCGGGGAACTTAGATTGAATCCTAGTGGCGGAGACGCAAGCTACGCTGTGTTACTCGCGGAAGCCGCCGCGTGCAGAGAGAGCACGGGGCGTGAATAGATAGGGAACGCTGGCGTAGGCCGTGGTTCAGACGCGAAAGGGTTAAGCGTGGAGACCGCGAAGCCGAGCCGCGCAAAGCCGAGCCGCGCAAAGCCGGGAAGCTGCGCAGATGAGAGAGGCGCGCGGGCTGAAGCGGCGCAGAGCCGGGAACCCGCCGGCGGGGCGAGGTGCCGGGAAGCTGCGGGGATAAGAGAAACAGAAGTTTTAGAAGTAAAGTGAGAGAAATAGGAATGCTGGAAGATAGAAGTGAAATGGGAGAGGTAGGAATGCCCGGAGATAGAGAAATAGAGAAAAATAAGGCCTCCCCTCAACATGCCAATTAGAAGGCTTGGATTCGGTCTGCCCGATTAGTGAGGCGGTGAGCACCTGGGCGGCTAGCCGCAGGTCACCGAAGACAGGCACAAATTAACATCAGTAAAGCTTCCCCACAATACCGCAATTAGGAGGCTTGGATTCGGTCTGCCTGATTTAAGGCGGTAAGCGCCAACAAGCAGCTCGACCAGAGTATGAGCTGCAGGTCACCGAAGATAGGCACAAACCAACACTAATAAGTCTCCCCCACAATACGGCAATGAGAAGGCTTGGATTCGGTTTGCCTGATAGGTTTTGTAAACACCTGCAGGCAGTTCTAGCAGAGCAGAGTATGCGCTGCAGGGCACCGAACACAGGCACGCATCAGCGCCTAAAAACCTCCTCACAACATGGCGAAGAGAGGACCCGGATTCGGTTTGCCTGATAGGACTTGTAAGAGCCTGTGGCAACTCTAGCAAGTAGAGCAGAGTGTGTTCCGCGGGACACCGAAGACAGGCGCGTATCAACGCTAAAAAAAATAAAAAGGAAGGGGGATCTGTGGGGAGCAAACCGGACTAGACTGTTACTGGAATTAAGACTTATTCTATGCATCTGCTCTCCCACAATATGGCGCTGGGAGAGAAGTAAACAGCTTCCGCACAGCTGCCTCCAGTTCAACCAATTAACTGTAGGACTTGCTCCTGATTGGAGAGCAGCGTACTCGGCGTGTGGGCAGCCGAGTTGGGATTGGCAGAGAAGGACTATAAAGGAGGAGAGAGACGGCATGCACCAGGAACATCTATGGGGAACATCTAAGGGAACCCGTGCAGCCCCCGAGAGAACCGGCCGGCGGGGTGCCACTCCCCTGCGGAAGTGGGGAAAGCGACCAGGGGGAACCGCCCTTCCACGGAGGTGGAAGGGATAGTAGCCAACCCGGGAAGAACCAGCAGCAAACCCGGGGAGGGCCGAGCAGACGAAAGAACAGCGCAGGGTCCTGTGTCGTTCCTCCACGGAGAGGGGGAGCGACAGGAGGGGTCTAAGGGCTTGGGTCATCCTCTGCTGCTTTCCCAGGCGCATTATCAGGGAGCTGGATAGGAGGTGGAGCAGCTGCGACTCGAACCAGCACCCATATGGGATGCCAGTGCTGCAGGCCAGGGCCTTAATCCGCTGTGTCACAGCGCTGGCCCTGATACTTGTTTTTTAAAAATAAGAGACTTCCAAAATAAAAGTTAAAGGGTGGGAGAATAAAAAATGTAAGAGATAACAAAAAAGGAACATTGCCAGCATGATTAATGTTTGCATTCTACAATGATGGTCTGAACATTTTTTGGAAGGACAAAAAGCCACAAAACAGAAGAAACTGGACTTATTCTATTCTTTAAATGCATACATTTTGCCTCTAATAAACCAAAATAATGCTAAGATGAAACACTAAAAATCCAAGTAGCTATTAACAGAAATCATAATGGGAAGACTTTACCTAGAATCAAACATAAGCTGATTAAATTTTGGTTTGATTTTGGTTTTATGTTTTTTTTTTTAAATTTTTTTCATTGTATATTTTTAAATTTATAGTTAAGTATTTAGGTAGAAATGGTGAATAAAGTTACAGTATATGTTATAAAGGCAATTTTGAAAAAAAGAGTTATTTCCTTCATGAGAGTATAATCTGTAAGTCTAGGGTTTGAAACCCCACACTGTATAGATAAATTTTCCATTCCTTTGTTTTATTAGAATTTCAGACAGAATTTCACCACCTTGAATGATGGTGAATACGTTTCATAAACTCTGATTTTTTGTGTGTTTTTAAAATAGTAACTCCTAAGAGATTTTGTAGTCTGTTGAAAAGCATTTGCTTGATTATTTTCTCCCTCTTTTCTATTTCATTAAAAGTATTATCAATTTGTATACAGGTACTAAAAATAATAGAAGTCAAATATCAGCTGGATCAGAAGTGGAGTAGCCAGGACTCAAACCAGTGCCCATATGGGATGCTGGCACTGCAAGCAGCAGCTTAACCTGCTATGCCACAACCCCAGTCCCAGGAGCAAAGATTTTTAACATACAAAATTAAATGTTGATAAGGTTGCCGGCGCCGCGGCTCACTAGGCTAATCCTCCGCCTTGTGGCGCCGGCACACCGGGTTCTAGTCCCGGTCGGGGCGCCGGATTCTGTCCCGGTTGCCCCTCTTCCAGGCCAGCTCTCTGCTGTGGCCCGGGAGTGAGGTGGAGGATGGCCCAAGTGCTTGGGCCCTGCACCCCATGGGAGACCAGGAGAAGTACCTGGCTCCTGCCATCGGATCAGCGCCGTGCGCCGGCTGCAGCGCGCCGGCCGTGGCAGCCATTGGAGGGTGAACCAACAGCAAAAGGAAGACCTTTCTTTCTGTCTGTCTCTCTCACTGTCCACTCTGCCTGTAAAAAAAAAAAAAAAAAAGTTGATAAGGTTTACTACTGCTATCTTGAATTACAACCATTCTGTACTCCTTGTTGCATTTTTATTACAGCCTTTTTTTCTTCTGTTAATCTATCCTGGAACTCATCAAAACAATTTTGGACTCTTCTAGCAAGCACATATATCTATATTACAAGTATTGCAATGAAATGCTACTGACAGTGAGCTGAGGAGGCCCTGTCTGCAGATCCAAAGAGGGATAGGACTCATTCTTGATAAATAACTAATGACATGACAGAAAAATCAGGCTGGTAAAATCAGGCCCACTGGCCAGGCAGGTGTGAATTCAAGGTAGGCACTTGTAGAAGAGATCTTCCAATGCCTGTGCAGAGGAAGAATACACATTTATCAGTAGCAATCTATTATTTATATATACCTGTCTGTGTTTGTGGAATGATAACACAAAATCTTGACAGTCTTTGCCACCTAGCCACCTCCTTACTTATACCGCAACATATGTGCTTTGAAAATGGTAGTATTTCTTCCATTTTGCTGCAAAAGATAGGAAGTCATTCTCTTTATGGCTGAATAATATTCCACTGCATATGTATACCATATTTACTTGACCCGTTCATCCATTTCTGGGCATGTAGAGTGATTCCATATCTTAGCCATTGTGAATAGTGAAGCAGTAAACAGAGTGCAGGTGTCTTCTTGAGATACTGATTTCATTTTCTTTGGATATTTACCGAAAGTGTGATTTTTGATGCCTCTCTGTATTTGTAGTCTTTTAAGTAATCTCTGTGCTGTTCTTCCTAATGTCTGTACTAATTCACATTCCACCAACAGTGTGTAAGAGTTCTTTTCCTTCCATATCCTTAGTACATTTGTTGGTATCCTTTTGATGATAGCAATGTTAACTTAAGTCAGCCAGAAAGATAAATACTGCATGTTCTCTCTTATCTGTGAAAGTTTTTTTAAAAAGGTTAATCTGAATATAGAATAGTGACTACTAGATACTGGCTTGGCAGGGAGAAAAGGGGGAAATGGGCACCAAAATACAGTCAGAAGAAGGAGTAAGTTCTGGTGTTCCGCAGCACAGGGGACGACTGTAGTTCACAGAGATCTACAGTATGGATTTTTGAATGTCTAGAAGAGAGGAGTTTGAAAGCTCTGGAACATGAGCTGGTAGTGGAGAGATAGAGATGTTGATGGCCCTGGTTTGAGCTCTATAAATCGCATATTGGTTCATGGGTGACACACTGTACCCCAGAGACATGCCATTATTTCTCATTAATTAAAAATTTTTTAGATGTTTAAGGAAATGGAAATGTCAGTTACCCAGTTAGAGCATTATACATTATATACACATAATGAAATACTACACTGTTCCCCACAAAAATCGATAATGATTTCAATCTGATTAAATCTTCTACCTTGTACTAAAAATCAGTATGCAATAAAGGGCAAGAGGAGGTTAAAGAAATGATATCACAAAGAAATTGCCAGCTACACATAGTCTGTTTAGAGAGTCTTTAAAAAATACTGAGGAAGGGGTGTTCACATGCCTGAACTTCGCCAAAAGAAGACAGAAAGCGTGTCAGCAAGGAATTCTGAAAAGAAAGAATGGAGGGGAAAGAAATCTTTGTCCATAACCAACTTAAGTTACTGGCTAAAAGAATGTATATTCCAAATTAGATTTTGATTTTTATTAAGAAAGAAAGAAACAGGAGAGAAGTGAGCTATTAGGCTAAACAACAGAGGCCCAAAGGTAAAGGCAGATGCCTCAACATGAAAGAGGTGGCATTCACATTCTAACTGTTTCTTTAAATCACGTCATCAAATTCCCTCACTAGACAGGTCATCTTCTGGCTTCAGTGACCACAAGCTGATGACACTGTGATTAATGAAGTAAGGTGTATGTGATAAAGCATACATCTTTCCTTTTCATATTTATCTGTTTTCTTTATAATTTGCTCCTCATTTTAGACAATTTACTTCAGTTTAACCTACTTTAAATATATTTCATTATATCTGATTGTCAGCCAAAAAACTACTGGAAGTCTTCGGTTGCCAATTTATATTATTCTGTAGCTTTCCTTCTATAGAAGTCATTATTTTATACCTTTATGAGAATATATCACATGTTTTAAAATGGCTCTGATAATGATATGACAGATCATTTAGTACAGTGATTCTCAAAATTGGGTAAGGATTTCTGGTCACTTGAGAAGCTTTTGAAAGTATACATACTGAATTAGAATTGATTTGGCCCTGAAAGTAGGGCTTGGGAAGCTATTTTTCTTCAGATAAATGTGGTGCTTGGTTAGCTTAGGAAAGCCCAAATCTGGTTCATTCTCACCAGCACTGCCATGATGGAAATTATTCTGTAGATAGAGAAACCAAGATCAATGGAATGTCAAAGGATTTGCCCACAGTCATGCAGCGAGTGGAAGAGCCTAGGGACTTCATTATTCTGAGTCTTAGTTCATATTCTATTCCCAACATTTTATAGATTGTATTTTTAGTGTTTAATTGTGGTGCCTTTCTTCATGAAAAATTTTCAGAACCAACAAATTTATTTGTTGTTAGCTATTAGAATACATTCTGCTACTAATTATTCATGTCCTTAGCCAACAAAAGTTATCATAGCTATGGATATATTGACTACTATTAACAGCGATGAAGACAACACTAGAAATACATTTACAATTTAAAAAATTTGCTTTTTGGGATATTCTGAGACATTACACTGAGGAATATTTTGAATCACTGTGTTAAGAATGGAGATTGTGTCTCTCATTTTCAGATCAGTCAACATCTTTTAAATTCATATTGCTTTACATAGGTCCTCGTTTTTTGACCTTGCTTTGTGTAGGTCCTCGTTTGATAGAAGCACTCTTCTCTTATTCACATGCCACTTTGAGCAGCATATTTGCACCAGTTTGAATTTGGTTATTTCAGCTACTAACAAAATCGTCTCTGGATTTTTTACTGTTGATGTCAGTTTTATTGTGAGTGGCTACATCTTGGTTTCTAATCTAATGAAAAGTAATCCATTTCTATTTATGGAGATCATATGTAAATTTATTTTAAATTATATACCAGAAGCAGTCTGGATATATTTTCATTGTCATGTTTTTTCAGCAGTCGAATGGTTTAAAGCCTGTGGTTTTCTCACTGGGAACACCCACTCAGCTACTTTCAGTAGGCCTTTGCAATGAGCCATGCTGCTTTACAATGCATTGTGAGGCATCTTATACTTTGGTGAGCTGAACCATTGTTTAAAATAAATCAGTGGCATATTTTCCTGTTACAGATATTTTTCCTATTTCCTATTCTGTTTATAGTTCTGAAAAATCTGACAGATTCTTTTCCCTAATGATTTTGCTAGTGGTTTTTCTGCTTTCTATTCCAAAGTAAGCAAAGTAAAGATCTATTTTAACACTTTACTATAATTACAAAATAAAAAACCATGATACTAGAATACATTAATAAAACATTGAAAGGAAGACCATTGACCATATTTAGTTTTAGCTATTTCTTTAATGGAGTCTGGTTTTTAGTTCTGTGGTATTTTATGGGTGACAATAGCACATGAGAGTTCACAGTGGAGGCACCCTGTTGATAATAAGGAAGAAAGATGGACCCATGAGAGCAGATTAAAAACATTAGATAACTCAACTGGGAAAGGGAAAGGGAAAGATGTTATCATTGAATATCTGTCTACAAACATAGAAAAGATTATTTAAGGGCAGTGGAGCAAAGTTGAACAAAAATTGTATTAAATTCCAATAAGCAATAATTTCACTGGGAATAAAAAATAATTGCTTAAATATGAAAACATGGTAGAATTTACATTACTGCACATACATAAAAATTGTATGGGTACTTTCTTGCTTTTAGTAGTTTGGCCACTAGCTTTACTGGAAGCTAAGGTCTGGACAAGGAAAAGTTTCCTCCTACATCTATCTATGTTATTACCAAATATCTAAATGAATATAGGCTAGGTATTATTTAAAATTACTGTTCAAGAAGAACCTAAAATATAGGGTCTTAAAGAAGATGAAATTGGTTTCTTTGTCTCTAACAGTGTCGAATGTGGGCGGATCAGAGATGTAGGGTTTGCCCGCCATCGATCAGTGCAGAGAGGCTTTCAGTTATCACCATCTCCCAGTGAGCAAAGGGCAGCAGGTAATGGACTGGCATCATGTACCTCATTCCTTTCTAGAGACCCAGTCCAAAAGCTGCACATGCCACTTCCATTCTATCCTGTTGGCCAGAAGGAAGTCTTAACACAACCCAAGATGCAGACAGGCTAAGAAATACAGTCTCTACCTGGGCAGCCATTGTGGGTGGCTAAAACTGGGAAATATTACTATTTTAAAGTTAATTAATTTATTTTTATTAATTTGAAAGGCAGAGCAACAGAAAGGTAGTAAGAGCAAGAATAAGGAGAGGGAGAAGGAGAAGGATTAGAATAAGAATAACAATAACAATAATTAGAGAGAGAGAGAGAAAGAATGATCTTCCATCCACGGAATTACTGAGCAACATCTGGCGCTGGGCCAGAATGAAGCCAGGAGCCAGGAACTCCACCCGAATCTCTGGAGCCTGAATATTTGAGCCATCTCTGCTGTCTTCCAGGGCGCATGTTAACAAGAAACTGGATTGTAAAGCTGAGGAGGGACTTGATCCTAGGCACTCCAATATGGAACACAGGTGCCCAAAGCAGTAGCTTAACACACTGTGCCATAATGCCTGCCCTAGGAATAATTATTGTTTAAAATGTGAGAATGAGGGGGCCAGTGCTGTGGCATAGCAGGTAAAGCCGCCGCCTACAGTGCTGGCATCCCATAAGGATGCTGGTTCATGTCCCAGCTGTTCCACTTCCATTCCAGCTCTCTGCTGTGGCCTGGGAAAGCGGTAGAAGATGGCCCAAGTCCTTGGGCCCCTGCATTCATGTGGGAGCTCCAAAAGAAGCTCTTGGCTTCAGATCAGCCCAGTTCTGACCATTGTAGCCATTTGGGGAGTGAACCAGCAGATGGAAGACCTCTTGTTTTCTCTCTCTCTCTCCCCTCCTCTCTCTCATTTTACTCGGCCTTTCAAATAAACAATTTTTTTTTGAAAAATGAGAGAATGAAAGTACATATAAATACAAATAAATTGATTTTTTAAAAAAGAAGTGAACCTTGATGGATAGAACAACTCTGTACCATATGAAAGAGTTTCAATATTTGGACATGAAAAAATGTATTGAGTGTTCGTATATAAATTTTTTAGATGAGAAACAAAAATACCAATAAGCAAACCCTGAGGTTCATTCAGTTTTTTTTTAAGATTTATTTTATTTATTTCAAAGGCAGTTGTAGAGAGAGAGGGAGAGACAGAGAAAGAGAAAGAGATCTTCCATCTACTAGTTCCCTCCCCAGATGGCTACAATGGCCAGCATTGGGCCAGGCTGAAACCAGAAGCCAAGAGCCCCATCCAGGTCTCCCACATGGGTGGCAGGGGCCCAAGCACTTCGACCATCTTCAGCTGCTTTTCCCATACCATCAGTAGGGAGCTGGATCAGAAGTGGAGCAGCTGTAACTCAAATTGGCACACACATGAGATTGTCATCGCAGGTGGTGGTTTTACCTGCTACACCACAATGCCTACTCTCACTCAGTTTTTCTAAGAGACAAGCATATTTTTCTGCAGTCATCAAGATTTTTTTTTTTTTTAGGCAGGCAGAGTGGACAGTGAGAGAGACAGACAGAAAGAAAGGTCTTCCTTTACCGTTGGTTCACCCTCCAATGGCCGCCATGGCTGGCGGGCTGCGGCCGGCGCACCGCTCTGATCCGATGGCAGGAGCCAGGTACTTCTCCTGGTCTCCCATGGGGTGCAGGGCCCAAGCACTTGGGCCATCCTCCACTGCACTCCCGGGCCACAGCAGAGAGCTGGCCTGGAAGAGGGGCAACCGGGACAGAATCCGGTGCCCCGACCGGGACTAGAACCTGGTGTGCCGGCGCCGCAAGGCGGAGGATTAGCCTAGTGAGCCGCAGCGCCGGCCAGTCATCAAGATTATTACCTGATATTTTGTTAAGATTAGTATAGCTAGTTTGGAATAAGTGAATAATTATCCTGAAATATTTGTTCTCTGTTAGAAAAGCTTGCAAACATTAGAGAAGTTACGTTATCAGTTAAAATATGAGAAACAAATCTCTGAACTTTTGAGGTAGGCTGCTTCACACTGAGCTATCAGGAACAGTTCTCACAATGAAATCTACATTAGGAAGGAAGTTGCGATTGCCATTGCTTTTGCTGCTGACTCAAAAATCAGTGTTTCAGTCACAAATAGGAAAGTACTCAGTTATGGTTGCTGCCACCACCATTACTTAGCACTTACCTGTTGATACATTAGATTCTATGACTGCCACATCTACTGGAGGAAATCCAAAAAACACTACCATCACAGACTTAGCCACTCTGCCACCACCTTTTTTTTTGAGAGCTAGTGTAGGTTTTTTCAAATGAGGAGACAGGACACAGGAGCATCCATTCTAAGAGCACAACACTGGATAGCTATGCACTCCCACTTTTATTTAGAGGGTACCAGCAAGTCTACAAGCCAGCAGGCACGTAGGCAAGGTTATATATCAACTTAAGGATTTGGGAAAAGGAATTTGGTCTGGTGGTTTAACATAGGGAATAGAGCTATGTTGTAAATCTTCAGAGACAGGCGTATTTGGATGCTTGTGCAAATTTACAAAATTCCCCAAAATATTCCAGGTACCAATTAACATCTATTAGCCCCCTGCTGTCCCGGCTGCCACATTCCTTTGGGGCAGGTGTGCCCATCCCCTGCCTCTTATGGTGTGAGCAGAAACTTTGGCCATTCCTCTAACATCAGGGAGGTGTGCCCCTCTGAGAGGCACTTTTGCAGCATCTCTACAAGGTAGAGATACAGACAAAGAGAGGGAGAGACAGACAGAATGGTCTTCCAGCTGCTGGTTGATTCCCCAAATGGCGGCAATGGCTGGAGCTTAGCCAATCCAAAGCTAGGAGCTAGGAGCTAGGAGCTTCTTCCAGGTCTCCCACTTAGTGCAGGGGCCCAAGCATTTGGGCCATCTTCTACTGCTTTCCCAGGCTATTAGCAGGGAACTGGATCAGAAGAGGAGCTGGGACACGAACCAGTGCCCATTGGGATGCCAGTGTTGCAGGTGGAGGTGGAGGCATAACTTACTACACCATAGCACCCTGCCCCGCACCACTTCTTGATACCCAGGTCTCTTTCAGCATGCAGTGTGGGTACATTAGATGAGTTTATGTGTAATGCAGAAATTCTAGCTGTAAGAAGTCTATAGTTTAGCCTGTTTCCCTAAAATTATGCTAGGAACAATTTGGAGTTCTATGATATTTGCCACACAGGGTTCTAGATAGACATTAGTCTAGCTTGCTGTTATACATGCAATTGAGTAGTTGCATTTCTGAGAAAGAGTAACAACCCCAAACTGTATCATGTCTTGTTTGAAACACTTGAAACTTGAAAGTTATTGTTTTCAGTATGTGCCTCCCCAAGCCACAACTTTATTTGCCACCTCTCCTGGAAGTTTCACTTATCAAAATAGTCATGCATTTTAGCTTGTAGTACTTTCAGAAATAGTTTGTAAGTATTTTAGGTAGTTAAAACTGTTTAGATAGTTAAAACTGTAACTGTGAAGTTATTGAAAATTGTTATCCCGTTGACCAGAATTGCTTTGTTTTTTGTTTCTAATAATGCAAGATTACTTTTGCCATGTAATGAAGGCAGGAATAAGGCATTGAAATAACAAATAGATTACAAAAGCATTCTTTTCATTAAATCATTTCAAGAGAAGGAAGCTCAAACTTCCAAAGTAACAGATAAGAACAACACTGAATTAAAAAAAAAAAAGAATTAGTGAGAAATATAATAAAATTAAAATCATTCTCTGTTTCAGTCAGTTACCATTGTATAACCAACAACAAAATCTCAGTGAGATACAGTAATAGTTATTTATTTCTCACTCATCCTTTGTCCAGATGAGACCAGTCTAAGCAGCATTTTGGGTCCCCTGTGCGTCACAGCTTTCTCATCCTCCCCACACTAGCAGTGTTGTCAAGTCCAGCCCTTCTGAAGCAATGGCAGAGGCACAAGAGAACAAACAGAAATAGGAGTTCCCTTTAAGTTGTAAACTTGAAATTGACAGTCTTGTTTCATTCCATATTTTATTGATCAAAGTTCAAGTCCAAAGACAAGGGGGAGGAAAGTACAGGCAGTCCTTGACTCATGGTGGTTTGGTTTATGATTTTTCATCTTTACTGTGTAGAAGTGATCTGATAACACTGTTTTTTACTTTCAGTACAGTATTCAATATATAATTGTTTTCATGTGTCACAATAAATTACATGAGATATTCAGCATTTTCTTATAAAATAGCCTTTGTGTTAGATGGCTCTGAGCATATTTAAGGTAGGTTAGGCTAAGCTATGATGTTTGGTAGGTTAGGTGCATTAAATGTATTTTTGACTTCTAATAGTTTCAATTTATGATGAGTTTATAGTCTATAATCCCATCATAAGTCAAGGAATATCTTCATACTTTCCCTTTGTTTGGAAGAATCTACAGAGTTACGTGGCAAAGAACTTTTGAAATTTTTATTTTCAAAATTTTATTTATTTGAGAGGCAGAGAGATACAGAGACAGAGGGACAAAGTGAGTTCCTATCTGTTGATTCACTCCCCAAATACCCACAATGGCCAGAGCCATGCCAGGCCAAAGCCAGGAACCTGGAACTAAATCCAGATGTCTCACATTGGTGGCAGGGACCCAGCTACTTGAACTGTGACCTAGTGCCTCTCCAGTTGCACTGTCAGAAGCTGGAACTGGGAGTGGAGCTGAGCCAGGACTGAAAACCTGAGAAATCAAAAATGGGGTACGGGCACCCCAACCCACAGCTTAACTGTTAGGTCATGTACCCACCTCTGCATGGCCAAAAACAAACAAACAGAAAAACAACTTGGCAACAGGAAGGGCACGACAAGGAGTTGGGGCCAATTAAATCTACCACTTCTTCCAAATTAAAGTTTGGTAATTCTCAAAATATTTGAGGGGAATTCTTTGATACCCTCTGATACCACTGTTTTCTTATTTGTGAGTAATAAATTATCATTAGGCTTAGCCACTTATTACATGCTAGAATAATGCTTAATCTCTGAGATGGGAAAAATGTCTTAGCTGTGAAGCTCAGATGTAAGAAAGGGAACACCAAGTACAAGGTACCTTCACATTCCATGAGAATTGTTAATATTTCAATATTGTTAGAGATTTATGTAAATCATTAAAAGGAAAGTTTAAAAAATCTTGTCTCATAAATACAAAAGGAATAACTTAGTTTTTTAGTGTTCACTTGCAAAATCCAGGTTTATATCAAATATTTGATAATTCTAAAAGGCTATGCTAAAACAAGCTTTTTTGAGAAATTTCTTGCTCTCTGTTTAAAGTAGAAATTGAATTATATGATTCTTTTGCATTATTTTTAAGATTTTTTATTTATTTGAAAGACAGTTACACAGAGAAAGGGAGACAGAGAGGAAGAGAAAGAGAGACCAAATGGCTACAACAGCCAGAGCTGAGACAGGCTGAAGCCAGGAGCCAGGAGCTTCATCCAGGTCTCCCATGTGGGTGCAGGGACCCAAGCACTTGGGCCATCCTCCGCTGCTTTCCCAGGCCATAAGCAGGGAGCTAGATAGGAAGTGGAGCAGCTGGGACCCAAACTGGCACCCATATGGAATGCTGGTACCACAGGCGGTGGCTTAACCCACTGTACCACGGTGCTGGCCCCGAATTTTATTTAATAAGCATGGTGAACAACAACTTGAACTTACAATATTCAGCTTAATACTGTTAGGGTCTAGAGTATCATCTACTGAATTGAATATCAAACATTAAGCTTAAAATTTGATTCTGAGTAAATTAAATAAGATTCTTTTGCACAGTGCCTCAGATGTAGTATATTTTGATTTAAAGGAAGAGAGGGTAAAAGTATAACCCTTTAGAGCCCCAAAATAATTAATGATGAGTCTGTTTCTAAGAAGCCATAAGTGCACTGTCAGGGTCATAATGGAAAACAGTAGTACAGAAATAATACTTTACAGCGGGCTAAAAGAAACAATAACTTGCATTAGGCTCTTTTTGTAAATTGGGCACAGTCCTGAGTGCATCATATGTGCTACTTTTCTTAATCCACAACCTGATAAGGTAGAAATTTCTATTAGACTTTTTTTTTTTTTTTTTTTTTTTTTTTGACAGGCAGAGTGGACAGTGAGAGAGAGAGACAGAAAGAAAGGTCTTCCTTTGCCGTTGGTTCACCCTCCAATGGCTGCCGCGGCCAGCGCACTGCGGCCGGCGCACCGCGCTGATCTGATGGCAGGAGCCAGGTGCTTCTCCTGGTCTCCCATGGGGTGCAGGGCCCAAGCACTTGGGCCATCCTCCACTGCACTCCCGGGCCACAGCAGAGAGCTGGCCTGGAAGAGGGGCAACCGGGACAGAATCCAGCGCCCTGACCGGGACTAGAACCCGGTGTGCCGGTGCCGCAAGGCGGAGGATTAGAATAGTGAGTCGCGGCACTGGCCTCTATTAGACTTTTTATAGATAAGGAAACAAGCAGAAAGAAGTTGATGTTTCAAATTTCCTATAATTCTATGTCTTGTTCTTTAAAAACAGAGATAAAAATCATAATTTTTTAACACAACAGAATTGTACCGGCTTCAGGACTAACATTGTGTAACCAGTCTGAGACACGGTTTGCAAATGTTTTTCTCTAGGTTGATTGTGCACTATCCTGCACAGACTTTATGTTCCAGTATAACCCCTTGCCTGGAGCAAGTTGCTTAATATGTCTCAAACTTGGTCTCCTCATATGTTAAATGACGCTAATTATACTTGCCTTATTTCAAAATTTGTTGAGGAAGTCAAATGAAATATATGGAAACAACTTAATAAGTCATAAAGTATCGTATAAAATTAGGTAGTGATTTATTATGTAGTCAAATCTTCAAAATTGGTAGTTAGGTTATTGTGATTAGATGTTTCGTATACGACACACGGCACATCCATCATCATACACTAAAAACAAAACCAAGTATTCAGAAAATCTAAGGAATTTAATGTATTAAATATGGCTTCAAATTCCATTCCTCATCAATGGCACATATATTAGTAGTGCAGTAGCAAATGTTAAGTCTAGCTTCTGAAACTGTGCTAACATAGATAGTGTAAACAGTATTGCTATTCAGATGATATTTCACATTACCAAGTAATTAAATGAAGGAAATATCTTGTTTTGTTTGCTGTTATGTCTCAGTTGTCTGGAACACTGTCTGACACATAAACAGTTTTTGAAAGAATGACTGAATTACTGACAACTGAAGAAGGAACTTTAGAATTGCTTTGACATGTTACACACAAATGTTAAGGGTAGTTGCTGGTAATATACATAATATTCTGAGATTTCATCCGCCCCCATGCACATATGGCAGATTTTTAAGTTCTTATTTGCTTTACTTAGGGACGTGCTTCCTTAACACCAGAAAAAGAGCAGTTTGCCCAAGAACATGAAGAAATGAAGAACTTAGAAGCCATTGTTAAAGAAATAAAACCAACTGCACTCATAGGTAAACTTTTTCTCCTCCCTCTCCTGTGTCCCTAATCCACATTTCAACCTAATTTATTTTCTTGCTATTGATTTTTGAGGCATAATTTAGCTTTTTTGAAACACTAACCCCTGGAATTCACAAGCAGAATTACACATTCAGCCACACAACAATGCTGCCATCTTGCTCTTGTTGGCAATCTTAGCCGAGGTGTATGTGGCCCCAGTGATTACTCTGTGGGCCTTTTAACACCTGGCATGTTAAGCGCATTTCCACATTTGATAACCCTGGACAGAGAGTGGTTCTCAAATGGGAGATTTTGCCCTCCAAGCAATATTTGGCAATGTCTGTCGTACTGCTGGAGAGTGGGGGATTGGAATGGAGAAAGGGGCTACTGACGTCTAGTGTGTAGAAGCCAGTCGTGGTGCTAAATATCCTGCTGTGTGCAAGGGACAGTCCCTGCACCAGCAATTACCAGGTCCCGAATGTCAGGAATACTGAGGTGTGGAACATTGAACTAGACCATCTGGAAGACAGGGATCACATCTCACCAATCTTTGTATTCCTTATAGCACTTAACCCAGTAATTTGCACATTGTATGTACACAGTAAGATGTTTAAAATGGCCACATTTTATGTGATTTTTAAAAGACTCAGAGAAAGTTATGAAATGCCATCCTTTATTTTGTGTCTATATAATGACAGTCTTTACTTTGTATCATACTCCATTTCTGGATACTTCTTTTAAACAAATGACAGTGTTGAGAATAATCCAAACCATAATAAAAATAACTACTCAGTATTGGGACCTTTACCAAACTTTTAGAATGGTTTCACAACATGTGTTCTTTCAATAATCTTACTATTTTTCCCCATTTCACTAACTGCTTTATTCTGTTAAACTTCTCTCAATAAATGATACATCAAATTCATATTTGAATGAGTTGTCTTCAGTTTATAAAACAGAATTACTTTATAGTCTGACAGATAAATATACTCATAGAATTGCTTATAGAGAGGATGTATATATGTATACATATACATGAATATATTGGACATATTTTAATTTCCTAACGCAAAAGTCTATAGTCAAAATTCCAAGTTATTGGCCACTAATTCAACCAATGATGAGCCAGATATCATGTATAATTTTTATAGATACTTGTAGATTTGTGACTGTAAAGATTGTTGCCATTACCAAACATCTCTTTTTAGCACTTTAACAGAAGTATTTTATATTTTGTTTTACGGTGTGTTGGAAAACTCCCTGACATATCTCATCGTTTGTAGGCTATAGGCTGCTTTAATGAATTAACTAATGCTAGCCCTGGTCACTGGTCTCTCATTTCTTCATAGGAGTTGCTGCAGTTGGTGGTGCATTCACAGAGCAGATTCTCCAGGATATGGCTGCCTTCAATGAACGGCCTATTATTTTTGCTTTGAGTAATCCAACCAGCAAAGCAGAGTGTTCTGCAGAGCAGTGCTATAAAATAACTAAGGTAAAGCAAAAAAAAGTGTAACATATTTTAATAATCTAATATTTATTCATTATAGAGAGACATTGGATATCCAAGGTGCTTAACACTTCACCTTTAAAAATTATACATCAAAGATTAAAAGAAAAATAAACAAGTTAGAAGCATAAGAACTATTTCCTTTTCTGGATTATTGTGGTGTCAAGCCTATTCTTTTTTTTTTTAAAAGATTTATTTATTTGTTTATTTGAAAGACTTACAGAGAGGAGAGAGACAGAGATATCTTCCATCCACTGGTTCACTCCCCAAGTGGCTGCATCTGCTGATGCCAGGCCGGGACAAAGCCAGGAGCCAGGAGCTTCCTTCTGCATCTCCCACATGGGCCAGGACCCAAGGACTTGGGCCATCCTCCACTGTTTTCCCTAGCATGCTAGCAGAGAGCTGGATCAGAGGTGGAGCAGAGGGGACAAGAATTGGCACCCATGTGGGATACTTGCACTACAGACAGCAGCTTAACCTGCTGCACTACAGTACTGGCACCTCTATCAATCCTCTTTTTAAGTAAAATAATGATATTTTCCATGATACTTTTCCTCAAGTGAGTTAGAAGTTAACATACATGTTAACTAACAAGGAAAAAGTTTGGTTCTAGGTGGTTATTTAAATAACTTTTAACTAGCTATTCTCAAATATTGAAGCATACAGTATAAAACCACACTCTAATTTTTGCTTTCCTAAATCCTGGGTTTGGATTTTGATGCCATGGGTGGAGCATTTGGGCAGCTCTTTTGACATCCAGCCCAGTTGGAATAGGAATCCTCAGTGCTTCAATATTTTACTGTTTCAAAAAAAGTATTTTATTTTACACTATTTGTACGAATATATATTTGACTAATATGTTAACATGAGTCTTTTTTTTTACCACCAAAGACTTGAAAATATCATTGCAGCAAAATAGAGGTTAAGTCATCTCTATCTAAAATTTTTACTTTAGAAATAAATCCAAAGTAACCTAGAGAGGGTAAACACAACCCAAAGTTGTATTGTTCTGCACAAATCAGAACTTGATGGCTGTACTTCTTTCTTATTCTTAAAATTTTTTAATTTTCTTTTTAGAGAGATGAAGGCAGGGTAAAGAGAGAGAGAGAGAGAGAATATAAGCAAGCTGGGATACTGGAGTCAGGAACACAACCCTGGTCTCCCACTTGGATAGCAGGAAGCCAGTTATTCTAGCCATCACTGCTATCTCCCAAGGTCTGCATTGACAGGAAATTGGAGGAAAGAGCTGGAGCCAGGTATCAAACTCAATACTCTGGTGTGGGATATGGGCATCTTAACTACTAGGCTAACTGCCTGCTCCACCTCTGGTTCTTTAAAAGTGTATCATTGGCCGGCGCCACGGCTCACTAGGCTAATCCTCCACCTGTGGCGCCGGCACCCTGGGTTCTGGTCCCAGTCGGGGCGCCAGATTCTGTCCCAGTTGCTCCTCTTCCAGTCCAGCTCTCTGCTATGGCCCGGGAAGGCAGTGGAGGATGACCCAGGTGCTTGGGCCCTGCACCCGCATGGGAGACCAGGATAAGTACCTGGCTCCTGGCTTTGGATTGGCGCAGTGTGCCAGCCGTAGCAGCCACTTGGGGGTGAACCAACGGAAGGAAGACCTTTCTCTCTGTCTCTCTCTCTCTCACTGTCTAACTCTGCTTGTCAAAAAAAAAAAAAAGTATATCATTAAATGTTCATTATGAGAATTAATAATTTTTTGGCCAGGGCTCACTCCATTGTTTCTCTCTCTTAGTTGGGATAGCATCAGTGCGATCACCGATTTTAATTTTTGTCTCATCTGGACATTGGAGAATAGTTTGCCTCATATTCTTCAGTTGTTCTTAAGCCTTAAATGGGGGCTGGCATTGCGGTATAGCAGGTAAAGCTGCTGCATATACCATTAGCATCACACAGGGGTGCCAGTTCAAGTCCCAGCTGCTTCACTTCTGATCCAGCTCCCAGCTAATGGCCTGGGAAAAGCCTAGGAAGACAGTCCAGGTGCTTGGGTCCTACCACTACACCTGCATGACAGACCTGGAAGAAGCTCCTGCCTCCTGGCTTTGGCCTGGCCCAGAGTGGTCATTGCAGACATCTGGGGAGTGAACCAGTGGATGGAAAGTGTCTGTCTGTCTCTCTCTCTCTCTTTCTCTCTCCATCTCTCATGGTAACTTTGATTTTCAAACAAATAAATATTTTTTAAAAAATCCTTAAGTGAAAAAAAATACCCTTTGAGCAATAACAAACTTTTAGCAGGGTGCCTTGCACATAGCAGGCACATAATGTTAAACTACTTTGTCTTAGTATATATCAATAAGCCTCAAGGGTTTAGAGTCTCATCTGTAATATACATAAACAAAATTGGCCAGATTTATATAGCTGTGTTTTAAAATCTGATATCTTGCCTAATGTTCTTCATAACTATACATAAAACATTGGAAGTCATTTTGATTCTGTAAATTTAGATGCTGATTTGGCCAAAGGATTAAGGAAAACAGAAAAGTCAATTTCTACTTGCTGGATTTGAGTTTCTACTACTACAGACACAGGTGAAAGATAGTTAGGAAAGGTTAAAATACAACACACAAAAAGATTACTAAACTATGGAAAATGTAATCCAAAATTTGTATGGAGAGATTTAATTCTCCATATTATCAATCTTATATATAATGTTTATCTAACTACTATTATTCACATGAAGTATAATCACCATAAATATGGTGATTATAGAGATAGGAAGAACAGGAGTGAAGAGGGGGAAGAAAGTTATGTTAGAGGCCACTTTCTCAAATGTAATTTTAAAGGTATATAAATGTATGATACAATGATTTACTTGCATTAGAAAGTTTAGAATGAAATGTTTTATATGCTAAATAGAACTCAAGTAATCAGACTTAGCCAAACCCAAATCTAATTCTGTAATTCTGAATGTAACTGACTTATAGAGACCTAGATGAGAATTCGGATTTTCTTTATCTATTTCATCTTTTTATATCATTATAAGAAGTTTATTTTAAATTATATAAATTTTAAAAGCCAAAAAATATATTATACATTTTTTAAAAATCAATAAGTTAATATTATCAATATCATTTAGGCACTAGACTCCTTATCTAAGAATGTGCAAATTATAACCCATTTTGTCATCATTTAAGCTTTGGAATTGGTGCCTTACTCTTTCTTTTACTGAATGAATTTCTTTGAATGTAATGTTTTACTTGCTGAGGTTTCTTCTTCCTACTTTGTTTTTTTTTTTTTTTTTTTAATTTTTTTTTTTTTTTTTTTTTGACAGGCAGAGTGGACAGTGAGAGAGAGAGACAGAGAGAAAGGTCTTCCTTTGCCGTTGGTTCACCCTCCAATGGCCGCCGCGGCCGGCGCGCTGCGGCCGGCGCACCGCGCTGATCCGATGGCAGGAGCCAGGAGCCAGGTGCTTTTTCCTGGTCTCCCATGGGGTGCAGGGCCCAAGCACCTGGGCCATCCTCCACTGCACTCCCTGGCCACAGCAGAGGGCTGGCCTGGAAGAGGGGCAACCGGGACAGAATCCGGCGCCCCAACCGGGACTAGAACCCGGTGTGCCGGCGCCGCTAGGCGGAGGATTAGCCTAGTGAGCCGCGGCGCCGGCCCTCTTCCTACTTTGAATCATGAATTCTCTCAACACTCATCCTCACAAAACCAACAAATGCTCTTCCTTTAATCAACAGGATGGCATACAGCACCTGGCAGGCCCTAAATTAATGCCTTCCGGAAGCATGTGATGAATACAGTTGTTCAAGACAATTGTGATAAAATAGTAATATAAGGAAAAATGAAAACAGTTGTTAATAATTATTGATAATGTAATCTTCCTCTTTACCTACTAAATCCACTTATGCTAATAAATGTTTTCTATATAACTCTTGACAATATAGAAATATATAAAGTGTGTTTCAGGCTGGCGCTGTGGATCACTAGGCTAATCCTCTGCCTTGCAACGCCGGCACACCGGGTTCTAGTCCCGGTCAGGGCTCCTCTTCCAGGCCAGCTCTCTGCTGTGGCCAGGGAGTGCAGTGGAGGATGGCCCAAGTGCTTGGGCCCTGCACCGCATGGGAGACCAGGATAAGCACCTGGCTCCTGCCATCGGATCAGCTCGGCACACCGGCCGCGGTGGCCATTGGAGGGTGAACCAACGGCAAAGGAAGACCTTTCTCTCTGTCTCTCTCTCTCACTGTCCACTCTGCCTGTCAAAAATAAATAAATAAATAAATAAATAAATAAAGTGTGTTTCAGTTATTACTTTGGAAATATGTTGGTCCCGAAATTCTAATGTAAAATGTAATTATTTCCCAATAGTGTAATGTTAATGCATCATATTTGATCCTTAAAAGTCTACAGTTCGTTGCCTTTCTAGTAGAAATGTTTGACAGGTGTATGAGTTGGACCACTATAGAAAATGGAATGATGGTCTTAGGGCATCCTGCACCTCACCTACTTCTAGGAGTAAGAGTGAGAAAGAACACCACAGAAGGAGGCCCAGATTAACTAAGGAGTTAATGAAAATGTAGGATTCTTGCTAAATGCTTGTACTCATAATTTTGGCTATGGTATAGTCCTGTTTTGATACGTTTGTTTTTAAAACATCCTGCTTGTTTTTCAAATTAATTGTGTGTGTCTGTTGCAGGGGCGTGCAATTTTTGCCAGTGGCAGTCCTTTTGATCCAGTCACTCTTCCAAATGGACAGACCCTGTATCCTGGCCAAGGCAACAATTCCTATGTTTTCCCTGGTGTTGCTCTTGGTGTAGTGGCCTGTGGATTGAGGCACATCACAGACAAAATCTTTCTCACTACTGCTGAGGTACTGTAATCTGCTTAAGTTGGCCATGGATATAAAATATGCTCTGTATAGTATTTTATTTCTCTAGCATCTCAGCTCACTCTTGAGAAGGAGATTGAAAAAGAGAAATTCATTCCCAGTGGAGAGTGAGAGGTGGGTAGCAGGTTCCTACTGACTCACTAGTGAAAGAATCTTTCTCAATAGTCTTTTAAGATTGTTTTGATTTCTTAAAATGAGCCCTTATTCATCTTTTTTTTTATCTTTTATTTAATGAATATAAATTTCCAAAGTACGACTCATGGGTTACAATGGCTTTCCCCCCCATACCGTCCCTCCCACCCACAACCCTCCCCTTTCCCACTCCCTCTCCCCTTCCATTCACATCAAGATTCATTTTCGATTATCTTAATATACAGAAGATCAGCTTAGTATACCTTAAGTAAGGATTTCAACAGTTTCCAATCAGATTCTGTGACAGTTATGAGACCATTAAGGTATTGTTTCCAAACAATGATAGATAAATATTTCTCCGTGGAGAACCTTCCTAAATAACATTATTTTGAAGTTTTAAAATGAAAGTCGTGTGTAGTGGAAGTATTATGTCATTGAGGTTTCAATGTAGAAAATGGAAACCATACTAGCATTTAAGCAGAAATGAAAATAAAATAAGGAAGTAGGTGTTTAAAAAATTATTAAAAGGACAGAAGTGAGCTCTAGTCTGGGTCTTTAGGAAAGATTCTCAGAATTTCACAGAGCAGGCCCACTAGGTAATGTCATACTGTCGACAACTACGAAAGATCTGAGAGTTTACCCTACTTATAAGCTAGCAGGTCAATCACAGTTTCCTAGATAATGGCCCAGGTTCTGGTACCCATCAGTTTTCCTTGCCCTCTCTGCCAAGCTTCAGTAGAATGATGCAGTACTGGGCATATATTTGTAAAAAAATTTTCACCTGGTTAATACATATTTTCAGATTTGAACAGGATGCAATTCACCAATGAGAAACTTGAGTGAATTTATTTTATTAATACTAAATCACTAAAACATTAAGATTGAGATCTGACACTGTGGTGTAGTAGGCTAAGCCTCTGTCTGTGGCACCAGCATCCCATATAGGTGCCTGTTCTTGTCCCAGCTGCTCCTCTTCTGATCCAGCTCTCTGCTATGACCTGGGAAAATAGTAGAGGATGGCCCAAATGCTTGGGCCCCTGCACTCATGTGGGAGACCTGAAAGAAGCTCCTGCCTCCTGGCTTCGGATTGACCCAGCTCTGGCCTTTGTGGCTGTCTGGGGAGTGAACTAGCAGATGGAAGACCTTTCTTTCTGTCTCTCCCTCTCTCTGTAACTCTACCTCTCAAATAAATAAGTAGAATCTTTCAAGACAACAGCAACATTATGGTTGAATTGAGCCACATTAAACTAAATTGATATTCAGTTATTCGTACCCTGCAAACACAGTTTTTTCCATTGTGAAGATGAAACTCCAAGAGCACAGACCTAGATTCCTATGTCACTGATGTGACTGAAGAAGCCTAGGCTCAGGGATTAGCACCTGGCACGACTCTGAAAACTAAGCTGTCATGTCCTACTCTTGTCTTTTTCTTTGCTGGATTAAAATCATGACAGCTGGTGTCTCCTGTTTTCTTTAATAGAACAAAGCTTGCTAAGCACAGGTAGATGTCTGCTTACTAACAGAGCATTTTAGAGTTGTTTTCACATGAAGCAAAGTATAATCATTGTCTTTTAGAATAGGCACATCAGGAGAGAAGAAAGTGATCTTTTATTCTCAGGAGCCAGTTATTTACTTTCCTAAATAACTCTAGCACCCTCTGGTGACAAATTTCATGAAAAGCAGTGTCCGTTTACTATCTATCCATGAAAATAAACACTACCAAAACATTGGGGAAAATGTGGTAATATCAGCAGTAATATTCATGTCATTGCTAGTGATCCCTCTGGATACATCTTTTGGTTTTTCAACTGGTTTTCTCTTAGGCTTCAACGTATTTCTGTTTTTCATATCACCTCAATTTTGTCACATGCATTGTTTTCTTTGTCTCCTTTCTTTTCCCTTTTAAGTAAGATCTTTTTTTGGTAGTATTCACTTTTTTTGTCTCCACTTTCTTATCTTATACTTTCAAATGCCTCATCCATGTATTCATTTTTATCTTCATTCTAATAATGGTCAAATCTATGTATCTCTATTCTCATCTTTTACGTATTTCCAGTTACCTGCTGGATAATTCCCCAGAAATGCCCTGCCATGTTCAAACCCACACTTACCTTCCCTTGTGCTCAACAGGCATGTTTCTATTCATTACACCCCTTTTCAACTAGGCACCAACATTTAGCAATCTGGCATTCTCTCCATTCCCCCTCCTCTGATTGCATTCAGACACCCTGTACATACATATGCCTGGGTGCCTGCTTTATCTGCTGTCCTGCCTGGAAAGCCCTGAGAATTACCCCCACATAACAGCCTGTCCTTCAGTATACTACTTAGGGCTCTTCTCACCTTGAATTTTCTGTAACAAGGATGGCTCATCCTGATCCTTCTCCTTAATCACACCTCTCTGTGTTAAACATTACAACACACACTTTTATTCCTGGTTGTATTATGCTTTTTTTTTTTTTTGACAGGCAGAGTGGACAGTGAGAGAGAGAGACAGAGAAAAAGGTCTTCCTTTGAAGTTGGTTCACCCTCCGATGGCCGCCGCAGCCGGCGCACTGCGGCTGGCGCACCGCGCTGATCCGATGGCAGGAGCCAGGAGCCAGGTGCTTTTCCTGGTCTCCCATGGGGTGCAGGGCCCAAGCACTTGGGCCATCCTCCACTGCACTCCGTGGCCACAGCAGAGAGCTGGCCTGGAAGAGGGGCAACCGGGACAGAATCCGGCGCCCCGACCGGGACTAGAACCCGGTGTGCCGGCGCCGCTAGGCGGAGGATTAGCCTAGTGAGCCGCGGCGCCGGCGTATTATGCTCTTGAGTGCTTCATACTTTAAAAGATGGTGTGTTTGTCTCTATGATTAAATTTTCGATTTTCTTCTTTAAAGACAGGGAATTTTCCATATATATCTTAAAAAAAAAAAAAAAAAAAAAAAAAAACAAAACTCCAGTAGTAGCACCTAGTCAGGCACAAAGCAGAAGCTTAGTGAATATTTGTTGAGTCGAATTAAATAGAACTAGACAATACCACAGACACTCACTCTTGGAGGGCCCCAAAAAAGGAGAAAGTTCTTCTTACTTTGATTGTATTTTACAGTTTAAAAAGATACCATGTAGGAGATCTAGGTGAGATTTTTGTTTGGCAACTCAAAATTTAATAGTAGTTAGGTTTGTATTTTTTAAAAAATAGTGCTTGGCTTTCTTATGGAAGTAAAATACTTATGGGTTGGTACCAATCCCAAAGACTACTTTTGGACATTTTTACAGGACAGAGGGTTTTGGCCTTTGGCACTATGGACAGTCTTCATGACCTATAATGTGAGTACAAAGTGCTCCCTTAGGTCATCTTTATGTATGTTCTATACTAGAGCCTGTATGTTCTATACCAGAGCCTGGGAACAGAGTCTTTGCATTCTGTTCATACCTGGAAGACATACTTTTGCCCAGAGGACATCAAAGGTCCTCACCACGGACAGCAGAATCTGGAAGAAGCTTTGATTCACTTAAGTCATTGGATAACTCAAAGTCTAGTTGCCATAACATTGTCAGAATGAAATGGGGTCGGCGCTGCGGCTCACTAGGCTAATCCTCCGCCTTGCGGCGCCGGCACACTGGGTTCTAGTCCCAGTCGGGGCGCCAGATTCTGTCCCGGTTGCCCCTCTTCCAGGCCAGCTCTCTGCTGTGGCCAGGGAGTGCAGTGGAGGATGGCCCAAGTGCTTGGGCCCTGCACCCCATGGGAGACCAGGATAAGCACCTGGCTCCTGCCATCGGATCAGCGTGGTGTGCCGGCCGCAGTGGCCATTGGAGGGTGAACCAACAGCAAAGGAAGACCTTTCTCTCTGTCCCTCTCTCTCACTGTCCACTCTGCCTGTCAGGAAAAAAAAAAAAAAAAAGAATGAAATGGGGAGAGATTATTTGAAATCAGTGGAATGTAATTAGAGATATCCATACTACATCAAAGGTAGCCAGTAGTTTTTAATGAATGAGTCTATAGGTGAGAGTGAGACTAGGATTCATATGTTCTCTCTCCTTTTCCTCCCAGAATCACCCCTTAAATTTTAACGAGGCTCCTGTTGGTTGCCTGTTTGCTACTTGACTCTTACACAATTTGTTGACTTTCTCTCTGTATGAAAGACACAAATGAAGAGCAAAAACTCAAACTATACTTTATAATTCAGACATCTTCTGATTGTGACAGTCTCTTTAAAATGACATTTTTGTAGCATTCTAGGGAAAGCACAATGATGCTAAAACCATCAAGGAACTAGTGGTAGCAGATGCAATACACATGGGTGATTGGTTATGAAACTTGCTTCCTAATCCAGTATCTAATAAGCTAATGCACTGTCAAGTTAGATTTGATCCAGAAAGCTATTTTGCTTCTATTTTGCCATGCTGCCTATTTGTTTGTTTTAAATGCAATGGCTAAGGTTCATGGAACACTCAACTTTGACAGACACTGTGGTAAATTCTTTGCTGGAACTTATTTTTTTTAGTTCTGTGAGCTAGGAACTGTTATTAGTCTTACATTTCTGATGAGAAAAGTGAGACTTAGGAAGGTTACTTATAATTTGTGCAAATTCAGGTAATAATTAGTGAAGTCAACATTCAAACACAGGTCTACCTCACACCAGTGTTTGAGCTTTCAACCACCATACTATATTTTTTACTCAGTTTTCTTTTCTATTCAATTAAATAACAGTGCTGGATACCATAAATATTTTTGCCTGAACATCTGAGAAATTCCAATGGGTTTAAATCTGCCATAAATCTTTTGCAGGACAGGAAATAACTGGTTTTTTTAAAGCAATCTCAATTCAATATCAAATTAACATAAAATAGTTTTATTTTGCTTCAATTGTTGTTTTATAAAATTTCCCTTCAGATTTCCCTTTTATTTTTCTTGATGGCATCTTAGTAAAATCCCATACTTTTCAATTCACTTTTTCTTTTAACAGTTGTTAATTAAGTACCTACTATATGTTATGTAGTATTCCAGGTGCTAGGATTATGTCAGTGAACAAGGAACCAGTTGCTCTGGTCAAGATTTTATACCCAACTCAAATATCATCTCCTCTCTGTAGTGCAAGAGACCTGACTTGGCAAGTGGGGAAGACCCATATCCTTTACTTTTTCTTCCACACTAGCACCATGAGAAGTTTGGGGAATTGTGTGTGGTTAGATTCTGAAAAATGCTGTTCCTCTTCTCATCAAGGCTTATTTCTTCAAATGTGTTGCAGATGAGAAGGAAGGATATGGAAAATGGAAAACTTCTATATTATTAATGCTCCACTATTTGAGGCCATCATGCCCTCTGTGGTCTATATCTGCCTCTCTCCTGGAACACATATGTGTTCAGAGGACCCTAACTTAGGCATCTGTCTCCAACCCTGGCACTTTACCCTTCTCCAAGTCTCCCAGGATATAATGGCTTCTTTTTCAGCAGCCACTTGACCTTGGGAAGCGTTCCACACCAGATCTACTGATGGAAATGCAGACTCTCTACGGCTACCCCCATGTATTTACTCTTCCTTCCTTTCACTTCTCCTCTAACTACTGAGAGTGAGGGGTGAAAAAAATGCAACATCTCCACGAGGACTCCTCAAGCCTTCAATGAGAGGTGGCATGCAGCAAGAAGAGGAGAAAAAAAGCCACTAAGCCATGTTGCACTGTCATCAGCAGTCCTTGAATCTCCTCATCTCAGCCTTATGGGACGGGGCGGCTATGGTTGTATGGGTGGCAGGGCTGATTCTGTCACCACTTAGGGTCTGAGGGAGATGGAGGCCACACTTATTTAGGGACATCCTTATATATTAGAATACTTACTGTATCTTTGTCCTAATGTTTGGGGCCATAGGCACCCATTCTTGGGTAAAGGAAAAATGTTATTCAACATCCTGTTACAAAGGCAAGAAACTAATAGGCAAATAATACATTTTATACAATTATGATTAATAATTCATCATTATAACCACATATTATAATATTTTATGTAAATATGTAAGCTACTATCAATTAAATAAGAGTTATTCTAATAACTTTAACTCCTTCTTCCTCCCACTATTCCATTTCTTCCTAAGTGTCCCACGTCACAAGTCCTCAGGCACCCACAAGATTTAACCCAGACTCCTTGTTTGGCATCGACAGTGCCCCAACCCTTGCTTCTCTACACAGATCCTCTGCTCCCCCACATCAAGAAACATCCACTGAGTGCTGCTCCACTGCTCTTGGTCTGACTCTGGTCTTCTGACTGGAATTCCCACCCTGTTCCTGTTTGCCTAACCTCCTCTTTCCTTTTGATTCTAGACTGAAGCCCCTCTGCACTTTGAAGCCTCTGTAACCAGTCTTCATCTAGATTTCTTTTTCTTTCTTTCTTTCTTCTTCTTTTTTTTTTTTTTTTTTTTTTTTTGACAGGCAGAGTGGACAGTGAGAGAGAGAGAGAGAAAGGTCTTCCTTCCATTGGTTCATCCCCTAATGGCCACTGCGGCTGGCGCGCTGTGGCCGGCACACCGCGCTGATCCGATGGCAGGAGCCAGGTGCTTCTCCTGGTCTCCCATGCAGGTGCAGGGCCCAAGCACCTGGGCCATCCTCCACTGCACTCCCGGGCCACAGCAGAGAGCTGGCCTGGAAGAGGGGCAACCAGGACAGAATCCAGCGACCCAACCAGGACTAGAACCCGGTGTGCTGGCACTGCAGGCAGAGGATTAGCCTATTGAGCTACGGCACTGGCTCCTCTAGATTTCTTAACACTCATATTTTACTGTTAACCTAGTCTGTCTTCTCTTTCACTATTCTCATTTTATTCCTATACCCTATTACCTCATGAAATTATAAATCTTTCAAGAACAGGAAGTGCTTTTTGGACTTTCCTGTAGTGTTATATGTTCAGAGTCTTATGTTTTTGGTGGTGGGCAACAAAACAACATTTTGAAAATAATTTCATGATTTAAAAAATGTAAAATATATTAAGGGATATTAACAAATTTTTTTTAAAAAAAAGATTTATTTACTTCCTGAGAGGCAGAGTTACAGACAGAGGGAGAGACAGAGAGAGGTCTTCCATCCGCTTGTTCACTCCACAAATGGCCACAATGGCCAGAGCTGAGCCAATCCAAAGTCAGGATCCAGGAGTTTCTTCCAGGTTTCCCATACGGGTTCAGGGACCCAAGCACTTAGGCCATCTTCTACTGCTTTCTCAGGCCATCAGCAGAGAGCTGGATAGGAAGTGGAGCAGCCAGGACTCAAACCGGTGCCCATATGGGATGCTGGCACTGCAGATGGATGCTTAACCTACTATGCCACAGCGCCAGCCCCAACAAACAAGTTTTACTGTTCAAACTGCTGCAAATGAGGAAGGCTTCTTTCTTCCTCTCCACATCCAATTTATTTCTATTAAACAAAGCCCCAGCTTTGAGCTAATTTAGATCCAGCCCCCTAGAGACTTAATCAGAGTCTTGGAGCCAGGGGGAGGGGCAGGGGGGACTTCAAGTTGCTGCCACATCTGTGTCTTTGCTTAGGAGAGTTCAATAAATAACTCTGATTTAGAACGGGGTAATGGGTTGGGGACAACAAAACTGAGGCCAGTCTCTGTAAGATTGATATCCTACTTGTGATATGGCTCTGAGATAGCTCTCTCAGCCTCCTGCTCTACCTCCTATAACTGCCCTCCTGTGCTTTCCCCATTACTTCTATCATCTATCTTCCTTCCTTCCTTCTTCCCTTCCTCCCCACCTCTTCCCTCCCTTCTTCCCTCCCTCCCTCCCTCCCTCGCTTCCTTCCTTCCTTCCTTCCTCTTCTCCCTGCTCGCCTAGTGCATCAGTTGGAAAGTTTGCAGTATCTCGTGATACAGTAGAAAAGTGACTTGACTGAGAGGAAACCTGGATTCTGTTCCCATCTTTTTCACTAACTGTGTGATCCCAACAATCACCGGCCTCTCTCAGTTTTTCCATTGATAGAGGGGAGGTCAAGTTATGGGATCATACTAATGTGATTGGTTTCCGTGCATGGCCTTTATATGAGACCATTCATTTAATATCCACATAACTACTACATGGTGTACAGTGAAGTGTAAACTTCTTTTTTCTTTTCTATTATTTTTAAGGTAATATCTCAGCAAGTATCAGATAAACACTTGGAAGAGGGCCGACTTTATCCTCCCCTGAATACCATTAGAGATGTTTCTCTGAAAATTGCAGAAAAGGTAAAACCACTCTTGATTACTTTTCCTTCCATCTGTTGGTAAATATGCATGTTTAAATATTAAAAATCTGTTTCTTTGAAATGTGTCTCTGTATCAGGTGATCATGTCAGAAGTCAGGGAAAGGAGGTCCATTGGCTCAGTAGAGCTTATAAACTATGTTTGATCCTTACAAAAGAGTTGAAGAATTGGCGTTTATGTCCCCATTGTTCTTTTTCTTCTATACTTTAAATAATTCAATAGGGTTTCTTTTCAGCCAGGCTCCTCTCACTGCACCTCTTTTTTGTTTTTTTCTTTTCCCTATCACCCTTGTGATAATTGCCAAAATATTGCAGAAATGGTAGGGCGACATTCAGGATCACGTCATGTGCCATCTCCATGTTTCTATGATGTGGCATAGTAAAAGACTAAGATCACAACAGGTAATACTGGGCAGAGGGCAAAACAATGAGGGCAGAGAGCTTGAAAGCTGTTGAGGTGGCCAGTGAGCTGTTGCAGGAGTTAGCCAAGAAGAACCTAAAGGCAGGGACATTTTCTATAACTAAACTGAGAGAGAAATGGATATTTTTTTTTGTAATTCAGTTGTATTTTCTAAGAATTTCAAAACCAAATACCACTGCTTAAACAATAGAAATTTATTTTCTCAGAGCTGGGCACTAGAAGTGCAAGATCAAGATTTCAGCAGTTCTGGTTTCTTCGGAGCCCTCTTTCTGGCAGGCGGATGGCCATCGCTGTGCTTTGTCCTCTCGTGGTCTTCTCTGTGTCCGTTTTCCCCTTCTTATAAGGATAAAGTCAAATTGGATTAGGGCCTACCCCAGTAGCCCAGTTTTAACTTGGTTACCTCTTCAAGGTCCCTAGCTCTAATCACAGTCATCTTCTTAGCACTAGTGGTTGGGGCTTCAATACATGAATTGGAGAAGGGGCACATTCAGTCTATAACAGAAGTTGTGTGTTTTAAGCTGGGGATTTCCAACCTCATTACTCTGGGTATTTGGGCTTGATGACTCTTTTTTTTTATTTTTATTTATTTATTTATTTATTTTTATTTTTTGACAGGCAGAGTGGGCAGTGAGAGAGAGAGACAGAGAGAAAGGTCTTCCTTTGCCGTTGGTTCACCCTTCAATGGCCGCCGCTGCTAGCATACTGCAGACTGCGGCCGGTGCACCGCGCTGATCCGATAGCAGGAGCCAGGTGCTTTTCCTGGTCTCCCATGGGGTGCAGGGCCCAAGCACTTGGGCCATCCTCCACTGCACTCCCTGGACACAGCAGGGAGCTGGCCTGGAAGAGGGGCAACCGGGACAGAATCCGGCGCCCCCTTGATGACTCATGAATGCTGTGCTGAGTATTTCAGAATGTCTAACAGCATTGCTGGCCTCTGTCCACTAGATGTCAGTAGAATCTGCACATTTTTAACAAGAGGAAATGTTTCCAGATAATTGTCAAGTGTTCCATGGTAGGCCAGATTGCTCATGGTTGAAAATCACTAGTTTAAGCTATTACAAACTTAACAACACCATTTAAGATTCACATATAATTATCTTGTTGGCTGAAGGCATTTTAGGCATTTAGGTAATAACCTGCTTAGTTATTTATGAGAGAGTATGCTCACATTTTCTACTAATACATATCTACTAGTTTTTAACTAGTTCTAACTATTAATATACTGAATCCACATTATAATTTTAAGCTCATTTTGATGACTTGAATGAAGAGGAGTTAGTATATGAATAGAGGAGAAACTAAGAAAATAGGGGACAGCAGTGAAATACAAAAAGATTCATATAATACACCTAGAGTAATAGAAGAATATTGAGTGCAAAGACAGGAATCAGGAAGTCATAACCATGAACCGACCTGAGAGAGGAAGCCGCTATGAGGGGTCTACAAATTTGAGGTATCAATGGCACATTCAGATGTACGATTCTAACAAATACTTGGAGACAGCTAAAGCTTAAAGAAAAGTTGGAGCAAAGATTTGGGAATCGTCTCCATGTAGTAACAAATGAAGGTCTAGAAATGGTTGGGGTTGCCCTGAGAGCAAGTATAGGAGGGAAAGAAAACCTAGGCTAGGCTGTAGTTAATTCTATCTAGAAGCAGAGGAAAGAAACCAGACAGGAAAAGAAGTGGTCAGGATTTTAAAAGGAGACTCAACACTGAGCGTCATGTGAGAAATGACAGAAGAGATGATTTCAGGGTGGACGTAGAAACAGAACCAAATCCTGAAAAGAAAAATGGATGAAGACTTTTATTGGGTACGTGGGAAGTTATCAGAAACTTTTCTAATAGCAATTGCAGTAGTACAAGAGGTGCTCATGGTGCTTAGGAAAGCAAAACAGCAGCAGCCGCAAAATGTAAGCCGCTCTTCCAGCAAGTTTGCACTGCCGAGAAGGAGAGTGGAGGCTTCACTGGGAGAGGGGATCTCACTGCAGTGCCTGGGAGTGTACTGGATGTGGTCATGGTTACACAAATCTGCCAAGTCACAAAAATAATTTGTCCATTGAAACGCTTGAATTTTGGGGCTGGTGCCGTGAGATAGTGGGTTAAGCCTCTGCCTGCAATGCCAGCATCCCATATGGGCACTGGTTTGAGTCCCAGCTGCTCCGTTTCTGATCCAGCTTCGTACTAATATGCCTAGCAAAGCAGTGGAACATGGCCCAAGTACTTGGGCCTCTGCACCCCATGTGGGAGACGCAGAAAAAACTCTTGGATCCTGGCTTCAGCCTGGCGCAGCCCCAGCCATGAGGCCATATGGGGAGTGAACCAGCAGATGGAAGATCTCTCTGTCTGCCTGTCTGTCTCTCTCTCACCTTTCAAATAAATAGTTTAAAAATGCTTGAATTTTCTGACAAATTATACCTCAGAAAAGCTGTTTTAAAAGTAATAATACCAAAGTATTAGCACTTTGAAAAGTAGAGAAAAGAAAAATAACCACTATTCTGCAATAAGTATTGCTATTATTTTTGTGTGTTTGTTTCTTGTATTTTAAAAAATGATTGCTTTCTTTTCTAACATCGTTATAATAATTGTGTTTATACATTCTGTTTCCTGCTCTTCATTGCACAGTACAGTCTTTAATTTTCCATAAGTGTATAATTTCACAATGAGAAGAAACACTCAATAATTCTAATACTCTTCAAATGAAACTTATCCAAACAAGTTTTCATACAATTAGCTCCTCAGTGATAATTTTTTAGAATGACATATGTGAATTAAACAACACATATGAAGTGATTAATTTTGAAGAAAAGGGAAATCCACTTTTCTCTAAAACAGAAAAGTAGAGAAAGGGAGCATGTATGAAGATAGAGAGGAGATAGCAATTGAGATCATTTTCTCTGAGAAGTTGGAATTCTCTCAATAGGATAAGGAGAGTCAAATGGAAATTTGAAGATGGGGAAAAGTTTGGAATTATCTTTGGGGAACTACGGGAGGAAGATTTTAAGACAAGTATACGCATACTATGTGTAGTCACGTGGACCTAAGTATGGGAAAGTATGTCATGACAGAAAACTCAAGCACGGTTCTATGAAAGATAGCCATGCAAGGAGAAAGCCAGCATCGAGGAGTCAGAGTGGAACAGAATGGTGTGAGTAACACGATTCTGTGACTCTAGCAAGGAGCACTGACCATGACTGTGATTAGGTGAGTAGGACCAGAGGACTGTGCAGAAACAAAGAGATTTTTATCTACCGTCAGAACAGAAATTCTTGAAAATTCAAGGTATCAGAGTTCAAGCTTAACAGGACTATTCAAGTATGTAGTTCAAGTTAATTACCAGTCATGCCACGTCAAGACTTCTACCAGCTTCTCTGAGAAATCTCCACTAGTCAGACTTTCCTTAGTTACTAGCAGTCCCTCCCCCCACATTGGGAGATTGGTAATAGATTTTTCATTTTATATATTCTTTAAGTGTGTTTTTATGATAATATACTGTATGTTGGTAGAAATATATGATATAAATTAATTTTTTGAAACAGAAGAAAGCTTCAGATATGTGCTCACCATCACCTCTATTCATTAAAGTAATTAATATTCTTTTCTCATTGCTAGATTGTGAAAGATGCATACCAGGAAAAGACAGCCACAGTTTATCCTGAACCACAAAACAAAGAAGCGTTTGTCCGCTCCCAGATGTATAGCACGGATTATGACCAGATTCTACCTGATTGTTATTCTTGGCCTGAACAGGCCCAGAAAATACAGACCAAAGTTGAACAGTAGCATAATAGCCGGCGTTTCTAACTCCATTAATGAGATCTTGAAGTCTTTCATAGTTTTTAAAGGTTTGAATCTTTTCTGATGATTCATAATATGTTTAGAGCAAAATAATTTTACTTTAACAGTCTCAAAACTTATGGAGGGATATTAATATAAATTAGAATAAATGTTATAGTAGGCAATTTTGCTTCATTTACCTTCCAGTTACTTATGGTTTCTATTTTAATTATTCTGGCCAAATTCTGTTTAATAGTTATTGTACCTACTACTGAGAAACTCATCATTTTTATATAGGGAATTAATGGGAAGACCAAAATTAGTAATACACTGATATGATCAACATTAAAACTCATAATACTTTTGTTGAGCATTTTGTTAAATTTTGTTTTTTTAACGAAGACAGACATGAACTTAGACATAAATGAACTTTTGCTAAACAGAAACAACACTACTTTGCTACCTGGAGAAAGATAACTTCTCAGGTATTTTTATTTCAGTCCCAGGTTATATTTGTTCTTTTTGTGCAACTGAATTCTAATATTTCTAAGAGAGATCACTGCTGTTTACAATGCCCTGTGCAGTCTTAGTTTTGAATTTTCTTTTGTCATTGAATATCTCTCAGAGTAAAGCTCTGATCACCTTCACCATGGGTCAGAAATCCCTCTAACAGCACCTTTGCTTCCTGCTGACCAAATGCCGTATCCTGCAGCTACCGCACTGCTGCTGCAGGGCCTTTGTGAGCTGTGGGCCTCGTCTAGAAGTCAGCACCTTCAGTTCAGCACAGTCTGAGCCATGAGGACTGAAAGGAGGGTAGTTAAGAAGATCCTTGAGGAAGGGCTGCCTGCGGAGCTGACCTGCAAAGGCAAGGATCTCAGGAGTCAGGAGCAAGACCATGACTCCCAGACAAACTGGATCCCTCGTGTCTCCTGGATTAGCTCAGTTAGCAGAGCTTGCTATGTTATAGTAACCTCCCTGTCCTGTAAGTTTGGAGAAAGTTTTGTAACTACATCCCTGGTATCAGAAATTATCATTATATCAGATAGTATAATATTTTAGTTACTGAGACTATTTACTTAGAACATGATTGATAAAATGGAAAGAATTTTAAAGCTGAAGCTCAGGTGCAATAACATTGGCTATTTATTTATAGAATTTTCTGTTTTTGAAGTAATGCTGTAGAAAATGTAAGAAGAAGTTCAATATAAACTGAACTATAATTTTACTGAGAGTTGAATGTCACACAAACTGTTTTAGGTGTGAGTAGAAACGGTTTGGGTATTTCTAAAAGTAACATTTAGCTAAGGGTTTCCTCAAGATAGTTATTTGGAAGACTCTGAATGCTTACCTGTTTCTTTTGTTTCCATGTTGTCTTAAAGCTCTAACTACGTGTATTCTCCTATGCAAAAGATTTATTAAAGCATAGAAACATTGAATAAGTAAAATTATAAAATAATTGTCATTTTTTCTTAAAACCTTGTTACATTTTTAAAATAAAAATTTTGCTTGGTATTGGGGGTCATATGACAAGGTATTACGAATTCTTAAAATATTCTGATAGCTGCTAATTTCAGTATGAACTCCATTTAATATATATGTAATCATAAAAACTAGGTCCTATTAGGAGTGAGCTACTTCATTGTCCTCAGGGAAAGACAATGGAACAAACACAGGATAGTTATTAGATGTTAAGCATTCTACACACATTGCCTTATTTAATGTAATCTCAATTTTTAAAAATTTTCTTTTAGCATCATAAAATAAACAGGTGGTACTGATGTTAATAATATATTTTTTTAAATAGTATATCCAAATGTTATCATTTCAGTATATAATCAATATAAACATTATTGAGCTATTTTACAGTATGGGTTCATTCTGAGACTTCAAAAATCTAGTAAATATTTTATTCTGAAATTTTAATTCAGGGGCTGTCGTGGCATAGTGGGTAAAGCCACAGCCTGCAGTGGCAGCATCCCATATAGGTGTTGTTCAAGACCTAACTGCTTTACTTCTAATCCAGCTCCCTGATAATGTGCCTGGGGAAAGCAGCAAAAGGTGGCCCAAGTGCTTGGGCCCCTGCACCCATGCGAGAGACCTGGAAGAAGCTCCTGGTTCTTGGCTTTGGCTTTGTCTGAGCCCTAGCTGTTGAAGCCATTTGGGAAGGGAACATCAGATAAAGGATCAATTTCTCTCTCTCTCTCTCTCTCTCTCTCTCTCTCTCTCTGCCTCTGTATGACTCTGCCTTTCAAATAAATAAATAAATCTTTAAAAATGTTAATTCAGTTCAGACTAGCCATGAGGGCTCACTAGCTGGCTAGTGACTACCATACTGTGCTGATCTAGAAGAGACAGTTATATACAACAGCTGAACATAGCATTTCCATACGAGAAGTGAAACTTACCTAAGTCTATGGGAAATGTTTTCTCAAAATTATTTTGGTAAACAATGCCTCAACAAAGCAGATAAAAACGGATTTGTCCCAGGCTTGTGCACTTGCTCTCTCACTCTCTGTTTTATTAAGATGTATTTACTTATTTGAAAGGCAGAGCAACAGAGAAAGGAGAGACAAAGAGATCTTTTATTTTCTGGTTTACTCTCCAAATTGCTGCAACAGCCAGATCTGGGCCAGGCAGAAGCTGGGAGCCTAGAACTCCATTGTGGTCTCCCACATGGGTGGCAGAGACTCAAGTACTTAAGCCATCTTCCCCCACCTCTCAGGTGCATAACGGAGTGACCAGGACTCAGGCTGGCACTCAGATATGGAATTCTAGTGTTTCAAGCAGCCACTTAACCCACTATGCCACAATGCTGCCCCCTCCCACAGGCTCTCTTCAGTCAGCTATGCAAATTAGGAAGGGGAACACTGACTAAGAAAATCAATGCATTTAACAATTTTTTATATGTTGCTATTAGCAGAGGAAATGTAAAAATCTGTTGGAGCACATGAATACATGAGTTAGACAGAAGGGGAGGGGTCAGGAAAAGGAAGCAGTAACCAGAAAGATAAAGAATAAGCAGGAGCTAGCCAAATGGTGCCTGAGTGCATGCATGTGTGTGTGTGTGTGTGTGTGTGTGTGTGTGTGTTGGGAGAGTCAAGCGTTACTACTTCTCGGCCTTTTGGCTAAGATCAAGTGTAGAGTCAAGTGTTTTAGGTAGAGAATAAGAATGTATTCAGGTATCCCAGGCAGGAAAGGGCATTACATATGGAGAACTGAAAGCAAGAAAATGTTAAACCTGTTTCATTTAATAAGCATACATGCAAAAATATTAAACAAATCCAATGATGTATTAAAAACACAATGTTGATTACTGTCTACAATAAAAGGAAATCAGATAAAGCTATGATAAAGAAAATAGTGTATTAGTAAGGAAGAGATAATAATATAATTTTTTCAGATAATATCTGCATACACATCCAGCAATAGTAAAAACTATTAAAGAGAGTCCAGGTTTTCCATATGCAAAATCATCTTTAAAAAGCCGTAGAATTTTGGGGCTGGCACCATGGCTTACTTGGTTAATCCTCTGCCTGTGGCGCCGGCATCCTATATGGGCACCGGGTTCTGGTCCCGGTTGCTCCTCTTCCAGTCCAGCTCTCTGCTGTGGCCTAGGAGTGCAGTGGAGGATGGCCCAGGAGCTTGGGCCCTGTACCCCATGGGAGACCAGGAGGAAGCACCTGGCTCCTGGCTTCGGATCCGCACAGTGCGCCGGCCGTAGCAGCCATTTGGGGGTTGAACCAATGGAAGGAAGACCTTTCTTTCTGTCTCTCTCTCACTGTCTAACTCTGCCTGTCAAAAAAAAAATAAAAAAATAAAAAATAAAGCAGTAGAATTTTTCTGTCTGCAATGATCAACTAGATGTTAAAGGCAAAAAGGAGTTATAATTTACAAGAATAAATGATATGATCTTCTGTGAGGAAAAAATTTGAATTCCACTAAAAAAATATAAAAGATGTGAAAAGGGGTTGGCATCGTGGAGCAGTGAATTAAGCCACCACTTGCAATGTGGGTTATCCTATATTGAAATGCTGGTTCAAATTCTGGCTGCTCTACTTCTGATGCAGCTCCTTGCTAATGCACTTGGGAAATCAGAGGAAAATGGTCCCTACCACCCATGTGGGAGACCCGGATGGAGTTGCAGACTCCTGACTTCAGCCTGGCTCCTCTCTCTGTGTCACTCTGCCTTTCAAATAAATCTTTAAGAAAGATGGATACATGGAGAGCCTATGCTCTTGATTGGAATGTGTTAATATAAAGTTGTATTTCTCTCTCCAAATAATCTATAAACTCAATGCAGTTCTGTCCAGGTCAGGCTAGGCTAACTGCTGCTAAACCCCACAATGTCAGACTCGCCCCATAGAAGCACAGTGTTTGCTTACATTGTTGCCTACTGCAGTCACCTGGGAGAGAAGGCCCTTCCATTTTATAATACGTCCCTCTGTATCGTGTGGCCTCCAGAGTCACCAAAAGGACAAGCAAGCGTGGGAGATTATTCAGAAGGTTTTTTGGGTCAGCCATTTTTACCCACTATCTCCTGCCTAAGATCATCACATAGCCCCAGTGGTATAACAAGAGAAACAGAGATATTGTCTTTCTCTGGCCTCAGGACTACAACATGAACCACACTTGATGAGCACAGCATTTTCTCTACCACAAGTCCAAGTTTTGGTTGAAATTTACAAGGAAATGAGTAAACTTACTCTAAAATATATGTGGAAAAATCAAGGTCTATTCCTGTAATACATACCAGATAGGACTTGCTCTTATAACTAAACGGACTAACTAAAGTGCAGTCTGGCCCAGATCCAGCTTAACTCCTGATTCAAGTTCTCAGCCTCTCACCCTAGTGCACTCTCAGAAAAAATATATCTACTCAGTCACTAGAGGTCTTTTAAATACAATATTCAGTCTACATTCAAAACAGAAAAAAACTAGAAGCAGAAAGCTGTCACCCTAATCAAGAGGAAAAAATAATTGATAGAAGCAAATTGACAAATCATCCAGATGCATTATCACACAAGGATTTAAAACTGTTACAGTAATGCTTATGGGATTAGAGGGGAAAAAATAAAATGGAAGGAAAGATAGGTTTTAATAGAAAATGAAATACCTAGAGAATTAAATGTATATTTTTAGATCTGAATAACAAAATATGTGAAATTAAGAATCAGTGGATAGGCTTAGCAGCAGCCAGAAAAAAAAATTGATGCCCTTAAGGGTAGCTCATTAAAAATTACTCAGATTTTGAAGCACGCAGAAAAAAATGAGCAAGAAATAAAAGCTGCCTGCTATGACATGGTCTAACATTTGTGGCAGTGGAGCGCTGGAAGGGGAGAAGAGAGTAGTGGAGTGCAATCACTATCTGAAGAGAAAATAACCAAGAGTTTTCTGAAATTACTAAAAAATTACCAGTTTGTAAACAGAGCTGGCAATCCCCAACTGATCAATACTTGTACAAATAAAACCACATCTAAGAATATCTTAAAATTCTGAAAACCAAAAATAAGCAGAAAATCTTAAAAGCAGTAAAAAAAAATACCTTCCGAGGTATAACAATAAGATTGACAACAAACTTAGCAGAAAAAATAAGAGATAATGGAAAGATACTCTTAAGGTGCTGAAAGAATAAATGATAACTAAGAATTCTATGTATCAAGAAAACACCCTTTGAAAATGAAGGCAAAATAAGGTGTTTCAGACAAACCAAAATTGAGATCATTTATTGCCTCTAGACCTAACATTGCTAGAGACATAAAGGAAATTCTTCAAAATGAGGGAGCATGATCCCAGAGGGAAGTGTGGATCTGTAGGAAGAAATAAAAAGAGCTAAAAATGGTTAATGTATGGCAAATATTGAATACTATTATGCAGTATATATGTTGATATTAATGATAAGTTATAGGAGTTGTTTCATATTGACCTTTTGATGTAAATAATAATGTGGGTAATGTTTATCAAGTATGTAGAAGTAAAAGTAGGAGTTGGACAAAGAGTAAAATGAATGATTAAGTTGTGTGGCTTACCCATTATTCTTGAAGCAGTATATAATTATGTCAGGGAATATTACAACAGGCAATGTACCACTTTCATGCACAGTCTTCATGAGCAATTACTGTAGGCCTACAGTATCCCTCAAGAAATATCCTAATAGGGGGCCAGCGCTGTGGCATAGAGGGCTAAGCCTCTGCCTCTGGCCAGCATCTGATGTGGGCACCGGATCTAGTCCCAGCTGCTCCTCTTCTGATCTAGCTCCCTGCTTATGGCCTGGGAAAGCAGTAGAAGATGGCCCAGGTGCCTGGGCCACTGCGCCCATGTGAGGGACCTGGAAGAGGCTGGCTTTGGATTGGCCCAGTCCAGCTGTTGTAGTCTTGCAGAGTGAACTAGTGAATGGAAAAACCTTTCTCATTGTCTCTCCCTCTCACCGTCTGTAACTCTACCTCTCAAAGAGATAACATCTTTAAAAAATTTTAATAAGTTAACTAAGTGTTTTATAACCTCTAGAATAGCCACTGAGAAGAGGTTATAAAATGGAATAAAAAGCTGAAAAATGTTAAAAAGCTGAGAAAGGAAATAAAATTGAATGATTTCCACTTGATTAATGCAAAATAGCAAAATACCCATCTTTACTGGTAATTTTATATATATATATAATTTTTTAAAGCAAATAGATTGTTTAAAGCACAATGATTTTTTTTTATTTTATTTATTTGAAAGAGTTACATAGAAAGAGAAGGAGAGGCAGAGAGAGAGAGAGAGAGGTCTTCCATCCACTGGTTCACTCCCCAATTGGCCGCAACAGTTGGAGCTGCGCGATCCAAAGCCAAGAGCCGGGAGCTTCTTCCAGTTCTCCCACATGGGCGCAAGAGCCCAAGGAGTTGGGCCATATCCTACTGCTTTCCCAGGCTACAGCAAAGAGCTGGATCAGAAGTGGAGCAGTCGGGACTCGAATCAGTGCCCATATGGGATGCTGGCACTGCAGGTGGTGGCTTTACCTGGTAGGCCACAGCACTGGCCCCACTGGTAATTGTATTAAATGTGAACTAAACACTCCAATTTAAAGGCAAAGTTTATCAGATTAAATTTTAAAAAAAAATCAACTATATGCCATTTTAAAGAGGTAGGAACTTTAAATTGAAGGAAACAAAAAGGATAAAAGTAAAATGATAAAAAAAAAATCCCATACAAACAGTAAGCCTACAAAAGCTGGTTGTGGTTTTATTAGTAGACAAAAAGAGTTCAAAGCAAGGATCTGAACCCACGTTACTGCAGTGTGGGACATGGGCATCTTAACGGCTAAGTATCTGCTTCTAGAACATCCTTCTTACTACCAGCATTGGTCAGCTTACCATTGTCTAGGGCATCATGCTGGTCCAGCATATTGATGATGATACACCGAGAGGACTTGGAGCACAAGTAGATCCCCGGATGCCTGGGATGTCAGAGGTTGAAAGGGAATTCCCATGAAAGCACAAGAACTTGTCACCTCAGCCAAGTTTTGTGGAGGACCAGTGTGTGTTCCGTGTTAGGGTGCCCCTCATTGTGAAGCACAGACTTGCTACTTTGTTCCTTAAAATGACTAAGGAAGACCCCGCTGATTGGTGGGCTTCTTTAAATTCTGTATGTGCTGCTCAGACCCACTTAATGGGTTGATTCAAACACTTCTGCCTTTCACTGGACTGAGAAAAAGAGAGATGTCCCCCGCTGGTCCAGGCTGCAGTGAAATTAGCTCTACCCTGAAGACACTGTAGGGGACCCATTAGGCTCAGAGTTCCTGTTGAAAATCAGGATTCTGTATAAAGAAGAAATTTTTAAATGTTTTACATTTTCAGCAAACCATGCCTTCTTCAGCAAAAAATCATTCTTTTGACATACTCCTGGGCCTTTGAGATAAAAGCAAATCAAAAGCTGTCCCACTTAAAAGTGTTCCACTGAGACCTCCAACAGTACCCTGAAAGCCCTCTGAAGTTCAGATCAGGGTTGGATGGTTTGTAAACAGCCACATAAGAAAACCCAAGTTCATAGGCAGGATATTTTCAATTAACACATGGATGTTTTAGGGGTCCCTGTGTCGTGTGGCCCACTCCTCACTTCACTATCCAACTGCCTTCAGCTCTTAGCTGTAACATAAAAAATAAGGAGAACATTCTCAAAGAGTGCTGGTTGGAGTCCTGGCTGCTGCACTTCTGATCTAGCTCCCTGCCAATGCACTTGGGAAAGAAGTGCTAAGATGGCCTAGTGCTTGGGCCCCTTCCACCCATGTGGGGAATGTGGAAGGGGTTCAGGGCTCCAGGCTTTTGCCCTTTTGCCTGGCCCAGCCCTGGCCATTTTGGCCAGTTTAGGAGTGAACCAGCAGATGAAAGATCCCTCTCTCTGTCTCTCCTCTCTCTAACTCTTCTTTCAAATAAAATTTAAAATGTTTTAAGTTACTGAGTCTTGATTCTTAACAGATGCTGATTCTGACTTCCAAGAGAAAAAGGGGACAATGTTGTATAGTTCCAAGGAGGTGCTGTGCTACTGTGCATTCAGTAGGCCGGAAGTGTGGAGCCATGAGGCACGTCAACAGCAAGAGTGCACAGCCATCTCTCCAGAAGCTGCCTGAGGGCAACTTGGTTTCATTCACCTTCTCCCAAACCATAGAGGGAAGGGGCAGTTCCCCAAAGTGGGGTGTGTGTGTGTGTGTGTGTGTGTGTGACAGAGAGAGACACTGATGTGAATGCTCCTATCAGGCTGGATAAACACAGCCAGAAGACCAGCAGTCTAGTATACATGCAAAGTTTTGAATTATTATATTTAGAGTATATTTCTTCTATAAAACTTACGCTTCTCCCATAATGTCTATTGTGAGCGCTTCTTTTTTTTTTTTTTTTTTTTTTAATTTTTTGACAGGCAGAGTGGACAGTGAGAGAGAGAGACAGAGAGAAAGGTCTTCCTTTGCCGTTGGTTCACCCTCCAATGGCCGCCGCGGCCGGCGCGCTGCGGCCGGCGCACCGCGCTGATCCGATGGCAGGAGCCAGGAGCCAGGTGCTTTTCCTGGTCTCCCATGGGGTGCAGGGCCCAAGCACCTGGGCCATCCTCCACTGCACTCCATGGCCACAGCAGAGGGCTGGCCTGGAAGAGGGGCAACCGGGACAGAATCCGGCGCCCCGACCGGGACTAGAACCCGGTGTGCTGGCGCCGCTAGGCGGAGGATTAGCCTAGTGAGCCGCGGCGCCGGCCCGTGAGCGCTTCTAATAGAAGTTTCCATTGAGTGCTCATACAGGGCATGTAAAAGTACATTGTGACAAATTACTATCACAAACAGTTCCAGAAACAGTAAAAAATTCAAAAGCTAAAATTTGTTTGCTTTGATTAGTGAGCTATATAAAGAATCAAATTGTTCCATATTTTAGCTCTTTAAGCTTGTTTATGTATCCTTCTGTAGCAACTTTTGCTAGTTAATTATTAGAACTTCCTGTGAGGTAGGTACTTACTCATTTCAAAGGAAAAAAAGGTTGTATCTCTTTGAGGCCCGCACCTTGTGAATGCTAACTATCCTATTCAGAGCAGGGGGAGGCGGTGTGGAGGGATGACTCCCACACTCAGCCCCGGTAAGCACTGAGAAAGGAGTCCTTGGCAAGGTGAGCCGTCCTTTCTCCCTCCATATGTAAGTGAAGTGCGACTTCGAGTCACAGCCAAGGCAGGGGTTAAAACACGAATGGGCAGGTGGTCTGGCAGGAAAGGCCCACACAACAAACTTGAAGGTCCAATAATGCCCTCAGAGGAAAGCCATTCTGAGCTAAGAAAGCGGGCAGAGGGGCTGGCGTTGTGTAGCAGGTAAAACTGCTGCCTGCAATGCCTGCATCCCATATGGGTGCTGGTTCGGATCCTGGTTCCTCCACTTCTGATCCAGCTCCCTGCTACTGGCCTGGGAAAAGCAGTGGAAGATGGCCCAAGTGCCTGGGCCCCTGCACCCATGTGGGAGACCCGGATGAAGGTCCTGGTTCCTGGATCCTGGCTTCTGCTTGCCTCAGCCCTGGCCATTGCAGCCATCTGGGAACTAAACCAGCGGATTTGAAGATCTCTGCCTCCCTCTCTCTGCAACTGTAAAATAAATCTTAAATAAAAAAATGAACCCAGTTCCAAGGCTTTCACAGGCGCAAGAGTCTGCTTAGTTCCAAACCCTTGCTCTGTTATATCTCCTAACAGAAGGACAGAGGTCTGCATCCTAGACACACACACAGAAAAGGGGGAGGACTGTTAGTTCTGCACACTCAGCACACACAACACACCATCCAACAGAATGTGTGGAGAAATGGGGACCAAAACTCTCCCCTCCATGTTACCAAATCCTGTCATCCAGTTCCAGCATTCAGAGGGGTCCAGGACACGAGTGAGTTGCCTGGCGCCCAGCAGGAGGGTGGAATGTTCCCCAGGAGAGGGTGGCAGTTGCTGAGGAGGGACCATGGCAACAGGGAAGGCTGCGGAGGCATCTGAGACACCCGGAAATTCTTGGGGAGGGCTGGGGACCCGGCAGTGAGAAGGCGCCACAAGAGCTACTTAATGAGTTATCATTAAACTTTTGAAGGGCCGGCGCCGCGGCTCACTAGGCTAATCCTCCGCCTAGCGGCGCCGGCACACCGGGTTCTAGTCCCGGTCGGGGCGCCGGATTCTGTCCCGGTTGCCCCTCTTCCAGGCCAGCTCTCTGCTGTGGCCAGGGAGTGCAGTGGAGGATGGCCCAAGTGCTTGGGCCCTGCACCCCATGGGAGACCAGGAGAAGCACCTGGCTCCTGCCTTTGGATCAGCGAGGTGCGCCGGCCGCAGCGCCGCCGGCCGCGGCAGCCATTGGAGGGTGAACCAACGGCAAAAGGAAGACCTTTCTCTCTGTCTCTCTCTCTCACTGTCCACTCTGCCTGTCAAAAAAAAAAAAAAAAAAAAAAACACTTTTGAAAACAGCTAGCAGAGTTCCGAATTTTCAGAATAGATAGCACTGACTTAACACCGAAATGTACTTTTTTGTTCCCCCACTAATAAGGTGACAGTGCAGTCATCCACACTGGTCTCCTCTCAACACTCTGTAGACAAGAAGCCATATTTATTTTGTGGATAAGAACTGGGCGAAGAATATTGCTAGTATCATTAATCAACTGATAGAAGCAGCCAAAAAAAGAACACGTAGCATTGTGCATCATCTTCATTCCTCTTGTGGCTTCATTGCTATGATTCCTCTGCCCTTGCTGTCTGGATCTAGTGTAACTCAAAGAAAACACTCAAATCAGAGGTTTAACGTCAAGAAATGTAGTAAACATGTGCTCTCCCTTTGTCTCATTTTATCCTTGATTTAGAACTCACCTAAAATAACGAAAGACAAGTTGGCATGTCACCCGTGTACTGGCATCATGAAAAGGAGGAATGTTATTAATATTTATGAATATACAACTGCAGTCTGCTGTTTGATGTTAACTGGGTTTTGGACTCGTCTTAAATCAACTCCACTGGTTAAATGTTTTATTAACTTACAATGAAATTGTTTCAAGTGACTTAATACAAGAAGATAACATCACAACTTTACAGTTATAAAGTTAAAAGGCCCTTTCATTTCATGACCAGTTGAAACTCATTACCAGGTAAAAATCCTGGAGCTAGGTCTTCCACCAAGGATGCTACACAGCCTTGGCCTTTGTACTTTGGTCTTGTTAACGTCAATACTGAGTGAACTTACAAATACCGGCCTCTTAATGACTTCCTAGGACTCTGAGCTTTTGCTCTCGATGCCAAATAGTATCTGAAAAACATGCTCACTTTTGTGTTTCTTGAGAAATTCTAAGAACTGACCCAGATTCATGTGATAGTCATTCCTTAATCCGTAGTCACCGTGGGCCTCAAGGAGTAATTCTTCAAAAGAATGGAAAAGACGCAGGTCCTCGCCATCTCCTTCGGTCTCGGTGCTTTCTGCATGCTTACAGGAAATGTGCTTCCAATTGGGGTACCTGATTGTGTGCCAGAACTCCTCGCAGTGCTCTTTGAGACCCTCCACGCAGATTATACCGGGCTTTCCTGTCATGCAAAATCCCGTCACATCCAACCTTTTCCCCACTTCCAAAATCTTTTTCCTTAGGTCCTGCTGGTATATATGGTGGCTGTAGATCCACATGCGGATGAACGTGTTCTTGATGGGCTTTGCCTGGGTAGATGGTTCATACACGAGCTTTCTGCTCAGGAAGTAGGACGCACTGTTGTCTTGTAGCCACTGGATTGCTGCGCACACACACAGCTCACCTGGGTCAAAAGTCCCGATGTAGGAAGTGAGATCTTTGTTGAGAAGCAGCTGCTGCTGTCTGTCAAGCTCAGGTGACCGCCCAAACAGCTGCAGTGCTATGTAGGGGTAGCTGTGAGGCATGGTTACTTGCAGATCAATTTTCACCTTAAAATGAAAATCAGATAAAGAGTGTAAAATCACACACGCTAATTTATCAATGGCAGCTGCATGATTTTTATAAATGAAAGCTACTGTGATTGTTGTGCCAATCATGTACCAAGTACTGTACATACACCATTCCTTCCACTGATACATTTTGTCAGGTATTTATTGAACAACTAACTACATGTGCTGGGTGCCCTGTACTGGGCTTAAAAAATGAAGATGCCAGACACTATTTGTGTCCCTCACCAAATCCAGAGACTAGTGAAGAAGACACACATTGAACTAGTAACTACACACAGCATATTTAAGTTCAGCTGTGAGAAGCGTTACTATGGAAAGTTCAGGGTTTCCTCGCTGTGTGTAACCAGCAGGACAGAATACAGCCTGGGGAAGCAGGAATTCTCTGAGGGAAAGGCAGCTGGGGACTGAGGAGGAGAGCTAACACTGTGTTCTCAAATGCCAAAGCCACATGTTACCTAGGCCATGCTAGTGTTGTTGCAGATAAAAGGATGAGAAGCAGGTAATTAATTTATAACATTTAGATTCTGTATCTATATTTGTTTTCTGTGTATGGTGCCATCAAAAACAAAAACAAAACAGAAAGTTCATTCACTCCTTAAATGCCAGCTTTTCTACAGCTAGTGTTTAGATTTGTGTGATACGTGTAAAAGGTACTCCATAACGTGAGGCAGACTGGTAAGCAACTGTGAGTGAACAGAATAACTGATTGTTTAAGACTGCAAGACATGTTCTATAAAAATGGGAGGCATATTTGTGCAAAAGGTGTGTGTGTTTATATAAAACCCAGGATATCTGCAGAAGGCAGTAGATGAAGCCTTTCATATTGCATACATTCTGCTTTCAGTCAAGAAAAGGGAATAAGCATCTGGAAGGTTCCATCTTATTTGCTGGACAGGAAACTCATGTTCCAGGTGTTCTGGTTAAAAAACTGGGCACCCATGAGAGTATTTCAGGCATGGAAAGCCAAGACACTCTGTCAAAAAAAAATAAATAAAAGAAAAAGAAAAAAATGACCTAAATGAAAGATCTCTGCGAGTGAGATCCCAGTGGAAAGAACAGGCCATCAAAGAAGGAGGTACCTTTCTCTGAAGGGAGGAGAGAACTTCCACTTTGACCATGGCCTTGTCTAAATATGATCAGAGTCGGTAAACTCGGGGCTTCCATAGCCTTGGCAGCTCATGACAAGAGCCTAGGGTGATTACTGATGCCATAAACAAGAGTGTCAATTTGTTAAGTCAACAACAGGAGTCACTGTGCACTTACTCTTCATGTAGGATCTCTGTCCTTAGTGTGCTGTATATTGTGATTTAATGCTATAACTAGTACTCAAACAGTATTTTTCACTTTGTGTTTCTACGTGGGTGCAAACTGTTGAAATCTACTTAATATAAAGCCGGCGCCGTGGCTCAATAGGCTAATCCTCCACCTTGCGGCGCCGGCACACCGGGTTCTAGTCCCGGTTGGGGCGCCGGATTCTGTCCCGGTTGCCCCTCTTCCAGGCCAGCTCTCTGCTATGGCCAGGGAGTGCAGTGGAGGATGGCCCAGGTGCTTGGGCCCTGCACCCCATGGGAGACCAGGAAAAGCACCTGGCTCCTGGCTCCTGCCAGGATCAGCGCGGTGCGCCGGCTGCAGCGGCGGCCATTGGAGGGTGAACCAACGGCAAAGGAAGACCTTTCTCTCTGTCTCTCTCTCTCACTGTCCACTCTGCCTGTCAAAAAAAAAAAAAAAAAAAAAAAAAAAAAAAAAAAAAAAAAAAAGAAATCTACTTAATATATACTAAACTGATCTCCTGTATATAAGAGAAATGAAAATGAATCTTGATGTGAATGGAAGGGGAGAGGGAGAGGGAAAGGGGAGGGTTGCGGGTGGGAGGGAAGTTATGGGGGGGGGGGAGCCATTGTAATCCATAAGCTGTACTTTGGAAATTTATATTCATTAAATAAAAGTTAAAAAAAAAAAAAACTGGGCACCCACCTTGGGCTCCTCAATCTGGAGCGTAATCACAAATTCGATTTTTGGTGGTAGCGCTTCCCTGGTGCCTTCCAAATATCTCTTTATAGTCGTCAAGGCATTTACATCTTCAAGCTTTACTTCTCCTTGGTTAGGAAACATGGAAAGCAGCATTTCCATTTCCAGTAGCTGAAGCTGAAGGCTTTCTTTCACCGAAGCCGACATGTTGTCTCAAAATCCACCTGCCCGGAAGCCTGGAAAGGCAGAGACACTGCGTTTGCCAATGTCAGCTGCTGTCCAGCAAAATTTCCCGCAGGTCCCTTTATGGACAAGCAGTTCCGCAGGAGCGGTTCGCTCTGCCAGCTGGGGGCCCCAACCAGGACATTTGCACCCCCCTGCTTTATCGCCTCCTCCCACATCTAGTATGCACAACATTCCCTAAAAGGCTCCAATACAATCCAGGTTCCCAGTCCCGTTTCCCTCCACCCACCTCCCGATCTAAAGCTGGGAATCTGAGCTTGCAACAGGTGTTCGGATAGTCGCGCTGGCTGCAGGTGGTTGGAGAACCACACCTGTGGACGCCCCGCAGCCTGAATTCCGGGCAGGGCAGGGGCCCCGCTTTGGAAGCGGGTCTCAGGCTTGGGCGGAGCAGCTGGGTGCGGAGTAGGGCCTCAACGCGCGGGGAGGGGCTCTGGGCCTCACAGAGGCGCGAGGGTACCGCCGCCCCCAACGCCTTTTAGGGAGGTCCTTTCTTCCTCTCCCTTGAGCCACAGTAGCCTGGGACAGCATCCTGGGAATTCCGGACGAGTGGGATTCACCCCGCCTAGGCACCCCGGGGCCCGGGCAAGGGATGGGGGCTTAGGAGTAAATAAATGAATGACATTTAGAGCGAGCTCGTTGGAAAGGGAGCACAAGCAGAGACAGTAATGGCCCCAGGAGGCTCCCCGAATTCAACAGTCTGGGAGATGACATCACCGATCGAGAAAGGGATGGCGCCCACTGCGGTGGAGGCCACCTTGTCAGACCTCCCAGATCGAGGCCGGGTTCCCCCGCCCCCGACCCCATCCAGGACCACCGGGTACCCCGGCTTCCCGACACCGAAGGACCTGCCTCTCCCCGCGCCCCGACTTGGAGATGGGAGGCTGCCTATCCGCGGCCGCCTGGCTCTGGACCCTCGGCCCCAACCCCCGGGCCACCGCGGGGCCTCACCCTTCCTGGTCATTCAATGGAAACAGCCCCAGAGCCCGCTCAGAACCGCAACCGCAGTTCTGCAGGCGCGAGCTGCGCGTGACCGCCGAGGAGGCCGGGGCGGGGCCAGCGGGCCCTCGCCCGCCGTGATTGGCCGGGGGGCGTGGCGACGGGCCGGAAGCCACGCAGGGCCACGTCTGCGGACTCGGAGCCCTGGCGTGTGGCAGCGGCGGTTCCCGGGAGGGTGCCTGTGCGCCCGGTGCAGGGGAGCGGCGTGTGCTGGCGGAAGTAAGCCGGGTCCCGGGGCTGCGCGGCGAGAGCGGGCGTTGCAGGCGGCGGGGGTTCGTGCGGGCCGGCGGGCCGGCGGGCCGTGTCCTGGGCCCAGCTGCAAGCTAGCGGCAGGCAAGGGTATGGACAGCGCGGCCCCGCCGACGCGCCTGCCCGCCGCGCCGGGGGAGCGGGCTGCTCAGCCGGCCCGAGGGTCTGGTGCTGGGGTTTTCGCCCACTACCCTGCGGGGAGACCTCGCGGTTGGGAGCGGGGAGTCGAGCCGCGGTTAGGGAGGAGAGCGGAGCTGGAGCTGTTTGAAGATTGGATGGAGAGAAGAGGGATACTCAGTTTTTTGGAGTGGACGCTGTTTTGACTGGTAATGCGAGTATCCACATACTCATTGAAAGTAGTTTTAGAGCCTAAAATGCATTAAAGGATGGAAACGTGTCACCTTGGCATTTTTAAAAAGACTGAATTTAACAGGATTCGTGTACGCGCTTATGCACAATCACGACGCATTCCTGACTGGTCAGTTTTTACAAAAACGTATCCAAGCTTGCGAAAGAGATGTGAGTACTTGGGTCTACACGGAAATAGCATTGCAGAATGTCCACTTTTTCCAACAGGACAAAAGCTGAGGTTTTTGACCATTTTTTGTCGTTTTTGTTCATTGACGCAGTAAAGACCAATAAGCAGATGAGATGGCGAGGCTAGGAGCTAGCTGTGAGACGGCTCATCGCTGGGCAGTTGGGAATGAATTGTGCGTAGTGTTGCAGGGATATGAGGTTGGGAAGTTCCAGTTCATTGGAAGACCCCAGAGAAGGAAGTATTAAAAAACCGTGTTTGGTTTTTAAAATCAAAGGTAGAAGGTGGTTTTACTTGGAAGATGTTTCTGGTTTCTGAGCTTAATTTGCAAGAGTGTCTTGATTCTTAAAAAAAAAAAAAGAATTCCGGCATACAGATTGTGTGAGGGTAATAATTAAAAAGGTTTGTGGGAAGTAGAATTAAAGGGATACTTTATTTTGGTTTGAACATGTTTTTCAAATTCATAGATGGATTTTTCAGAATATGCATTTTCCACGAAGCTTTTGAAAGCCCTTGTATTAGATCTTGTATTAGGAGGCACCTGGAGAGGAAACCCTTGTTCCCTGCTCTTCCTTTGGAGGAAGAACAGCAGAAGCTTACAGATTGCCCAGACGTGTCGGGACGCGCAGCCCCCGCCCACTTGAGGCTCTGACCTTAGGGGACAGCCCGATTCCTGCCCTAGATCTGTTCTGGAGTGGACAAGTTGGGTAGGATCTTCTAGGTAAGGCTGACTCGGGATTTAGTGCAACTTCTTTACAACACTTCTTTGGACAGATTCAGAATGAGGCAGGCCTGGCAAGTGGTCCTTCCAAGACTGATTCTGCCTGAAAAGTTTTTCTGGATTTTGTAGACATGGATTTAGCTGCTGTCACACAACACTCGGCGTTGCATGCCAAGCCCGCCGGACTCACTCTGCAGTATGGGACTGCTGGGTTTCGAACGAAGGCCGAACATCTCGATCACGTGATGTTTCGCATGGGATTATTGGCTGTGCTGAGGTCAAAGCAGACACAGTCCACCATTGGAGTCATGGTGACAGCATCGCACAATCCTGAGGTAATACTTTTAAATGTTCAGATGCACTAGGCTAATCCTCTGCCTTGCGGCGCCGGCACACCGGGTTCTAGTCCCGGTTGGGGCGCCGGATTCTGTCCCGGTTGCCCCTCTTCCAGGCCAGCTCTCTGCTGTGGCCTGGGAGTGCAGTGGAGGATGGCCCAAGTCCTTGGGCCCTGCACCCCATGGGAGACCAGGATAAGTACCTGGCTCCTGCCTTCGGATCAGCGTGGTGCGCCGGCCACAGCACGCCAGCCGCGGCGGCCATCGGAGGGTGAACCAACGGCAAAAGGAAGACCTGTCTCTCTGTCTCTCTCTCTCACTGTCCACTCTGCCTGTCAAAAAAAAAAAAAAAAAAAAATGTTCAGATGAAGCAAGCTTGTTTGCAAGACTAAACCCTAGTGTCTGGGCAGTTTGTCCCAGAGGTCAAGTTCTAATTCTAGGAATGTGTCTTTGGATTTGAAACCGCCTCTACTTAAGGGAGTGGTCGTTTAGGCTATGACTCCTTAGAGGGTGTGGAGAGATTGAGAAATGAATGTCATTTTTTGGAGGATGTCCATATTGGAAACATTGGAACATGTCTTTCCTTGTTATTTGAATTGAGACAAGGTCAACAATTTAGAGATGTTGACCTCTATTAATTTGGTAGTGATTGAAGAGACTGGGAGTGGGTGGGGGAAGAGGAGACGAAGACAGATTTTTTACCTTTTTGGACAGGTTTTCTGTAGCTCAGTAATCAGTCCCTATTCTGAATGAGCAGCCAATCAAGCAGGCCCAGGAATCCAAGAGTGCGTTTTCAGCAGAATATCGATAAGGAGTGGTGGTTCTGTTCCTCTTGATAATTAAGTTTTTAATCAAAGTATTCCTTTTTATTTTTTCAGTTTTATGGGGCTTTAAGTGATAATAAAAATTGTATATATTCATGTTGTACAGCATCATTTGTTGATACATGTTACATTGTGAAATGATGACCACACACATATCATTTGTCATAAATATCCTTGTGTGTGTGTGTGTGATAATACTTTAAGATCTGCTAACAAATTTGAAGTATGCATTATTACTAACTATAGGCAGCGGCGGGTGCCGTGGCTCACTTGGCTAATTCTCCGCCTGCGGCCCTGGCACCCTGAGTTCTAGTCCCGGTCGGGGCGCCGGATTCTGTCCCAGTTGCTCCTCTTCCAGTCCAGCTCTCTGCCGTGGCCTGGGAAGGCAGTGGAGGATGGTCCAAGTGTTTGGGCCCTGCACCCCATGGGAGACCAGGAGGAATCACCTGGCTCCTGGCTTCGGACCTGCACAGCGCGCCGGCTGTAACGGCCATTTGGGGGTTGAACCAGCGGAAGGAAGACCTTTCTCTCTGTCTCTCTCTCTCTCTGTCCACTCTGCTTGTCAAAAAAAAAAAACAAAAAAACAACAACTATAGGCAGTAGGCAGCACCAGGCTGTACATGAGGCCTGCAGAACATAAGCACTTTGCACTGTTTCCAACAGCTCCCCCCACTTCTAGGCCCTGGAAACCACTCTTCTACTTCCTGTGAGTTTCACTTTTTAGGTTCCACATAGAAATGTGATCACGCAGTATTTTCTTGTTGTGCCTGGCTTATTTCGCTTAGCTTAATTCTCTTCAGGTTCATCCAGGTTTTTGTAAATGACAGAATTGCCTTCCTTTCCAAGGCTGAACAATAATTCTGTTGTATAAAGATATACCACATTTTCTTTGGCCAATCATCTGTCCATGGACACCGATGAATACTCAGGTGGTTTTAGGTCTTGGCTAACCATTGATACAACTTATTTTATTCTGTAAGCCTGTAGCTCCTGAACTATATGGCTGAAATACTGTGCTTCTAATTGATTGGTAAGGTGCGACGTATTTACCTTTGTAGCTAAACCAGCAACAGGTGAAAGCCCTGTAGGTCAGTGAGGCGTTGGAACCTCCTCTCCCCAGCAGTGGAAGACATTGTTCATCCTCCAGATGCGTAGATGTCTGAAGGTGCCAGTTACTGCAGCTGACTGATGGCGTCTCTGAAGAACCTCAGTTACTGCTAGTTCAGAAGCTCTTGTCAAAACAGACCTGCCCTGTTTCCCACTATTGACATTCACTCTGACCTACACTTTATTTCTTTCCAGGAACTTGGGCAGAACAGAGCTGAGGATGTTTTCAGTGTCTGGGCTGCCATCCAGTTGACATGCTGGCCAGTAGGCTCCTGGAGGCCAGAGTTGTAGAGAAGAGGGTCTCTGTGTGCCCTCCATCTATGCCAGTTAATTGCTAGTGAGTACACAGGGGCAGCCTGTTCAGCAGCTAAGGGAGCCCAGTGCTGGTTGGCCTTAGAAGTCAGGCGGACTAGATGTTGGAACAGCACCACCGACGCTTACCAGCTGTGTGATCATGAATTACCTAACCTCTCAATCACAGGCGTGATATGTGTGTCATGAGAGTTTCACAAGACAGTGTTTAAGGGGACTTCCAAAAGTTTATAGAAAAGTGGAATTAGAAGATGTTTATTTTGATGCAAAAATGTTAGAAATCCATGAGTAGATATTTTTATGATGCACATTTTCCATAGACTTCTAAAGACCCTTCACATCCACAACCCCCAGCCCTGGGCCTCGTGTTAATGCTAGCGGCAGGAGTCGGAGTGGCCCGGCTTTGGCTCTCTTTGGCTGGGGGAAAAGCCGGAATGAGTTCTGCTTCCTCCGCTCTCCGTCATGTGCGTGAGCTTGCTCATTGTTTGTTTTTCTTCTAAGGAAGACAATGGTGTCAAATTGGTTGATCCTCTGGGTGAAATGTTGGCACCTGCCTGGGAGGAACACGCGACCTGTCTGGCCAACGCTGAGGAGCAGGATGTGACGGGGGTGCTTGTGGACATCAGCGAGAAAGAAGCCGTGAATCTGCAGCAAGAGGCCTTCGTAGTCATCGGCAGAGACACCAGGTAAGCGTGAGAGTCCCCGCGGAAGGCAGCTTTGGGAGTTCAGTGGAACTGATGGCAGGAGTCTGATTCCCCGGGACAGACGGAGGGAATTCAATAAAGCGGAGCTGCCCCGAGTGGCGCCCTCACCGCCGGGCCTTTCTCCCCACCTTCTTCTTCCTGTAGCTTTAGCTTTTTTCCCTGCAAGTCAGAACACATGATTTGAACTTACTATTTTTAGAGATTTACTTTATAGCTTGTGTTATTGGTTCAGGTGTATGATTTTCCCCTGCTGGAGTTCTCTGGAAAACAGCCATGGGTATCATTCTCTCCTTTGCTGTCACAGTGAGCAGTCCTTCCTTCCTTTACAAAAGGTATCTTTTTGTAAAACATTAGATTAAAGGTGTGCTTTGTTAATGGTAGCATTCTCTTTTGTGCAGGATCTGTTTTTTGTTTGTTTGTTTGATTTTTAAAATTTGTTTTTGAAAGCAGAGTTAGCGGAGAAACAGGGAGAGAGAAAGAGATCTACCATCTGCTGGTTCACTCTCTGGATGCCTGGGGTGGGAGAAGGAGATAGACAGATATTTTCCATCCTTTATTTAACTCCCCAAATGGCCACAATGGACAGGGCTGGACTAGGCTGAAGCCAGGCCTGGAACTCCATCCAGGTCACCCAAGTGGGTGGCAGGGACCCAAGTGCTTGGGCCATCTTCCACTTGCTGCTTTCCCAGGTGCATTAGCCAGGAGCTGGATCAGAAGTGGAGCAACTGGGACTCAAACCAGCACTCTGATATGGGATGCTGGCGTCAGCCTAGTAGACAGCTTAACTTAACAGCTGTGCTGCAACACTGTGCCCTAACACAGCCCCCAAGATCTGATTTTATCCAAAGATTCTTTGAAAGGGAAATTTATCCTCAGTCTCCTAATGGCTTGGAATTTTAAAAAATCCCTTATTGTGTTACCAGAGCATCTTCTAAATACTGCTGATTGCCAAATGACTGTTCCAAAGTAAATTATTATCTGACAATAAAGTTGTCTCTTATGTATTTGGCTCTTAGTATTTACTAATTGAAATGATATATCTTTTTCTACTAGGCAGTTATATAATCTGTTTTTTAATAGAATTTGATCTGACTTTATAAAATGAAAAATGGATTCTGTATACTTGGTGGTTTAATATCCGGTACTGTACTGTGTTATGTGTGTCATGTGCAGCCAGTATTTATTGTACGTGTTCTTAGACCACATTTATGTTGCTATAGTCAAACTTGAGAAAGTCTTTGAGTTGGGTGGTCAGAGTGTCCTTTATATCTACTTCTTAAGTTCATTTAAGATCCAAAATTTTTCCAAGAAGTAGGTTGTGAAAGGTCGCTGGAAAAATGTGTGAAATTGCCTGTATTACCATTTCAGGGTAGATAGCTTTCAGTTCCAGTATAATTAAGTTATTTAGAAATTGGTTTCTGCATTTACCTTCGGAACCAGCAATATTCTGCTGGATTCAGGATGGGATTTGTTATTTTCTATCTTTTCTTTCCTAGGCCCAGCAGCGAGAAACTTTCACAGTCTGTAATCGATGGTGTGACTGTCCTAGGAGGTCATTTCCATGGTATGTGGTTACTCTGAACTGTAAATTAATCTTTCCAAAAGAAAAACTACAAAAGGAATGTACATGTAAAGCGTGAAAATATAGATGAGCAAAAAAAGTTTTAAAAAAAATTCCCCTGGATATAAAAAGTGCCAATTTTAAAATCTTCCAGATTTTTTTCTGGACAGTTATATATGTTTCTTTATCCATGAGCCTATTATAGGAGATGATAAATGTTGAACTAACATGCTGCCTTCACTTTCTAAGAACCTTATATACAAACCTTTGAAGTTACCTGAAGGTGTCCGTTTGGGGCAGCTCTTGTCAATGTGAGGTATGCCCTAACAGCCGATCGCTTGTGAAATCCCTGTTACCTATCAGATAGTGATACAGAGTGTCTTCAGTCTGCAGGCAATTTACGGCTTTGAGTTTGGACAGTGGTTCTTGCTGTTTTATCAAATGAGAGTTAAGTGGAGCAAAATGGAAGCTTGTGCCTGTTTTGAAGGCAGTGACCCCTCTGTGCTTTGAGATGAATGTTTTCCTCCTGTCAGATCTTTCTCATCAAAAAAGAAATCCTCTGGTTGGGTGTTTGGCACAGTTGTCAAGATGCCACTTGGGACAGCTGCAGCCCTACCAGAGGGCCTGTGTTCAAGTGCTGGCTGCACTCCTGATTCCAACTTTCTGTAATTATGCACCCTGGGAGGCAGCAGTAACGGCACAAGAATAGTTAGGTCCCTGTCACCCACATGAGAGACCCAGACTGAGTTTCTCCTGGCTTCAGCCTGGTCTTGTCCTAGCTGTTGTGGGCATTTGGGGAGTGAACCAGTAGATGGCAAATCTCTGTGTCTCTGTCTCTCTCTGCCTTTCAAATACTTTAAGTAAAAATTAAACAACAAAAAATTCCCTATTGACCCTTGAAACCTCCTCTCTAGCTCCTGCCGTGTTCCCTCCCCTCTCAGTTAACCTGGCGCCTTCTGCTGGCTCTGCCTACCTGCTCCACTGTGTTACCGCCTACTTACTCCTTAGCCGGATGCAGGTGAATGTGTCTCTGCCTCTCCAGCGAAAAGTCTCCTCCCCCGCTCATCTGCAGTCTAGTAGCCAGATCTGATGGATAATAGAAAGGCAAGATTCTTGCCTACCCCTAGGAAGTGTTTAAGCTGCAGCAGCCCTGGGACCCCTTATTACTGTGTGCAGAGTTACAAGCATTTTTCCAGGGAGAAGAGACCACAGCTTGTTAGAGCCTTCAGGGTGGGCTGTGAAGTAAAAGTAACTCCCAAGGATTTAGGTTGTAAAGCTTTTGTTTCAGTCCCTGTGGCTTCCACACTGTTAAAACGGTCTCTCTCTGCCTCTACTTGCTTGGCTTCTGTTCCTTGCTGGTCTGCTCTGCTTGTCTTCTGTCACTCGACACGGGCCTGCCTTCCTCCTCCTCTCCTTTCATTCTCATGGATTTCTGAATGACCACCTCTCTTGCTCTGGCTACCTCCATTCATGCATTAGTTGATTAAAGATTTTTGACTGCATGCTCTGTGTCACCTTCCCGTCGTCTGTTTCTGTGTGTATCACAACCCATGGTACCATGATGCATCGGTGTGCATAACTGAAACAGTAGTTTCAGCAACGACACTCAACCTTTACTGTGTGATGTGCATTCACCTGGTTCATTTAAAAAAAGATGGAACTGCTGCCTGTGTCTCTCTGAGTTCCTAAATTGCTGTGACCTGCAGTTTGTAAAGCACTGTTCTGCGTGGGCTCTTGAATTAGGTGGCCTGCCCCATATTGGATTTGACCTGCCCCAAACTGTGTTCTTTCTACTGTCCCCAGCATGGTTGATGTTTTCAGCATCTCTTTGTATCTCTAGGACCATCACTCTTCTAGTGTTTTAGTCTAGGAAAATGAGAGTGATTTACCAAAAAAAAAAAAAAAAAAAAAAAGTTCTGCAAGTGTTTTGTTTGTGTCTTTATTCATTTATTTAGGAGACAGAGATGTCCTGTGCACTGGTTCACTCCCCAAATGCTCAGAATGGCTGGTACTGGGCCAGGTTAAAGTTGGGAGCTGGGAATGCAAACCAGCTCTCCCACATTGGCGACAGGACCCCAACTATATAAGCCATCCCTGTTGCCTCAGCTGTACATTAGCTAGAATTGAGGGTGGAGCCAGGACTGGAGCCAGATACTCTGGATACAAGTGTCTCGAGGGGCATCTTAATTGCTAAACCAAATGTCACCCTGTCCTATGAGTTTTTTTTTTTTTTTTAAAGATTTTTTTATTTGAGAGGTAATAACAGAGGGGGGAGGGGAGAAAAAGGTCTTCCATCTGCTAGTTCACTCCCCAAATGGCTGCAAGGTCTAGAGCTGGGATGATCCAAAGCCAGGGGCTTCTTCTGGGTCTCCCATGCAAGTACAAGGTCCCAAACACTTGGTCCATCTTCTGTTTTCCCAGGCCATTAGCAAAGAACTGGATTGGAAGAAGAGCAGTTGGAACACAAACCGGTGCCCACAGGGGAGGCCGGCACCACAGGCGGAGGCTTGGCCTACTGTACCACAGTGCAGGCCCCCTGAGTTTTTTTTTTCTTTTTTAAAGGTTTTCCCATCTTTCTTCAGCTTAGTGTATGTATTTCAGGGAATGAAGGCAGGGAGGATGGGGAGGTAGTAGAGAGTAAGGTTAAAGACGTAAGGAGGGGCTAAATCTACCCAGCATCATAGAGCAGGGCAAGGCTTTGGATCGTATTCAAGAGCATAATATCACATTTTCAGTGAAAGTCACTCTGCTGTTGTGTTGAGAAGGGAAAGGAGGGTGGTCAGAGGTAGGAAGACCAGCCGGCTACTCTGGGATGTGCGGTCATCTTGCCGAAGTGATGTAAGAGAGAAGTGGAGACGTTTGAAATGAGTGTTGCAAGCAGAGGATTTTGAGGTGCACGGTGAGAGCACAGCTGTGTAGAATGACTTCCAGGGTTGTTGATTAATTGGGTGAATTAATGGTGCTTTTTACTGAGTACATGTAATAGTCACCTAGCAAATATTTATTTGGTAGTGCTAATAATGGTCACAAAACCCTTTTGTTTGTTCTTTTAGCACGTGTTTTCAAGAAAGGTTCCTCACTCTCCCTCTCTTTTTTTTTTTTTTAAGATTTATTTATTTTATTTGAAAAGCAGAGTTATAGAGAGGGAAGGAAAGAAAGATATCTTCCATCTGCTGGTTCACTCCACAAATGGCTGCAAAGACTGGGGCTTGGCCAGGCTGAAGCCAGGAGCCAGGAGCTTCTTCTGGGTCTCCCATGTGGGTGCAGGGGCCCAAGGACTTACACCATACTCCAGTGCTTTCCCAGGCCATGGCAGAGAGCTGGATCGGAAGTGGAGCAGCTGGGACACAACCGGTGCCCATATGGGATGCCAGCACAGTAGGCTGAGGCCTTAACTACTGCACCATAGCACTGGCCCAGATACTTGTTTTTTAAAAATAAAAATCTTCTAAAATAAAAATTAAAGTGCTGGCCCCAGAAGGCTCCTCTCTCTGAACACCTCCATTTAACTAGTCTGATATCTTACCTTTTTTGAGCTGTGTACCTCCTCCCATCTCATCCCTGTAGCAGAGCCAAGGTTGCCTTCATAAAATACCATCTCTCGTTTAACTGCAGGGCTCAGAAGCTTACTGACTCCCTTCTGCTTCTAGTCCAGCCTCTGGTGTTTGCACTGCAAGTCCGTTGACCACTTTAGTCACTGACTACTGAAGTGTTGGATACTGGTGCATCTCTGCCATCTCTCTTCCTTCTTGCTTACGGTGCTTTTCTTGTGCCCTTAGGTACAGTTGACTGTGAGCTGTTTGCTTTTCTTGGAAAATTATTTGTGGGACATTTTTGAGGTATCTTCTGCTGGAGTCATGTTCGTCTGGTGAAGCTTAGTGCCAGGTACCTGGGGCACTACCTGGCTAGGTCCCATTTAAATTCTGTCATGACAGTGTGCTTCAGGACTCCCGTGGGGACATGCGTTGGGCTGGGAGTCCGGAGGAGGGGCTGTGCTTTTGGTGACAGCTCTCCAGGGATGGCTTTCCCTCTCTGCTGAGACCAAGGCAACTGTCTTGGCAGTGGGGAGTGACTCTGACAGCCTCGCAAGGAATGCATAGTCTGTTGAGTTTCGTTGTCAAGAGGGCCTGGTTCTCTCCTCACTTCCCCATGTTAGGTCAGCAGGGACCTTTGTGCACTGAAACCATGGCTCAATTCCTGGCATACAAGAATTGCCCTCAGAGCAAAATTGGCTTCCATTAACTCAGATCTTGGAGTTCCTGCCTTCGCGTAGATTTTGGCCTGATTATTGCTGCTGTTACTGGTCAGTGTTGCAGTTGAAATGTTTTTCTTACGTCTAGCATGTTCAGTGGTTTTCAGGATGACTCATCTGAATTACGTGGTGTGCGATGTTACTGGAAATGGAGCTCAGTTGCTCCTTTTCTGTATATTGCTTTAATTTGTGTTACTCCCTGTCTCCTCTAAATGGCTGTTTACTACTAATAGTGTCATAATTCTTTTAGACTTGAGTATGTGACATGTCATAATGATTTCAGTAGATGTTTGTGTATCTGGATAGTTTGAAAGTGAGTGTTTTCCGAGATACGTCTTTTTTTTTTTTATTTGAAGATAGACTATTTGATCATTTTTAAAAATTAATGAAAGATATTAACAGTCCATCTAATTTTACTGAACTTTAGTGAAGTAGAATAAACACATTGAGAATCACACTTAACATATAACAAAGGCTACCTACTAAAAATCAAATGTAAGGGAAGAAATATAAAATGAGTTGGGATATAAGGTGAATTCATTACATATGAATGGCTGTTTTGCCACTAAAACAAATGGCTGACTTCTCTTCATAAATAGTGAGGGCTAGAAAAATATAGAACATACTTTAAGTTCTTAATGAAAAAAGAAATTTACAAAGCATTCTACTTTGACTGTTGTATTACCAGAATACCCTTCAAAAGAATACTCACCTGTATGTTGCATACAAGTGAATGAAAGTGTTGATAATTCATCTACAGCAGGTGTGAACTTGAAGTAATAATAAAGAAGTTCTTTGGACTCAAGTAAAATGATTCCAGATACAAATGCAGATCAATGTAAGAATTATAGCATCAGAAGTGATAAAAGCTTGATAAATACAAAAACTGGGGTGGGCATTGTGCTTCAGTGGGTTAATGCTCTGCATGGGATGCCCACATCACATCTTGGAGTGTTCCCACCCCAGATACTCTGTTTCTGATCCAGTTCCCTGCTAATGCACTCAGGAAGCAGCAGGTGAAGACTCAGGTATATGAGTCCCTACCACTCATGCAGGAGATCTGGACGGAATTCTTTTTCCTGGGTAGACTGTGGCCCAGCACTGACTGGTTCTTTCTTTCTATCTCTACCTACCTATATTTCTCTCTCTCTCTCTGTCTCTTATATTTCTATCTCTATATCTCTATCCCCCCCCCTCTCATATCTCTATCTCTATATCTCTATCCCTATCTCTCTCTCTCTCTTATATCTCTATCCCTGTCTCTCTCTCTCACCAAGATACGTCTTTTTAGAATAGGATTTGTCACCTTGAAATTCCTACAGTGTGAATATTTGTTAGCTTTTTTTTAAAATTTAGAAACATGAATTGTTTTTGATATTTTCATGACAGATTATGGCTTGTTAACAACACCGCAGCTGCACTACATGGTGTACTGTCGAAATACTGATGGCCAGTATGGAAAGGCAACCATAGAAGGCTATTACCAGAAACTCTCCACGGCTTTTGTGCAGCTTACCAAACAGGTGAAAAATCTCTGGAACACAGTGTTTAAATGAATAAAATAACTTGTGTTCGACAGTTTGTCATTCCTCCTCCTTCCTCTCCCCAAGACATGGCCTATTTTTGTCTACTCTCTAGGGTTCCACAAGGCTCTGCTGTGGGTATCCTGGTAACTGTATGTTGGCATTTACTTGGCAAGGCCCATAGGACATGCAGAGGTTATTGTGGGAGAAAAGGTGGTGGCCTTGCTTAGAGTCATTCTAAATATTCGTTCAGATGAATTTGGTCTAAGTTTATGTGGCTGCTGTTTGCTTAGCACTTCAGATTCTCTCCTAGGTACACTGGGTTGTTAAACTGGAATAGATTTGAGAGATAACATTTAGTTGATAAATATGTAATGAGCATATGCTATTGTAAGACACACTTATATTTTGGGCTAAGGTTGGGTGGGAGAAGAGACTGACAGTTAAAAAGAAAACCCAAAGATGATAGATGTTACTGCTCATTCATTTATATATTTCCTCCAAATCTGAGTGGCTGTCATGTAGGCTGTAATATCACTTTGTAAACAACTTTTGTTTTAAAAAATTTGAAAGACAGAGATCTTGCATCCTGTTTTATTCTCCAAATGCCCACAAAAGGCGGGGCTGGGCCAGCTGGAAGCCAGGAGCCCAGAACTCAATCTGGATCTCCCATGTGTGTGACAGGACACAACTGTTTGAGTCGTCTTCTGCTGTCTCAAGAAGCAGGAATCCAGAAGGGGAGGCAGAGCTGGGACTCAGACCCAGGCACTGTGTCCTGACCACTTAACTGTGCCAAATGCCTGCCCCATGGTACTGTTTTTAAGGGACCTGCTTAATTGAGGATAACTGCTACCAATAAAGCTCCATTTGTATGTTACTTAGTGAAACTGTGCCCGGGTCTAAGGTGTTTTTCATTTTTATTCCATATTTTACAGTTTTCATCTGAATATGTGTACATGTACCTCCCCGCCCCTGGGTTCAAATAGCTAAGTTAACTGACACTGAAGATGTTTATCTGTCCCGCACATAGGCTTTGCCTTTCACCCCTGCTTGTGAATGTAACATTTTCCTTCCACATGTCTTTTTGCTTGGAGGCTTCCTGCAGCGGAGAGGATTACAGATCACTGAAGGTCGACTGTGCAAATGGCATTGGGGCCCTGAAGCTAAAGGAAATGCAGCACTACCTCGCGCAGGGGCTGTCGGTTCAGCTGTTCAATGACGGGACCAAAGGGAAGCTCAACCATCTGTGCGGGGCTGACTTTGTGAAAAGCCATCAGAAACCTCCACACGGTATGTCCCACCAGCACTGCCCAACGGCCTGGGACTCTGGAGCCAGTGTCCTTCACACTGTGAGGTGGTGATGGGAGTAAGAGGCTCACAGCTAGTCCTCCTGGCTCTGCCGCTCATACACATCTAGGAATCTATCCTCTTGCCAGTGCTATGCAAAGCAGGGGCTGCTCTGTCTGCCCATAAGACCCTCCACTTCTCCTGGGCTGGAGGGAAGCCAGTGGGGTAAGCAGTGGTTCTCAAATCCCAGCATGCATCCGAATCCAGAATCCTTTGTGCATGCAGGGATTCCTGGGGTCCAGATTCCTGGGCCTGGGGTAGGATGGAAAGTTGCATTTCTGTCACGTTACCAGGCTTTGTTGATGGTGCTGGTGTGATGACCACAGTTTGAGAATCACAAGGTAGAGTTATCTTTCACCTTCTCTGCATCGCATGCACCATTTCCCCAACCACTCACATTTCCAATAGTATGTTTGTCAAATAAGGCCGATTCTGCTCATGATTTAGTGAAAATATTTTCTCTAGTTGCTAATGGAAGAGGGTTAATAACCAGAATCTACAAAGAGATCAAGAAACTCCACAAAAACAAAACCAACAACCCACTTAAGAGATGGGCCAAGGACCTCAATAGACATTTTTCAAAAGAGGAAATCCAAATGGCCAACAGGCACATGAAAAAATGTTCAAGGTCATTAGCAATCAGGGAAATGCAAATCAAAACCACAATGAGGTTTCACCTCACCCCGGTTAGAATGGCTCACATGCAGAAATCTACCAACAACAGATGCTGGCGAGGATGTGGGGAAAAAGGGACACTAACACACTGTTGGTGGGAATGCAAACTGGTCAAGCCACTATGGAAGTCAGTCTGGAGATTCCTCAGAAACCTGAAGATAACCCTACCGTTCGACCCAGCCATCCCACTCCTTGGAATTTACCCAAAGGAATTTAAATTGGCAAACAAAAAAGAGGTCTGCACCCTAATGTTGATTGCAGCTCAATTCACAATAGCTAAGACCTGGAACCAACCTAAATGCCCATCAACGATAGACTGGATAAAAAAATTATGGGATATGTACTCTTTAGAATACTATACCGCAGTAAGAAACAACGAAATCCAGTCATTTGCAACAAAATGGAGGAATCTGGAACACATCATGCTGAGTGAAATAAGCCAGTCCCAAAGGGACAAATACCATATGTTCTCCCTGATCGGTGACGACTGACTGAACACCAAGAGGGAAACCTGTTGGAGTGAGGTGGACACTATGGGAAATGGTGGCTTGATCAGCATAGCCCTGACTGTTAATGAACAACTTAATACATTATCCCTCTTAGTAGTTTTTTTATCTGTTCTACTTAATATGACTGGTTTAGATCTGTAATTGATGCACAGTTATTCTTAAGTGTTGAAAATTAACTGAAATGTGATCCCTGTTGAACATGGTGGTGGGAATGGGAGAGGGAAGAGATGTATAATTTGGGACATGCTCAGGCTGACTTGCCCCAAGTGGTGGAGTTGGAAGCATACCAGGGGATTCCAATTCAATCCCATCGAGGTGGCATGTACCAATGCCATCTCACTGTTCCAGGTGATCAGTTTCAGTTCACAGTTGGTCATGGTGAAGGGACTGGGAGTCAAAGGGAGCACATAGACAAGTCTAGTACCTGCTAACGCTAACTGATGGAGTAAATAAAGGGGAGAGTGATCCAACATGGGAAGTGAGATACTCAGCAGACTCATAGAATGGCAGATGTCCTAAATAGCACTCTGGCCTCAGAATCAGCCCTAAAGGCATTCTGATCTGGCTGAAAAGCCCATGAGAGTATTTAAGGCATGGAAAGCCAAGACACTCTGGCAAAAGATCTCTGCGAGTGAGATCCCAGTGGAAAGAACAGGTCATCAAAGAAGGAGGTACCTTTCTCTGAAGGGAGGAGAGAACCTCCACTTTGACTATGACCTTGTCTAAACAAGATAAGAGTCGGAGAACTCAGAGGGCTTCCATAGCCTTGGAAACTCATGACTGGAGCATAGGGAGATTACTGATGCCATAGACAGGAGTGTCAATTTGTAAAGTCAACAACAGGAGTCACTGTGCACTTACTCCTCATGTAGGATCTCTATCCTTAATGTGCTGTACATTGAGATTTAATGCTATAACGAGTACTCAAACAATATATTTCACTTTGTGTTTCTATGGGGGTGCAAACTGTTGAAATCCTTACTTAATGCATACTAAACTGATCCTCTGTAAAAAAAAAAAAAAAAAAAAATTATCAATTCCCAACTTGACTCTCACTGGGATTAAACATGACAATAGGTCTGCTCTGATTTCATCATCATTTAAAAAAAATCATCTATTATTTTTCACTTTATGTTTCTGTGTGGGAGCAAACTGTTGAAATCCATACTTAATGTATACTAAGCTGATCTTCTGTATATTAAGATAATCGAAAATGAATCTTGATGTGAATGGAAGGGGAGAGGGAGTGGGAAAGGGGAGGGTTGTGGGTGGGAGGGACGGTATGGGGGGGAAGCCATTGTAATCCATAAGTCGTACTTTGGAAATTTATATGCATTAAATAAAAGTTTAAAAAAAAAAAAAGAAATCTAAAAATTTTGGAATTTATTCCCATTTCTTAGACTGAAATGTGTTTCTCAATTATCCTCTGTGCTAGGAATGGAAATGAAGCCCGATGAGAGATGCTGTTCCTTTGATGGAGACGCAGACAGAATTGTTTATTACTACCTGGGCGCAGAAGGTCACTTCCATCTCATAGATGGCGATAAGATAGCCACGTTAATTAGCACTTTCCTTAAAGAGCTCCTGTTGGAGGTATGATGATGGGGAATTGGCTATCCTATGTGATAAGACTTTTTAATGGTGAAATAATTCCATATCAGACAGTCATTTGAATGTCTCCAAGTCACCAAGTCACGATTTATGGGAAGTCCCTTAATTTATGGCAGAAAATACTAAAAGAGGTATAGTCACTCTAGTCATTTTAAAAAAATTATTTCAAAGAGTTAGAAAGAGGGAGAGAGACAGAGAGAGACATTTTCTATCCACTGGCCACTCCCCAGATGGCTGCAGTGGTCAGAGCTGGGCCAGGCAAAGCCAGGAGCCATGAAGCTCCATCCGAATCTCCCATGTGGGTTGCAGGGCCCCAAATACTTGGGCCCCAAACACATCTGCTGCTTTCCCAGGCCCTCAACAGGGAGCTGTATTGTTAGGAAAAGCAGCCAGGGCACAGACTGGGGCCCATATGGGATTCTGGCCTCGCAGGTGGTGGCTTTACCTGCTACGCCAAAATGCTGGCCCCTTACTCATTTTGTTTACACTGGGGCTTTGGTTTTAGAACCTGTTGATCCTCTCCTTACCCTGGCTAAGCTGTAGGGTTTGAAGCTCTATGAAGTGTTGGTTTCTTCATAACCGGCACCTTAATGAAAATTTCTCTATCACTCTCTGAAGCCCCAAATTCAAGAGAAAATATTTGAGAGACTTACTCATTGTGCATATGGTGAGCTTAGAAATGTTAAGAGAGATGTGTTTGCTCTCTTGGGAATCTCTCCCAGGCCAGCTTGAAGCACAGGGTGTCATGGGAAGTCACAATGATCTGGAAATGATTTACTGTAAGAATTCCGTACTTTTATTATGTAATTAAAGATCAGGCGATCACAGTCTTCTTTAAAGAGGATTTCTCCTAGAACGGCTTTAAACAGAGCTCTGAAAGCGTTTTTCCAGTATACATGTAAAATTCACTAAGTCAGCTTTGGCATTAAATTAAGGCACAGCTGAGCTGGCTCATGATTTTGTCCTGAAGAATTCTCATTATGCTTGCTTTTGTGGACTGCACTTTTGGTGGCAAACTAAGTGTCATTGTTTTTTGGCTAGATTGGAGAAAATTTGAATATTGGTGTTGTACAGACCGCGTATGCAAATGGAAGTTCAACACGTTATCTTGAAGAAGTTATGAAGGTACTGGACCATTTTCCTTTTATGATGGTTTAATAATTGTAAGCCAATTCTGCAAGCAAAATCTAGGTGATATCCTTATAAATGTGTACATGCTGCAGTGTGTCAACTGAACTTGGTGGTCAGAAGATGAAAAATTACTGAGGAAAAACAGCAAGGGTGAAGGGGACAGTCTTACTAAACTGACCAAGCGCGGTTCCTGAAGACCGCCAGTGTGACCAGATGTTACCTAGAAGATGGTGGAGGGTGAGGACTTTGAGAAGATTTGAAGGGTGATCATCTGTCAGGGTGAGGGACTCTGGCTATACTGATTTGAGAGGCTTCTTGCCAGCACTGGGCTCCGGAGGCCATGTCCAAGGATGGCATCTAGACAGCCCAGATGAGCATGACTAGAGTGTGGTCAAGGAGAGACTCCTTGTCACCAGTTATCTTTGAACTTGAGAACATCTGTGCAATGGTGTGTATCTGTGTGGGTATATTAAGGGGTGAGATTTGTCTTCACAGTGTTCCTAGCAGATTGCCCATGATGCACATTACAGTCGGGCTTAATCCTTACTCAGTTTTAGAACTGATTTCTTACTCTTCTTTCATGGAGAGGTTTGCTGTGTTGGTAGGAGATTTTGTTTTTAATTATCTCAACATATACTAGATGACCACCCCCTACCAATCTGCCTGCTCTGAGTTTGGGTTCGTAGACAACCTTGAAAGCCCTTGTCCTTTTTCTTACTAGCTGGTGTAATATTTCTCCAGCTTCTATGTATCCTGTTTCAAAGTCCTGCATTTTACTAGAATAGTCTTCCACTCTCTATGCAGCAGGCTTTGCAGAGTCAGATTATTGCAAGAAATGGGAGCAGAGTGAGTGAGTACCCAGGTAGCTTAGGACTGGGAAGGTTGTCTGGGCTAATCATGTCAGCTTTAGTCAGAGTCTTCCAGAGAATTGGAAATCTGAATTTTAATAAGAATTTCCTACTTTTTTTATTAAAGATTTATTTTATTAATTTGAGTTACAGAGAGAGGTAGAGACACACACATACACACATACACATATACAGACAGAGAGAGGTCTTCATCTGCTGGTTCACTTCCCCAAATGGCTACAATGGCTGGAGTGGGCTGACTGAAAGCCAGGAGCTTTTTTCTTCTGGATCTCCCATGTGGGTGCAGGGGCCTAAGGACTTGGGCCATCCTCTGCTGCTTTCCCAGGTGCATTAGCAAGGAGCTGGATTGGAAGTAGAGTGTAGGGGACTCGAACCGGCGCCCATATGGGATGCCAGCACTGCAGGTGGCAGCTTTATCTGCCACCACGCAGTCCCTGAATTTCCTGCATTTTGAAACAAATGATGGGCGGGAAAAACAAAACCTGTTTGGAGGCTGCTTGTGACTGAATGTAAATATATGATTACAGTCAACTTATTGGAGGGGTACCATGTGGGCCCGGTGGCCTGCTTTTCACAGGGATTCCCACTACCTGGGTTACTGTTTTAGTAACCTAATTCTTTGTTTCTGCCTTAAAGATCTGTTATATGAAGGATACTCTTTAAGAAACTGAATATATCAGAAGCTGTTTCTTTTCAACCCACTCTTCTTTTGGGTTAAATATTTATAACCCTCGTCATTCCTGAGGTCTCTTAAAGTCACATGCCAGTCTCTCTCTCTCTCGTTTTTCTTCTAGTCAGTCTTTCCTTCATCTTTCTTGAATCTCTCTCAGAAATCCATGACTTCCCTGCCACTGCTGCTGGTTCAGCCACTGGAATTTCTTACTGGGATTAGTCTTAGAAACCACCAGACTGATCTCCTTCCCTAACCTTGAGCCAGGAGTTGCCAAGAAAATGTCCTGAGGTTCAAATCCAGCCTGTCATTGTTTATAAATATACACTGTATCAGATTCATGCATATGTTTATCTATGGTCTGCGGGGCTCTCACTGCAGTGACTCAGTTGAGTAAAAGCGACAGAGAACATAAGACCTAAAAGGTCCAAAATATTTACTTTCTGGTGCTTTATGGAAAAGCCTGCAGACTGCAGCTCTAAGCCAGTCTCCACATGAGGCGTGAACTCAGCTTGTCAGAGCAGTTAGATCATGTCACGCGCCCACCTGTCATCTTTCGTAAGAGACCCTCCTCTTTCTTATCTGGCTTTTCCCTTGGCTGTGTGCTTCCAGGGTGCCTTCTCTCCCCTTGAGGAATACTTATCACTTTGTAATTTAATGTTTGTTTTCCTCACTAGACTTAGCTCCAGTATGTTCCCTTTGTATCACTAGGACAGTAGGCATAGAGTAAACTGTTGCAGATCGAATATTTTGTAAATTTGTGTTATAGGTACCTGTCTACTGCACTAAAACGGGTGTAAAACACTTGCATCACAAGGCTCAAGAGTTTGACATTGGAGTTTATTTTGAAGCAAATGGGCATGGCACAGTAAGTTCTTGTGAACAATTGCTACTGGCTTTGGCCAACACTTTTCTTTATGATGGGAATCCTGTAGCTGGCTAGTAAAAGATAATATTCTACTTTGTTGAAATGGTTGTATGGTGGTAAATATGAGTACTAGGTTAACTCACATTTTCATGTATTGTGAAAGTGGTTCTTTCTCAGTTATTTTCTTTGAATGTTGTGCTGCTTTTTAAATGGTAATTATTTTAATTAGGGGACAGAGAAAGTAAGTGAGCTTCCATCCACTGGCTCACTAGCCAGATGCCTGCAAGGACCTCTGGTGGGGCCAGTGCTGGGAGTTGGAAACTCAGTCTTGGTCTCCTGTGTGTGTGGCAGGGACTCAATTATTTGAGCCATCTCACATGCTGCTGCCTCACAGGGTATGCATTAACAGGAAGCTGAAGTAAGGAACAAATTCCAGTATGAAATCCAGGCATTCTGACAAGGGATGTATGTCTTAACTGCTAGGCTAAATACTTGCCCCTAATATTTAGCTTTTTTAAAAAATGCAGGTGGCTTGCACTTGACCTTGCTACTTTGGCCTGCATCCCATATTGTTCTGCCTGAGTTTGAGTCTTGGCTTTGCTCCCAATTCCTCCTTTTTCCTGTGCAGACTGGGAAGCAGCAAGTTGATAGCTCAAGTACTGTGTCTCTGCCCCTCATGAGGGAGACCTATTGCAGGCATTTGGGGAGTGAAGCAGTATATGGCAGTGGTCTGTGCCTCTGCCTTTTGCATACATTTTAAAAACTATAGTTTTTAATCCTTTAATAAGAAAATGGTCTGTATATTTTCCTTCAACTGGCCATAGATAGGAAAAGGTCAGTAGCTGTTATGAATTGAGAAGTGGTGGAAAGTTGAGAATTAAGAAACAACTGGAAATGAGTTTAAAATAATTAGTGTTAAGTATAGAAAATTTTTTATGGCTTTCTCAGACAATATTTTAAACATTGTTTGAGACAATTCACATAAAGTTTTATTTATTTGAAAGAGGGGGAGATACACACAGAGATCTTCACTCTCCTGGTTCACTCCCCACATGCCTGCAATAGCCAGGGCTGGCCAGGAAGCAGGAACTCCATCCTGGTTTCCCGGTGGGTGGCAGGGGCCCAAGCACTTGCACCATCTGCTGCTGCTGATTTCCCAGGCACATAGGCAGAGAAGTGGTGCTCCATATTGGATGCCACCATTGTTAAGAGGTGGGCTTAATCCACTGCACCAGCTTCCAAAATTCATCTTTTTAAAGTGTGTAATTTTAGTAGATTAAGGTTCAGAATGTTTAAAACAATGTTTTTATACTTCACCTCATTTAATTAATCAATTTGAGAAAGCCAACAGAAGATTAAAATCCAGGATAAATCATTTTCCTTATTAACTCAAAATTGGTTTCTGGAGGGCATAAATACAAGGGAAAAATACTAAGTGTCTATAAAATGGAATTACAGTATAACTACAGTGAATGACCTAACACAGGGATTGATAAATGAGTTTTTAAAGGGTGAGTTATATTTTAGGCATTGTAGGCCCTGAAGCTTCGGTTGCAGCTGCTCAGCTCTGCTGGTACAATGGAAGGGAGTGGGTATGGCCACGTTCCACTGGAAGTTTATTTACAGAAGTGGCAATCGGCCCGTACCTTATTTTATCAATGGACATGTACTTCATTAGATAGCTGAGCATAGTGTGCCACTCCTTCTTGGTTTAGGGCCTCTTGAAGGTAATAAAAAGATGAGGGAGGTATGGCAGGAATCTTGAGAAGCCTGTCATAAGGGGCAATAAATCTTTGATAATCTTTACCATATTGTGACAAAAATGACAAACCTTTCTGGTGTTACTTAGCTCATAAAACTGTTGGTTGCAATGAATTATATCTTTCAAAATAAGAAGGCATACAAAGGCTTATGTAACCTGCTACACAGAGCTGATTTTGCTAGCTGAAGGGAAAGGCATGAAGAACTCATGCGTAGTCACATTTTGTCCAGGTGACCTTTTCTCTGTAATGTTATAATTTCACAACCACTTTTGTAATCCATAAGAAACTTTTTCTCCCCCAGTTACATGTAACTTCAGTGATCTCATTAATTTCATAAATTGTAAGGCTGCCATTATTTGCCCTCTTGGCTTCTCAGCATCAGTTTGAGCTCGAGTGATAATACTCAAGGTGGGTTGGGATAGCTTTGTGTAACTGGTGTTATGTTTTCACTGCAGGCCCTGTTTAAAAAAGCTGTGGAAATGAAGATAAAACAACTAGCAAAGGAACTGGACAATAAGAAACAAAAAGCTGCTAAGATGCTTGAAAACATTATCGACTTGTTTAACCAGGTCAGAATGGATGGGGTGCCACACCCTTGGTTATGTTTACATTATTCACTGTACCCCACATTCATATATAAGGATAGTTCAGAAAATTCATGGAAAATAAAAATAACATAAGCTTATTTTGATACAAAAAAATTCAAAATCTAGGGATACATTTTTTGTAACAAGCATTTCCCATGAATTTTTGAAGACTCTTTGTATGTGGGTCAGATAGTTGGGATTGGAATATAGATTATGACTGTGGAAGAGCACTACTCCAGACAGGGAAAAGTGATGGAACTAATAATGTTTAAGTGTCTTGTACATAGCTATTTTGTAATCCTTGCACAAGGTAACACAGGGAGCAGAGTTAGTCTAATTTCAGTTTTAATTGACAGAATGGATCAAACTTCAGGTGCATCTTACACCAAAGCTAATATTTCCCTCAAAAGAGATCGTTATAAAGAAACATCTGAGTCATAGAATGTTACGTGGGAATTTGCTTAATCTAACCTCATTTCATATGTAAGGAGAAGGATTAAAGAGAAGTTCCTTAAGAGCTGCTTTCAATATTCTTTGTATACATCTTCACCTCACTTTTCATATCTGCTGATCCACACATTGAAGGTCTTCCAGTTTATTCTGCTTGGCACGGGACAGGGGAAGGAAGCAGCACAGGATACTGTGGTTGGTTTTCTAAGTCAGAACATTAACCTGCAAAGTTTGCTTGTGTTAAGAGTGGTTCCTTTCATTTTGCTTCCCCATCCTGCAGGCAGCAGGTGATGCTATTTCTGACATGTTGGTGATTGAAGCCATCTTGGTGCTGAAGGGCCTGACTGTACAACAGTGGGATGCACTATATACAGATCTTCCAAACAGACAACTCAAGGTTAAGGTGTGAGAGTAACTTCATTTGTGAATATTAACTTAACCTATTATCCTAAATATTACAAAGTATTTCTTGCAGAATATAATTTTTGCATTCTATATATACAAGGACACACCCATTACACAGAAAATAAGGCAACAGAGAATACTATAAAATGGTTTATTTTATTATGGAGAATTTAAAAGAACAAAACAGTGAACCCATCTGCCAGTTTCAATAGAATAGATTTCAGCCATCACTCTATACATTTTCCATACCTGCAGATTAGACAGTCTATCATTTCAATTGAAAATACTTCCCCTAAAGTATTTTTGGATTCAGAGTACTTCCTGATGCTACATGCTGAGAAGTAGAATCTGTAGGCTTAAAGAGAGAATTATTTTAAAGGCATTTCAGATAAATTGGTAATTGATTTCCATACCAATTTCTACACATTTACCTGCAGATTTTGTGAAAGACACTTAAAGCCAGGTGCAGAGAAATGGCTACTGGTTGTTGAGAGTAGTTTTTGGCACAGTTGGGAGATTCTTGTTACAGCCCTCATAATAGTTTGCCACTGGGCCTGTGCTGTGATGTCATTAAGCTGCCACCTGTGCATCCCAAATGGGTGTTAGAGTTCCAGCTGCTCCACTTCCAACCCAGTTCCCTGCTAACGGGCCTGAGAAAACAGCAGACGATGGTTCAAGTGCTCATGTGAGAGATCCAGAGGAAGCTCCCGCCTTGTCGCTTGACCTGGCCGCTGTAGCAATTTGGGGAGTGAAACCAGCAGATGGAGGATCTCTCTCTCTCCTTCTTAAAAAAATAGGTTGCCACTTGGCCTGTTTTTTTGAATACTTGGAAGTTATTTGATTCAGAATTTTTAAAAACATTCATAGTTACCACTAAAATAGTATACTGTAACTGTCATTGGAATTTTTTTTTTTTTTTTTTGGCTACAGGTAATTCTTTATAAACTGAAGAAAAACTAGTTGTTGAAATTAATAACCTTGCCCCTGGAGAAATGGAACTTAGAAACTTTTAGTTTCATTCTATCAGTGTTGTGCTTAAGCTGAAATATAGGTCTGTTATAATCCTTTGGTAGAAGTGATGCAGGGTGGGTTAACTTCTGAAAGGGAATATAATGTAGCAACAAACATGAACTGCTTGTGCTCAGGTTGCAGACCGAAGAGTTATTAGCACCACGGATGCTGAAAGACGAGCAGTCACGCCCCCAGGACTACAGGAGGCCATCGATGCCTTGGTGAAGAAGTACAAGCTCTCGCGGGCTTTTGTCCGGCCCTCTGGCACTGAAGATGTGGTCCGAGTATATGCAGAAGCAGACTCACAAGTAAGCTGGCAGAGTTCTACTGAAAAACTGTGCAAAGGCAAACAACCTCGGGGAGACAGACTGTTTCCGTAGTGTTGGGAGCCTCACTACAATTGTGGGTTTTTGTCAGATTTGTTCAGAGCCTTTTAAGGTCATATGAAGACTACAAAATAACTTACATCAGTAGTTATATACTTGAACAAAATCAGAACCACTCAGTTTATGTCCCCAGATATTTTCATTTATTCTAGGCTTCTTCAAAGTCAGATTTCTGTGAGAGGAATAGTCTTATGCACTGTGAAGTGGATTCTCTCTCTTAATCTTGTGACTTTAGTTAATTTCATAATTATTTGTCTTTGGCTTGAGTTTTCAAAACATTTCCTGTAAGTGACCACCCTTGCTCTATGCCTCTTTTTCTTGGTAGGGCCAGGATTTGTACTCTTCACATACTTCCTCTTGTTTGTCACCTGAAGCACTTGTGAGAAGTGTTTGCACAGCCAGGGCAAAGTACAGTGGCTTAGCTAGGGACTCAGAAGGGGAAATTCCCAGTGAATTCATTTAAGGCCTGGCAGGTTTTAGCAGAAGCCTAGACCACCCCAATACAATGGCTGCTTATTCTTTGTGGACAAGGAGAGGGTGGTGGAGCCATAGAAGTTTACTTACTCTTAGGCCACCTGTGGCCTTCTTGCCTTGTATAAGGGACCAGGTTTAACTGAATGTACTTAGTGTTTATAAAAAGCATTATTTCCAAAACTAATAACTATAAACTTACCTTTTTTTTTTTTGAAGAATTTCACTTGTTCTCCCCTTATTTAAGGGCCTTGGAATTGGTTACTGAAAGGTGAAAGAAAGTTCTTACTTAAATGTAATAGTGAAAAAGAATTAGGAAGTACTCTCCCCTTTCCAAGAGCCACAAGTAATGTGTGGTAGATGCTGCTTTCTCATGTAATCTCCTTTAATGTCATTTGCAGGCAAATGCAGATAGCCTTGCACAGGAAGTGAGCCTGGCAGTGTTTAAGCTGGCTGGAGGCATTGGAGAAGAACCCCAACCACGTTTTTGAAGATAATTTTTATATTCCTGAGAAACTGGATTTTTACAAGTTTTTATAAAACTGTCACAAAGACATGTATAATCATACGGTTTACAATGCACCTTACTGGCTTATTTCTAGATCTCCCTGTTTTTCTTAAACACTACAAGAATAATCCTTTAGAATAGGTAAGCCTTATTCTTAATTAAACTTAACTTCACTTTCACTAAGGTGAAATACTGGGATTTAAATATGTCATTTGGTCATTAACTTGACAATGGATGCAGGGGACAATTCATGCTGGCTGTTGGAAAATTAAATCTGTTGCCACATCCTTGTGTGTGTCTGCCATTGCCATCACTTAACCACAACGTTGTTTTGCAGCACTCCCCTCGATACAAATAAGTTTTCAGAATCATTAGAAGACTTACCTGTCTGCTTCACATCAGAATTCAGAGGTGTCAACGGAGTAGGGGGGAGGGGTCCCACTCTCCTCTGTGCCTAGTGGGGGATGCTACACTTGGGAGGGCTGCATGGTCCAGGCTTCAGTTACTTCACTGTCTTAGTGAAGGTAGTGAAAGAAAAACTAATTATAATCCTTTACTGAGCCTCTGGCAGACAAGTGATACCATTCTGATACCAGAACATGGTTAATAACTAAAAGAACAAATTCCCAACCGAGCTATAGTAATCCAAGCCTGAAACCAATAGAAAAAAAATGTGCAGTGTGTATTTTGTAGATTTAAGATAACTCAGGACAATAAAACAGTGAATCATTTATATATATATATAGATCTCTCTTAGGCACCATAATCAATATGAGCCAGTACTATTTATACTTGATTCAGGCCACATTCAGACATTTGCTCTTATTTACAAGTATTTAAATTAAATACAACCTGAAGTGTGTTTTGTTACATACAAAACAAAAAAGAAACTATACAACTCAGCAGTGTTTTAAGTAATTACATTTCCACATCAGCTACACAGAACCACTCATGATGCTCAAGTTTTCATCACTCCTTCCAGAAAATCCTTTTCTACCATCTCTTCGATTTTTTGCCTGGCTTTGCTGGAAAATGGTTTGTGGTTCTCCAGTTTCATGTCCTTATTAGGGAAGGTGTTCGAGTGGAGGACGGGACTCCCTGAGTGTCCTCCACATCGGCTTGTGACTTTGCTGTTGAAGACTTGGCTGAGCACATGGAAGAAGGGCAGGAGCTGCTCCATGCTGCGCACGGTGCAGACGGTGAGCAGCAGGTGCCCCGGCTCCCAGCCCAGCGTTCTCCCTGAGGCGTCTTCCTCTGGATTTTTCTGCAGAAAACGAAAAGGGAAATGTTAGCGACAGGTGTAGTATGTTAGAAAAATTAAAAAGCATGTGAACATCTGCAATTAGAGTTAAGAAACAAATACAAACCATAACTTTGTCTCCAGTCTAGATTTGATTAAAACCCCTTGCTTTTGAGACCTTTCAGTGCCACTTACTAATTTTATATGGAGGGCTCTGACATTGCAGTTACATTTTCCAATCAGAATGCACAGGCAAGCTCAGCAGACATGGCATTTTGGACAGAGAGTCCTATGTAAAAGTTTAATATTGTGCTTTGCTTATACTCAAAAAGCTCCCAGATTGCTGGACTCTGAAGTCTACACTGAGGATTAGTTCACAAAATGACAACAGAAGAAAATTAGGAAGGGACAAAGAGCTTTCATATTCACCATTAGTAAAGCAGTTACTTCCCTTTTAATCAAATGCCCTAAACTTGGCATAAGGATCCAAAGTGAGCAGAATGTCCATACTGCAGTACAAAGGAAGGGATCCCTCTGGAGAGACACTGCCACCTCCTGGTTTGTGCTCAACAACCAGAGAAGAAAGCTGGGCCTGGAGTCAAAATCAGAGTTTTGTCTTTCCTCTGCTGTTTGTTTACTGTGTGGTATCCTTGGGCAGCCTACAGATTCAACACTTATAAAATGGGAAAATTTAATCTCTATATTGTAGTTAAGTCAAATGAGAATGTGAAAATTGTCAACTCAGTACAAACAAATAATTTGTGTATTGAGACCAGTTTAAGAAGCCAGGTAGGGGCCGGCACCATGGCTCACTAGGTTAATCCTCCGCCTGTGGCACAGGCATCCCATATGGGCACCAGGTTCTAGTCCCAGTTGTTCCTCTTCCAGTCCAGCTCTCTGCTGTGGCCCGGGAAGGCAGTGGAGGATGGCCCAAGTGCTTGGGTCTCTGCACCCACATGGGAGATCAGGAAGAAGCACCTGGCTGGCTCCCGGCTTCGAATTGCTGCAGCGCTGGCCGTGGCGGCCATTTGGGGAGTGAACCAATGGAGGGAAGACCTTTCTCTCTGTCTCTCTCTCACTGTCTCTAGCTCTGCCTCTCAAAAAAAAAAAAAAAAAAAAAAGCAGCAGCCAGGTAAATGACACATGTATCAGTTTATCCAGGTAAAGATATGAAAGAACTGAAGATGTCTGACTGGATATAAGATGAATATAAGAACCACTAAGCAGAGATAAACTGGATAGAAAAAGGACCTGATTATGTGGGACCTAGAAGTAGAATTACCCTCTGTCATATTCATTAATAAAGGGAATTTGCCTTCTAATCAGATGTTGCTGAGAAAATTTCATTGTTTTTCTGATATATTTTTAAAAATTTTTATTTGAAAGAGAGGAAGAGATATCTTTCATATGCTGGTTCACTCCCCAAACGGCTGCAATGGCCAGGGCTCATGTAAGTCAAAGCCAGAAACCTGGAACTCAATTTAGGTTCCCCATGTGAATGGTACAGGCCCAAATACCTGAGCCATCATCTGCTGCCTCTCAAGAGTGCACATTAGCAGGCAGCTGGACTTGAAAGCAGCTGGGACTCAAATCTAAGAAACACCCATATGGGATACAGGCATCACAGTGGCTTCTTTACTGCTATGCCAAATGCTTGCCCCACCTAATGTTTTATCACTAAATTCCTAGGGGAGAAGGCAGAAACAAAGTCCAGTTTATTTTCTTGTTTGTTCTCTCAAGGTTGGTTTGCTTAAAGTCAAGTCATAAGAAAAATATAGCTGGGGGCCATAGCGCATAAAGCTGCCACCTGTGGTGCTGGCATCCCATGTGGACACTGGTTCGAGACCTAGCTGCTCCACTTCCAGTCCAGCTCTCTGCTATGGCCTGGTAAGGCATTGGAGGATGGCCCAAGGCCCCTGCACCCACGTGGGAGACCTGGAAGAGGCTCCTGGCTCCTGATTTCAGATTGGCATAGCTCCGGCCATTGAAGGCATCTCTGAGTAAACCAGTGGATGGAAGATTCTCTCTCTCTGCCTCTCTAACTGACTTTCAAGCAAAATAGATACATTTAAAAAAAAAAAAAAAAGAACAACATAACTTAAGAAGACTCCAGGAGCAAACAAGATCACCCAAGATCACCTTGCTCTTTATTGGAAACAGAAAAACAAAAAACCAAAGAGCAAAAACCAATTCTCTATTTTTTAGCAATTATTTAACTTCTGATCTAGGTTACAGGATACACAAAATCATCTTCCTTTCTCTTAATTATGACACTGACTGGCTTTTACATTATTGACTACCATTGTTCAAATACTGGCTGATCATTCCACTTGTAGTTCCCTAAATCAAACTACACTTTAGTAGTAATCAAAAGGTATGCAGAAATGAATTTATACTGACAAAAGGAATAATATGCTTATACTCTAAATACTTTATTTCCAATTCTAAGAACTATGGTGTAACCTTCTGCTTATATTCCTATCAAGGTATGCTTTTAAGAAAGGGACTTTTACTAAGCTCTTGACCAAGAAGAGGGCACCTGTTTTAGTATTTTCACTGTCCTTAATCAGAATACCTCCTCTTCAATGGTAACTTAGACATATATTCATATAAATGATCTCTCCTTTGACTTCCCTAGTCTACACTTGAAGGAAGACTTCCTTCCTGTTTACCTCTGGGACTTGTTGAAATCCAGACCTGGGTTTGTGTCTCAGTACTTGGTCCAGATGTGGCAGCTTTTTCTGCCATATCACAAGCATCAAACAGCCACCCTCACCTGATACTTGGCCATCTCCAATCCCTCCAAAATCACTGTCTTAAAGTCCTCCTCCTTGTCCTGTGGAAGGAAAGAGGAGAACTCATAGCCTTTGTTGCAGTAGAAGTATGCTTGGCCATGAAGACCTTGTTTAAAGTGATTTGGATGGGAAGAAGTTTTCAAATAAAAATCTTGTCTTTCTGATTCTGTGGGTCAAGTTTTGGGCCAAAGACTGGCATTATATATCCTTTGGATAAGCAAGGGTCTTATTAAAATTCCTGTTTCTAACAAGATGCAGGGATAAATGGTATGTGCATGGGCAATTATTTAATCATATTGCTTCTGGATTTTTTATATTATTCTAAACCCTAGAGGATCAAAGTGAAGTACTCAAGTCCTATCGTAACCTCTGAACCCAACTTTCATCCTTATCTCTGTCCTTTTATCTCACCCTTAAAACAACTGGGATTCTCAATCAAGGTCCTCAAGTCCTCAAGTAAAACCTCCATTCCACATTGTATAGTTTGTGAAATTCAGTTTAAGAGTTGCTACCTGATTAGGGAACTCCAGAAGATGGGGGAATTTTTGAGCACTCAAAGCATATACTGTAAACTAGGCCTCACAAAACAGCTCATCCCCAAACTGAACAATTTGGTTTTAAATTTTTTAAATGAAAAAAAAAAAAAAAAAAGACAAAAAGGAATACAGGCCCCAAGGTGAGCATGCCAGTTTCATTATTGTTCTGTTGTTGTGCAAAAGCCTCTAATCACTTAGCCTGATGCATACTGAAAGATACAAAGGTAGGAGACATGATATATTTTACCAATTATATCTTCCTACATTTAATTTATGGTGTATGCTTTAAATACAAAGCAAATTCCCACTTTTTCCTTGAGACACTTGTCTAAGTAAATGCTTTGTATTTTTGAGTCCCTTCTTTCTAAGAGAGACAGTTTAATTTTGAGCAGTGCTTTAAAAACCTGGTGGGGAGGGTCTTGAAATCTATTATAATGGGACATAATCAGCATCAGCAATGGGAACTACAAAATTAAGGGCTAGCTTTATGAGAAAATTAGGTTCTGTTACATAGCTGTACAGCAGGGGTAGGGAACCTTTTTTCTGCCAAGGACCATTTGGATATTTATAACATCATTCACGGGCCATATGAAATTATCATCATTTATTGAATTTTGAATCCCACCTGTGGTTGCCTTGGCAGGACCAGACTGAACAACTGCACAAGGCTTATACAGGCCTGCAGGCTAGATGTTCCCACCCCTGCTGTATAGGGTCAGGTTCTCTTAGTGTAAGCCATAACTTAAACAGGGAAAACCACTGAGTGAAAACGAACTTTAACAGATTTTACTTCACATGGGTAAGCTGAATCAATGTTAATGGCTAGCCCCTTTATTATTTTGACTGAAGTTTACCCATTTTAAAGAAATCAATTTTTAAAAATTTAAAGTATTTTCTACTTACCCACTGATTAGTTCTATTGGAATAAATCTGACAATCCCTTTGCATTTTTCTCAATTCATATCTTGTTTCATATTATATCATCAGGACAAATATTGTGGGTGTATTAAATTCTTTAGTTTTGATGTGAAAACTATTTAGGGCTAGAGTGTTAAGTACTTACATGCAATGTTCCAAAGTTTTCATTCTTTTTTTGAGAGGGAAATATTTTAAAGTAGATTTATTAATGTATAAAAGCCTTCCCTTTTCTTCTCTTTAAAACATTAGTATGGTAACCAATATTCATTTAAAATATCTACTTTTTTTAGGCCGGCACCGCGGCTCAATAGGCTAATCTTCCGCCTTGCGGCGCCAGCACACCGGGTTCTAGTCCCGGTCGGGGCGCCGGATTCTGTCCTGGTTGCCCCTCTTCCAGGCCAGCTCTCTGCTGTGGCCAGGGAGTGCAGTGGAGGATGGCCCAAGTGCTTGGGCCCTGCAACCCATGGGAGACCAGGAGAAGCACCTGGCTCCTGCCTTCGGATCAGTGCGGTGCGCCGGCTGCAGCGCGCCAGCCGTGGCGGCCATTGGAGGATGAACCAACAGCAAAGGAAGACCTTTCTCTCTGTCTCTCTCTCACTGTCCACTCTGTCAAAAAAAAATCTACTTTTTACAATGTATTTTTTAAATGTCTGGTAATATTAGGCTCATAGACATTAATTCTAGGAACTAGAGACTTGTTTTAAAACTATCTCAACATAATGACCTATTTTCCAGGAAGTAGTTAATAAATGCCTCACTAATGCAACATTTACACAAAGGAAAACAGAAATGAATAAAAAATATACAATACCTTTGCCCTTTTCCGAAGAAGTTTTGCTAGTCGTACCACATAAGGCTTAAATTCTCGTTGATGTATGCCCTGCCTTCTGACTTCCAAACCTGAATCATCTGAGGCTTCTGGAATAAAAGCCCATCGGTACCTGTACGTACAAGGAAATGGCCATGTAAAATAGTAAAATGATCATCACCTCACTATATAAAGGTTCAAATGTCAGCTGTGCCACCTGCAGCCCTGTCAGCCTGATGTGTTTCTTAACCGCTGAGCCTTTCTTCAGTAAAATTTCAGAGGGCTATAAAGGGCAGATTATATATCAACTTGTCAAGTGCGCATCACTAATTTTTTCATGAGCACAAAGTACTCAAACATTTTCTTCCATGTAGGTTAATAATCTAAAACTTAAGAGGAAAATTGCATTTATTTTGTTTTCTCTTCATACTCTAACACTCAGATGATTTCCCAATGTATCTGACCAAATGTTCCCTAAGTACATGGTAAAGGGGCCAAGAACTGAGAAAATTAAAGAAAAAAATTAAGTAGGACTTCTTTCACACTTCCCTTGTATTTGTTTTTCTTTTTTTAAAAAATATTTTTTATTTGTTTGAAAGGCAGAGAGGGAGAGATCTTCCATCTGTTGGTTCTCTTTGCAAATGCCTGAAAAAAGTGGCTCTGAGCCAGGCCAAAGTCAGGCTCCCCAAACTCCATTCAGGTCTCCCACATGAGTGGCAGGGACCCAGCTACTGGAGCCATCACCTGCCTCCTAGAGTGACTTTAGCAGAAGCTGGAATCAGAGGTAGAGCTGAGACCCACATCTAGAGACTCCCACGTGGAATGTGGGCATCCCAAGGGCATCCAAATGCTGCGCCAAATGCTTGCACCTTAGTTTAGTCTTTAACAAGTAACTGTTGTCTGACTATGGAAAACATGTAAATAGTATTAAAGGACACACCAAAGAAAGCTAGTCTCTCTCTCTCATATTAAGATCCATCAGTGTTGCTCGTTTCATACCAAAGAGAATTTATGCATACAAGAGTACAGATTCACATGACCAAACCTCCCCGCTTTAAAAGAAAACAAATGATTGCTGCTTGTTTGGCTTTCATTACATTTCTTGGCTATCATTCCTCATCATAGAAAACCCCATTCTCTAATAGCTACATAGAACTCCAATGTTAGAAGATACTGATTAACCAGTTTCCTAGACTGTCTGTTTAATATTACAAAAGTGCCACAGTGGTTACCCTTATATAACACATATTTTTGTGAACATACCAAACTAAACTGATAGGAAGAATCCTTGGAAACAGCAGAATTATGGGCTTAAAATGCACGTATATTTTACATTTTGGTAAATGCCATCTTTGAAGAACTAGACAACATCAATCAATGTACATTTCCAACAAGCATAAGAATGCTTCTGTTGTTGAGTAAAAAGGAAAGCAGCTTTCACATCTTTACCATGCTGATTATTTATCATTTTAATGGTAATTTCTCTTGTGAATACAGATCAGCATCTTTCCTTGCTTAAAAGCCTTTTGTTTTCTATAAACTATTATTTTTGTTATTTATTGTCTCATTTTTCTATTAAGCATTAAAGCATGTTAGACTTTTATCATTTACCAAGGGTCTTCAAGGAGTCATGGAAAATGGGTACTATGGAAAAAAAACCTGCATGGATTTTAAAAATAATTTTTTGTGGGACCAGCATTGAGGCATAGTAGGTAAAGCTACTGCCTGTGACACCAGCATCCCATATGGGTGCCAATTCCTGTCCTGGCTGCTCCACTCCTGATCCAGCTCCTTACTAATGGCCTGGGAAAAGCAGTAGAAGACAGCCCAAGTGCCTGGGTGCCTAACACCCACATGGAGGCTCTCCTGGCTTTGGCCTGGCCCAGCACTGGCTGTTGTGGCCATGTGGGGAGTGAACCAGTGGATGAAAGATCTCTCTCTGTAAATCTTTCAAATAAATAAATAAAGCTTAAAAAAAAAAAAAAAAGAAATGTAGATCATGCCTAGACAGATACTAGAGATTATGAAATTCTCCATCTTTTCTCCTACTCTATAATTAAAAAATTAATTTTAAAAACATTAGTTTTTAAAAACTTGTCATTTTTATTATAGCATGTTTCTCTTCCTTTTGTAGTAAGTATATCTTGATTAGTAAAATTTATGAACTAATTTTGGTCTTTGTCACGTAGAATCAGAGTTCTGTGCAATTAAACACACTACTTAATGTTCATCGCAGACCACTGAAGGGCATCATTTCTATCATTTTTGTGAAATTTAAGTATTCTGGTTAATTTTGGTCACTTCCCTACAATTCTGCTTATACCCTTTCTTAACTCCTCTAGGAGTAGCATCAATTTGACAGATACTCAACACTGAAATTTATCAAAAACAGAAGTATATGTTTTTTGGGGCTGGCACTGTGGTGTGGTGGGTAAGGCTGCCGTCTGCAGTGCTGGCATCCCATATGGGCACCAGTTCAAGTCCCAGCTGCTCTACTTCAGATCCAGCTCTCTGCTGTGGCCTGGGACAGCAGTGGAAGATGGCCCAAGTCCTTGAGTCCCTGCACCCATGTGGGAGACCTGGAAGACGCTCTTAGCTCCTAGCTTTGGATCAGCACAGTTTCAGCCATTGTGGCCATCTGGGAAGTGAACCAGCGGATGGAAGACCTCTTTCTCTCTCTCAGCATCTGCCTCTCTTTAACTCTTCCTTTGAAATAAATAAATAAATCTTAAAAAAATATGATTTTCAAATGAAAGAAAAATCGCACTGAATAATGTAGAAATAATTTCCGATTCCTACCATTAAATTGAAAGAAAGCTTGTGAAACAGCAACTTTTGGAGATTTATGCATATCCAAATTAAAAAAAAGAGAATAAATATTTTGAGATCTTACTCTTTATCATGAATATTCTATTTCTGAATAATACAACATAGTATAATAATACACAAATACACATATGATACTGTGGATAAATTCTCTTAGACACATTTTTTTAAACAAAAGATTTATTTATTTAAAAGGAAGAGTTACAGAGAGGCAAAGGCAAAGACAGAGAGAAGAGAAGTCTTCCATCAGTTGGTTCACTCTCCAGATGGCTGCAATAGCCAGAGCTGGGCCGATCCAAATTCAGGAGCCAGGAGCTTCTTCTAGGTCTCCCATGTGACCTATGCACCATATGGGTGCAAGGGCCCAAGGATTTAGGCCATCTTCCATTGCTTTCCCAGACAATAGCAGTGAGCTGGATTGGAAGTGGAGCAGCCGGGACTTGAACCAGAGCCCATATGGGATGCCGGCGTGGTAGGCGACAGCTTTACCGGCTATGCCACAGTGCCAGCCCCTACCTTAAATACATTTTAATAAGACAACTCATACACTTTGCCAATTTTTAAAATTCAGACATGAAAAATTATTTTTGAGCACTTATGAATAAGGCATTTTGAGAATTTAATCAGTTTTCCTCCATTCCTTTTCGTTCAGCTTACTGTCATCTTAAAAAAACAGACAAAAAAACCCAGCTTCCTTGATTTTAAGTATGGCCCACTTCCAGTCTTTCCACAGTACAAAAATAAGCCTCTTGGGGCTGGCATTTGCATACTGGGTAACACTGCTGCCTGCTATGCTGGCATCCTAGCTGCTCCACTTCCAATCCAGCTCCCTGCTAATGGCCTTGGAAGGCAGTGGAGGATGGCTCAAGTACTTGGGCCCCTGTATCCCAGTAGGAGACCAGGAGGAGGCTCTGCGCTGGCCCAGCCCCAGCCATTGCAGCCATCTGGAAAGAGAACCAGTGCATGGAAGATCTCTCTGTGACTGTCTCTCCCTTTCTATTTGTGGCTCTGCCTTTCAAATAAATGAAAAACTAAAAAAGAAAAAAAAAATTACACCATTTATTCCAATAACTGTGCCGCCATATTTCTTGCAAAAATTACTTTAGTAAAAATTATGACTATTTTAACTTGTACAAAGAATATTTAAATAGTCTCAGATGTTAGTGGCCAAAGAAAATGTATTTTCAAAAATATCCACTTAATATCATTGCTTTTACTTACATTTGGAACTGAGGAAGATTTTCAGAGGGCAATGCCAGAGCCAAATCCAAAAATTTGCAAGCAGAAAGATAGAGGTTTAGCCAGCGCTGGCTGTTATAGGAAGTAGAAAAGCCATTACCCCCTGTGTAGGTGGTCTCCAGGCCAGCCACAGAGGGGCCGGAAGCCCTGCAGGCAGGAGAGAGTACTGTCAGCAGCTGCACTCATTTTCCCACAAGGAATTCCTGGCGGATCTAATGGTACCAACTAATACTTTTCATAATCATCCTGATACAAGCGTACCAGTAATTGCTAAGCAAGGTCATAACTAAATTAATTTTGTTCCCAAATAAAAAAATCAGACTCAAATATTAAAATAAAAAAATGTAAATCCAAGAAACTTTACTACTAATCAACTTCTTTCCGCAAACATGGGAGGAAGCTTTCTATAATAATAAAAATCAGTTACTAGTACAGGGGACTCAATAAATCTAGTGCTCAAAAATGATAAAATATATTCATGACACGTTTTAAAGAAAAATTTCAATTTCTAAATCTGTATAAAACTTTTAAAATTATATTAATGTATAATGTATATTATACATTACTAAACTATTTCTACTAAAAAGAATAAAATTATAGCATGTTAAGTTGGAGCCATTCTGGAAGATCTAGATACTTTGGTAATAGGGGTATCTACCATAATGAGTTTCATTATGGTACAAGGTTTCAGGGACAGATCTGACCTACCAAAACCAATATGGCTCATGTAGTACAAATACTGCACTGCTTTAAAGTAAATTTATGTCTAGCACACAAAGGTCATGAATGCAGATAGTTTAATCTAGTCTTAAATGCTTAAGGAATATTGTATCCAAACATGATGAGTTAGATAATGTATTAAATATATGAAGGATTCAGATAAATAGTATCTATATGCTATTAGGTGCTAAGGAACTTTCTGAATAATTTTTGTTAAGAACTGACGAGAATGCATTGAAATAAATCACATTACCGTGAAATATCTTCATCAGCAGTGAGTTCTTGCTCCATCAGTAAAAATACTTGTACCTGAAGACCATGAAATAAATATTAAGCATTTATTTAAACTGGCCACTTAATTCTTTCATGTTATATTTAGGCTATATTTTTATCAATGTAAAAAAAATTCAGAATCCTTTAAATTATACATAGTTCCTGAAAATAAGAGTAAATTTAGCAGCATAGAGCCTTGATCATTTGGCAGAATCCAGTGAGATGAAAACAGGCTTTTGTTTTAGGTCTTTAAGGAACAGAGTCACAGTTACTAAAATAAATAAATAAAAAATAAGTTAAAGAAATTTTAGAGCAAATTTATTTTTATATATATATAATAATTTTAAATTCATGGAAAAAACTATAAAACTGGGTTTTCAGAGATAGAAATTCCTTTCTCATTCTTTACTTGTTTCCCTTTCCCAACTCCCCAAATCCTTCCTGTGAAAATGACTGGCTATGGTTTAGGGAGGGAGGGAGAACAAAATTACATAAGTGGGACTTGGGAAGGTTTTCGTTATTTACAGTAAAGTCTCTGTGAAGCAAGCATAATAAATAAATATAAATAAAATAAAATAAAAATTCTTTTTAAAATTTATTGATTTGAGAGGGGGAAAGAGAGAGAGCACAAGTGAGTGAGCTAATGACTCTCTCCAATCTGCTGGTTCACTTCGCAAAAGCCAGTGATAGGTGGAGGTAGGCTGAAGCTGAGGGCCAGCAAGCAACTCAATCCAGGTATCCCATGTGGGTGGTAGGAACTCAATTACATGAGCCATCACCTGTTGCCTCCCAGGGTCTGCAGCAGGAAGCTGGAGTCAGGAGCTGGGAACTGTACCCAGGCACTCTGATATGGGAAGCTGATGTCTTAACCATAGTATTAACCACTAGGCTAAATACCTGCCCCTGTTAAACTTCAAGAGTGAGTTGATGCCTTATGTCACTCCATTTAAATATAGCTCAACCATCTCTACCATGAGAGGTCCTGCCACAGATGGGAGCTGGCTTGTTGTCTATGATAAAGTGAAAAATGTGGCTTATAAAAGCCTGCTCATTAAACTAGATGAGATAAAATGATGATTCACAAGGAGCTGCCACTTACATTGCATATATGAAACATTAACCTGTATGGAGATAAAATTTGATGTGTTTCAATTGTTCTGAATTGTAAAAATTGTCATTAACTGGTTTAAATAATCTCTTCCAAGATTAATTTTTATCCAGTAAACACATGGAAACAAATGACATTTTGTTTATGGTTTAGATTTATAATCTGAACGAATTAAAATTAACTCACAAGTTCTGTGATCATGGTAGGCCAGAGTGAGGTAAGATGTTGTGGAGACATTCTTAAAAGTAACACTCTGAAAAACAGGAACACTTGAGAGTGAAGAGTTGGAACTTGGGGCAAACGAAGACTCTCAACCAATCTCTCTGAAAGAAAAGCAGTATCTTTTCAATAACTAAATATTTGAGTTATACATAAAATTGTACCATCTAGTCCAGTACTTTTCACATTATTTGTGGTGAAGGATCAACTTTACACTTGATCTTTGCTAAAAGGCCGAAAAGTGATTTAACTTTAAAAGGTATTCCAATCTGTTGTAGATTGATCAATGCATCTGAGGGATCTAAAACTGCATTATTTTCAAGTTTTTTGCATCAAAATAAACAGCTTTTAATTTCATAAAGTTTTTGAAGTGCCTGCATATACCTGAAATTAGGTATAAATGGTTAAGAAAGAAGGAGCCATTTCTCTTCTGGGAGAAAAGAAAAATCTCATAGAGACAACTGTAATGGTTCCATGTCAGTTCCTGAGGCTTGAGGCCATACAGCACAATGGCGAGGCCAGCACATAATTTAGCTGTGGAACTGTTTGGTGGCATGAGTGATGAGTGTACCAGTATCCGCTGGACATAGACAGCCACCAAACCCAGTTGATACCTTACACAGCCCTCCTACTATATCCCTAAATTACAGACCTCTATATGTTACTGCTAGCCACAACTTCCTGGTACGGCAAATAATTTGGTTCTTTCCTTATGGGATGCAACTTCTTTTTCACAATGTAAAACTCTAATAGGCCTGCCTGCAGCAAGTCAGTCTAATATCTCATCCTCAACTTGCCTGCAACAAGTTGATCTTACATCTCATCCTCAAACATGAATTCCTAGGAAACTTGAATCAAACAATAAAATCAAGACTACAAACACAGTGTTGATTATTCTTAGATACTGGAGATGATAACTTTTGTTGTTTTAGTAGATATATTTCTAACTATAAAATATTCCTCATCTACTGATACTAGGTGTATTTCATCCCAACTTAAAATTAGAAAAACAGGAAAAAAAAAAAACAACTGCACTTGGAAGACTGAAAGTAAAACTAGTTTTCACTATTTACCTTGTATATCTGGAAGATATTTCTGGTACTGGTCAACTTCACTGCTAAAAATAGCAAATGCTAATCTTTTGAGAAGCATGGCTCTCTGTTCTAGCTCCACATCTCGGTTTGCAAAGAGGTTAAGTGAACTGCTTTGAGCCACAGCTACACGAGCTGGAAAAAGAAAAGCAAGTGAGAGACTGTTATACAGTCATCTAGTCATTTAATAAAAGATTATTCTGCTGTTTGCCTTTAAAAATGGTTAGAGGCTGGCATTTGGTACTGCAATTAAGATGCCACTTGGAACACCTGCATCTCATATAGAGTGCTTGGATTACAGTCCTGACTCTACTTATGATTCCACTGGCTAATATGCAATCTGGGAGGCTGCAGGTTATGGATCAGATGGTTGGGTCCCTCCCACCCGCATGGGAGATTTGGACTGAATTCCCAGCTCCTTGGATTCAGCCTGGCCCAGTCTCAGCTCTTAAAGGCATTTGGGTAGTAAGGCAGTGAGTAGATGAGATCTGTCTCTGCCTCTTGCATTCAAATAAATAAATACATTTTTAAATGGCTAAATGTCCTATAATATCCAGAAGTGAGAGAAGCATGGGCTAGAGGACTTGGGATTGCTATCTGGTGCAGAAGTAATGAGAAACAGATCTAGCATGCCAGATCTACATGCCAGTAGAGCAAATGGTAAGAACTATGATGTTGAGGCAGGAAACTTTAGAACTCTGTGTTTAGAAGGCAAAAATCACTATCAATATATAAAGTCCTTTAATATTTTACGTCATCTGCTTAGATCCTTCATGTTACGTTAAAAAATAATTTCCAATGTGGCCTGGCCTACCTACTTCTCCTTCCTTATATCTTGTTCTTTATCTCCAATTCACTCTGCTGCAGTGACATTATTTTTTTCTGCTGTTAGATAAATTCATTTGCTCCAACCCCAAGACCTTTGTAATTTTTGTTTCCTATGCATTGAGTATTCTGTCCCCAGGCCTTTTCATGGCAGCTTTAGTTTCAAAGGAAATATATGCTCTTCAGTAATTATTTAAAATCTATCACACACACGCCTATTCCCTTTACTTCGAACTTCCTGAAATAATTTTTAAAGCTTGATTAAAGTTATGATAATAGCTTTAATGTTATCTTTTAAGAAATATTTGAATAAATTTGAACCTTAAAATAACCCTAAGAGGACAGAAAATATGCTGCCTTTTCTCCACATCAGAAGACTATAGCTAAAGATTTTATAGAAAATATTACAGATTCACCTAATTTTACTGTTTGTTTAATTTTAGTAACTTTCATACTGTTTTAAAAATTAAGAAAACCCTTTTTTCAGATAAAATATTGAGTGAAACTATCAAAATTGAGTAAAGGACTAATAGAGATTGATCAATAGAGACTGGCCCCTTTTCTTCCTTGATGGGAGATAATCAGAGGCCCACAGATTTAGAATGGCTTGTATAATAGTTTGGATTCAACTGAGTCTGCCTCACCACCTGTCAGTCTATCATTCATTCAGTAATTATTCATTGAGTGCTTATTACAGGCTGTGTGCTGGACAACAATTTAGAGTCAAATTAGACATGGACCCTTCCTTTCACTAGTTGTCCCCAAAGGACAAATAGTTTTAGCTATTATTTATCACTGAAGTTATACTCTGTAAATTTTAACATTATATATCCATAGGATATTAAGGATAACTCGACAAAAGCAAACTCAGTAGTTTCCAGAAAAGAGCAACGTAAATAATAAGAATGAATCATGGGAGCCAGCACTGTTGTGAATGGGTTAATCCTCCACCTGCAGTACCAGCATCCCTTATGGCTGCTGGTTCTAGTCCCAGCTGCTCCACTTCCAACCCAGCTCTCTGCAATGGCCTGGGAAAGTAGTAGAGGATTACCCAGGTGCCTGGGCCCCTGCACCCACATGAGACCTGGCCGAGGATCCTGGCTCCTGGCTTCGGATTTGGCTTGGCTCTGGCCATTGCAGCCATTTGGAGAGTGAACCAGTGGATGGAGGACCTTTCTGTCTGTCCCTCTCACTATCTGTAACTCTATATCTCAAATAAATAAAATAAATCTTAAAAAAATAAAAAGAATTAATCACAACAGGATATTGCTTGGATTATCATTCCACAATACTCACTCATCAAATCTCTAAATGTTGTCTTATCATGTGTCATCAGATTGTCCATAATTGCTCTCCAACTGAAAAAGATAAGGGATATGATATGTGATTAAGATTTTGTTGCAGTCGTTATTGTTAAGGAACAGTGGTCTACTCTGTAGGACAGAAGCTGACCTCAGCAGACTATGAGATGCATTATCATGTGAAATAAAACCAACAGGATGACTTACTGATTAACACAAGTGGCATCCATCTGAAAGAAACTGGCATCCATAAAGAGGTCAAATGCTTCTTTTTTCCAAGCTCTCCGTGTGTACTGATACCCACTGAGACTGCTGAGCAGCTGGACACAGGCTCGATAACTAGGTGCATTATGTGCACTATTAAGAAGAAAAACCACCTTAACTTATCTGTTCTAAATTTAACCATGTTAAGTTATATGTAAAAGTTCAAGACAATGACATGAAGATATGGAATACAAAATGCCATAGGAGAAACAATATATAACAATTTTGAAAAATATATTTGCTTATTTATTTATTTGAATGGTAGTGCCAGAGAAAGAGATCTTTCAACCACTGATTTATTTCCCCTCCCCATTAATGACCACAACAGCCAGGGCTGAGCTTGCCTCCTGAAGCCAGGAGCCAAGAACCCCATCCAGGTTTCCCATGTGGTGGTAGGGGCCCAGGTACTTGGGCAATCTTCTATTACCAGGCACATTAGCAAGAAGCTGTATTGAAAGTGAAGTAGTTGGAACTCGAACCAGAGCTCTGATACGAGATGCAACCATTTTAAGTGGATTCTCAACTAACTGTGCCACAACGCTGGCCCCCATGTAAGATTTTTTAAAACCATTATAATGCAAGATAAAAATATTGCTGTTTTTGGTTGATTCCAAAAACAATAAGGTAATACCATTTATCTTTAATAGGCATGTATTCACTTAAATCTATTTGACTAACAACTGTACCTGTGATTTCGGAGGTAGGGAACAACATAATGCATAATATTTACAAGCAAAGGAATAACTCGCTCCTTTTCATCACTATAGAAAACCATATCTAAAAGATGAGCCAAAACCTATAAAAGAAATGAAACGGAATAATCCTGGATCTGAAACTGACATAATCTAGAGGTACTGATTTTCAGCTTAGAAGAAAAACTAGAATATCCTAAAATCAGAAAAATCTAAATTTAGATCTCTTTAAATAATTTTTAAAATAATTTTTACATTAGTGGTTTTTGCCACAATCTGCCTTTATGTTTGTTATAAAATATAAACATGGACAAAGTATACCACTTTTAACTGAGAAGAGTATAAAAAAGAGCTCAAGAATCTTCTAATCTTCTCCTTTATAATATCAGGCATCATTATACCATCTACATTTCTTCTCACCATAGTGGGATATAAAAGCACTTTTCTTTTTTAAAAATACACTTGTAGAAAATAGTGCGAGAGGAGGAAGAGCAATATTTAAAGATATTATCATTAACGTTTAGCAAACTAAATAATCCAAAGGTCAAAACTTTATATAGTGAGTTCCAGAAGTACATAATGGTTTTATAAATTAAAAACCCCTCTGGCTGCCGCCGCGGCTCAATAGGCTAACTCTCCGCCTTGCGGCGCCGGCACACCAGGTTCTAGTCCCAGCAGGGGCGCCGGATTCTGTCCCGGTTGCCCCTCTTCCAGGCCAGCTCTCTGCTGTGGCCAGGGAGTGCAGTGGAGGATGGCCCAGGTACTTGGGCCCTGCACCCCATGGGAGACCAGGAAAAGCACCTGGATCCTGGCTCCTGCCATCGGATCAGCGCGGTGCACCGGCCGCGGTGGCCATTGGAGGGTGAACCAATGGCAAAAGGAAGACCTTTCTCTCTGTCTCTCTCTCTCACTGTCCACTCTGCCTGTCAAAAAAAAAAAAAAAAAAAAAAAAAAAAAACACCCTCTGTATGAATCACTTGACAATATCTAGTTCTAAAACTGTTTATTGAAAGTTCATGTGAAAAAACTATATTATTTACCTCTGAGAGTAATGTCAATGCATGGACACTATATACAGAGGGAGTTATATTTGAGGTTTCCATTGCAGGTGATAACATATCTAAATAAGAGAAAAGACAGGTCAAGTAAAAATACAGGTAGGCAGCTTCCCACTGAAAAAAGCTACTTGATAAACATGAGGAAAGGGGTGAGTTTTACAATACTTGTTGCAATGACTTCTTAGTGAATATATGTCTCAGATAATAAACCAAAATGTTTGAGGGCAATACCTTCAACATCAGATTCCAAATTGGTTCCATCTACTATTATTTTTGGAGAAGGCTTAACCTCAAGATTTCGTCGCAGCCATGTTGTCTGTTCCAGAGAAGAACCAGCAATTGCACCAATTGCATCTACTATTTTATGAGTTACATCCTAAAGAGACAAAGAATTGTTTACACATACACACATACATATACTAGATACGAACTTTTGCAGTTTGTATTTCTAACAATAGATATTTTACTATAGACATGGCTGATTTTCACAGAATGTTTAAAGTTGGAAAAAACAGATTATTGAATTTGACCCTTCTATTTTCTAGTCTGGGGCACTTCTGAGAAACACAGTTCTGGGAATAGCGCTCAATCTGGATTACTCTACCTGAAGGTCTCTTTGGTCTTTTTTATTCTCCAAAGTAGGGTTTTTCATAATAAACTCATTCAGAACCCTAAAAGAACCACAGGAAAAAAAGAAATTGGGTATTAGTCTAAAGAAAATGATACAATCTAAATTCTCACAGTAAGTGGCTTTGTGGCCTCAATTTCTATTTTTCATATGTAAGTACAGGTACACATTCTATGATTCAACTGAAAACCATCAACACAACAAGCATGAAATGACATGTACAAAGATGTTCATAGCAACATTATTTCTAAGAGCCAAAAACTAGAAGGAAGATAAATGTCCAGAGGCAGAAGAAAACAAATTGTGGCATGTTACTAATGTGAAATACCACATAGCAATAAAAATGAATTAATTATAGCTATGTAAATAAATTATAGAGATAAATCTCATGAACATGTTGAACAAATGAAGTCACACAAAAATACTATATGCAACATAGTTCAAAAACAAGGCAAAATCCATCAATGGTTAGAGAGGGACTGTTTTGGGAAGATAAAAGTATGGTATTGGGGAGGGTCCAGAGAGGACACTGGTATTTTATTTCTTAATTTGTGTTTGTCACTGTATACTGGGCATGTTCACGTTACATTCTTCATACTTGTGGAGCTCTGTACTGCATTTTTCTATATGTGTTTCATGTATCAACAAATAAGTTTAAAAATCAGTTTTAAAATTAAACAAATGATTTGCTGCCAGATATATAACATGGATTAAAAATATTTCATAAAGAAAAAAAGCCCATTTACATCATTTGCTAAGATTCTACTGAACATTTTTTTTAAAGATTTATTTATTTATTTGAAAGAGAGAGAGAGGGAGAGGGAGAGGGAGAGGGAGAGGGAGAGGGAGAGGGAGAGGGAGGGAGGGAGGGAGAGAGGGAGGGAGGGAGGGAAGGAGAGAGAGAGAGATGTCTTGGATCTGCTGGTTCACTCCACAATTGGCTGCAACGGCCAGAGCTGTGCCGATCTGAAGCCAGGAGCCAGAAGCCTCCTCCGGGTCTCCCACGTGGGTGCAGGGGTCCAAGGACTTGGGCCATCCTCTACTGCTTTCCCAGACCATAGCAGAGAGCTGGATCAGAAATGGAGCAGCCGGGACTAGAACTAGAACTGGTGCCCAGATGGGATGTCGGCGCCTCAGGTCAGGGTGCTAACCCACTGCGCCACAGCGCGGGCCCCTCAACATTATTTTGACTTTTTTTTTTTTTTTAAAGATAAATGATATGCATAATTATTACTGAAGAGGAACCTTTATATCAATTTTAATTTTGTAATTGGAAAATTTTAGAGGATCAATAGAATTGCTGGCAAGAAAAGTAAATAATCAGAAACTTAAAAACTGATTTTTGTTTCCAATATATCTCAAAATGTACAACTTGTTGTTTTAATATGTAATCTTAATACACACGTTAAGAAAGAGCTAGGATCCTTAATTAACTGAGAATGGAGAAAGGAAACATAACTAAGGAAGGTGATGAAACAGGACTCTTGTGGGGGAGAAGCTATAAATATATACATATAAAGACAATAAATGGTTTTAATTTTCAAGTAAAATTAGTCAGCATTCTATCTGGTGATATACAAGGAACTTCACAACTCAGAATTAGGTAGAGTAGATGTTATTCTTGCCTTGGAGAGGTTTATTGGCATGCCCAAGGTCATAGGGGCGAGGGATGGAATTTGCAAACAGAAGAATCAGAAATTTTCTCTAGAATGTTGTTTGATTCCAGTGGTTACATTTGTCTCATCACTGAAACTCATGCACATTAATGACCACAAGAGTGTCTGATCTAGGAATTACAAGCACTGAGTCTCCTATTCTTTTCATTATATCTTCAGTGTTTAAAACTCTCTCAGCTTTTTGATTTAGATCATTTCAAAACAGACAGGGTCCCGGGTTCATTATGATTTCTAAAATTGTTGGGCAGGATCTCTAGCTCCCTTTGTTTAGTGTGAGCCCTGAGTATCTCTCAGCTACTACATGCCAATCCACTCTCCTCACCCTCTCACAACTGTCTCACTACTTCTTCTCTGCTTCTTGGATCAATATTAGATTTCCACATTTACCAGCAAATTGAAGCCATCTTAGTGAGGAACCCTCACCTTCCCTCTCCTTGGCTTTAAAGTTTTCTAGACCACTGGTTGCCAAACTAAAACTGTTAGTTCCTTAAGAATACTAATCACAGAAGTTACGTATACAGAATAATAGCTACATACACAAAATCACTGTCAGACCTATAGAAGTTGACTAAAAGGTCAAAGTTATCTGCAGTTAGGCAATTTTATATATATTCAGTCAGATAACATGTTGAGTGTTGTTGAATATTAATAAGATCACTTCAATATCTGAAGTGAAACGGTTGAGAAAAGTTTACACTCTTTCTTTACATCTTCAAATAAAGTTTTAAAACTTTAGTGTATACACAAGTCACTTGGGAATCTTAATAAAAGATTCTTATTGGGTGATCTAGGGTGAAGACTGAGATTCTACATTTTTTTTTTAAGATCCTAGGTGATTCCAACACTGCTGGTTCAAAGACCAATCTTTGAGTACTAAAGTCTTAAGACAATGAATCCTTTCTAGCAGTTTCCTGTGCTCCACACCCTCCCAGTTGTCTCTGGAATTTGTTGCCATCAATAAGTCTCCTCCTTTCTAGAATCTTCTATCATTCTTCATTTAGATAATTTACTAATGGGCAAGTACTGTTATAAGAATGCAACAACAGGGCCGGCGCCGTGGCTCAATAGGCTAATCCTCCACCTTGCAGCGCCGGCACACCGGGTTCTAGTCCCGGTCAGGGCGCCGGATTCTGTCCCGGTTGCCCCTCTTCCAGGCCAGCTCTCTGCTATGGCCAGGGAGTGCAGTGGAGGATGGCCCAGGTGCTTGGGCCCTGCACCCCATGGGAGACCAGGAAAAGCACCTGGATCCTGGCTCCTGCCATCGGATCAGCGCGGTGCGCCGGCTGCAGCGGCGGCCATTGGAGGGTGAACCAACGGCAAAGGAAGACCTTTCTCTCTGTCTCTCTCTCTCACTGTCCACTCTGCCTGTCAAAAAAAAAAAAAAAAAAAAAAAAGAATGCAACAACCATTAACTTACTTAATCTTCATAGATTTATAAGGTAGACATCATTATAACTTCTCTTATTGCAGAGGCTAATCTATTCAATAAGTAAAGTGGCTGGGGTTTGAACCAGAGCAGGGTTCAACTTCAGAGTCTTTGCTGTTACTACTCAATATTCTCAAGCTGCCTTTACCATTACAATGACAACTTCCAAACCATATTTTCTCCTGTTATCTAGTCATTTTTTTCATGATCAAACATCTTCAAAGAAAAATCCATCTTTACCTTTTCACTCTAACCCTTTCCTGTTAACATCTCTGCCTATTATTTTGCCAAACTCTTCTCTCCTAAATCACCAGTGCCTCTACAAGTGTTCAACAAACATAGCCTCATATATTGTTTTTCATTTTCTTTAACTGCTACAAAGGTGTCAAACATCCATCTCTTCTAGAACACTCAATAATATATCTAGAACACCGAATAATATATCTACCATTCTTATTTTCAGCTGTGTCTTTTTCTAACTATTTTGATGGCCCCTTTTTTCTTCTTCATCCTGTTATTTCAGTAGTTTAAACTCTTCATACCTTTCCCTTAAAATAGCACTCCCAGCTCAGCTTCCGTCCCCTCTGACCTATCCTACTAATGTGCCAGAGTCATGTCCTCAAAAACTGCAATCATTCCTCAAAATAATATTTAAGTTCCTTCCCCACCTAGTTCCCTTTTCACCCACGCTTATTCCTCACCGTTGTACAGCCTGTGCCCTACTTTACCATCAAACAAGACAATGTACTTTGTCACAATACATCTTTCCCCTGCCTGTCTCCCCAAGGGCTTTCTGTTCCTACCATTTCTGCCCAAGATAGTATTTATCAGGGACTCATTATGAACCAAGAGTAATGGTGAGCAAAAGACAAATGATGTCTATGACACCACTGTGATTGGAGGTAAGTAAGGGTGACCTGCATTTATTCAATAATTATACAAATTATTAACATAGATCAGGAAACTCTAAGACATAGAAAATTACTTTTCCAAGCCTGCTTATGTTCAAGGTCTAGCTCAGATACCTGGCCTCTAAGAAGTTCACCTGTAACCATGCTACTCTACCCTTCCCCTTTTGATTCTTCAGTAACCCCCTCCCCCAAAATAACTACTTTTAGGGCCAGTGCTGTGGCAGAGTGGGCTAATTCCCTGGCCTGAAGCACTGGCATCCCATATAGGCACCAGTTTGAGACCCGGCTGCTCCACTTCTGATCCAACTCTCTGCTATGGCCTGGGAAAGCAGTGGAGAATAGCCTAAGTCCTTGGGCCCCTGCACCCATGTGGGAGACCTGGAGGAAGCTCCTGGCTCCAGGCTTTGGATAGGCACAGCGCTGGCCATTGTGGCCATCTAGGGAGTGAACCAGCAGATAGAATATTCTTTCTCTCTCTCTCTCTCTGCCTTTCCTCTCTCTGTGTAACTCTGACTTTCAAATAAATAAATCTTTAAAAAAAAAAAAGTAACTACTTTTATAAGTTTTAGGTTACCACATTTACATTTTGTTTATATATTAAAAAATACATTATTCTCTTCCCTTACTTCCCCTTCCTTTTTCACAGGCCTTACACAGCTAGTTCTGTACCTTGAGAACCCTATGAAAAGATGGAGATCACAGGGTCATTGAAAACATCTCTAATTCAGCAATTAGAACATGTAGCACTATCTTTTTATTCAAAATAATATTTTTTAAATGAAATTGCTTACCCAAGTATAAGAAACTGCCCTGGGGCTGGAAGACTCAGTTGTATAGAGTCTTTCAGAAGTATCAACAATGATGTCCAGCTATCCACTAAATTTGGCACTGGAATTCTGTAAAATAAATGTAGTCTGTATATATAAAAGCCACAGAAAACTTCAATTTTCTTTATATTCTCCCAGTCTTTAACATATTTTTCTGTTATTTTCTCTGAAACATCCTCAAAATGTTTATAGGATATGATAGAAAATCCTAAAAGATTTATATTTTCTACTAATATATTAGAAGGAAACTATACATATTTAAATACCCAATGTAATTTATTAATTTAGAAATCTTCCTATAAAAAGCCCATTTATCACACAGATTCTCAAAAGTGAAATTATTCCCAGCTGAATTACTGATTCATAGTCTGTTACTCCCTTCCCTAGTCTCTCCAATAACTTCTTATATTAGTGTTTTTTCTTTCACCTATAAGTCTCTGCCTCATGACAGAGAGGGCTTCTATCCTGAACACCAGTCTTTCTTCTGAAATGAAATTAAGATTATCTTTGTTTCAATCCTAACACTTCTGTATATCTAAACTGCGATCCTAGGCAGCTGGTGCTATAAGTCACAAGCGGTTCACATACTCATACTAAATAACAACTCTGTAAATGTGGCATAGATCACAAATGGATGCCAAATATAGTGATTAAAATTAAATTATCCCTTTATAGGAGGATTAAGGATTCATGTTCTCAAGTAAGAAGTTTATCAAAAACTCCAACAGACTAGGGGTCAGCTAGATGCAAAACAGAATACCAAAAATCATTTTATACTGTCATTCTTAAAACAAACAAAAAAACAAACTGGAGTGCTACGTTTTCACTTATATAAAAATAGTAATGGATTCAGTGGCATTAAACGTGATTTCAAGATTAGGTATTTTCATTTATATTTAAGTAAATTATTTGCTTATATCTCAGTATTTTAATACCCAGGTAGCTTCTACACTGTTGGGTCTTTAGGAATGTCTGATTTGTCAGGCTTGGTCATTAGTACACTCATCATTTGTATTAACATAGTCATAAATATTGTTTCTCTGTTTCTAGGATTTCAGTTTTATGGAGGAAAAAAGTCTATATTGACTTCTTGAAAGAATTCAGCTACTTTTCCTCCTGTATTTCTTAACTTTTATTCATTGCTAATGCAGTAAAGAGAGATCTAGAGTAGTAATCTTACCTTTGAATATAAGCATAGAAAAACTGAAGCATGCAGACTTCCAAAGAAAGATGTTTCTATAAACAAAAGACATCAATTTTATAGTGAAAAAAAAGCTTCCTTTGTTTTTTCATTGCTGCAACTACTCTGTATCTTACTGCCAATTTTTAATAAGGAAATTAAAAAATATCCAAAATGAAATAATAGTTATTAAAAAAAACCACAAAACATGTATCTCCCTCTTCTATGAACTAGAGAAAACTCACACAAGGCTATCTAAAAACTGAAAACAGATGGAAGGAATACAAAGGTTATCAATTTTTCTTCCACATATCAAAGTTGATACTGCAACAGTCTCTTTTAAATGATCCATTTATTCTGGAAATAGTTACTTTTATTTTAAGCCTCTTAAGTGCTTGGTGCTCATGTTGAGTTCTTTTTTATTAAATGTATACATAAGTCTACTTTACTAAATATAGCTGGTAAATTAGTATAGTTAGTTCAAATCTGAGATCAATTATTGGTGGTTTAAAATGTGGCTATTAAGTTAAGGAGAGAACTCAGTGTAGTGTAAAAAACAAAAAAATATATATATCCTTGCAATTTAGTAATAAAATAATATTAATGTCCACTGACACTAATTTATGTTTTGTACCTGCTAGTCTTAGGAATGGTTCTTCTTTTACTACACAAAGAAAAATCAGAACTTAACTAAGGGGTTACCAGTTGGTGCAGGGGTGCATTTGGCTTTTACTTATTTTCTGAGATCTCATGTACAGCCTAATGTGTGGCACAAATGGATACTCAAAACACCATGTTAACTGAGCTTTTATGTGCAAATTTAACATCCTGTGACAAATGTATCCAGGGGGCTTTTAGAACAGGCAGCCAAAGTATTAAAAAGGTAATAAGAGTAGTGGCTATTCACCAACATGAACACTCTTTTCACTTAGGCAATTCAAGGAAAAGAAAAAAGAATTCAATATTTTCAGGTACATTTAATAATTCTTTAAGTGATGTGATTACATCTATTGTTATAGCTGGTAAAGTCTTAAAGTTTGTAGTTGGAAAATATTTTCTAAGAAAAATTGCCTCTTGGGACTGTTGAAGCAACGTGCAGGAAACCAGAGGTACACAATTTCCTTGATTTGTAAACTTTTATGTTGGCCTAATTAAGGACAAACAATGTGAATGCAGAGACTATATTGCTCATATTCTGTAGCCCTCAAAGCACAGCATTGTATATGGTAAAAAAAAAAGAAAAAGACATTCACTATAAGCAAGGTTGTGGCAAAACCTGAGAGGTCTATAGAACTGAACGATTCAGGATAAAAAAAAGTAATATGAAAGTTTTGAAAAACAGCAACAACTAAGGTAAGCAGATCTTGGCCTGGGACTTCTTTGTTTTCCCTTTAACTGATGAGAAAAATTTCTATTTGGTCACACAGTTCCTGACTGCCTTTGATGTACCTATGGGAATAAGAGTAATGAACTGTTATTCTTCCCTAGTTACAGGAATGAGCAGCATAGCAATTCAATGTAGATATTGACAGCTCTTTTTGTTAAGGCAATGTAAGGGCTGCAGGCAGTCACTGCTACAATATGCACTATAGTTAAAAGGACACTACAATACTAAACAAAAAAGATCTTAACCTATCAGCATCATATCTGAAACGGATTTATAAACAAGGGAAAGTAAAGCTTTTTCTTACCTTGTCCTTGACTATAGCTGGAGGCTGCTTTAAAACTTCTTTCACAGTCTGGATAACAGTTTCTGCTCGCATGACACTGATGGAACGAACTAGTTCTACCAGCAAAAGCTGTTCCTCATTTGCTGCAGGAATAACCTGAGTAACACATATTATTTTATCTACGTATGTATGTGTGCATATAATTTTTTTTGAGAAGTCACAGACTTAAGATACTATTTTAAGGCCTCTTCTTAAAATAAGTTCTTTAGGCAAAGTTTACATTTTTATCAATATAATACATATGCAGCATTTCAAAAACTCAAATAGGACAATCAACTTTACAAGAAAATATATTAGTATGTTGCCCTCTCTCCTGATCAAAAACACCCATGTTCCAGCATTTTTTAGTTCTTATTATTTGCAAATATTCTCTTGTTTCATGATTCTTCAATTTTAAAAAAATATCTACTGATTTCCTATTTTACAAGAAAAAGATTTAGCCATCTTATAGTTTTTCCCCATATCCTGAAGTCATGGTTGTATTGTAATTTTATTTAAAGTAGCATCTGAAGTTCACATGATTTGTGACTGTGCTATATATTGTGCTATTATTTATTTTTTAAAAATTCATTTATTTATTTCAAAGGTAGAGTGATGTAAAGAGACAGGGAGAGACACAGAAGGAAGTATTTGCTGTTAATTCCCTAAATGGCCTCACTGGCTGGGGCTGGTCCAGGATGAAGCCAGGAATCTGGAACTCCAACCAGGTCTCCCTCATGGGTAACCAATGCCCAAGTAGTTGGGCCACCTTCTGGTGCCTTCCCAGGAGTTATTAGAAAGGAACTGGATCAGAAAAGTAGGCAGGACTCTAACTGGCACTCCAACATGGGAAGGCAGCATAGCAAGCAGCAGCTTAACCTGTTTCAACACAATGTTAGATGCTGCAGTTCTTTCCTAATACAACTTTGTGTTCCTCCTAGAGTTAATAAACTTTTTGTTGTTGTTGTTGTTGCATTTTCTCTTTATTAAAACTTCATCCCTGGGGGCCGGTGCTGTGGCTCACTTGGTTAATCCTCCACCTGCAGCACTGGCATCCCATATGGGAGCCAGATTCTAGTCCTGGTTGCTCCTCTTCCAGTCCAGCTCTCTGCTGTGGCCTGGGAGGGCAGTGGAGGATGGCCCAAGTGCTTGGGCCCCTGCATCCACGTGGGAGACCAAGAGGAAGCACCTGGCTCCTGGCTTCAGATTGGCGCAGCGCCAGCTGTAGCGGCCATTTGGGGAGTGAACCAACAGAAGGAAGACCTTTCTCTCTGTCTCTCTCTCTCTGTCTATAACTCTACCTGTCAAATAAAAAAAAAAATTTAAAAACTTCATCCCAAGGGGGCTGGTGCTGTGGCATAGTGGGTAAAGCTGCTGCCTGTAGCACTGACATCCCACATGGGCACTGGTTCAAGTTCCAGCTGCTCCTCTTCTGATCCAGCACCCTGCTGGGGTGCCTGGGAAAGCAGCATAAAACATCCCAAGTCCTTGGGCCTCTGCACGCATGTAGGAGACCTGTAAGAAGTTCCTGGCTCCTGGCTCTGCCCTGGCCCAGTCCTGGCTGTTGTGGCCACTGGGGGTGTGAGCCAGCAGTTGGAAGATCTATCTCTCTGCCTCTGTTTTGCCCTCTGTAACTCTGACTTTCAAACAGATAAATGAAAGCTAGGAAGAAAAACCCAAAAACCAAAAAACTTCATCCCTAAGTGCTCCAACAGTAATAAATTTCCTCTAATATTATAATCAAATCCTTAATATAATTTATCTTTACCCTTTCCTCTTCTCTTCTGTTTCTTTTACTTTAGGCAATGGTGTTAGATGGATTGGTCCTTACTACGCTGGCTTCTCAATGCCATATTGATGACTCCCCTTTATCACTATCATCCCAGAGATCACCTGTGTTAGAATCCCAATTTATTGGATCCCCCAACTTCTTCCTCTTTGGTATATTACTCCTTTGTGGAACTACATATTCCAAAGTTAAGTGACTTTTTTTTAAGGCATTGCACAGCTGAAAATGCTTTGAGCAAGTTAGCTGGATATAGAACTATAGGGTAGGACTTCTTTCTCATCAAAATTTCTAGTGCTCTGTTGACAAGTCTTACCATTTTGAGTAAGACAAACTTGCTCTTTTACTCCCCACCTATCCCAGCCCCACTCTAACCCAAAGAGAATTGAAAATGAGTATGTACCAATCAGAAGAAAAAACACTCAAATGGCTAAACACATACCTTGGTCCGAGTAGTGGTTTTGCTCTGTCTTCTTTCATTCCACACAAATGCAATGGCAGCCATAAAGTGTACACCATGGTTCATTGAAATGGGGCCCAATAATTCAAGGATCTGCTGTCTCAAGTTCTAAAACAATTAAAGCAAATGACAAAATTAAAAAATATGAAAACATTGATAACTAGGATGCACTTTAGATTTTTCTGGAATACTTGTTTAATATTTCTATTTCACTACTTAACAGAAAAATCTATATATAGTATTGGAGCTGCAACCATATCAACTACAATTCTAAAAGAAAAAGAAACCCTATAAAATGAAAACTTCCAAATGCAAATCTACTCTGTGTGACAAAATACATGAAATCCAATTGACTATTTGATGTACTCATTAAAAAATAGGTGTATATTATTATACATTATATTTAAATGAAATGAAACATTAAAAGTACATTTAATCCAAATCTCTAATGGAGTTCTAATGATAATTAGAACTGGTTCCCCTAATTCCACGTGTTCCCTTGAATCCCAGAGTTTACAAATGGAGACTTATTAGATATCACAGTCAGGTCTAGGAATAAGATTAGGTTATTGAAGGCTGTCAGTCTGACTGCTTGACTTAAAGTATGCTTTCAACTATTCATATAATGTTTAAAATATAAAGTAGAAAATTTGAAAAATACCAACAAGTACAAGGAAGAAAAAAGTTTAATCAACCATTAATTCTATTATCCTTGGATAGTCACTATTAATATATGAACTCTTTATTCTTTTTCTGCAGATAAAAAATTATTTTACATAATTGAAAATACAGTATTTGTGTAATCACATAACATCCCTGTTTCATTGAATTTTTAAGCACATTTTTAAACTTTCCATGTAGTAAAAATTCTTCAAAGACATGAATAATTATTGGCTATATATCACAATGCTGAAAGGATAATTTGTTTAACTACTTCATTTATTTTTTATTTGTATTTTTTTTAAAGATTTATTTATTTGGAAGGCAGAGTTACAGAGAGGCAGAGGCAGAGAGAAAGATGGAGAGAGGTCTTCCATCCACTGGTTCACTCCCAAGATGGCCACAACGGCCAGAGCTGCACCGATACGAAACCATGTGCCAGGAGCTTCTTCTAGGTCTCCAATGTGGGTTCAGGGGCCCAAGGATTTGGGCCATCTTCCACTGATTTCTCAGGCCATAGCAGCGAGCTGGATAAAAAGTGGAGCAGCCGGGATGCAAACTGGCACCCAAATGGGATGCAGGCACTGCAAGCGGCGGCTTTACCCCATAGTGCCGGCCCCCTTATTTATTGTTTAGGTTATCTCCTTTTTGCTGTAATGAACACTTTGTATATACATCTTTACGTAACTTTGATTACCTTAGAGTTTACTAGCTCAAAAACTGTGAAACTTTAAAATCTATTATTAATAATTTAATAATTATTAAATATAAATTTTTCCAGTAGGACTCTGCATGTTAAAATAGCAAATTAAAATCCTCTGAAGAAAACAAAATTGAAGTATCCATGAATAAATCTCATAAAGGTAGACACAAAAATGAAAATGGTTTTATTCCATTTATGTGACATACAGAAACAACAAATTTATAGAGAAAACAGATTAGCAATTGACTTGGGTTAGGGAAAGGAACAGGGATTGAGGGCAAATAGGCATGAAGAATCTTTTTTTTTTCTTCTATTTGAAAGGTAGAGTTTTAGACAGTGAGAGAGAGAGAGACAGACAGAAAGGTCTTCCTTCCGTTGGTTCACCCCCCAAATGGCTGCTACGGCCAACGCTGCGCCGATCCGAAGCCAGGAGCCAGGTGCTTCTCCTGGTCTCCAATGGGGTGCAGGGCCCAAGCACTTGGGCCATCCTCCACTGCCCTCCCGGGCCACAGCAGAGAGCTGCATTGGAAGAGGAGCATCCAGGACTAGAACCCAGCGCCCATATGGGATGCCAGTGCCGCAGGCGGAGGATTAACCAAGTGAGCCACGGCGCCGGCCTGAAAAATCTTTTTGAGATGAGGGACATGTTTGAAAATGGGACTATTGTGACAGTTCATAACTCTATTAATTTACTAAAAATAAACCTGGACTGTATATTTAAAAATGAGCAACTTTTATAATGATGATTGTATCTCAAAAAAACTATTTAAATCATTTGATAACAAGTCAATCTATGTAGAATGCCAAAAAGACTACTCGAGGTATTCACATACTCTGAAAATAATCTTTGGCAAAATCCTCAAACAGACTCTTGAACTCTACGGATTAAGTATGAATTGTCCAACCTTTGTGGCTCCAAGATTAATAGTGGTAACAGATGCAGATGCAGCAACAGTCATCTTTTCTGAAGCATCAGCCTGATGCAGTATGCTCCATAGCAATGTCACAGAGGACATGATCATGTGAAGGATGGAGAGGATTCCACTGCGTGCTTCAAACAAGTGTTTTTGATCTACACTGACCAAAAGCTATTGAAATAGAGGGAAAAACACAATGTTACTTTCTGAGGCTTACAAATGGAGACTTATTAGATATAATAGTCTCTATAAAGGAGTCAAGTACCTGTACATTCTTACCTGGTGATACTGGGTAGTTGGATCCAACAAACAGTAATGGATAATGGCTGTGATCCCTTCCAAAAGAGTAAGAATCAAATCTGGTGGGATAATTGATGCCATCCACAGGGGCCTGAAATAAAATGCACTCACTTGAATAGAAATTCTGTAAAAGCAAGGTTCATATTTTATCAATGGTACATATCCAGTATGTACATAGGAGTATACTCAGTAAATATTAATAAAATGACTAAAAGAATAGATTGGGGCAGGTGCTGTGGTGCAGCAGGTTAAAGCCTGAAGCATCGGCATCCCATTTGGGCATTGGTTCTAGTCCTGGCTTCTCCTTCTGACCCAGTTCTCTGCTATGGCCTGGGAAAGCAGTAGAAGGTGGCCCAAGTCCTTGGGCCCCTGCACCCATATGGGAGACCCAGAAAAAGCTCCTGGCTTCAGATCAGCGCAGCTCTGGCCATTGCGGCCATCTGGGGAGTGAACCAGCGGATGGAAGACCACTCTCTGTCTCTACATCTCTCTCTAACTCTCTTTCAAATAAATAAAATAAATCTTTAAAAAAATATATCAAGGGCTTTTATTTTTTCTAATACACAAAATAAGGGAGTTATTCTAAATATGCTAGAGCTCTTTTTGGCTAAAGATTTCTATACAAAATGGGCAGATATAGTCAATCAATCCCTAGCTTATGGAGAATGGTAGGCTTATCAATATTAAGTGATACAGGAGGTTTTCTTATTATTTTACATGTAGTAGCTGAGATTATACAAGCAAAAAAGGACACTAGTCTATTAAACATTTGGCTGATTTTTCCACAGACTAATTTTGAACATGGCCTGGAGACATAAAATTTGCCACCAAACCATGGAACACCACGACATAAAATAAAACTACATGGGAAAGAATCATAAATTTGTCTGAAATTAATTTGCACTGAGATAAACTATCAGATAAAACCCTTTGCTGACTGTTCTATTACTTTTGCCAGACCAGTCAAGGTAACCATCAAAATTAACTTCAGCCCTTGAGAGAAAAAAAAGACCTGTTTAAGCAGCCCTCCCCTTTTCTTTTCTAGATTCCTTTAATATTTTACCTCATGCTGAATTTTCTTCTTTGTGAAAAGAACTAGTATATTTGTCATCTATTGAAAACTGCTGATTTATTCAAACTGTGACTTTCTGGACATGTCAGGTGTGAAAAAATAACAAAGGTAAAGTTAACTCTTACCTACTATCAGATAATCCTGTTTCATATTTGTACTGCTGAATTAGATTATCCAAATTTCTGCACAGCTGAAGTGTTACAGAAACAACCACTCTCTGTAGAACTTTTCCCATGTAAGGCAGAGTAGATGTGATTAAACCAATCCACTGTGGGTGCATCTTACATGCACAGTGTTGATGCAAAGCTCGTATTACTGCACAAAGGAACATTCCTTGACATGTGATGGGTTGAGCATGCAAATACTGAAGAGAAGTCATGGGCTGATGGGGATTGATGTGTTCCAGGTCAGATACCACAAAATCAAAACCTGTTTCATTTTCTTCAGGAATAGTCATTACCCGGTGTTCCAGAACAATCAACTTCTGAAGCACTCTAAGAAGTTGTGACTGGAGTGTGCTGCCATTGTCAAATTCATCCTCTGAGAAATTGATAAGGCTATCCTCTGAGAAACCTTCTTCTACAGCAACTATATTCTTACCTGCCATTTTTTCACTATGCCATTTTTGTGCACTAAAGATAGATGACAGCAAACAATGAAGAATCACTTTTTGAACTTTGCACTTTGATAACATATCAGAGATAAAACTAGGGAAACCTTTTGCTGAACTTTCTATTACTTTTGCCAGCTCAGTAAAGAGAAGAGTCAAAATTTCTATGCTCATCATCTGCATGTTTCGATTGCCTATTAAATCTTGTGCAGTAACCTTCACATGAGTTGGGTAATGGCTACGCATGTAATATAAACAGAGGGAAATAAGAATTTCTATATACATTGAACTCCGGAAGCTGTGATTTGAGTCCACTGGAATGTGACTATAAAAATCTTTGCCCATAACAGAAATCCGGTGTCTGGCCAATAGATTCTGAAGCAGTGACAACTGAGGAGTATATGCGTTATTTACACTAGTGGTTGAAATGGCATTTACAAAAGCAATCGGGTTGGTTTTCAAGATGGCTTTGATGGCAGATAAAGCATATAGAGTTCTGGATGAATCATACAATTGGAGATATAGGAGCACATGTTGATAGAGAGGATGGATGTTGAAATTGGGAGACTTCCGAGACCCTGGAGAACCCATATCACTTTCAATTTCAGAAATTTCTCCCTCTCCACAGCTATACCAGTTCTCTAAATCCAGACCATCACTAAAGAATATACTGGTTTGTTTGAGTTTTTCATTTGAAGTTTTTTTCTTATCATCTTCTTTCTTTCTGGCAAGTTTTACTTTGGGTTTTGCTCCTGGTTGTTTACCTGACTCCTTAACAATCGTTTCTTTCTCTGAGACTTTTTCTGACACTTTTTCTTTGAAGCTGAATTGAATACTGCTGTGACTCCTCTGTCTAGATTTGGTCTCTGTGGAAGCAAAAGCAGCATCTTGGAGAGTCTGTGTGCTTCCTGATATACAAGGTGAGGAGCTATTCCTGGAGATTCCATTTGCCACACACTCACGGCCTCCCTCTACAGAGATGGACAGAAACTGAGGACTTCCATTACTCAGCAAGGCACTCTCACTCTGCTGAGTGGACTGATCTTCATTTTTAATAGCCTCCTCTTCCGGCTCTACATCACTGTCCTTTGAGGGCAGAGCTTCACTTTCTAACTCAGGTGTAACTGATGCAGATTCTGCTTCAAGGCCACTTACAACTTTACATATCAAGTCAAACACTACCTGCTGAACATCATCATCAGGCGAGCCAGCCTTTGGCATCTGAGAATCCTCCTGGGCATTCACATTTTCAGGATCAGCTTCATAACTCAAGTTGTCCCCAGCAGAGGACTGTGAACATCCAGAGTCAGAACTCTGAAGTATTTCTATCTGTTGGTCAGGAAGATCAAAATCAGACACAACCATTGGAATTGTCTCACTGCTAGTACTTAGGAGGGAAAGTCGGTCACTCAATGGATTAACAGTAAGACTGAAATTCTCTATTTCATCCATGGTAAGTGGCTTTTCACCATTTCCCCTTGATGTCATGAGTTGTACTTGACTTACTGGCACATGAGAAAAACAGTAAAAGAGGAAAAATACAAAATGTATTAAAATAATTGAAATTCAGCAACACAGACTAAATTTAAGACTTTTAATGATTAACCTCTATTTATATTTTTCCTATTAAAAGTACCTGATAATTTATCACTATTTTAGATCTCTTAAGTCAGAAAATAATGATGACTAAAAATCAGAATTTAGTAGTTTAATAATTCAATAGGAGGCTTTATGACTTAATTAAACAAAACAACATGTAACATAAACTAAATATGAAACTTTGCTTTCTTTTCTCAAAATATACATCCTTTTTACTTCAAGTTAAAATTATATTTTTCCTCCCTGTGTGATACTTTCTTTTGGTTATGCTAATTTCAAGATTTCAAATAGTTTAGTACAAGGGAACTTCAACGTGTTTAAAGAAATGGAATTAAAAGATAGTGCTTTGGTATAAAATTATGGAATACATACAGGATATGGAAGGGCATATTATACAAAAAATATGCATGGACTTTCAATACATTCTTGACCAAGATAAACTTGTCTTTTGATTTCATTTTCCATAAACTTTTGGAAGTACTCTTTTTAGAAAGATTTATTTATTTACATATTTGACAGGCATAGTTATAGGGAGGGGGCAGAAGGGAGGGAGGGAGGGGGAGGGAGAGGGAGAGGCAGAGAGAGGGAGAGAGAGAAGGGAGGGAGGGGGGAGAGGGGGAGAGAGAGAGATCCATCCACTGATTTATTCCCCAAATAGCCACAATGACTAAGGCTGGAACAGGCTGAACCCAGGAGTTTCACCCATGTCTCCCATATGGTTGCAGGGGCCCAAGGACTTGGGTCATCTTCTACTGCTTTCCCAGGCACGTTAGCAGAGAGCTGGACTAACACTGGAGCAGCTGAGACTCAAACAGGCATCCATCTGGGATACTGGCATCACAGGTGGCAGCTTAACTTGTTATAGCACAATGCCAGCCCCTTGAAGAACTGTTGCATGGATTCAAATGCACAAATGCATAATGTCTTTGATTTTAGTAACACTCAATAAATGCTTTGAATTATCTAATATATGTATGGCCCTCAACATGGAGACAAGAGGGAGAAGGAACAGCCATCATTGCTGCTCTATTAGTAGTTTAAAATAGGTATAAGTGCTACAACTCTGTCCTTTTTTTAGAGACATACCATGTTGACAAAGCTTTTTTTTAGAAAAGGTTGAGGGGGCCAGTGCTGTGGCATAGTGTTAAAGCCACCGCCTGCAGTGCTAGCATCCCATATGGGCACCAGATTGAGTCCTGGCTGTTCTCCCTCTGATCCAGCTCTTTGCCATGGCCTGGGAAAGCAGAAGAAGATGTCCCAAGTCCTTGGGCCCCTGAACTCGCATGGGAGAGCCTGCATCCGCATGGAAGCCACTGCAGCCATTTGGAGAGTGAACCAGCAGATGAACGATCTCTCTGATTCTGCCTCTCTGTAACTCTGCCTTTTAAATAAATAAGTGTTAACAAAAAAGTTAGAAAGCTTAGTACCATAGAAGCAGTATTAACCAAATGTTCTCAAAGTCTAGGAAAACATCATGATACCCCAGGTAAGGTCTCAGGACTATCTAAGAAGGGAGGTAAGAATTCAGTAGGCAGGAAGAGACTGCGACAGGTAAAGCACTACCACAAAGATGTTCTGGCAAGAAGCAGAGTAGAGGAAGTTCCCAGAAAATTCAAAGTAAGCAGTGTATAGGAAGCCTAAAAGATAAACTAAGGTTCTCTAGAATGGACTAGGAGGATAGCAGTGTAGTTGAAGCTTCATCATTTATCATAGAACTTGGAGAAAGCCAGTCTTCCAAGCATCAGCAGCCTGCTCCTTACTTATCACTGATCTCACAGGGTTACTTGTCAAGAGTTATAAATGAGGAATGTGAGACTCTCTGTCCCTAAAGTAACATCAATTAATCTAAGTGACCATTATAACTGTATAAAGAGCATTACATGACAGTTTGTGAAATGTGGACTTTGTGGTAAGAACTGTGAATATTAATCAAACACTTATAACATACAAGTCTGTGTACTAAGCATGTCATAAAATATGACTACATCTGATATTTATAACAAAGACTGAGAGATATATATTATCCCCTTATAGATGAAGAAAATGACTCATGAAATGTAAAATGTAGCTTACAGGCTTACTATACATTCATAGTCAATTATCTACAGAGCCTTGGCAGGACCAGGATTACAAAATAAGCTCTAAACATATTTCCATCACAATTGAAGAATGTCTATCTACCAGACCTGTGGTCGACTGATAAAAGAGATCCAAGTGCTCCAAGACTGTCATTGATCAAGTACATACTGATATAGCTGTGTGGCACTGCTAAGGCATGATATGGGGAGGAAATAAGTCAATGGAAAAAATCTCTCATGCAATTCTCTCACCAATCTCTGCTGTGTTCACTTCTCATTTTAGTTCTAAATAAAGGTATTCTATTTTCATATGATATTCACCATTATTGCAGGCAAATTTTTGCATGAAATGCTTGTCATTCTCCTCTCCTGGATAACAGGGAGTCTTATTCCAGTAACGTTCTGCTTGTACACGTTGGACTGAAACCCTCTGGGTTTTTGGATGAAGCAGGAGCAAGAGCAATGGTTCCAAAACTCTGGCAATATCGTGTCTTTGCAGGACTTGGTTTAACCAGGCTTGTCCCACAGAGCTAGTAGAACCATCGAGGCTGGTAAGGCTATCTAACATGATGAACAGTGACCTAAAATAAATATCAATAATTAAATAAAGAACACCTACTTTAACTATCACTATTTTTCCCACAACTAACATTATGTTAAGTTTTGTTTCTTATTTTGAATGATTTTAAGTAGTTAACATTTTTGGATAAATTTTGATCACAGCATTGTTACAATCAGTCTTAGGAGATAAAAGAAAAGGAACAAATTTTTTTGTCCTTTTAAAAAATACATACTTGTGTTTCTGAAAGTTCAAATATTAATTTTATAAGATAAATATTAAAGAATAGAAAGAAATTTATTTAATTAGTCTTGTTTCAACAACATATTCACCATCATCAACTTTTTACATGTGAATGCCACTTCTATGCTTCCATGCTGGTCCATGCTCCTTTTTTCCCATTCTCTTCATGAGTCAAAGTTAAGTGCTTAATTCATGGAAACATTGGCTATTAAAGGTATGGAGGAATGCTTTGGAATGAAAAAAACTCCAAGATTCGATCTTGCCTGATCCTAAGCCAAGTATCTTAACTCTTTGAGACTCTGCTGCCTCACATGAAGGACAGACAAAGGTGGTTGTCAAGTTAAAGATAACTATTTGGGAAATGCCCTGTCCAGGACCTTATTTACTGTCAGGGTTCAACAGCAGATGACTTAAAAATGGTGATGCTTTTTGAAAAAGCACCAGCTGAAATAATGGACAATGGAGCACATATATAATCTAAAGTTGAACTTTAAGAACAGTTAGACTATATGGCTACCTCTGTAAGATCTACTGGGAAACTGCTATCTTATGGCAGTATGTGAATCTAGATAGATAGATTTCCTTGGCAGTTAAAAATCTGATAAGTGAGGTATGAGCCACTTAAATACTCTAAACAAAAAGCAAAACCTCTCTTAGAAAGATACAGGTTCTTTGACTATAAGGAAGGACTTTGTCAGTATTTTCAATTATGGACTTTAATAAATTCATTTCAGACAGAAGACTGAAAATTAATCAAGAAACACTTTTATAATCTACTATTTAAATGCTGTTTCATCAAATGTGAATACAGAATTATAAAGGTTGTACCCATTGCTGTATCTCTGGTAGCAAGAATGGTGCCTGGCATAGTAGGGACTTGATGAATAGTCATCCAATGAAAGAAAGGAGCACCAGGTGGATACTCCATAACCAGAAAGGGAAAGTCTGGTAATAAGTGAGAATGTCACACATTTTAATATCGCTTACATATTTTTCAAAATAATTTCTCTTCATAATATTTGTAAATTGCTATCTCTGATTCTTGACAAGCTAAACAGATCATTAAAAGAGTTAAGATTAATATACCTGACTATAAAATCTGAACATAAAATGTAACCAACCTGTCAAATGAACGTGCAAAAGATGAAGATTTATTTATATGGAGATCTCTTGTTAGATGCCAAAGAACAGCAAACTTTGCATGTGCTTCCATCCTTATTTTCTGAGGAAAATATGGGAGGATAAGTTATTATTCTCTCTTGAAGATACTAAGTGGTTTTAGTAAAATCAAAACAACTTAGATGAGTATTATATTCAATGTCCACAATATTAAAAACACACTGCACTAAATGTTTTTTACATTTTTAATGGAAACAGAAACAGAAAATACTTAAATATATACATAATTATTAAACCTAATGGGTCAGGGTTGGCACTGTGGCATAGCGGGTAAAGGGCCTGCCTGCAGTGCCTGGCATCCATATGAGCACTGGTTCAAGACCTGGCTGCTCCACTTCCAATCCAGCTCTCTGGTATGGCCTGGGAAAGCAGTGGAGGATGGCCCAAGTCCTTGGGCCCCTGCACCCATGTGGGAGACCTGGAAGAAGCTCCTGGCTCCTGGCTTCAGATTCGCACAGCTCTAGCTGTTGCAGCCAACTGGGGAATGAACCAATAGATGGACATTTCTCCTTTCTCTATTTCTCTCTCTTTCTCTCTGCCTCTCCTTCTCTCTGTTTAATTCTTTCAAATAAATAAATATTAAAAAAAAAAACCTTAAAGGGTCATCTCACTCTGCCTCATAATTATTACTTAGACTTTAGATAATTAGGTTCATAGATTACTGTATAAAAGTGGAAGGAAAAGCTAATAAAATAATGGATATGTTGTGATACCTTGAATCGAGGAAGTATTTTCCCATCTCATTTTATTTGAAGGTCACAGCAACACAGAAAGAGACTTAGCAGAATCTTTCATCTGCTGGCTCACTCCCAAAATGCCTTTAATAGGAAGGGCTGGGCCAGGCTGAAGCCAGAGGTCCCAGAACTCAATCCAGATCTCCCATCTGAGTGGGGAGGACCCACTTACTTGAGCCATAACTGGCTGCTGTCCAGGGTGCACATTAACTGAAGCTGGAATCAGAAGTGGGTTTGGGCTTGAAACCAGGTACTCTAGTAGGAGAAGTAGATGTCCCAAGGTCTGCCATGCCAACCCCACTTCTACTTTAATATAAACATTTAGTCTCAAAATTATTTTCCCCCAGAAGTTATACATTAATCTCAAATGAATTTTTCGTCACATTCAAAGTTTGTTTATTAGACTCAAAATTTAAACATTTAAATTTCTAACAGAAAATATTAAACTACTTTTGAGATTAAAATAAAATGGCTATGACAATGCAAAAAAAAGTTACTTAGAAATTTTGGTATTATACAATAAACATTAATATATAAGTTTAGTAGATATTATGACTTATGAAAAATGTTATAGTCTTCCTTTAACACTATGGAATCCTTCAAGAAAAAGCCCTTAGAAACAACACTGCAACTGTCTAAACTGCTTGTCACAGGCTAGAATTATGTCTGATTTTTCTGTGGGCATACACATGCTTTTCTTATGAAGTCTGTGTTTGCACATCAACAAGTATTGTTCTACATGTCTGAATTTTTTTCATGGATATGTATCTTTATTGAGCATATGGAAGTATTTCTTTGAATCAAAAGTTCTACAAGTAAAAACAAGTATATAATTTGCCCTTTTATATCTCATGCAAAACAAATTATTAAAATGTAAGACTTTAAATTTTATTTGATCAATTTCTAAAAAAGTATTAATTTAACATTTTTCTTGGAATAAACTTCTCATTTCTCTCATGTACTCCTTCCCTCTCCGCTAAATTCTTCAGTTACTCAACACAACACCTTTCTGAATATGACCTATTCAAACTCACTAGCATTTTCAATTTTTAAAAAACAGGTGATAAGGGCCGGCGCCACGGCTCAACAGGCTAATCCTCCGCCTGGCGGCGCCGGCACACAGGTTCTAGTCCCGGTCGGGGCACCGGATTCTGTCCTGGTTGCCCCTCTTCCAGGCCAGCTCCCTGCTATGGCCCGGGAGTGCAGTGGAGGATGGCCCAAGTGCTTGGACCCTGCACCCGCATGGAGACCAGGAGAAGCACCTGACTCCTGCCTTCGGATCAGTGCAATGCGCCGGCCGCGGCGGCCATTGGAGGGTGAACCAACGGCAAAGGAAGACCTTTCTGTCTCTCTCTCTCACTGTCCACTCTGCCTGTAAAAAAAACAAAAAAACAAAACAAAACAAAACAAAAACACAAAAACAAAAACAAAAAAAAACAGGCGATAGTTTAAAAAAAGTGGAAAGAGTACAGTCTCAGGGAAGAGTTAGGGAGAAAAGAGCAGAGGAAACTCTATGCAAATTATAGGGACACAGTGGAAGTCTGCGGAGGGCGTGGGCGCGCACAAGTCAGGACCCCAGCATCCAAGAGCATCTGTACCAGTGTTGGAGACTGAGGTGAGATCAGGCTGCAGCAGCCCAAGCCACTGGTGAAAAAGCTGCAGGAAGAGCCTAGAGGGAATCCAACTTGGAGCCACGTGGGGGATAGTGTACCTGCCAAACTAGAGGAGAAAAAAAAAAGGAGGGCCACATTTCTCTCTCCCTGATCACCCTGCAATGGTGTCCTGTAACTAGCCAATGAGAGCGGGTGCCATTTTGGACATACTTAACAGCTGCGCCAACTTGTGTCTCTGCCTAGCAACCAGCCTAGTGTAGACTCCCCAGTCTGTTGGGGAGAACAGATGGGGCTGGGTGCTCGTGACTATGCAAAGTTTATGTGCCAGGACTGTGAAAACACTGAGGCTGTGTGGGAGGACTCAGGGTGTGGCTGGGACTTTGGGTAGTCACTGTGAGAGGCTCCATGTGCTCAGGGCTCCCTGGTTACCTGCTGGGGAATCTGAGCTTACACTGAAGACTGCACAGATCCTTTGTGTGGTCCTTGTGGCAGGGAAGACGAATAATATACCCACTGGGGCTTGCGCCCAGCCACTGGCCTCCTTTGAGGAGAGGAACTAGCTGAGTCTACCCCAACAGACAAGAACAAACATCCCTTCTGGTTTAAAAAAAAAGATTTACCACAAAAAACCTGGGTGTGTCATTTCAGATATACCCTTCATGCAGAAGCACTGAACAGAGCTCCATGGCCACACCCATCACATGCCCCTAAGTTATCACTGAAAGCAGACACTCCATTAATCTGCAGAGGTATAGTAAAAAGATAAAAGCTGCCACAGTGAAAAAACAAGGAAGAAACCAACAAGTATCTCCACAAATGCTGAATAACAAATGCACCAATTAAAAAAAAAAAAAAAAAAGGAAAACAGAATGACGGCCCCGAAAGAACAGAAAGTTCAATACTATAGATTGTGAAGATGATGAGATTGAAGAAAAGCCAGAAATGGAAATCAAAAAATTGATCATAGGACTATTTAGAAGTAATCAGAAGCAAATGCATGAAGTAATGAAATCCATACAGGACATGAAAGAAAATTTCTCCCCAAAAATTGAGATCTTAAGGATAAATCAAAAGGAAATATTGGAAATGAAGAATTCAATAGAACAAATAAAAAATGCAGTGGAAAGCAGAAGAAAGAATATCCAACTGAGAAGACAAAGCAAAGGAAATATTACAGTCAGACCAAACATAAGAAGAAATTAGAAAATTAAAAAATACTGTTGGTAGTCAACAGGATACTATCAAACAACCCAACATATGGGTTCTGGGAATTCTGGAAGACATAGAAAGAGAGAAAGGATTTGAAGGCCTTTTTAGTGAAATAATAACAGAAAATTTCTCCAATTTGGAGAAGGAAAGAGACATCCGAGTACAGGAAGAACATAGAACTCTGAATAGACAGGACCAGAAAACAACTTCCCCACACACACTGTAATCAAACTCTCCATATTAAAACATAAATAAAAGATTATAAAATGTGCACAAGATAAATGCCAGATTACTTTCAGAGGATCTCCAATTAGACTCACAACAAACTTCTCATCAGAAACCCCACAGGCTAGGAGAGAACTGTGAGATATATTCCAAGTCTTAAGAGAAAAGAACTGTCAACCCAGAATACTATACCCTGCAAAGCTCTCATTTATAAATGAAGGTGAAATAAACACCTTTCATAACAAACAGAAATTGAAAGAATTTGTCACCACTCATCCAGCCCCGAAAAAGATGCTTAAGCATGTGCTGCACACAGAAACACAGAAACATAGTCATTACTATGTAAGATCAAGAAACTCCACAGCAACAAAACAAAGAACCCAATAAAAAGACGGGCCAAGGACCTTAAGAGACATTTTTCAAAAGAAGAAATCCAAATGGCCAACAGACACATGAAAAAATGCTCAGGATCTCTAGCCATCAGGGAAATGCAAATCAAAACCACAATGAGGTTTCACCTCACCGCAATTAGAATGGCTTACATACAGAAATCTACCAACAACAGATGCTGGCGAGGATGTGGGGAAAAAGGGGCACTAATCCACTGTTGGTGGCAATGCAAACTGGTAAAACCACTATGGAAGACAGTTTGGAGAGTCCTCAGAAACCTGAAGATAGCCCTACCACATGACCCAGCCATCCCACTCCTTGGAATTTACCCAAAGGGAATTGAACTGGAAAAAAAAAAAAAAAAGAGCTGTCTGCACCTCAATGTTTACTGCAGCTTAATTTCACAACAGCTAAGACATGGAATCAACCTAAATGCCCATCAACAGATGACTGGATAAAGAAATTATGGGATATGTACTCTAGAGAATACTATACAGTAGTAAAAAACAATGAAATCCGGTCCTTTGCAACAAAATGGAGAAATCTGGAAAATATCATGCTGAGTGAAATAAGCCAGTCCAAAAGGGACAAATATCGTATGTTCTCCCTGATCAATGACAACTAACCGAGCACCTAAAAGGAAACCTGTTGAAGTGAAACGGACACTATGAGAAACAATGATTAGACCAGCCCTTGTCTTGACTATTTAGGAACAACTTACTATTTTATTCCTTTTAGTATTTTGTTTGTTGTTTGTTCTACTTAATACCACTGGTTGAACTCTGTAATTAATACACAGTTATTCTTAGGCATTTAAAATTAAGGGAAAAGTGATCTTTGTTAAATATAAGAATGGGAATAAGAGAGGGAGGAGCTATACAGGTCGGCACATGCTCACTCGGACTTACCTCCAATGGTAGAGCTAGAAATGTGCTAGGGGATTCCAATTCAATCTCATCAAGGAGGCATGTACCAATGCCATCTCACTTGTTAAAGTGATAAGTTTAAGTAAATAATTGATCAAAAAGATAGGTTAAGTGTCGAAGAGATTTCACAAATAAGACCAGTGTCTGCAAATAATGAAGGATAGAATTAAAAGGGAGAGAATTATCCTGCGGGGGAAGCAGGATACACAGCAGACTCATACAATGGCAAATGCCCTAAACAGCACTCTGGCCTCAGAATCAACCCTTGGGGCATTCGGATCTGGCTAAAAGGCCCTTGAGAGTCTTGCAGGCATCGAAAGCCAAGACACTGTGGCAAAAAGCGACCTGAATGAAAGATCTTGGTGAATGAGATCCCAGCAGAAAGAATAGGCCATCAAAGAGGGAGGCACCTTTCTCTGAAGGGAAGAAGGAACCGCCACTGTGATATGGCTTTGTCTAAATAAGATCGGGTTTGTGAACTCAAGAGGCTTCCATAGCCTTGACAGCTCATGGCAAGTGCCTTGGGTGATTACTGACGTCAATAAGAGTGTCAATTGTTAAATCAACAACGGAAGTCACTGTGCACCTGCTCCCCACATAGGATCTCTGTCCTTAATGTGTTGTACTATGAGAATTAACGGTAAAACTACTAGTCGAACAGTACTCTATATCTTCTGCGGTTGTGTGGGTGCAGTCTGTTGAAATCTTTGCTTAGTATATACTAAGTTGATCTTCTATATATAAAGATAGTTGAAAATGAATCTTGATGAAGAGTGGGATGGGAGAGGGAGTGGGAAATGGGATGGCTGCGGGTGGAAGGGAGGTTATAGGGGAAAAAGCCATAGCAATACAAAAGTTGTACCTTGTAAATTTACATTTATTAAATAAAAAAATAATAAAAAAAAGAAATGACACCACACGTCAGGCTCATGTTTAGAGAATTATAATCGAGATGCTAAGGCAGTGCGCGCTGGTTATAGGGAACGTGGGTGGTTTTCTACCAAGGGCTAATTAAAAATGGGCGAATTAAAATTGAATACATAATTACAAAAAAAAAGTAAAGGAAGAAAATCTCCCAGTAAAAGTACAAAGGAGGGGCTCGCACTGTGGCGCAGTGGGTTAATGCCCTGACTTGAAGTGCCAGCATCCCATATGGGCACTGGTTTGAGACCTGGCTGCTATGGCCTGAGAAAGCAGAAGAAGACGGCCAAAATCCTTGAGCCCCTGCACCCGCAAGGGAGACCTGGAAGCAGCTCCTGGCTTAGGATCGGCACAGCTCTGACCACTGTGGCCAATTAGAGAGTGAACCATCAGATGCAAGATCACTCTCTCTCAGCCTCTCCTCTCTCTGTGTAACTCTGACTTTCAAATAAATAAATAAATCTTTAAGAAAAACTACAAAGGAAATCTAAAGTAAACGAATAGAAATACATATGCAAAAACTGCAGGGCAAAGCTGTTACTTATCAACAGTCACCTTGAATGTAAATGGCCTCAAATCTCCAGTTAAAAGAAACAGACTGACTGAATGGATTGAAAAACAAAATCCATCTATTTGCTCCCAACAAGTAACATATTTCACCAACAAAGATGCACTGAGACTGAAAGTGAAAGGATGGAAAAAGATATTCCAGGTTAATAGAAACCAAAAAAAGAGCTGGTTTAGCCATCCTAATATCAGACAAAATAGACTTTACCACAAAAACTGTTAAAAGAGGCAAAGAAGGGCACTATGTAATGATTAGGGGATCAATTCAACAAGAAGATTTAACTATTATAAATGTATATGCACCCAATTACAGGGCACCTGGCTATTAAAAAGAAATGTTAAGGGATCTAAAAGGAAACACAGACTCCAATCCAATAGTAATGGGGGATTTCAACACCCCACTTTCAGCAATGGACAAATCAACCAGTGCATGGAACTTTCTCTAGGTTTCATCACATGCTAGGCCATAAAGCAAGTCTCAGCAAATTAAAAAAAATCTAAATCATACCATGCATCTTCTCGGAACACAATACAATGAAGCTGGAAATCACCAACTCGGGAATTTTTAGAACATATGCGAACACATGGAGACTGAACAACATGCTCCTGAATGAAAAATGGATCATAGAAGAATCAAAAAAGAAACAAAAAAATTTTGGAAACAAATGAAGACAACAATAGAACATATCAAAACTTATGGGAGGGGCCAGCACTGTGGCATAGTTGGTAAAGCCAGTGCCGGCAGTGCCAGCATCCCAAATGGGCGCTGGTTCCAGGCCTAGCTGCTCCACTTCAGATCCAGCTCTCTGCTGTTGCCTGGGAAAGTAGTGGAAGATGGCCCAAGTCCTTGGGCCCCTGCACCCACGTGGGAGACCTGGAAGAAGCTTCCGGCTCCTGGCTTTCGAATGGTGCAGCTCTGGCCGTTGCAGCCAACTGGGGAGTGAACCAGTGGATGGAAGACCTCTCTCTCTGCTTCTCCTTCTCTCTCTGTGTAACTCTGACTTTCAAGTAAATAAATAAATCTAAAAAACAAACAAACAAAAACTTATGAAATACAGCAAAAGCAGTGTTAAGAGGAAAGTTTACAGCAATTGGTGCTTACATCAAGAGATTGGAAAGGCAAAAAATAAATGGGCTATAATCTCAAGGATCTAGAAAAGTAACAGCAAACCAAACCCAAAAATAGGAGAAATAATTAAAATTAAAGAAATTAACAAAATCGAAACCAAAAATGCAAATGATAACCAAAACAAAGAGCTGTTTTTAAAAAAAAAAATAAACAAAATTGACACACCATTGGCCCAACTAACCAATAAAAGGAGAGCGAAAACCCAAATCAATAAAATTAGAGATGAAAAATGAGATAATGATGCTGAAATTTGTATGGAAACATAGGAGACCTTGAATAGCTAAAGCAATCTTATACAACAAAAAGCTTAGGCATCACAATACCAGAGTTCAAGACATACTACAAGGCAGTTACAATCAAAACAGCCTAATACTGGTACAAAAACAGATGGTTAGATCAATGGAACAGAATGGAAACGCCAGAAATCAATCAAAGCATCTATAAGTAACTTACATTTGACCAAGGAGCTAAAACCAATCCCTGGAGCAAGGTTAGTCTCTTCAACAAATGGTGCTAGGAAAACTGGATTTCCACATGCATAAGTATGAAGCTGGACCCCTACCTTACACCTTACACAAAAATCCATTCAACATGGATTTAAGACCTAAATCTATGACCTGATACTATCAAATTGTTACAGCACATTGGGGAAACCCTGCAAGACATTGGCACAGGGAAAGAGTTCTTGGAAAAGACACCAGAGGCACTGTCAATAGATGCCAAAATTAACAAGTGGGGTACAAATTGAGAAGCTTCTATACTGCAAAGAAACTTTCAAGAAAGTGAAGAGGCAACTGACAGAATGGGAGAAATTATTTGCAAACTATGCAACTGATAAAGGATTAATAACCAGAATCGACAAAGAGATCAAAAACTCAACAACAACAAAACAAAAATGCAGTTAAGAAATGAGCAAAGGACTTAAATTGGCATTTTTCAAAAGAGGAAATCTAAATGGCCAACAGACACATGAAAAAAATGTTCAGGATCACTAGCCATCAGGGAAATGCAAATCAAAACACAATGAGGTTTCACCTCACCCCAGTTAGAATGACTTTTATATAGAAATCAACAAACAACAAATGCTCCTGAGGATGTACCCTAATCCACTGTTGGTGGGACTGTAAACTGGTAAAACTAGTATGGAACACATTATGGAGATACTTCAGCAATCTGAATATATCTGAATATATTATTCAGCCATCCCACTCCTGGGAATTTACCCAAGGGAAATGAAATCAGCAAATAAGAGTTATCTGCACCCACATGTTTATCACAGCTCAATTCAGAATATCTAGGATATGGAATCAACCTAAATGTCCATCAGCCGAAGACTGGATTAAAATACAATGGATATGTACAGTATGGAATACTACACAGTGGTAAAAAATGAAATCCAGTCATTTGCAACAAAATGGATACATCTGGAAAACATCATACTTAGTGAAATAAGCCAGTCTCAAAGGGACAAATACCATATGTTCTCCCTGATCTGTGATAACTAATAGAGTACCTAAAAGAAATTCTGTAGAAGTGAAATTGACACTTTGAGAAGCTAAGACTTGAACAGCTCTATTTATTTTTTTCTTATTCATACAATTTTTGAACTCGTTACTTAACAGAGTTAATCATATTTTAATAAAGTCAATTAAAATTGATCTCATTAAAAAAAGTGTGAATAAGAAAGGGAAGAGGAAGTTTTTAACTGTAAAGCTGTATGGTTCTACATACATTCCTATGGACTCATTTCTAGGGTACAGTTTAAAAACTTGTCATAGTACCCCAAATCCATTAAGCTGGGTGGTAAAAATGCCATCTTAAGTGTTAAAATGATCATATTAAATGCTAAAGTGATCATATAAATGAGATCAAGTATCTGGCAATAATAGAATTAAAAAGGAGAGAATGTTCCAACATGGGAAGCAGTCCACACAGCTGACTCATAGAATGACAATCTCTTTAAACAGCACTCTGATCACAGAGTTAGCCGTTAAGGCCTTCTGGTCTGGCTGAGAAGCCCATGAGAGAATTTCAGGCATGGAAAGCTAAGCCACTGTGGCAAAAAAAAAAAAAAAAATGTCTTACATGAAGGATCTTTATGAGTGAGACCCCAGTGAAAAGAAATGGCCATAAAAGAAGGATATACTTTTCTCTGAAGGGAGGAGAGAACTACTTTGCTTATGGCTTTGTCCAAATACTGACAGGGTTTGTGCACTCAAAAGGCTTCCATAGCCTAGGCAGTTCATGTCAAGAGCCTCAGGAAGTCACTGATGCTATACATGAGAGTGTTAATTGTTAAATTAACAACAGGAGTCACTGTGTACTTACTTGTCAAGTAGGACCTCTGTCCTCAATGAGCTGTAATATGAGAATTAACTAAAACTTGTTCTCAAAGTTTGTGTGTGTGGGGGTGTGTGTGTGTGTAAATTGTTGAAGTCTTTACTTAGTATACAGTTAGTTTTCTGTATATAAAGGTAATTGAAAATGAATCTTAATGGAGAATGGGACTGGGAATGGGGGAGGAGAAGGAAGGGCGGGACTGTGGGAGGGCAGGTATGGTGGGAAGAATCACTATATTCCTAAAGTTGTACTTATGAAATTTGTACTCCTTAAATAAAAGGTTTCTTTGGGGAAAAAAAAAGGATCTGTAAACTTTGGTACAAATGTAAGCAATATTTAATATCAAGAAACGTATGATGTACTGTCATATAAAATTCTCTTAAAGAAAAATCTAAACATCTTGTCAAAGATACATGGGATACCACAAAATACCTCAGCCTAATTTTACCCACAAACTGGTTGGGCATATTTTAAAGGTAAATTGTAAACAATGTTAAGAATAATCTTTCTGGCCAGCGCTGCGGCTCACTAGGCTAATCCGCCTGCAGCGCAGGTACTCCGGGTTTAGTCCCGGTTGGGGCGCTGGTTCTGTCCCGGTTGTTCCTCTTCCAGTCTAGCTCTCTGCTGTGGCCTGGGAAGGCAGTGGAGGATGGCCTAGTGCTTGGGCCCTGCACCTACATGGGAGACCAGGAGGAAGCACCTGGCTCCTGGCTTCGGATTGGCGCAGCACGCCAGCTGGAGTGGCCATTTGGGGGGTGAACCAATGGAAGGAAGACCTTTCTCTCTGTCTCTCTCGCTGTCTAACTTTGCCTGTCAAAAAAAAAAAAAAAAGAATAATCTTTCTAAAATTGTATCCAATATGGAAACAAAACAAATTCAGCAAAACATTTAACTAGTATTTGTAAAAATTTGGTTGCTCTCTAAAATTATACTGAAATTTTAACTCTTAAAGGAAGAAACCAAATAAAAAAATTTAATATTTTCATAATTCATAATAAAAAATAAAAAACCAGGGCAATCTACTTCTAAAAGCGCTTTAATAAAATTAAATTTATAGGTCAATTGAAATGATTGTTTGTTTCTTTTCAAGCCCACTCAATTCATCTATTGTAAATGACTTATGTATCACTTCAAATACATTAGGATACAAAATTAAGTAGTTATAATGCATGTAATATCTCACAATTTTGCATCCTATAGCTTATAAATTTAATTTATACATTATTCCATTTCACATGTATCAGTTCTATAACTGAGGCCACTGAGTCTTTTTTAAATGACCCAAGAACCTAGACTAGTGATAACTTTAATCACTATTACCCATACTGGTATCCTGAACCAAGAAATAAAGCTGGCATTTGATACTGAATATATATTTATTCACATTACTGACAATTTTGGAAAGAAATTTGCTTTATAAGGAGAATACATCTATTTTAAAGATATTAAGATCACTTTGAACAAGGCTCTGTTATCTCTTATTCAAATGCTAGCTACAATAATTTTCCTAGAGTTTCTTTTAATTACCTTTTGTCTTAAAGGGTGTGTGTATGTGTTGCACATTTTAAGAGGAGAAGAATTTACCTTATCTTTATGGGTTAACTGCTGACTTATAACATCCTCACAGATGCTAGAAGAAGGGACCAGGTTATGTAGTTGATAAAATAGTTCCACACTCTTCTGGTGGTGCTGAGGTGTCCCGTCTCCCAGCTGGTCCCACAGTATTAAAGCTACATGCTACAGAAAAAGATATAAAAGTGATTGTCACAAACTTACAAACAAAAACACTTAACAAATATTATCTATTAGATTACACACTAATATTTGGTCTCTGTCAGAAAATCATATTCATGGTTGTATGTTACAGAATGAAATCAATTTATAGTCCAAATATACAAACTATTTAGGACTTTCATCAACTATTTCATATGCATTTTGGAGCTACATGTGTTAACATAGCACTTGATCAATGGCAGCTTTAATTAAAATGTAAGCATCTTCAGGATTCATCATCACAATGTTGTAGAACCCAACTCTAATCAACCAGAAGGAAATATTTGGGTGGGCATAATGACTTGACATCAGATTAAATTTTTTTTTTACATATAAAGAATTTACCTGCTTAAGCTATAATATGATCCAAATAAACCTGACATTCTTTCTTTGAGGAAGAAATCTATACATCTATACTGTTGTGGTAGAAATTAAAGACTATTTTTTTGATGAAAGATATATTACAGATGACTATCAGATAAGATGGAGACTCAGAAAAACTTTTCATGGGGGGTTTTAAGAGCTGAAGTTTTACTTTATGTAAGGCAAAAGTGCCGCTATAATCTGGAAAGAAGTTCTGCTGCATAAATGCATATTCCTTTTTTGCATCTAAAATTATTTTCTATGGCTTCAGTACTCTAATACTTGTCTTCATTTACCCTAATATTCTCCTTTATCCTTATCTTCCATTCCCCCCTGCAACACACAAAATCTGGGGACAAGATGGAGAAAACAGTACATACCACATGTGGCATCATTTTTATATGGTATGATATTAGAAGTGTTTAACTAAGCCCAGTTACCATCTTTAAAACAACTTTTCAGTAAGCTAGGTCAAATATCATACATGCAGTGATGATCTTAGTCATGTATGTATGTCTTAGAATTTACCTTGAAAAATCCAGTCTTCTCAGCTATGTACCTCAAATTTCCCTGGGTGAGGGGAGGTCTAATAACCACAGCTACTCTTCCCTGGTTTGGACTTAAGGGTTGCGCAGTCTCCACACTGTTGATGTTTTCCCCAGTGACCATGGCCACAGACTGAGTCAGTCCTACTAGGTCCATGACTAGTGAAACAGCAACACTCTGCACACTGAAATCACTTGCTTGGCTACAAGCATTCATCAGAGTCTGGAGCCACTGTGGAGGCTGCACGTGCTCACAGTCTGAAACAAAAGACAGCTGCAATCAGAGGTCAGCACACTAAACATTTTACATAGACTCTAAGTTTCAAAAAACAAAACTCTATTTAATACCTTTAGGCTTTGACCTGTGGATCTGTTAAAATAGTTTTCTCTACAAATTTCCTTTTTTGCTTCTACTCACTTGCAAGTGAATGACACAAAAATCACAAAATCTTTCCACATACCAATTTGCCTATAAGAGTATTTTACTTTTAAAAAGTAATGTTAAAATGATACATTAACAATAATTAACTAGCCAAAAAAAATCACAGTTTTAAGAGCTGAATATAAGTAACAGAATGCTCCAGAAAATACTGAAATGTAAATAAAGCAGAGATAACCTTACCGGTCTCTAACTTTTCAGAACACAGCTCTGATGTATGGTTCCCCTCAGCAATGTACACTGGAAAACTTGAGCACTCTAGGAAGAGCTGACAGGCAGCAAGGAAAGCGGAAAGGTATTCTTTTGCAGTTTTTTGTTTACTTATGTTTCTCTCTTTTACATCTCCTTGTGAATCCCTGTCCCATTTTGAAGTCTCTTCCTGCTCTCTACTGAGATCCCCTTGACGTTCGGTAGCTAATGACTGAGGAAAATAGTTATTCTGAATGATGTAGAGGTTGATAAGTCTGGTTAAAAACTGTTGGACATACTCCAGACAGCACTGCATAGCAGTCTTTTGGGCTGTCTTCCCACTTCGTGTTGCTGTTCCCTGAGTGACTATGGAACGGGGATGGATGACGGTTTCTTCAGATCCCACAGTGGAAGCTGTTTCTGTCTCGGAGGATGTGCTACAAATTGGGATGGGAGCTGCCCCTTGCCCGTCACTAAGTTCTCTGTCAATGTCATCAGTTCGGTCTGCTTGATATTGTATAAACTCAGTAAATCCACTCTCTGACGATCGACTACTTGGGGGATTTTCGCCATCTTCAAATACTTCTGTAGGATTTTCAAGAGAAACTGAAGATACCTGGTAGAGATTTAAAAAAAAAAGTTTGGGTGGAGAAATGTGTATTTTAGGAATTAGAAATGGTGACCTTTTGAGATAAGTTTAAATTATTCATAATTTAATCTATACTTGATCTTACCCAAATGGTCGAGAAGTGATCACAACTTATTCTATATATTCTACTGAGTCAAAAAAGTTCTTACAGTGATTTAAATGTTTATGATAATCAACAAAAAATATTGACATGATCCTAATAGATTAGTACCTATTCATTCACCAAGTATTTATTATTTATTGCATGCATAGTCTTAGGTACTTGAGGGAAAAATACATGCATGTACAAGTTTTTAGGATTCTTGCTTTCAAGAAAGTGACTATTTAAAATAATCTACTTCATGAAATCACTTTTACAACTGCAAAGATTGAGATATGTAAAATTAAAATTTTTAGAACTGCAAATAAAATCTAATAGGTAATCTGTTCAAAACCATATGAATTGAAATTTTTGTTCAAATGTGTAAAGAATATTTGGTATTAATTTTACTTTCTTTCAGTGAATAGTTATTCTACTCATGTGCCAGACATTGTATTAGATGGAAAGAATAAAAGAAGTAGTTTATAATCTAGAAAGTTAATTATAATATAAAGAAAAACTCCTATAGTATAGCTGGAATGTATTAACCTTTCTCTTCCTATAAGGACATGAAAAGTACAATCATCAAGAACATTTCCTGGATTACTTTAAATAAACAAGGCTGTACACATCATGAATTTCTGGGGGTGATTGTGCCAGGGTATAATTTGAATTTTAGTAAGATCATAAAAAGTGACCATATTAATAAATGAACAAAATACTTGGCTGCCCAAAGCTGGGCCTCAACCAGTATTCCTTGCTTTGGTACATAACACCACAATTCATCAAAGTCAGGAAGACAGATGCTTAGGGGTCATTCTTGGTACCTTCACTTCTCCTTCCCTTCCCCAATTCCCCCACATTCAGTATAATAGTTAAGGGTGTGGGCCCTTAGTCAGCTAAGTCTCTACCACTCACTAAATAGGTGATGCTATTTATTTAACTCTTTTTTTTTTTTTTGACAGGCAGAGTGGACAGTGAGAGAGAGAGACAGAGAGAAAGGTCTTCCTTTGCCGTTGGTTCACCCTCCAATGGCCGCCGCGGCCGGCGCGCTGCGGCCGGCGCACCGCGCTGATCCGATGGCAGGAGCCAGGAGCCAGGTGCTTTTCCTGGTCTCCCATGGGGTGCAGGGCCCAAGCACCTGGGCCATCCTCCACTGCACTCCCTCGCCACAGCAGAGGGCTGGCCTGGAAGAGGGGCAACCGGGACAGAATCCGGCGCCCCGACCGGGACTAGAACCCGGTGTGCCGGCGCCGCTAGGCGGAGGATTAGCCTAGTGAGCCGCGGCGCCGGCCTTATTTAACTCTTTAAATCTCATGTTCCTCACCTGTATCTGGCAGTTCCTTCTCATCCCTTATCCACAGGGGATATCCCAAGACCCCTCAGAAAAGGTCTGAAACTACAGATATCACTGAAACCCATGTATACTATGTATTTTTTTAATATACTAATGACAGTTTAATTTATAAACTGGGCACAATAGATTAGCAGTAATAATTATAGAACAATATCTACGATACATTGTAATAAAAGTTATATTATATGCCTTTCTCTCAAAATAATTTATTGTACTTAACTCATTTTGTGATGACATAAGGTAATACAACGCCTGCATGATGAAATCAAGTAAGATGAACACAGGCTCTGTAATGTACTGTTAGCATACTATGTAGGAGTTACCTGAACACAAGCACTGCAATACAGTCCATCTGTATCTGACTACTGGTGGATAACAAAAATAGTATTGGTACACTGGACAAAGGGATGATTTACATTCCAGGCAGGATGGATTTCTTTGCTAGTCAGAACGGGGCACAATTGAATATTACAAATTCTTTAATTCTGGGTTTATCCATTTAATATTTCAGACCACAGTTGACCTCAATAACTGAAATCATGGGAAGGGAAATATGGGTAAAGGGGAACTACTGTAATTGAGATAACAGTAATTCCTACATTTTATAGTTATGAGGATGAAAATACAATATATATATAAAGTACTTGGCATAATGCTTAGCATTTACTAATCTAGTACTAAGCCTTTTTGATCTGTCCTCCTTAATATACTGCTAATCCACTCATTTCTCTTTCTTCACTCCCCCCATCCTGTTAGCACAAGTAACCACCACCTCTCACCTGCACTATAGCAGGTCTCCCCACATCCATTTTTGTTTCTCTGATCCATACTCCACACTGCAGCCAGAGTAATTTTTCTAATACACAAATCTGATTATGGCACTTGCCTTTTTCCCTTCAGTGTCTTCCCATTGCTCCTAAGATAAAGAATAAAAGCCATAGAATAATGAACAAGGCTCTGTAAGAGCTGGCCCCTGCCTACCTCATAGCTGCATTTTCCATTGGGAATAGGGCTCCTTTCTGCCAAGGAACCTTTGCCAATTCGTCTTTCTCTGTGCAGTGCTCTCTTCTTACTACTTTACTTCCACCCTCCAAGTTCCTCTGGGTCTTCTTTCTTTCAAGAAAGGCTCTACTGGCCTCCAGCTGAGGTCAGGCTACCTCATTTTCCACATATTCAACACTATTTTCCTTCATATACTTATTGAAACTAAATGTACAACTACTTGCTTGTTGTGTTCTTTGAATGAGAAACAGGATTGAGAAGGGCATATAAGAAACTACTGGTAGTAGTAGATAGTTCACTACTGGTTGGCTAAAGCCCCGCATTAAGTTGGCAAATGAAGAGAGGTTGTTTTCTCTATTTCAAAGGCAAACAAACAAACGAACAAAAACCAAAAATTGAGGCTCAGGGAGGTTAAAAAAAAAAAAAAAACCTGTCCAAGATTCCAGTAGATAAGCTTAGTAGTAGAAAAGCTCACATGAAATGAGCATACATAGTATATCACTATGGAACAATGGTAGGAGAACTCTTTCTATTACAGTATCAAAGTTCAAATAAAGGTGGCTATAAGAATTGAACTTGTCAAGTTTTCTCCTTTCAAAGGTTAGCAAACCATCTAAATTCATGTATATTTTTTAAAAGAAGAGTTATTCAAATGGGAAATTGGCATTATCTTATTACTATGAAATTCTTTTTGTATTAATTTTTCTTTACATAACGATCATAAAAATGGATATTGGATTAATTCAAGCTATACACTGTTTATCTTGTATATATTTATAATATTTAGTTATATGGACTATGTAACTGTTCCAGATTATTTTATAATAAAATCTTACTGAAATAGGAAGACATGTTTTGGATATAGAGTACAGATATCTAATACACTGATTTTACAAAAACATACTAATGTACAAATTAGATTTATCTTGTAAAGAATTATTCCTTCACTAAAAAACAGAATGCAGAAAACCTTTTCAACTTTTATATGATTTTATTTATTTATTTGAAAGGCAGAGTCACAGAGAGACAGAGGCAAAGAGAGAGGTTTTCCATCGCTGGTTCACTCCCTAGACAGCTACAATGGCTGGAGCTGGGTCGATCTGAAGCTAGGGACCAGGAACCTCTTCTGGGTCTCCCACACAGCTGCAGGAGCCAAAGCCCTAGGACCAATCTCCACCACCTTCCCAGGCCATAGGAGAGAGCTGGACTAGAAGAGGCATAGCCTGTACATGAACTGGCACCCATATGTGCTGCTGGCACTGGAAGTGGAGACCTAGCCCACTATACCACAGCACTGGCCCCTTCAACTTTTAAATATGATCAAATTTCAGGAATCTAAACTGAAGATCATACATTGTACTTCAATAAAAATATAGGGAAAAATATACAACCTGGGAATACAAGAAAATCAGAGAAGGGAAAAGTCATACTCAAAGGTTAATGAAACATTACATGAAAAGTATTATATAATAATTTAATATCTATTATATATAATATATGGATATTCCCATTTATCTTACCTGTAACCATTTACCAGGGCCTCCAGGTACTATCTTTGCATGTCATTTCATTTTTTTTTAAAAGATGGATATATTTATTTAAAAGGTAGAGTGATTCAGACAGGGAGACATGCAAAGAGAGGCACATACACAGAGAACCTTCTATTCATTGGTTCACTCCCCAAATGGCTACAATGGCTGGGGCTGCTCCAAGATGAAGCCAGGAGCTTAGAACTCCATCCACGTCTCCCATGTGGGTGGCAGGGACTTAGGCCATCTGCTGCTGCTTTCTCATGCATATCAGCAAGGAGCTGGATTAGAAGCAGGGTAGCTTGACCCAAAGGGATGCTCTATTATGGGATGCCTGTTTCACAGTGTCAGCTTATCCTGCTGAGCCACAACACAGGCTCCTCTCCTCCACCCCACCCCTGTGTTTCCTAAGTAGCAATTCTTCAAATATTTGAATATCCTATTGAAAAATGCTATGGCCCTTCCTTCTCCTATTGATGTCAACCAAATAAAAAACAAAGCTTCAGTAAACATTATACCTATCCTAGCTTTACTTCTAGGAAAATCCTAGGAACATAATTTAAAGAAAAACAGTACAATACAATGAATTTTCCAGGAAAAGGAGATTCAATACTGGGGTATTTCAAAGAGCTTATGTATAAACAGAATTAAAGGATAAATTAATTCTGATGCATGTGGCAATTCTTCAGAAAGCTCATAAAAGTTATGAAAAATCTCTGCCTGGATTTCAAAATTTTTTACACCAAAATAAGTAATTAACAAATTTGAAGGATAATAAGAAATTGAAGTTTTAATTAATGTAGAATAGCCCTTGGGCATATTTAAATTGATTGAGGGTGAGTCATTTCATTTCATGTATGAAGAGCAATGATATTAAGATGGACCAAGAAAAGTCAGTATTACTATCTGATGTGACAGACTGTATGAGATCATCCTGATTAAATATCCTGCTTGTGTGGAAATAAAAAAAGATAGATGTTTTTATGAGATTAAACATAGATCAACTATTTTTGATGAAAATTTAGCATTTGAACGAAGATATATTTTAAGTGTAAAATACACACTAGATTTTGAAAACATACAAAAGTAGTGTAATATATTTTTAGGGCCTTAATTTTATATAGATTACAGGCAGAAATGAAAATATATTGGCTATACCTGGCTAAAGTATAAAATTAATGTCAACTGCTTCCTTTTTACTTTAATGTGGTTTCTAGAAAATTTAAAATCACATGTCTCTCACATTATATGTCTATTGGCAAGTGCTGACATGACAGTTAAGCTGGAGTATAGTAAAAATGTACATGATGAAGCTAGTGTTGTGGTATAGCAGGTTAAGCCACTGCCTGCAGTGCCAGCATCCCATATCAGTGCTGGTTTGAGTACTAGCTGCTCCACTTCTGATCCAGCTCTCTGCTAATGTGCCTGGGAAAGCAGAGGAAGATGGCCCAAATCCTTGGGTCCCTGCACTTATGTGGGAGATCCAGATGGAATTCCAGGTTCTTGGCTTTGGCAGGGTCCACCCCCGGCCATTGTAGCCATGCAGGGAGTGAACCTGTAGATGGAAGATGTCTATCTCTCTATCTCTCTCTCTGTCATTCTGCTTTTCAAATAATTAAAAAAAATAAACACTTAAAAATAAATTTTAAAAAGTCTACATGATGCTCTACTGCCACAGCACTTAGATCTAAGAGTGATTCACTAATATTTCCATGCCCATGTATAAGCAGTCTTACTCAGAAAATATTCTTAGTGATTTTTTAAAAAAATTTTTATTTGACAGAGTTAAGACAGTGAGAGAGACAGAGAGAAAGGTCTTCCTTCCATTGGTTCACCCCCCAAATGGCCACTCCAGCCAGAGCTATGCCGATCCGAAGCCAGGATCTAGGTGCTTCCTCCTGGTCTCCCATGCAGGTGCAGGGGCTCAAGCATTTGGGCCATCCTTCACTGCCCCCCCGGGCCACAGCAGAGAGCTGGACTGGAAGGGGAGCAACTGGGACTAGAACCCGATGCCCATATGGGATGCCGGTGCCGCAGGCAGAGGATTAAGCAAGTGAGCCACGACGCTGGCCCACTCAAATTATTCTGTATCCAACAAATATAACTGGTCAAATGCCAAAAATAATAGCTAAAATTACCTTTTTGTCTTCCCAATCTTTAATTGAGTTGTTCTGCCCACTCGGAAACTGCACCACACCTCCACTGCCAGCAGATAACAGTGGAGGTTGAACCTTGCTAAGTATCTTTGAGCACAGTCTAAGGGAATCTGTGAGCTCAGATAAGCGCAAAGTCTGGAGATGGCTTGTCAGGGCAGAAATCATCCTGAGCAGCAACTGTGGCAAGTGTTCTGTCTGGATTTCAATGTATGTCTCCTGAAAACAAAAGTAGTAAAATGAAAAGAATTTAAACAATGCATTACCCAAAAGTCATATGATTTCATTTATTTTTAATCTATATAAATAAGGCAGTAATTTACTCATCTGTAACATTTTATAGGTGCCATGCTCTTAATTAACATTGTATAGTCATTTTATGATTGATGACTTATAAAATTTCTATTCCCAAACTCTCGAATTAAGTACTTCAAAGCATACATTATAAAACAACCCCAGTTTTATCTGCCACATTACTGAAATTATAAAAAAAGTGCAAAGAATCAGTTAAAAACAAAACAGGCTGAATGTCATACCTGACACAGCACCCTCATACTTCTAGTAGGCTTCAAAATGAGAAAGCAAAAGATTGAGGAGAGAAAACATAAGGGGAAAAGATTTCCAAAAGTCTTCATTTAATAGAATGAATCATTAAATATAAATATATCATTAAACCACTATACATTATACAGTTAGGTTTTATAACATGCAATTATATAAATTATATATATTTTATATATATAAGATATATTTTAAAGGACAAAACACTTGGAAAATTTTATGAAGCTATACCAAAGGGAAAAATCAATTTAAAGATGAAATTTAGTTGAAACTAAGATTTGTCTCTGACATGAAATATCTGAACCACATTATATTTCCTTGATTTTTTTTTTAACCAAAGTGGTCTTACCAAAGAAACTATATCCAACAAAAAATCCACCAATAAGCAGAAATTGGTCAGCTGTAACTCAGAGGACTCACTACTATCTCCAGGCCCAGTCTGAAGTCTGGCATGCAGTGTCCTCCTAAAAGGACAAAATTCACTTTATCAAGTATTCTATCAAATAATATGAGTACCTGTGACAACATCATTGTCTTTCTAATGCTGGCCAAGTTAACTGGATCATACACAATGATGTTCTTATGGTAACACTTCCTTTCCCCATGATACTAGTGTAACTTTGTGGAAAATTCTGAAGGCAAGATTCCTCGACATAATCTATGCCTGTAATTGCTTTCTTGCACTTCCAAGTGTTCTAGGCTAAGTCTAGTTTTTCAGATTTATTTTCCATTGTTCCTATGATATATGTGATTTCCTATTTAAAATGGATTGTTTGCTATCTCATTCCTAAGCTTAGGCTTTTCGTTTATCCTACTGGACTACTTTCCTTCCCGCCCACCCCCCCAACCTCATTCTTTCACATTCAGAATCCATCTGTCTTTCATGGTCTGAGATTGAATGTTACCTCCTGAAGAAACCTATCCTGATCTACATAGTAGAGATCATTCCTCCAACAAATCGCTCATATTAAGTCATATTAATGGTATATAACTATGCATTATCCTACTCTGAAGACACAAAGTAAAATATGATACTTTCCCTGACAAGCAAGAAGTATAAGGATGTAGACAAATAAAATACAACAAAGTGCCAGTGCCAGAGGAGTTGATTCTATGGGACATCGGGGGGAATTAAGGAAGGCTACTGAAAACTGGGTGACCTCAGCACAGGGCCTCACCAGAAGGACGAGCGGAAAGAGTATTTTAGAAGGAACAGAAGGCTTGGCAGTAAGAAAGTTAATTTGTGTTCTGAGAATAGTTCAGGTCATGGATATGTGTGTTTGTGAATGTAGAAATGAACACAGAAAGGTTGGTTGTGGACACGCTCAGAGTCGGACTATGTGGTGAGAAAATACTTGTAATTCCTGTGCTTTCTGACATTTTAATCTAATAAGGCATTTGTAATTTTAAATTTAATAGCAGAAATATATATCTGCATGCCTTTCTTGTTTCCATTCTAAGGTCTTCAAAAACAGACTATATGTATACATAGTGTTTTCATCTGGGCGCTCAACATCTACTGCATGAGTAACAAATAACCTTCTAAATCATTAAAGGAACTGATGTATAGCAACAACATTTTTGTAAAACTTTTAAACCTGAGGTTGTACAAGCTTATTTTCTGACTACATGCTTCTGAGGTTTGAGATGTTAATGTGGTTCTGAGAGGATTTGGTCTAGAATCCAGAGAATTCCACTTGGGTTCACTAGTGCCCTTGGGTTTTCAGACCATGGTTTAGGCATTCTCACTCATCAGTGACAATCTAAGTGGATTCATGTTCTTAAAAATATAAGTGACCACAGAGTTTTTTTGCTAACCAAAGTGGCAATATTTTGGGGGATGTATGCAGAGGCAATAGCCACAAATTTGCCATCTTCTCTACAATAAAGAAAACCTGGATTATTTTGGAATGAAGAGGGAAAATTTTTCATCTATGCTGGGAATGTATAATCTCTAAACTCTTTTCCAAATCTAAGATTTTATGATTAATAATATTATATACTGAAGTGACAAGGTACAGATTATGGCTAGGAAACAATAATTGTCAGCAGAATGCATAAAATAAGATTTATTAAATAATTTTAAAAAGCAATGTTTGAATATGATTAAAGTGAATGAAACAGTTTGACATACCTACAACATTCTTCAAACCAACGTGCAACATAATCCCACATATAAAAAGGCTCAAAGGAATTAAAGAGAAGGTTTGCAGTTTTAATCAGCTCTGCTGTTTTCTTATTTTCCCTTAATTTACTAAAGAAAGAAAACAAAATAAATTATTAACACTTAGGTTTTGAAATTTAAATTTGAATGCAATTTTAGGACAGTACATATTCCTAGGTAGAAAATGTGTTAACAAGAAGACTGTAATAAATAATCTTTACTACTAGTTTCCTATTACTTTATGTGTAGCTGCTTTTTCAAATGACTTATAACTCTATATACTGACTTTCAAATGACTTATAACTCTAATATATATTCAAGTTCAGAAATTAGGCTTGGATAACTTATGAATAAAAATATAAGGGAACTGGAAGTTCTTTTTAAACTATTTTTTAACTGTGAGACTTCATTTGCATCAAATTCTTGGTTCTCTCAGCATACATAAACTGAATATTTGATTTTGACAGTCTTGATTGTAAAGCACTTCATCTGTTTCTTGGAGCTCTTTCAGATATTAAGAAATACTAAGTTTATATTGACCAATTTCAATCAAATTATTATTCCTAAGCTTAAAAAACAACAAAAGACTATAAGTAGTCATTATGATTGAAACACTTACCTAGACAGGACATGCTAATGTTATATGACTTGACCCAGGTATCCAAGTATGTTAGGTAAATGTATATAAAGTCCCTGGAACCTGTATCTTCACATTAACTGCTAAAAAGTTAAACTTTCTAAATTGCTAAATATTAAGAACATTAGAATGTGGTGGTTCTTCCATGTTTAAAATGTGTGTTTGAATGATCAGTGCAGTTAATTACAATACTTTATACATCCGAGATACAGTGATATTTTAAATCAATCTTACTCATCAGAACACAAACTTTATAAAGATCCCCAGCTATTACTAAGAGTTAAGTTATATTTAGTGAACAAGTAGTCTTGACTTTATGAAGATTAATAAATGAGGACATTGTACATCATGCTTAATTTTTGGTAATCCACCTGCTTAACTGAGCATGATCCTTGCTGAAGGGTGGTTCCATCTGAAGACCCAATTCTGCTTTGCATTGAGAATATAATGTTCTAAACACTTCAATCAGGACATCTTCCAGAATTACAGGTCCTAAAATTGATATACAAATTAAAGGCAATGATAATTATTGGCAAATAATGGTTACCAGAAAATTGGCCTAATTAAAGGATGCATTAGGTGTTTTTTAAAAAATAGTATTTTTTTCAGAAGCTAAACTAAACTTCACATTTTGAGAGGCTAAACGTAAAGTAATAAACAACTGAAAAAATATTTACTTAATATGTAAGTTAATACAATGGAACATCCAAAATCAGAGAATTTGTCTTGTCAGTTAACAGCTGTTATCTCAGACAAGTTATTTATCTTCTTTAGGCTTCAGTTTCCCCATCCAGAATGAGGATGATAATACCAAGCCTACAGGACTAATCTAGGATTAAGAAAAATATTTATAAGGTAGATAGCATAATTTCTAGAATATAATGAGTATTCAATAAATGCTATTTTTACTAGTAGTATAGATATATATTGAAACACATATGGCTATATTTTATTACAATAACAGATATAAATTTCTTTTAAAAAATTCTTGAACTTCATCTATAACCTTAATTACTTAGAAAATTCTCAAAGAAATGATACAACTTATTATTTTTATATATTAAAATTTTAATTTAAATCTTCAGAATTTTAGGTATTTGCTAAAAACCTACATATAATTTGAAGGAATTACAGTTTGTGATTCCATTTCATATTTATGTTTTTTCTTATTTTCTCTCTCATTTACCATAATTAGTTTTCCAACAAGTCTAATAAATATACAATGAAGAAAGGGAATATACATGAAAAGTAAACATGGGGAAGAAAATTGAGGGATAGATTCTAAGTATTATTTTGCTCAAGTCCTGGAATTCTGTGAACTATAAGGTAGTATAAGGTAGTATATGACAGATGTTTAATTTCAGTAACAATCAGGATTAAGAAGAGTTTAGATATCATTAAAATGACCTCCACAACCTACACATTACAAGGTAGAAAGACGAAAACAAACAGCTTGAATGCGCACTTTTAACTCTGTAAACTTTAAAAAAGATAGTTTTGAGAGTCTGTATTTAAAAGCATTCAGGTATGCAGAGATTTCAAAAATTTTTACACCAAAACAAACTTATTTTTTACTTCCATTTTCCCCAAAGTTTTGAAATATTCTTATATAGCAATTTTCCTTATTTTTATTATGAAACAATAAAAAAACCCACATGTGACCTCATGCTTTAGAACAATATATATTACCTAGCTCAGGTTTGTCCAGTAAACTGATTAAAATACGAAAAGGTTTTAGATCCTGCATGAGGGTGCTCTCTTCTCCAAATCCATTCACTTGCAAGATTCCCACCATTGCCTTTAAAATAGAAAAGTACACTAGTCATTTAAGTAAACATATTCAAAGGTTTGTTTCTTATGAAAAAATACTTTTTAAACATAACTATATATAATAAACATTTATATCCCCAATTGTTTTCTGAAGCCCTTTCACTAAGGTTGGTCTTCTTCCATAGCTAGACCAAAAAAAAAGTTTATGAATATATTTCTGTTTTGAGAGAAGAAAACAGTGTTCAAATTTTCTCTCAAAAAAAATGGAAGAAAGGCCAGCACTGTGGTATAGTAGGATAAGCAGCCGCCTGCGGTGTCTGCATCCCATATGGGCACTGAGTCCCAGCTGCTCCTCTTCTGATCCAGCTCTCTGCTATGGCCTGGGAAAGCAGTGGAGGATGGCCCAAGTGCTTGGACCCCTGCACCCATGTGGGAGACCCAGAAGAAGCTCCTGGCTCCTGGCTTCGGATCAGCCCAGCTCTGGCCCTTGCAGTCATTTGGGGAGTGAACCAGAGGATGGAAGGCCTCTCTGTCTTTCCCTCTCTGTAACTCTGTGGAAGAGTCAAATGAAATCTAGAAAAATACATTCATCAGTTGACTGTTAGTTCTAAAATGAAAATTTTTGTATTTAAGGTCATGAACCCCAAACTGCAATTATTTTTTCATTAGCGACTCACAATTATATTCCTCTAAATTCACTCACTTAAAAATATTCTAGATATACACCTTTTCTCATTTTGAAATATCTTTAATAAATATAATTGAAGTAAAAATGTGAAGTTAACCTATGGATCATTTTAACATCTCCATTACATAAGCAGTTTTATCACATTTAGATTACTGTTGCAGCAAATTTTCCTGAGGTTTCATGGAAAATAATTCAGGTCCTAACCCAATCTTGCAAAAGCTCTCACTTGCAATTGAGAACCTGCAACTATATTTTAATAAAGTTATGAAAAGAGTGAAGAAAAAAATCTATGTCTTATAAAGGAGTTTAACTTATGATTACTTATCATTTTATTACAGCTGTTTGCCTATGGGAGTCAATTTTAGGAAGTCTGGGAATTTTGTCTCCACCTTTTCAACCGTGAATTCAATTAAGGCAGGACGTTGTCTTATACTTTTAGTAATTCTAGTGGTCATTAATAACCAATAATGAAAGCATTCATTACCTGCACCAACAATTCTTTTGAAAAGGTAGTGAAATAGTAAGTGGCATGTTCTTCAGGATTACTGTGTCTTGTGCTTCTGGGTCCTATGATAGCACCATTGTTATCAAAACCTCCATGGAAACAAATTGCAAAATGAATTAAAATGCAATTCTCAAAAGCATTGTTCAATAAATACCAAAACAGCAAATATCTCAAAACAGTACTAAACACTTACCAATTAGTAGCCCAATCAATGTCAGCAAGAGAGATCATTTTAGATAGTTTAATAAAGGAAAACCATTTCAATACATAAGTATAGTATTCTTCTAGAATTATCCTGTTTTTTCCCCCACTCTTACTAACAGTGAAATAACTGGAGACTCAGAACATTATAGTTAAGTCATATTCCATCCTCTTACTCTAGGCAGTAAGGACTTGTGAAGACAGACCAAATATACTCACAAAGGTATCGAAGATCAAAGTGTACACATGCTTTACTGCCTGTGTGGAACACTAGTATCATGTTTGTAGAAGTACTAGTCCTGAGTTACCAGATGATTTCAATGTTTTGCCAAGTTCTGCCATTATTTTGATTATTAATTTATCCTTCTTTGTCTAATTTATGGTTTAACAACCTCTATTTATATGTGGAAAAAGTCTTGCCACAGTGAACATGGTCTTATGGCTTCAAATAGTTTCTGAAGCTTCTTCATAAAATACACAATTTACTCTTCATATTTTTTATTGTCTATTCACACAAAAATGTTTCAGTTTTTTCATTTAGAACATGCACACAACTTGGTGATAGTTACATATGGCAATCTTACTCCATTTTTTTCCCAATTACGACCACACACATCAAATACCTACCAAGAAGCCATGCATAAAGTCTCCGATTCAAGGACATATCCCTCCTTAATACTACATGAAGGGCTGCTGACAAGATCCTGATCATATCTGGTCGAGTGGCCTGCAAAATTAGGAGTGTGACTATGCTTAATTATACAAAACTATATTACTTTTTGTCCTCTTTAAAAAAAAATAATGCCTTATAACTATTCAGATTATTAGGGTATATATGGTACTTTCATAAATCATTATTTCATTTGTTCTTTAAATCAAAGGGATTATTACATTTACTTCATAGATGAAGAAACAAGAAGAAAGGTTATATGACTGTCTAGTTGCACAGCTGAAATGATAACTGAATTATTTTAAATATAGATAAGTATAAATGAAATAGTTTTAGGATCCTCAGCAGTTTTTAGGAATTGAATTGGGTTCTGCAACCAAAACATCTGGGAAGTGCTTATCTACCTATTCAATATCAAATATGTAGATTATAGTCACCAAATCTTAAAAAATGATGTCTCCCAGTCTTATTTGGTGAAGAAAATTCTTAAGAAATTGGAAAATGTTAGTAAAAGGTTACAAAGCTTCAGTTAGATTACAGAAATAAGTTCAAAAGATCTATTACATGATAACAATAACTATAGTTAATAACAATGTATTTTTGAAAATTGCTAAGACATTCTAGTGCAGAAAATAATTATCTGAGATAAAGAACTTGCTAATTTCCTTGACCATCTACAATGTCTACATATTTCAAACCATGTTGTACATACAAAGTTGTATATACAACTCCATCATAGAAAAATATAAACATTAAAAGGCATGGGCGGGTGCTGCGGCTCAATAGGCTAATTCTCTGCCTGCGGCGTCGGCACACAGGATTCTAGTCCCGGTCGGGGCGCCAGATTCTGTCCCAGTTGCCCCTCTTCTAGGCCAGCTCTTTGCTGTGGCCCAGGAGTGCAGTGGAGGACAGCCCAAATCCTTGGGCCCTGCACCTGCATGGGAGACCAGGAGAAGAACCTGGCTCCTGGCTTCGGATCAGCACGATATGCAACGCGCCAGCCGCGATGGCCATTGGAGGGTGAACCAATGGCAAAAGGAAGACCTTTCTCTCTGTCTCTCTCTCTCACTATCTACTTTGCCTGTCAAAAAATTAAAAAAAAAAAAAAAAAAAGGGCATGAAGTCGGGGCCGGCACTGTGGCAACGTGGGTAAAGCTGCTACCTGCAGTGCTGGCATTCCATATGGGCGCTGGTTCAAGTCCCAGCTGCTTCACTTCCGATTCAGCTCTCTACTATGGCCTGGGAAAGCAGTGGAAGATGGCCCACGCCCTTGGGTCCCTGCACCCACTTAGGAAACCTGGAAAAAGCTCCTGGCTTCGGATTGGTGCAGTTCTGGCCCTTGTGGCCATTTGGGGAGTGAACCTGAGGATGGAAGACCCCTCTCCCTCTCTCTGCCTTTCTGTAACTCTGCCTTTCAGATAAAATAAATCTTAAAAAAAAAAAAAAAAAAAAGGCATGAAGTTACTTCTTGGTTACTACTGATACCACCACATATTTTTGATATGTAAACTACTTTTGTGTATCTCAATAAAGGTATGGGGCCAGCATTGTGGTACAGTAGGTTAAGCTGTTGCCTGCAGTGTCTGCATCCCATATGGGTACCAGTTCGAGTCCTGTATCCCATACAGGTTCTATTTCGAGTTCCGGCTGCTCCTCTTCCTATCCTGCTCCCTGCTGATGTGATTGGGAAGGCAGTAGATGGCTCTAATACTTGGTGCCTGCCACCCATATGGGAGATCTGGATGGAGCTCCTGGCTCCTGGCTTTGGCCTATCGCAGTTCTGTCCACAGAAGTAATTTGGGGATGGAATATTTTTCTCTCAGTCTCCAACTCTAACTCTGTGTTTCAAGTAAATATGTAAAAATTTTAGAAAGGCTTAAGTATTAGAGATTACATATGCTTTGCATCAAATAAGAAGATATCTAATAATTGTTCACCTATGATGTAATAGTGATCATGCTTTTGGCACAAGGGCATGAAGACTTTGTTCACTTAGAACTGTTGATAGTATATTACACACATGACTTGGAAGGAGAGGAAGTAGAGAACTAAGATGCTATGTCATAATCCTTATTCTCAGGAAATCCTTACTTATCTAGTGAAGTAATGGGAAGAAGAGAATTAGAATTAGAAGGGTACTGGAACTGTTAATTAAATTCAATGTAGGTATTTTTTCATAATGCAAATTATAGAAAATAAGGCTTGAGAAAACCTTGGCTGGAAGGAATAAAGAGAAGATGGAGTAATAAAGTATTGAAGGAAATACAAGATGAAAAAATGTTGGAAAAAACTTCATCTAGTGAGGTTACAAATCAAGTTCTTCTTGATTTAAGTCTATTACATAATTCCTCAGATCTTGTTGAAGAATCTATCAGAAGAAGGCCTATTAATGTTGAATGCTGGAAATGGAGGAAAGCCATAGGAAAATTTAAGAACATAGTTCAATACATTTATTTTATTTTTTTTAACTTTTATTTAATGAATATAAATTTCCAAAGTACGATTTATGGATTACAATGGCTTCCCCCACATACCGTCCCTCCCACCCACTACCCTCCCCTTTCCCACTCCCTCTCCCCTTCCATTCACATCAAGATTCATTTTCGATTATCTTAATATACAGAAGATCAGCTTAGTATACATTAAGTAAGGATTTCAACAGTTTGCTCTCACACAGAAACATAAAGTGAAAAATAATAGATGATTTTTTTTAAATGATGATGAAATCAGATCAGACCTATTGTCATGTTTAATCCCAGTGAGAGTCAAGTTGGGAATTGATAATTTCTTTTTTTTTTTTTTTTACAGAGGATCAGTTTAGTATACATTAAGTAAAGATTTCAACAGTTTGCACCCCCATAGAAACACAAAGTGAAATATATTGTTTGAGTACTCGTTATAGCATTAAGCCTCAATGTACAGCACATTAAGGACAGAGATCCTACATGAGGAGTAAGTGCACAGTGACTCCTGTTGTTGACTTTACAAATTGACACTCCTGTCTATGGCATCAGTAGTCTCCCTATGCTCCGGTCATGAGTTTCCAAGGCTATGGAAGCCCTCTGAGTTCTCCGATTCTTATCTTGTTTAGACAAGCTCATAGTCAAAGTGGAGGTTCTCTCCTCCCTTCAGAGAAAGGTACCTCCTTCTTTGAAGACCTGGGGATTCCAATTCAATCCCATCAAGGTGGCATGTACCAATGCCATCTCACTATTCCAAGTGATCAATTTCAGTTCACAATTGATCATAATGAAAGGACTAAGAGTCAAAGGGAGCACATAAACAAGTCTAGTACCTGCTAACACTAACCGATGGAATAAATAAAGGGGAGAGTGATCCAACATGGGAAGTGAGATACTCAGCAGACTCATAGAATGGCAGATGTCCTAAATAGCACTCTGGCCTCAGAATCAGCCCTAAAGGCATTCGGATCTGGCTGAAAAGCCCATGAGAGTATTTCAGGCATGGAAAGCCAAGACATTTATTTTATTTTTTTAAAGATTTTATTTTTTTGAAAGGTAGAGTTGAGAGAGAGAGTGTGTGTGTGCGAGAGCGCTAAAGTGAGATCGAGCAAGCGAGAGATCTTCTATTCTCTGGTTCACTTCCCAGATGGCAGCAATGGCCAGGGCTGGGCCAGGTTGAAGCCAGGAGCTTCATCTGGGTATCCCATGTGGGTGCTGAGAGCCCGAGAACTTAGGCCATTTTCTTCTGTTTTCCCAGGCACATTAGCAGGGAGCTGGATTGGAAGTGGAGCAGTGGTGACCTGAATTGGCACCCATTTAGGATACCGGCATTCCAGGCGGCTATACCCACTACACAACAATGCTGGCCCTGATACACTTCTGATAAACAGAAACATACAACATATTTTAGGCTTGTGGACCACATGTATTTCTCGGCATATTGTTTTCTTTTATAAGCTTTTTAAAAAGTAAAAATCACTCTTGCCTTGTAAGCTATCTGGCCATCCTTATATTAGTGCATTCCTAAGTTCAAACATATTGATGTATTCTAGTAGTGTTTTATTTTGTGAAAAACCAGAGGGCAGAACAAAGACCCTTGCCTCAAAATAGAAAGCGGTGGTAGTTTGTCCCAATTAGTGATAGTACAGGACATCAAGTACAAAATTGTTCAAGTATTAATAATTTAATCTCAAATTGGATGAAGTACCAAATTAGAATAAAGGAAGAAAAACTGACTAAAGTAATAAGGAAACCAGTTACTATGAAAATCACAAATAACATTCTTTGCTGTTAATGACTTTTTGGAAATAAATTTACTTTTCTTTTTCTTTTTTAAAGATTTAGTTTATTCGAAAGGCAGAGTTACAGAGAGGCAGAGGCAGAGAGACAAAGAGGTTTTCCATCAGGTGGTTCACTCCCCCAATGGCTACTATGGTCAGAGCTGGGCTGTTCTGAAGCCTGGAGCCAGGAGGTTCCTCCAGGTCTCTCATGCATGTGCAGGGACCCAAGAACATGGACCATTTTCAATTGCTTTCTCAGGCCATAGCAGTGAACTGGAAAGGAAGTGGAGCAGCTGGGTCTCGAACTGGTGCTCATATGGGATGCCAGCACTGCAGGTGACAGTTTTACCTGCTACGCCACAGCACTGGCTCCAATTTATTTTCTAATGTAAAATTCTCTTATTATACAAGTAATAATACATTTTCACTAAGTCATAAAGTACAAATGTCTCTTGATTTTATTTTAGGATGCAGACTATTCTTAAGAAATAAGGGGATGATGTAGCATGCAGCTCCACCAATCTGAACACCTAATATACATACTGAGTCACTCTTCACCAAGGTTTAGATTATAAAAGATTTTGATCACTTCTTTTAAAACAATGACATTGATAAAATTAAATTCCAGGAATGAAATGCTTCATTCAAGACTTGTCAACTTAGTTGCTCTTATTCATAATAAAAGTACTCAAAAATGTTGCCGTGATTGAATATTTGGCTCTCAAACTACAACCAGTGCTGCTGAGTGCCTGGCATGCTTTCCAAAATTACTCAAGGATGATAAGGTAACATCAGGGCAGATTGATGATGGCTGTAAAGAAGGCCTGGGACACAGAGTCCTGGCTTTTTCACAATTAGTGATGAAGATTTCTTCTTAGTTTAGAGTTTGAGAGTCTGAAAATAACTTACTTTCAATTACCATACACAGTATCAAGTCGATGAAATCTTTTTTTTTTTTTTTTTTTTTTTTACAGGCAGAGTGGACAGTGAGAGAGAGACAGAAAGAAAGGTCTTCCTTTGCCGTTGGTTCACCCTCCAATGGCCACCGCGGATGGCGCGCTGCGGCCGGCGTACCGCGCTGATCCGAAGGCAGGAGCCAGGCGCTTTTCCTGGTCTCCCATGGGGTGCAGGGCCCAAGGACTTGGGCCATCCTCCACTGTACTCCCGGACCACAGCAGAGAGCTGGCCTGGAAGAGGGGCAACCAGGACAGAATCCGGTGCCCTGACCAGGACTAGAACCTGGTGTGCCGGCGCCGCAAGGTGGAGGATTAGCCTAGTGAGCTGTGGCGCCAAGTCGGTGAAATCTTTTTCAAATTTTTCACAAATTCCATTCCTTAAAAAGGAATGTTTTCTATATAACTGCTGATTTATGAAATGAAATAATCCAACACACATGTCTTTAAAATGGGGGAGGTGTGTGAGGGGGGCAGCACTGTGGCATAGCCAGTTAAGCACTGGTTTGAGTCCAGGCTGCTCTACTTTCAATCCGGCTCTCTGCTAATGTGCCTACGAAAATGGCCCAAGTGCTTGAGTCCCTGTACTCATGTGGGAGACCAGGATGAAGTTCCTGGCTCCTGGTTTCAGTCTGGCTCAGCCCTGGCCTTGGCAGCCATTTGGGGAGTAAATCAGAGGGTGGAAGACTTCTCTCCATCTCTGCCTCAATCTCTTCTTCTCAATCCAATAAATAACTCTTAAAAAAAATGATATCAATAAAAAAGTAGACACCAGGAATATATTGTATTAATACCAGCATTAATGTCTTACCTGACTCATGTGGAAAGGAAAACAGAAGAGTATGAGATCCAGTGTGCTTCTTTGTACAAGAACGCTTGAGTCCTGAACTGAGGTGCTTACTGCTTCTACCTGAAATAAGAGTTTTTAAATTAATATCTGTTGTCTATTGCGCTGAGAATTTTTTCTGAAACGAAAATATAACAATTTTTCAATTTCTCAAAGTTCTCAAATAGGCTTCTGTGGATCTTATCAATGGTTATATGTCTACATTATTTTGAATAGGTAAAAATAAGGATACTTGAAAAAGTTTGTAGAAAACTGCAATTACAAGTTTATTTTGGATGCCAGTGTTGTGGTGCAGTGGATTAAGCCCCCACTTAAGACACAGGCATCCCATATCAGAGTGTGGGTTCAAGTTCTGGCTGCTCTGCTTTGAATCTAGCTTCCTACTAATGTACCTGGGAAGGCAACAAAGGATGGTTCAAGTGCTTGGGTTCCTGCCACCCACATGAGACTCCTGAATGCAGTTATTGGCTCTAGCCTGGCCCAGCCCAGACCTTGCAGTTAGCGGTCATTTGCTGACTGAACCAGAGAATAGAAGTTCTCTCCCTCTTCCTGTTGCTCTTCTTTTCAAGTGAATGAATTATTGCACAAATGTTTTCCCTGATTTGTGGTACCTAATACACAGAGTACAAAAAAATGTAACATATATGAGCATAACTGACATTCTGAGAATTGATTACCACATAGCTATTGCGTCCACTGTTGAGAAATACTGGTTTTCCTACTTCTACCTCTTGAATTCTTTATTTAATGGAGGGGTTAAGCTTGTGATTACAAAGTAAATTTAAAATATATATTGCAGGGGCCAGCATTGTAGTATATCCCATATGGGTGCCAGTTTGAATCCCAGATTCCCTGCTTCCCACCCAGCTCTCTGGTAAAGTGCCTGGAAAAGCAGTTGAAGATGGCATGGCCCAAGTGTTTGGGCCCCTGACATGCACATGGAAGACCTGGAAGAAGCTCATGGCTTCAGTCTGGCCCAGCCCTCGCTGTTACTGCCATTTGTGGAGTGAACCAGAGAATGGAAGATATCTCTTGCTCTAACTGTGCCTTTCAAATAAATAAAAAAAATTTTTTTAAAAAGCATTGCATTGTACAAATTAAAAGAAAAATAAGAAAGGACAGAGGGTGGGTAGGATACAAGAGGGAGGGAAGAGTAGGGTGGGAACATTATACTCTTAAAACTGCATATATAAAAAACATGAAATTTGTTCCCCTTATTTACATTTTAAATTTAAAAATTAAAATAACCAAATGTTTTTAAAATGTTTATTTTGGTGTAAAGTTTTTATTTTTTATTTTTATTTTTTTTAAGATTTGTTTGCAAGAGTTAGAGAGATGGGGACAGAGAGGTCTTCCATCTACTGGTTCACTCTCCAAGTGGCTGCAATGGCCAAGACTGGGCCAGACTGAAGTTATGAGTTTCATCTGGGTCTCCTAGGTGGGTAGCAGGGGACCAAGCACTTGGGCTATCTTATGCTGCTTTTCACAGGGCATCATCAGGAAGCTGGATTCTCAATGGAGCAGCTGAACCATAAACCAGCGCCCATAAGGGATGCCAGCGTAGCAGGTAGTTGCTTTTACCCACTATGCCATGATGCTTATCCTGGTATAAAAGTTTGACAAATTTCATATTTTCCTTGAACTGTAAGATTCCTGAAATACATGGATTTCAAAAATTTTTTTACCAAAATAAACTTCTAAAAATGTATTTTATTTATTTGAGAGGTAGAGTTAGAGAGAGGGAGAGATATAAAGGTCTTCCATCTACTGATTCACTCCCCAGATAGCCACAACAGCTGGAGCTGAGCCGATCCAAAGCAAGGAGCTGCTTCTGGGTCTCCCATGCAGGTGCAAGGGCCCAAGCACTTGGGTCATCTTCTACTGCTTTCTCACGTCATAGCAGAGAGATGGATTGGAAGAGGAGCAGTCAGGACACGAACTGGTGTCCATATACGATTCCAGAACTGCAAGTAGAGGTTTAGCCTACTATGCCACAGCACCAACCCCCTCAAAATAAACTTTTTAATTCCATTTTTTATGAACGTTTTTTAATTACCTTCATATATCATGATGGTTTAAAAAATGAGTACAAGCAATATATAGTAAAACGTCTTCCAGCCACCCCATTTCCCTTTGCAGACAACCAGTATTACTACAATATATTTTCTGTGAATATATGTGAACAAACATATCCATGTATCCACTTGTATTTTTGTTTAACTTATGGAAAAAGACTCTTAAAGATAGAAGCAAAAACTAAATCTTTTGCAACCGAGAATTCATTGTTCACTAGAATTTTAATTCACATAAACAGTATTATTAGGAAAAAAATACACCCACATACACCTCAAGCTCCACCTTTCTAATTTAAGTAGAGTTGAGCATCCCTACTCTGAGAATATGAAATGTCCCAAAATCCAAAACCTTTTGGGCGCTTACATGATGTTACAAGTAGATAATTTCACATCATAAAACTTTGTTTCATCATCAAAAGTATTTAAAATATTATATAAATATTGACAGTGTGTACAAGGTGTATGTGAAGCATAAGTGATTTTTGTGTTTACACTTAGGTATTATCCCCAGGATTTTTCATTGTATATATTACAAAAATGCCAAAATCTGAAATCTGAAACAGTTTTGGTGACAAACATTTTGAATCAGGGATACATAACACCAACATATTTTGAAGATCTTTCCTTATTATGACGTTTGCTTCATTTTTAAAAAAATGTCCAAAGTACTGTTTTATTTCATGGGTGAACCCTATTTAACCATGTTCATAAAGGCCATTTATATGATTTCTGTAACTATTGTCAAGAGTGTTGCAATACACTTATGTGATGTACAAATTACACAAAAGACAAATCTCTTAAGGTAAAATTGCTAGGTCTTGGGGTATGTGCATTTGCAACTTAAATACTTTAATGCCTTCTATTAAGGTTCTATCATGTTATATTCCCACCAGCTACACATAACAATTTCTGCTTCTCTGCATGTTCAACAATACATTTTTTAACTTTTTGCCAATTTGATACATGAAAACTGGTTTGGTGTAGTTTAAATTTTTATTTGTATTATAAAGAACACTGAACATTTTTTCTAATTTGAATTATTTTTATTTCATTTGTTCAAATCAATTATCTACTTGTTAAACTTTATTTATTAAATGTTTTATTTGTTTTCATCTACTTTAAAGACATAGTGACAGAGAGAGAGAGAGAAAGAGAGAGAGGGAAGAAGGGAGAGAGAGACACACACAGATGACAAAGAGGGATCTTCCATCCACTGGTTTACTTTCTAAATGTTGGTGCCAAACCCAGGAGCCTGCAACTCCACTAGGGTCTTCCAGTAGGCAGCAGGAACTCACTTAGGAGTCAACATCCCCTGACTCCTTGGGTGCATTAGCAGGAAGCTGGATTGGAAGTAGAACAGCTGGGACTTGGACCAGCACTCTGATATAAGAAGAAGATGCAAGAACCCCAAGTGGAGGGTTAACCCACTGATTCAGCTGCTCAGCTTTCGATCCAGCTCATGCTAATGACTGTGGCAAAACAGTGAAAGGTGGCCCAATTGCTTGGGCCTCTGACACCCATGTGGGACATATGGATTGAGTTCTGGGCTCTCGGCTTCAGCCTGACCTATCCCTGACCACTGCGGCCATATGGGGTGTGAACCAGCAGATGGAAGGTCTCTTTCTCTTTCCCTTTCTCTCTGGCACTCTGCCTTTCAAATAAATAATTTTTAAAAAATCCAGAATATACAAAGAACTCCTACAATTAAAAAAAGACAAAGCAATTTTTAAAATGGGAAAGAATTGACATATATTTATCAAAAGAATTTATACAGTCAATAACCAACCAGAAGATGTTAATTAACATCATTAGTCATTAGAGAAATGCAAATCAAACCCACAAAGGGATAGTACTTCATACTCACTAGCATAGGTGTAATAAAAAAAGACAGTAACAAGAATTTAAAATGCTGTGGAGCAACTGAAACCCTCATATATTGCTGGTGGGAATTACAACTCATGCAGCCACACTTTGGACAATGGCTTGCCAGTTCTTCAAAAAGTTAAACACAGAGTTACCACAAGACCTAACAATTCTACTTCTAGGTATATATCAAAAAGAAACGAAAAGACATGTTCATACAAAAACTTATACATAAATGTTCAACATAGCATTATTTATAATGACCAAAAAATAAGCAACCCAAGTGTGCTTCAAGTAATGAATGGAAGAATAAAATGTGTGATGTGTATAACTATATTATGGAATATTATTTGCTGATAATAATAAATGTATTCTCATATGCTACATATTTGCTAATAATAATAAATGTATTCTCATATGCTATATATTATGGTAAGTGAAATAAGCTATTTGCAAAGAACCACACATTGTATGATTAGATTTATGTAAATTATTCAGAATACACAAATCCATAGAATCTTTTTTTTTTTTTTCTTTTTTTTTTTTGACAGGCAGAGTGGACAGTGAGAGAGAGAGAGAGAGAAAGGTCTTCCTTTGCCGTTGGTTCACCCTCCAATGGCCGCCGCGGCTGGCGCGCTGCGGCCGGCGCACCGCGCTGATCCGATGGCAGGAGCCAGGAGCCAGGTGCTTTTCCTGGTCTCCCATGGGGTGCAGGGCCCAAGCACCTGGGCCATCCTCCACTGCACTCCCTGGCCACAGCAGAGGGCTGGCCTGGAAGAGGGGCAACCGGGACAGAATCCGGCGCCCCGACCGGGACTAGAACCCGGTGTGCCGGCGCCGCTAGGCGGAGGATTAGCCTAGTGAGCCGCGGCGCCGGCCAAATCCATAGAATCTTAAAGATTAGTAGTTGCCAGTGACAGGAGTGAGAGTGAAATGTGGTGTGATTAATGGGTATAGGGTTAGAATGGTTAACCAAAATGTTTTCTCAAAAACTTTTAAAATGATCCTGAGGGTTTCTTTGTTTTCCCTCAAAAATCATTTTAGAGCAGTGCTCCACAAAAATAAAAATTTCCTTCTGTTTTTAATTTTGAAATTAAAAAGTATAAGTGAGCAATGTGATTTCTTTATATTCTCTTTTACTCTCTGCTTTAGTAGTATATCCTTTCACACAAATTCCATACAGAATCTGGCTATTATCACTTTGTCTAAAATCCTTCACATAAAGAAAGCTATGACCAAAAAGGCCCACTTTGGTCCATAATGGATGTGGCTATATTAAGAATGGTTCTGTCAGTCAGTAAGATGGTAATAATGAAGACATGACCAATGTAAAATAAAAACTAAAGTCTATTACATAATAGCATAGCAGAGTCCAAATTCCAATTCAAGAGAATCTGATGATTTCTACTCTTTATTAACACTATAATTTTCTGATTTCAATTTATCTATACATTAAAAGGATAACAATATAAATACCCTTTCATTAAAACAGTTAAGCTTCGAAAAACAGTAATTACTGATTATTTTGGCCTATAATTTTCCTTGATGAAAAAATGTGATCTTCAAGAAACGATGAAAATAGAAATTTGTTACAGCACAACCCTCAGTACCTGTCTGAAATAGTGGTTGATTCTCAAGAAAGATTTGTAAAGTGATACACCAAGATTCTACACTTACCATTAGTTCAATATCACTACCAATTATATAAAGTTGATCTTCCATGGAGAGCTTTCTGTTCAAATGGGCGAGAACATATGTAATTCCAGGTAGACGCACAGCAGGACTAGTGAGAAGACTACCCCAAAGGGCACTATAGAATGCTGATTGGTCCACTGCAGCAGCAACCTTTTCCAACAACGTGTTTGTTCTGAGGTATAAAATAAAGTGGCATAAGAAGGGAAAAAGGTCTCATTAAAAAGATAAATCATTCTCTTCCAAAAATGTACAAGAGCATGCATGTTGTCATATGCTTTGCCTTAGACACAAGTATGACAGAATAGAAGAATACACCTAGAGGTAGAGGATAGGATTTAAGTCCTGGCTCCACAATTTTTAGCTGTATACTTTGGAGGAAATCACATAATCTTTCCTCACTTCAATCTTCTCATCTGCAAAAGGGAAAGAACAATAGAAGCACTACCACAGACTTACCTACTTCACTGGATTGTTGAACCATTCTAAGCCATAAAACACTGTACACATTTTACTTACTAGTAATTCTAGAGTAGAACACATTTTCTGTTGATTTTCTACAAATTAGAGGGACACTGTGGATGTGTACAACTCAGGACCCCAGCAGCTGAGAGCCTCAGCACCAGCTTTGGAGTGAGGTGATACCAGACTGCAGCAGCCCAAGCCACTAGCAATAAAGTTGCAGGAAGAGTCTGATGGGAGTCTGGCTTGGAGCGCTGTGGAGGACAGCGTACCTGCCAACCTAGAGAGGAAAAAAAGGGGGGCACATTTCTCTCTCCATGACCATCTGGCAATGGCATCCTGTAACTAGCCAAGAGAGGGCAGGCACCATTTTAGACATATGCAACAGCTGCACCAGTTCATGTCCATATGCCCAGCAATGAGCCAAGAGGAGATGCCCGAGTTTGGCTGAGAGAACTGACAGGGAGTTGGGAGCTCATGAATGTGGGAGCCTTGTGGGGCAAAGACTATGAAAATAGTGGCTGCATGGGAGGTGCAAGGTGTGGCTGGGACTTCAGGCAGTCACTATGGGGGATTCCATATGCTTGGGGCTCCCTGATAACCTGGTGAGTGTCAATGCTGCAGGAGCCATGTTCATACCAAGGACTCCTGGATCCTTTCTGTGGTTCTTGTGGCAGCTTGGATGAAAACTATATCTGCTGGGACTAGTGCCCAGGCATTAGTCTTTTGAAGAAAGAAGGTGAATGTGAGACTATGCCATTGGAGCTGAATAAATGTCCCCTCTGATTTAAAAAAAAAAAGACTTACCATGCCCAAGTTGGGTGTTACCCTAGACACTCTCCTCACACTGGAGCACTGAACAGAGCTCCCTGACCACACCCAGCACATGCCTCTGGGTATTCATTGAATGAGTGGACACTCTACTAAGCCACAGAGGCATAGTTCAAAGATTAAAAACCATCACAGGGGGAGAAAAAAACCACAAAAAATTTCACCACAAATAACTAATAAACATAGCAATTCAAGAAAAAAAGGGTAAGGAAGACAACATGACACCCCAAAAATAATACAACACTTCAACACTAGAATGTGAAGATGAAGAGACTAATGAAATGCCAGAAATGGAATTCCAAAAACTGATTATAGGATTACTTAGAAGTAATACGAAGCAAATTCAAGAACTAAATCCATACATGAGATGAATTAAAATTTTTCCCACAAAATTGAAATTTAAAAGAGAAATGAAGAAATCAGTGGGTAAAATAAAAAATATGGTGGAAAACCATAACAAGAATAGCCGAGATAGAAGACGAACCTCTGGGAATTTTATAGTCAGGGCAAAAAAAGAAGAAATAGGAAAACTAAAAAACAGTGTTGGAGATTTAAGGGACACTATCAAACAACCCAACATACATCTCTTAGGAGTTTCTGAAGGTGTGAAAAGAGTATGGATTAGAGACCTTTTTAGTGTAATAACTAGAGGAAACTTTCCTAATTTGTATAAAGAAAGGGATGTCCAAGTAAAGGAAGCATATAGAACTCTTAATACACATGACTAGAAAAGATCTTCACAATACACTGTAGTCAAACTCTCCACAATAAAACACAAAGAAAAGATTCTAAAATGTACATGAGAGAAACACCAGATTACTTTCAGAGAATCTCCAATTAGACTCATAGCAGATTTCTTATTGGAAACCCTAGTGGCTAGGAGAGAATGACAAGATATATTCCAAGTCAAGAGAAAAAAATAGTCAACTCAGAATACTGAACCCTGCAAAGCTTTCATTTATGAATGAAGGTGAAATAAAGACATTCAATAACAAAGAGAAATTGAATTTGTTAGTACTCATCCAGTTTTACAAAAGATGCACAAGGATGTGCTACACACAGAAACACAAAAACAAGGTAATCACTAGAAAGTGAAGGCAGAAAATATCCTAGTAAAAGTACCAAGGAAATCCCAAGTAAACAATAAGAATATTTATGGAAAAATTGATGGACCAAGCTATTACATACAAATAGTAACCTTGAATCTAAGTGGCCTCAACTCTCCACTTACAACATACACAGACTGGATAAATGGATTAAAAAACAAAACCCATCTAGTTGCTGCCTACAAGAAACATCTCACCAATAAAGATAAACACATTCTGAAAGTCAAAGGATGGAAAAAGATATTCTATGCTAACAGAAATAAAATAGAACTGGTGTAGCCATCCTAATATCAGAGAAAATAGACTAACACAAAAACTGTTAAAAGAGACAAAGAAAGACACTATGTAATAATTAAGGGATCAATTCAAAATGAAGATGTAACTATTATAAATGTATATGCACCTAATTAGAGGGCACCTGGCTATTTAAAAGAAATGTTGGCTGGCGCTGCGGTTCACTAGGCTAATCCTCCGCCTGCGGCGCTGGCACTCCGGGTTCTAGTCCCAGTTGGGGTGCCGGATTCTGTCCCAGTTGCTCCTCTTCCAGTCCAGCTCTCTGCTGTGGCCCAGGAGTGCAGTGGAGGATGGCCCAAGTGCTTGGGCCCTGCACCTGCATGAGGAAGCTCCTGGCTTCGGATCTGCGCAGCGTGCTGGCCACAAGGTGCCATCCGTAGCAGCCACTTGGGGGGTGAACCAACAGAAAAAGGAAGACCTTTCTCTCTCTCTCTCTCTCTCTCTCTAACTCTACCTGTCAAAAAGAAAAGGAAAGAAAAGGAGAGGAGAGGAGAGGAGAGGGGAGGGGAGGGGAGGGGAGGGGAGGGGAGGGGAGGGGAGGGGAGGGGAGGGGAGGGGAGAGAAAAGGGAAAAGGGAAAAGGGAAAAGGGAAAAGAGAAAGAAAAGAAAGAGAAAAGAGAAAAGAGAAAGGAAAGGAAAGGAAGAAATGTTAAGGGATCTAAAGGGAGACATAGGCTTCAATGCAATGGACAGATAAACCAGTTCAAAAAACAAACAAACAAGCAAAAAAAAAAAAAAACAGCAAGGAAACAACAGAGTTAAATGTTACTATGGACCAAATGGACCTAATAGATTATCTACAGAACTTCTCATCATACAAATGCAGAATACACATTCTTCTCACCAGTGCATGGAACTTTCTACAGGATATACCACACACTAAGCCATAAAGTAAGTCTCAGCAAATTCAAAAAAAATCAAAATCATTCCATGCATCTTCTCAGACCACAATGCAATGAAGCTGGAAATCACCAACTCAGGAATCTCTAGAACATATGTAAACACGTGGAGACTGAACATTATGCTGCTGAATGAACAGTGGGCTATAGCAAAAGTTTATAGCAATTGGTGCCTACATGAAGAAATTGGAAAGGCACCAAATCAATGAGATGTCAATGTACCTCAAGGACCTAGAAACAACAGCAAACCAAACCCAAAAACTAGTAGGAGAAAATAGATAATTAAAATTGAAAAGAAATAAGCAAAACAAACCAAAGAAACAAAAGATCAGTGAAATGAAAAGCTGGTTTTTTTAAAAAAATAAAAATGACACACCATTGGCTCAACTAAGCAAAAAAAATAAAAAAAAATAGAGGGAGAAGACCCAAATCAAAAAAATTAGAGGTGAAAAAGGAAATGTAACAGATACTAGAGAAATAAAAAGATGCATGGGAAATTACTACAAAGCTGTACGCCAACAATTCAGGACACCTGTAAGAAATTGATAGATTCCTGAACACATACATCCTACCTAAACTAAGCCACGAAGACACAGAAAAGTTAAACAGACCAATAACCAAGATGGAAACTGAATCAGTAATAAAGACCATCCCAGCAAAGAAAAGCTCAGGGTCGGATGGCTTCACTGCTGAATTCTACCAGACATTTAAAGAACTAATTCCCATTCTTCTCAAACTATTCAAAACGAATGAAAGGGAGGGAGTCCTCCCATACTCCTGTGAAGCCAGCAAAACCTTAATTCCTAAATCTGAAAAAGATATAACAGAGTAAGAGAACTATAGACCAATTTCCCTGATGAACACAGATGCAAAAATTCTCAACAAAATACTAGCTAATCAAATCCAACAACACATCAGAAAGATCATTCACCCAGACTATGTGGGATGTATCCCTGGTGTGCAGGGATGGTTCAACATTCCCACATCAATGTGATACATCACATTAACAAACTGAAGAACACATATTTCAATTGATGCAGAGAAAGCACTTGAAAAAACAATCTTTACGCTAACCGGGTACAGAAGGAACATTTCTTAACATGATCAAGGCAACTCATGACTAACCCAGGGTCAGTATCCAATTAACTGAATGGGGAAAAGTTGGGAGCATTCCCACGGAGATCTGGAACCAGTCAAGGATGCCCACTCTCACCATTACTATTCAGTTTAGACCTCGAAGTTTTAGCCAGAGCCATCAGGCAAGAAAAAGAAATCAAATTTGGAAGGAGGAAGTCAAAGTACCCCTATTTGCAGATGACATGATTCTATATATAGGGGATCCAAAAGACTTCACTAAGAGACTACTGAAATTCATTCTAGAGTTTGGCAAAGTGGCAGGATATAAAGTCAACACACTAAAATCAGTAGCTTTGTATACACAGACAATGCCATGGATGAGAAACAACTTCTAAAATAAATCCCATTCACTGTAACTACAAAAAAAGATACTTTGTAATAAATTTAACCAAGGACATCAAATATCTTTATGAATAGAATCACAAGACATTAAAGAAAGAAACAGAAGACACACACACACACAAAACAAAAATCTTCCATGTTCATGGATTGGAAGAATCATTATCATTAAAATGTCCATACTACCAAAAGCAATTTACAGATTCAATGTGATACCAATAAAAATACCAATGACATTCACCTCAGATCTAGAAAAAACAATGCTGAAATTCATATGGAAACACAGGAGACATCGAATAGCTAAAGAAATCTTATATAACAAAAACAAAGCTGGAGGCATCACAATACCAGATTTCAAGACATATTACAGGGCAGTTACAATCAAAACAGCCTGGTACTGGTACAAAAAAATGGAACAGAATAGAAAAGCCAGAAATCAACCCACACATCTACAATGAACTTATCCAAAGATAAGGAACTAAAATCAATCCGTGGAACAAGGACAATCCCTTCAACAAATGGTGCTGGGAAAACTGGATCTTTGCATGCAGAATTATGAAATAAGACCCTTATCTTACACAAAAAGCCACTCAACATGGATTAGATCAAAATCTATGACCCAACACCATCAAATTAGAGAAAATTGGGGAAACCCTGTAAGACATTGGCATAGGCAAAGAGTTCTTACAAAAGAACCCAGAGACAGAGGCAATCAAAGCCAAAATTGACAAATGGAATGATTGTATCAAGATGAGAAGCTTCTTAGCTGCCAAAGAAACACTCAGCTAAGTGAAGAGGCAAGTGACAGAATGGGAGCAAATATTTGTGAACTATGCAATTGATAAAGGATTAATAACTAGAATATATAAAGATTAAGAAATTCAACAACAGCAAGACAAACAACACAGTTAAGAAATGAGCTAAGGACATACTATTTTTCAAAAGAGGATATTAAAATGGCCGACATGTGAAAAAATGCTCAGGATCACTAGCCATCAGGGAAATGCAAATTAAAACCACAATGAGGTTTCACTTCACCCCTGTTAGAATGGCTTTCACACAAAAATCAAACCACAAATGCTGGTGAGGATGTGGGGAAAAGGGTACCCCAATCCACTCTTCGTGAGAATGTAAACTGGTACAGCCACTGTGTAAGACAGTACAGAGATTCCTCAGAAATCTGAATATAGACCTACCATATGACCCAGCCATTTTATTCCTGGGAATTTACCCAGGGAAAATTAAATCAGCATATGAAAGAGTTATCTGTACACCCATGTTTACTGTAGCTCAATTCACAATAACTAAGATATGGAATCAAATGTCTATCAACTGAAGACTAGATAAAGAAATCATGGGATATATACCCCATGGAATACTTCACAGTAGTTAAAAAAAAAATGAAATCCTTTTGTTTGCAACAAAATGGAGGAAACTGGAGAACATCATACTTAGTGAAATAAGCCAGTCCCCAAAGGGCAAATACCATATGTTCTCCCTAATCTGTGATAACTAATTGAGTACCTAAAAGGCAATCTATAGAAGTGAAATTAACACTTCAAGATGCGATGACTTTGAACTGCCCTTGTCTCAACTGTCGAGAAACAGTTATTCCCCCCCCATACGATTTGTTGAACTCTACTTAGTGCAGAGTTAACAATATATGTATAAAGTTAACTGAAAATAGATCTTAGTAAAAACTAAGAATGGGAATTAGAGGAGGAGGAGGAGGAAGAGGGGTGGGAGGGTAGTACAGTGGGAAAAGTCACTATACTCCTAAGGTTGTGTTTATGAAAAGCATAAAGTTTGTATTCCTTAAATAAAAAGTCTTTGGCAAAAAAATAACATTATATGTGCAAGACACTCGACCACCTGATTTCATTTTTATAATATTGAAATAGTTATTGTTTATATTCAAGCAACTGAAAAAAATTGAAAAAATTAAAGTGTTCCTAATCTCAAGAGTCTACTGAGGTAGAATCTGAATCAATACATTCTCCTCCCAAATCTGTGCTCTTACCACCCATGATATACAGACCAGATACATCTAATAATATTTTATTGATAAAAAAATCTTCAGGTGATACACTGAAATGTCTAGAATCATTCATTTTCGTGATATCTGATCTGAGGATGCTTGCTAACTAATCCACAATTTCAATTATAGAAGTACACCAAATACCATTTTACCTCTCATAGTACTCTGATCCTTCTTCTAAGCCAGGAAGAATACCAGTTAGCAATCCTTGTAGACCAGGTTTCAGGGTTTTCCCCAAAGGCAGGTAATATATCTCATACAAACTGAGCAATGTTGGTTTCACAGACATGGCAGCATTTGCGAGAAGAGGAAATAATCCAGAACTATTTAAAAAAATTAAAAAGAGAAGGAAGAGAAAAATAACTATAAAATATTAATTCAAATGTAATTCTATCTGTATATAAATCTTTGCGATTTTATAAGTATACAGATTGGCTTAAAATTTTATCTATTTGATGATAATTTCTACATCAATTAACCCAACCCAGTATTCTCACCTGAGTTTCATAACCATAAACCCAGTAGCTCCCTAAGTTGTTTCACAATGTCTTCCTATTTCACAGTTCCAAAACGGAATCTCCTCTTGCCTGCAAACCTGTTGTTTAACTCATAATTATCACTTCAAAATGGCCAATCTGGCTAACCAAAAGCCATAAATCTAGGCATGATCCTCGGCTGAAAAAGTGATTTTTATTATAACCCTCAGTCATTAAGTTTTCTCTCCAAGCCACTTCTCTGGATATGTTTTGAAAATAGTAAATTCTACTTTCACCAGGCATTTACTTAGAAGAGACCATCATCCTATCTTGAACACAACCTAACTGGCATTGCTTTAGCAGTGTTCTAAGGTGGTTTTTCTCATCAAAACCTCTAATTGGTTTTCTGTTGCCAATGTGGCTTTTAACATCCCTCAAAATTTAGTTACTGTATAACACTTTGCAACTTTAACGCTGACTGCTCTAAATCTGAGATCCAGATATGTACTACCCAAAGTTTACTTTTCATACTCATTTAAATATTAAGGTACTCAAGCTGCACTAGCTTTCTTAACAACTTTGTACACTGCAGCAAATCAAAAAAAGTTTAAAGGCTGACATTGTGGTATAACCACTGCCATTGATGCCAGCATACAATATGGGTACTGGTTCATGTCCCACCTGCTCTACTTCCAATCCAGCTCCCTGATAGTGGCCTGGGAAAACCAGCAGAAGATGACCCAATGTTTGGGCCTCTGCAATCCATGTAGAAGACCTGGCTGAATCTCCTGGCTTCCAGTTTCAGCTTGGCCCAGCCCCTGCTATTGCGGACATCTGGGGAATAAACCAGCAGCAGATGGAAGATCTCTCTCTCCCTCTTTCAAATAAATAAATAAATATTGGAAAAAAAAAAAAAGCTTGAAGAGAGATATGCCATTTTATCATAAAATTACAGACCTTTAAAAATAAATGTATTGGTTATACCATAAATATTGGGATCAAATGAATCATTATTCAATAAAAATTTAAAAACATAAATACAAATAAACTCTAGGTTTTTGTGTTTTTTTTTTTGACAGGCAGAGTGGACATTGAGAGAGAAAGGTCTTCCTTTGCCGTTGGTTCACCCTCCAATGGCCACTGTGGCTGACGCACTGCAGCTGGTGCACCGTGCTGATCTGAAGGCAGGAGCCAGGTACTTATCCTGGTCTCCCATGGGGTGCAGGGCCCAAGCACTTGAGCCATCTTCCACTGCACTCCTGGGCCACAGCAGAGAGCTGGCCTGGAAGAGGGGCAACCGGGACAGAATCTGGTGCCCCAACCGGGACTAGAATCCTGTGTGCTGGCGCCACAGGTGGAGGATTAGCCTATTGAGCCATGATGCTGGCCATAAACTCTAGTTTTAATGTAAACTGAAAATGAATGTTGATGCAAATGGAATGGGGGAGGGAGCGGGAGATGGGAGGGTTGCAGGTGGGAGGGAAGTTATGGGGGGGAAGCCATTGTAATCCATAAACTGTACTTTGGAAATTTATATTTATTAAATAAAAGCTAGAAAAAAAAGATGATTTCAAAATTTTCTGCACCAAAAAAATCTTTTAAATATTTTTTTATCTACTTGAAAGGTAGAGTAACAGCGACAGAGATCAGTAGATCTTCCATCTACTGGTTCACTTCCCAAATGCTCACAACAGTTGAGGCTGGTCCAGGCTGAAGCTAGGATTCGGGAACTCCATCCAGGACTCTGACAGTGTCAGGAGCCCAAGCACTTGAGCCATCATCATGTCCCATTCTTTGAGGATCACATTAGCAGCAAGCTAGATCAGAAGCATAGGCTGGCCGGCGCCGCGGCTCACTAGGCTAATCCTCCACCTTGCGGCGCCGGCACACCGGGTTCTAGTCCCGGGTGGGGCGCCAGATTCTGTCCCGGTTGCCCCTCTTCCAGGCCAGCTCTCTGCTGTGGCCAGGGAGTGCAGTGGAGGATGGCCCAAGTGCTTGGGCCCTGCACCCCATGGGAGACCAGGAAAAGCACCTGGCTCCTGGCTCCTGCCATCGGATCAGCGCGGTGCACCGGCCGCAGCGTGCCTGCTGCGGCGGCCATTGGAGGGTGAACCAATGGCAAAAGGAAGACCTTTCTCTCTGTCTCTCTCACTGTCCACTCTGCCTGTCAAAAAATTAAAAAAAAAAAAAAAAAAAAAAAAAGCATAGGCTGGTTCAAGTCCCAGAACCTGAACCAGCACTTCAATATGGGATGAAGGATTCCAAAGGGCTACTTAACCCACTGAGACATGACATCTGCTCTCCAAAATAATTTTTCGATTCAATTTTTCTCTGAACTTTTATGAAGTATCCTCATATGTTTTCCTACCATTCTCCCCCTCCCCCACCAATGGTGGCAAGTGATGGGGGTGGGAAAAAGGTATAGCACTAGAATAGGGAGAATGAAATAGGACAGCTTCAAATAGGGCAGAGAAAGCTTATCTGAGCAAAACTAAAACGAAAATACATACATAATACAATTCATCAAAAAGCTGTAAATTGGATTTTAAAAGACTGGCAAAATTGATATACTTCTGATAACACTGATCTTGTCAAGGGTGGTTTGAATCACCAATATTAACAATGAAAAAACAAACATTACTATGAATCCTGTTACAAAGATGATAAAAATATATTATGAAAAATTTTGGGCTGATACATACGAAAATTTAGATAAAATGGGCAAATTTCCAGAAAAGCAACTTAATAAAACTGATAGAAGACAAAAACAATGATAACAGTTCTACATATACTAATGGAATAAATCTGTAATTACAAATCTGCCCGTAAGCTTTAGATGAAATCTTACAAATATTTAATTATACCAATACTATGAAAATTCTGGAACAGAAAAGAGGGACAATTCCAAACCTGTGTTATGAAGTTAGCTTAATCTAGGCACCAAAATCATATGTGAATGTAAAATCAAATCCACTGTCTAGTCAGCAAAGATGCACTAAAGAATGGACATTCAGCCTAGTTGTTAGGACATTCGTGCCTCACATCAGAGTACCTGGGTTCAATTCCTGGCTCTAGCTCCTGAATCCAATTTGCTATTAATATATACCCTGAGAGGCATCTGTGATGGCCCAAGTAATTGTGTTCTTGACATTCATACGGGAAACTTGTATTGAGCTGTTGATTCCCAGTTTCGGCCCTGGCTCAGCCCCAACGGGTATAGGCATTTGGGGAGTGAACCACCAGATGGGAGTACTGTTTCTCAAATAAATATGATGACTATAATTAAAAATATTATAATCATACATTTAGGATTTTTATTAAATGAGTGGATTTTAGCTGCCCTTGCCACCAAAAAAGGATATCTGAGGTGATGGATATGTTAATTTGCTTTAGTATAGTAACAATTTTACTGTCTTATAACATTAAGCTATACACCTGAAATGTACACAGTAAAATTATTTTTAAAAAAGATAAATCATTAGTGTAGATAAGCTTGCTCAAGGGAAAAACATAAAGACAAAAGAAAGGCACAGGATTAAGTGAGCCTTAAGAGGAAAAAATAATGGAGATTGAGAAATAGTAACTAAACAGGAAAATGTGTTATCATGGCAACCAATTCTAAAGACTAGTTCAACTAGAGAAAAGTCAACAATATTTAAATCTTTTAAGAGATCGAGGTATCTTATTTTGTTTTCTTGGAGCTAGTTTTCAAGCTTAAAAGGGTAAAATATACGAGGTTCAACAATTTTAAGTGAAACTTCTCATAAATAACAGCTAAGAATACAAAAAAGTCAAAGTTTAAAAATTTTTGTGAATTAACTATGTAAGAAATATATCTGAAACATTAAAATGATTTCAAATTTTTCATTCTTAGTATAGGAAGCATAAAATACTTTAACAATAAATTTTATTTAATTATGTATAAATAGTACAATTATTCTTACCTATATAAAAAAAGATCTTTGGCAAGTCGCTTAGGTCCAATGATTTTGAAGATAATTTCATATGTTTCAAGTGCCTTCCGATGAACTCCACCTGGTAATGCTGGATGTAGACACTGAGCCAGGCGTTTGCCTATGGTCAGCTTTTTAGGTACTACCTGGTACTTTGCATTATTTTGTAAGACCTTGAAGAAAGCATTTTAATGAAGTTGAGAAAAACAAAAATATTATCCTTTATTTCCATTTTCTAGCATATATAACATTAGCAAAAATTATTGTAGGTTTTTGCTTTTGTCATATTTGCTTATATATACTATGCTTAAAAATATACTTGAAATTAAAACAGGAAAATTTAAAAATAAATCCATTACATGTTAACAGACATTATATTTTTAATGAAAAATAATATTCTCCAAAACAAATTTATTAGGAATGGAACTTTTTAAAAATTTTTCAATCTTTAATATCTAATATAAAAAGATGACAGTTGGAAAATCATTAGCTTTGTTTGAAATCAAGGAAAATCTAACCTTATCATAGATAATTCTGTTGGAAGAGAGAAAAAAACCAATGTTCCAGGTCTAATATGTTATATTTTAGCAAGTAATTCTGATTCATATAAGAACATCTAGGGTAGGTATTTATTCAGTTGAGGGGTTAGTAGATGCTACTTGGGACACCTATATCCCAAAATATCAGTTTGAGTCCCTGATCTGGCTCTTGACTCCAGCTTCCTGATGTGTACCCTCTGAGGCAGCAAGTGATAGAAAAGACCTTGTCACCCATATGGGAGAACTGAATTGAGTTCCCAGTTCTTGGCTGTGTCTGGCCTACTGTCTACTATTGCAGGCATTTGGGGAGCAAATCACCAGATGGGAGATCTCTGTCTTTCTGCCTTTCAAATAATTTTTTTCAAAAATCAACAAAAAAAATTCAAATAAGGTAATTGCCCATTTGTTTTTACAAACTTAATTTTCCCATTGGACAAGAAAATTTGCTTATTTACTCAACTTCTTTAGAGATAACAGTCAGGCAAAGGTTTAAGGAGATCCTATCTTGAAAACCACCCAAAGTAGATTAGTTATTTAGGCAACAAAAAAATCTCAAAACATGGTCCTTCAATATGAACAAAGAAGACAATTTTAAAGGATTAATATAGTGCCACAAACACTCAGAATGAATACAGAATAATACGCTGGTACTGGAACTTGAAAGAAATACACAAAAAGTCCTTTATTTTAGAAAAGAAAAAACTGAAATGGAACTCTATAAAATAATCACAAAAAGCAGTCCACCAGAGAATTTCCCAGTTCATTACATTTATACTAACACATATAGTTAAACTATCTTCAATATATACATATATATGAAATTCTTGTATTGTTCTACCATGATTTTAAATCATTTCATTAATAACTTGAGTATTCTATTTTATGTTATCTGGATACAATGACATCTGCTTTCGTGAATATTGGATAATCTATAAAAACTAATGATGCAATTAATTAGAAAAATTTCCATAATTTAATGAATTGTCTTTGAAAGTAGCTCTCAGTTAAGTCTTCAGGAAGAAACCCTCAGAAGTTTTCAAAAACAAAGAATCTAACCTTAAGCAAACTCATACTTTCGGTTACAACTTTTTGTGGCTGTTAAGAAATCAAAATTTTCAAACCTCATATCATAAATGTTTGAAGTTAACATGTAAAATAGATGTTTGTGCATCTAATTTTAACATAAATCACTGACACATTGAAAAGTTAAGGTTTTCAAGATAAGGTTATATCTGTGGTATCACGTTAAAAACGAATGTCTTTGGTATGTATCTTAAGACAGATTTCTGTTCTAATAATTGTTGTTTAATGCTAAGCTATTTGATGATTTTGTGTGTGTGTGTGTGTGTCTCAAATAGCTTTATTGTTCCTCTGTGGATCTGTAGGCATCTGGCTATTTGTTAAAACAGGTTTTGGAAGAGCAATGCTTTCCTATATAGTCTCTAATATTGAGAAGCTTTCTAGTCGATAACAACAAAACTCTTCAAAACTATGGGTGAAGTGAGCAAAATCTCATCTACAGCCAAAAGAATAAAAATAAAAATAGGGTCAAAGTCAAAAACTATGAGTTGATTTGTGATGCTACTATAGTATCCATGGATAAATCAACCATGTCAAGAAGTCTGTGGGGCTGACACAGTGGTGCAGCAAATTAAAGCCCTGACCTGCAGTGCCCACACTCCAATATGGGTACTGGTTCAAGTCCTGTCTGCTCCACTTCCGATCCAGCTCTCTGCTAATGTGCCTGGGAAAGCAGCAGAGGTTGGCCCAAGTCCTTGGGCCTCTGCACCCACTTGGGAGACCCGGGAGAAGTTCCTGGCTCCAGCCATTGTGGCCATTTGGAGAGTGAACGAGTGGATGGAAGACCTCTCTCTGTCTCTACTTCTCCCTGTAAAGTCTGCAATTATAGGGAAATAATAAAAAACACTTTTTATTCAAGGCTTAAAAAAAACAACGATCACTCAAAGCCAAGCTCCAAGTCATTTAAATGACTGCTTATACTCATATACAGAGCTGCCTTTGTACAATGCATTGAATTAGAAAAGCTTTCCTGGAAATACGATGTTCTCTTTCTGCTACATACTCTTTGGAAAAGACACAGCAGTTAACTGCTATCCACTTGCAGTTTTTCTTTTTGATGCCAGGAACTCCATAACAGTAACTGATGCTTAATTATAGAAACTTACTAGTCTGAGAGTTAGCATATTTGGTTCCTAATATCCTGTTTTTATATTTAAGGATTACATTTTTCATATATTTTTTTCTTTACAACTTCTAAAACCACAACATGCCTTACTAGGTAGGTATACAATTCATGAGTTCAAATTGTACCACCAAAAATAATCTATGGTTTAATTATACTCTTAAACTCTTTACTCCAAGGTTTAGAGAAACACATTAAACATAAAGACAGATTTCTGATATTTCTTGTTTTATTAAATAAGACAAACATACCTTGTTAAGTTTTCCAAGTGCTGATATCAAATCTGCCCATTCACTAGAGTATTCGAAATTCTTTAGTGCTTTGTCAATTGCAGCTACATAGTTCCTGTATTTGGAGTCACTCAATAGCTCCAGCTCTTCTGTGTTCATCCTCCCACAGGGTCCCACTAGAGACCAGTTCCAAAATCCTGCAAAATCATTACCTACAAAAGAGTTTGTAGGAAGAACCAGATTACAAAGTAAAATATTGAAATGGATTCATATGATCTTGCTACAAATGTAACAGCTACCTTTAAAATGTTTCTTAAATTAGAAAGGGTCAAAATTCTGGTTAGCTAGTATATAGGTCACATATTCAAGGATAGCCTCCAAGATAACTACTTGTGAGTTTCTTCTTAAAAACTGGAAAAATAGTAGTGAGAATTTAGAAATACAAAAGAGTAGACAATTTTCTCATACTTATTTCACTTTAGAAATCATGTTATAAAAATCATGTTATTTGTCATATTTGTTGATACAACATTTTTGATTCACATAGTCCTTCCTCTACCTTTTTACTGAACCTAGTATATGGCAAGACTGGTTAGATCAGAAATACCGATGACAAGGGACTTAAAAAAAGGAAAGAGAAGAGAAATTATTTCAAAGATAATTTCCTTTTATTCAGTAGTAAGTGGGCACCCAATATGAAAATAAAATATCAGCCACTTGCAATTAGATTTTTTTTTCATTTTTTGTAATTAGAGTTTAAAATAAAACTAACAAGAATATGTGGTGGTTTAAAATATGTCTAGACATGAGTCAATGTGTAATGGCCAGCAGGTCATTAAAGTACTTCAGCTTCCTCTTCACTCTCTTATACCATGATTTCTGGGGCAAACAAACTGCTATACCTGGGGGACACTTTAAGGAGCCCTTTCTAGAGGTTCTTGTGCTGACGAAATGAAGCTTTCTGTCACAGTCATATGAGTGGGCTACCTTAGAAGCAGATCCTCCATCACTAGCCATATTGCCTGTTGCCTAAACCAATACCTTAACTAATTTCATTTTTTTTAATGGAAACAATTTATTGGGGTAAATCTGACATACTTGAGGGAAGGGGCAAAGAAGGACAAGAAGGAGAAGGAGAGGGTAAGAAAAAGATCCAGAGATCCAGAGATCCAGAGAGAGAGAGAGAGAGAGATCAGGAGATGGAGAGAAAGAGAGCCAGGTGTTCAGGAACAGGTTTTTTAACACTTTGCTGCGGGGGGTGGGGGTGGGAGTGGGGATGGGGGGTGGATGGGGAAGTAGGAGCAGAGAATCCCATTAGGTGGTGTTTGACACTGGTGGTTGGGCCAGGTGGTCACCTGGCTTCCGGCTTCCAACAATGGCGGCAGGGGCTAGAGCCTAGGATGGTGTCCGGGTGTAGACTGCGCCACAGATAAGACTACATCATTTTATTAACATTCCCCCCTTTTGTTTTTTATAAAGCATGACTTAACTAATTTCATTAAGGGTCCCAAGACAGAATATCGTAGTTCAGTCTCTCAAATTCATGCCCTAGAGTTTCTGGTTTAGGTCACTGAGTCCATGGGTAATTCGTACACAGCAATAAACAAGTAACAGGGAATAGTAAAAAGGGATTTTAATAGGCACTCAACTTAAAATACAATGTGGGGCAGAGGCATTTGGTACAGTGGCAAGTCACCACGTAAGGACACCTGCATCTCAAATCAGATGGAGTACCTGGTTCAAGTCCCAGCTCTTCTACTTTGCAGCCAGCTTCCTGCTAATGCACATCCTGGAGGCAGCACAATGGCTCAAGTACTTGAGTCTCTGCCAACAACATGGGAGGCCCAGATGGAGTTCTGGACTCCTGGTTTTGGCCTTGCTAAGCCCTGCCTGTTGCAGGCATTTAGGGAGGATAGAAGATCTTTCTTTCTGTATCTTTGTGTCTCTGCCTTTCATATAAAATTAAAATAAACAAAACTTAAAAAAAAATGTGGCTTTTCCACTTGACATCTCACTAACTACACTAGGACCGGGTTCATGAATCTGCTAAAAGGTCTAAGGAAATACCTCAGAGGATACCTACACAATTCAGTATAAGATCAGTCTTTTCAACAAATAGTTTGGGATAACTGAATATCCAAATAATAAAAAAAAAAATGAAGTAGACTCCCCTTCCTTACATCTATACAATACTTAGCTAAAAATGGATCACAACTATAAACCTCAGAGCTAGAACTATAAAACACTTAGAAGAACAAGGAATAAATCTCCCAAGACCTCTAGGCTATCTTTTTAGAAGTAACACTAAAAGACAAAAGTAGATGTCATCAAAACAAACTTCTGTGCTACCAAAGATACCATCAAGAAAGTAAAAAGATGATTAACAGAATGGGAGAAAACACATTTTACATATATCTGTTATGACAGTTTAACTAGATTAAGTCATTAAGAGGACAATTTTTTATATAGGAAAAAGGGAGGATGATGTTGTTTTTTCTCTGCCACCCAGAGGAAAAAAGGGAAACATTTCTCTTTCCCCATCTTCCCCCTACAATGGTGCCCAGCAACTAGCTGAAAGAGGGTGGGCACCATTTTGGACATAAGTAGGTAGCAACTTCGGCAGTTCTTGTGCACACACCCAGCAACTAGCAGAGATAGGCGCTAGCAGAGGCAACTACAGCACCTTGGCTGTATGCACTCTACAACAGGTAGGGAGAAAGAGCCATTCTGCTATCATTCAGCTGCAGAGACTCTCGAACGTGCCCAGCAACCAGCGGGCAGAAGGCAAGATGGTGAAACAAGTAAGGCTGCAGCTGTCAGCTATTGTGCACACCTGTGAGCCAGCAATTTTACCAGAGGGAAATAGCTGTTTTCCTCATTGATTTTGAGTTTGGCTGGGAGGACTGACAGGGAGCAGGGCACCCACATACAATTCTGAGGTGTTCCCAGCCTCTCAACATATCATAGCTTCCAGGGTTCAAACCTCCTAGGTGAAGCACCCACAGGCAGCAACCTTTCAGCATGTCTCAGCCTCTTGGTTGATGGCAAAGGCTAGAAGCAGGGTGGAGTGAATCCTCTGCACCCCATGACTGTGGGAGCCCTGTGTGCTGAGACTATGGGAACTCTGTGACCACATGAGAGGGTATAGGGTGTAGCCAGGTCTCCGGGCAATCCTGTGTGCAGCTCCACACACTCAGAGTTCCCTGAATGACTAGAGTGGATCATTATGGGAATCTGGGCATACACTGAAACTGCACAGATCCTTTGTGCAGTTCATGCAGAAGCATGGATGAGTATTAAACACACTGAGTATTATCTTCCAGGTACAGATCACCTTGGGAGACAGGAGGTGAGGGTGTGATTATGCCAATTGGTGACCATACCCTTCTTATTGCTAACAAGAGGTCTACCAAGCACAACTTGGGTGTTACCCTGGATACCACCACAACATACAGCACTGAACAGAGCTCTGTGGCAACACCCAAAATACACTTCTGGGTAATAAGTGAAAGTGCAGATATTCCACTAAATCTCAAAGGCATAGTTCAAAGATAGAAGCCATCAGAGGGGGGGGCCGGTGCTCTGACCCAGCAGGTTAATCCTCGGCCTATGGCATCAGCATCCCGTTTAGGCACTGGTTCTAGTCTCAGCTGCTCTTCTTCTGATCTAGCTCTCTGCTATGGCCTGGGAATGCAGTAGAAGACGGCCCAGACACTTGGGCCCCTGTACCTGCATGGGAGACCGGGAAGAAGCTCCTGGCTCCTGGCTTCAGATCTGTGCAGCTCTTGCAGCCAATTGGTGAGTGAACCAGCGGATGGAAGAATTTTCTCTGTCTCTCTCTCTGTCTTTAACTCTCTCAACTAAATAAAATCTTAAAAAAAAAAAAAAAAAAAGCCATCAGAGGAAAAAACTAACAAGTACCTACACAGATGCCTAAAAATAAATGTAGATTCAAGAAAAAAGATTAAGGAAGACAACCTGACCAACCCAAAAGAACACAACACACTTCAATATTAGAATGTGAAGATGAAGAGATTGATGAAACGCCTGAAATGGGATTCAAAAAATTAATAAGATTACTCAGAAGTAATGAGAGCAGATCCACAAATTAAAGAAATCCATACCCAACATGAATGAAAATTCTTCCAATGAAATATTAGAAATAAAGAATTAGGTCAAATAAAAAATACAGTGGAAAGCCTTGAGAACAGACTTGTGAAGCAGAACAAAGAACATATGAGCTACAAGACAAATCTTTGGAAATTTTTCAGGCAAACCAAAAAAAATTAGAAAAATTAAAAACAGTGGTGGAAATTTATGGGATACTGTAAACGACCCAACATATGGGTCTTAGGAGTTCCTGAAGCTCTGAAAAAGACAGACGGCCTATTTAGTGAAATAACTACAGAAAACTTCCTTAATTTGGAGAAAGAAAGGGATGTCCAAGTACAGGAAGTATACAGAACACCTAATAGACATGAACAGAAAAGCTCTTCACTATGACATATTGTAGTGAAACTTTCAACAATAAAGCAAAGAAACATTCTAAAGTATGCACAAGAAACAACACATTACTTTCAGAGGATCTCCAATTAGAACAGACTTATCAGAAACTCTACAGGCCAGGAAAGAATGGAAAGACATAGTCCGAGTCTTAAGAAAAAAAAAAGAAAAAACTGTCAATCCAGAATATTGTAACCTGCAAAGCTTTCATTTATGAAAAGCTAAATGAAGGCCTTCAATAAGAAACAAAAATTGAAAGAATTTGTCACCACTCATCCAACCTTACAAAAGATGCCCAAGGATATGCTACTCACAGGATGTTTACATGCTATGCTTTTAGTGGGTAAAACCACTGATTGCACTGTCAGCATTCCATATGGGCATTGGTTCAAGTCCCGGCTCCTCCACTTCTGATCCAGCTCTCTGCAATGGCTAGGGAAGGCAGTGGAAGTTGACCCAAGTCTTTGGGTCCTGCACCCACATTGGAGATCCAGAGGAAGCTCCTGGCTCCTGGCTTCGGATTGGTGCAGCTCCAGCCATTGCAGCCAACTGGGGAGTGAACCAGCAGATGGAAGACCTCTCTCTCTGCCTCAACCTGTAACTCTTCCTTTCAAATAAAACAATAGGAATATTTATGGAAAATAAAATATTTATAAAATATTTATGGAAAAATTGCTGGGCCAAGTAGTTACTTACCAATAGTAACCTTGAATTTAAATGGCCTCAACTCTCCAGTTAAAAGATACAGACTGGCTGAATGGATTAAAATACAAAACTGATCAATATGGTGCCTACAAGAAACACACTTCACCAACAAAGATAAATGCAGACTGAAAGTGAGAGGATGGAAAAAGATATTCCATACTAATGAAAAGCAAAAAAGGGCAGCTGTAGGCGTCCTAATACAAGACAAAATACACTTTTACACAAAACTGTTAGAGACAAGGGTACTACGGAATGATAAAGGGGTCAATTCAACAGGAAGATATATATATGCACCCAATTCCAGGATGCCTGGCTATTTAAAAGAAAAGTTAGTCTAAAGAGAGACATCAACTCCAATACAAAAGTAATGAGGGACTTTAACACCCTACTTTCATCAATGGACTGATAAACTACACAGAAAATCAACAAAGAAATAATAGAACTAATTGATGTGATGGACCAAAAGGACCTAACCGGTATCTACAGAACTTTTCATCCCACAGTTGCAGAACAGTCATTCTCATCACTGCGTGGAACTTTCTTTAGGATACACCACATGCTGGACCATAAAGCAAGTCTCAGCTAAAGCAAAAAAATGGAGATCCATGAATCTTCTCTGACCACAATGGAATGAAACAGGAAATTAACAACTCAAGAATCTTTAAAACATTTGCAAACACATGGAGACTGAACAACATGCTCCTGAATGAACAGTCATATAACAAATCAAAAAAAAAAAAAATCAAAAAAATTTCTGGAAACAAAAGAAGACAATACAATATATCAAAACTTATGGGATACAGCAAAAGCAGTGTTAAGAGAAAAGTTTATAGCAATTGGTGCTTACATCAAGAAATTTGAAAGGCACTAAATAAAACTGTTACCAATGCACCTCAAGGACCTAGAAAAACAATGGCAAACCAAATCCAAAGCTAGTAGGAGAAAAGAAATAATTAAAATTAAAGAAATAAACAAAACTGAAACCAAAAAAAATACAAAACATCAGGGAAACAAAGAGCTGGGTTTAAAAAAAAATTGACATACCATTGGCCCAACTAACAACAGCAACAACAAAAAACCAGGGAGAAGACCCAAATCAGTAAATCAGAGATGAAAAGGATATAAAGGGGGTCAGCACTATGGCACAGTGGGTTAAAGCCCTGGCCTGAAGCACCGGCATCCCATATGGTGCTGGTTCTAGTCCTGGCTGCTCCTCTTCCGATCCAGCTCTCTGCTATGGCCTGAGAAAGCAGAAGATGAACCAAATCCTTGGGCTCCCTCACCCACTCGGGAGACCCTGGCTGGAAGAAGCTCCTGGCTCCTGGCTTCAGATCGGTACAGTTCCAGCCACTGCAGCCATCTGGGGAGTAAACTAGCAGATGGAAGACCTCTCTCTGTAACTCTTTCAAATAAATAAAATAAATCTTTAAAAAAAGGTTATATAATAAGAGATACCACAGAAATAAAAATAATCACCAAGTATTACTACAAAAAGTTGTTTATCAATAAATTGGGACTCTTAGAAAAAAATGCATAGATTCCAGGATACGTACAACCTACAAAATTGAGCCATGAAGCCACAGGAAACCTAAACAGACTAATAATCAAGATGAAAACCAAAGTAATAACTCTGAAGAACACAGATGGAAAAATCTTCAACAACAACAAAAAAACCTATCTAACAATATATCAGAAAGCTCTTTCTCGTGGACCAAATGGGATTTATCCCTGGTATGTAGGGATGGTACAATATTTGCAAATCAATCAATGTGATACATCACATTAACAAATTGAAGAAAAAAAACACATGGTTATCTCAATAGAAGAGAAAATTTTATTTTATCAAATATAACATCCTTTCATGATAAAAACCTTAAGCAAACTGGGTATAGAGGGAAAATACCTCAACACAATCAAAGCAATTTATGAAAAACCCACAGCCAGCATTCTATTGAATGGGGAAAAGTTGGAAGCACTTCCACTAAAATCTGGAACCAGACAAGGATGCCCACTCTCATCATTACTATTCAATTTAGTCCTGGAAGTTTTAGCCAGAGTCATTAGGCAAGAAAAAGAAATCAAAGGGATACAAATTGGAAAGAAGGAAGTCAAACTATCCTGATTTGCAGATGACATGATTCTATACATATAGGATCCAAGGACTCCACTAAGGTACTATTGGAATTCATAGACAAGTTTGGTAAAATGGCAGGATGTAAGATCAACACATAAAAATCCATAGCCTTTGTATACACAGACAATGCCATGGCTGAGAAAGAATTTCTAACATTAATCTCATTCACAATAGGTCCAAAAAATTCAGTAACTTGGAATAAATTTAACTTAGGAAGTCAAAAATCTCTATGATTAAAATAAAAAACGTTAAACAGAGGATAGAAAAAATGAAAAAAATCTTCTTTGTTCATAGAATGGAAGAATCAATATAATCAAAATGTCCATACTATCAAAAGAAATTTACAGATTTAATACAATTCCAATCAAAATACCAAGGACATTCTTCTCAGATGTAGAAAAAATGATACTGAAATTCATATGGAAACAAAGGGACCCTGATTATTTAAAGCCATCTTATACAGCAAAAACAAAGCCACAGGCATCAAAAATCCACGTTTCAAGACACAATACAGAGCAGTTACAATCAAAACAGCCTGATACTAGCAAAAAAAAAAAAAAAAAAAACAAATGGGTAGACAAATGGAACAGAATAGAAACTCCAGAAATCAACCCACATGTCTACATCCAAGTTAACTTTGACAAAGGTGCTAAAATCAATCCCTGGAGCAAGGACAGTCTCTTCAACAAACAGTTCTGGGAAAACTAGATCTCTGCGTACAGAATCATGAAGCAAGAAATCTATCCTACACCTTACACAAAAATCCACTCAAAAATGGATCGAAGTCCCAAGTCTATGAACTGATTTAAATTATTAGAGAACATTGGGGAAACCCTGCAAGACATTGGTATAGACAAAGACTTCTTGGAAAAGACCCCAGAAGCACAATCAAAGTCAAAACTGACAAACAAGATTCCATTAAATTGAGAGACTGCAAAAAGAAAACACTCAGCAAAGTGAACAGACAATTGACAGAATGGGAGAAATTATTTGTAAACTATGCAACTGATAAAGGATTAATAACCAGAATAAACAGATTAAGAAACTCAACAACAAAACAAACAACATAGTTAAGAAATGGGCTAAAGACTTAACAGGCATTTTTCAAAAGAGGAAATCCAAATAGCCAACAGATACATGAAAAAATGCTCAGGATCACTAGCCTTCAGGGAAATGCAAATTAAAACCACAATAAAGTTTCACCTCACCCCAGTTAGAATGGCTCTCATACAGAAATCGACAAATACTGGCGAGGATGTGGGGATAAACATACCCTAATCCACTGTTGGTGGGAATGTAAACTGGTACAGTCACTGTGGAAGACAGTATGGAGATTCCTCAGAACTCTGAATATAGACGTACCATATGACCTAGCCATTCCACTCTTGGGAATTTACCAAAAAGAAATGGAATCAGCATACGAATGAGTTATCTGTACTCCCATGTTTACTGCAGCTAAATTCACAACAGTTAAAACATGGAATCAACCCAGATATCTGTAACCCAGATACCTGTCAATTGAAGACAGGATAAAGACATAATGGTATATGTACAGACTTTTTTTTTACACACCAGTGGGGGAAAAAAAATTCTGTTGTCTGCAACAAAGTAGATGCAACTGGAAAACATTATACTTAGTGAAATAAGCCAGTCCCAGAAGGACAAATACCATATGATATCCCTGACCTGTGGTAAATAATAGAGTATCTAAAAGGAAATCTACAGAAATGAAATTAACATTCTGAGATGCATTGATTTTGAACAGCCCTTGTCTTTACTGTTGAGGGACAGTTTTTGATTTGTTTTTCATACTGTTTGTTGAACTTTTTACTTAGTGTAGGATTAATTTTCTGTGTATAAAGTTAACTGAAAATAGATCTTTGTAAACAATAAGAATGGGAATAGAAGAGTGAGGAGGAAGAAGGGTGGGAGTGCGGGCGCCAGGGAGGGTAAGGTGGGAAGTATCACTATGTTCCTAAAATTATATATTTGAAATGCATGAAGTTTGTATACCTTAAATAAAAGGTTTTTAGGTTAAAAATAATCTTTCAGAAAATATCTTTCTCAAAATAAATATGCTTATTTGTAGATAGTATTATTCTTCAATTGCCAGTAACAAATTATCAAGGTTACTTCAAAATGTTCATGGAAAAATGGAAGTAGAAGATAAACACTTTATTGCAAAAAGTTTTGAATTACATGCATAATTGTTCATTACATGCATTTCCATGAATGTCATGAAGACATCCGGTATGCACACATTTAAAAACTTTTTACACCAAAATAAACTTACTTACTTTTTTTTAATTCACATTCTTTTATTGGGGTTCCGCTCCTGGGCGAGGTTCCCCGGTCCCAACAGAGCAACAGAGCGGGGGCTGGGGAAGTTGCACGTCAGAGATTGGGAGAGCTCCTTTTATAGATTCGGGGCATGGGGGTTAAAGGTTGAGGAAGGTCTGATCCTCATTGGTTGACCTTTAGGCACCAGCAGGGACCTTGACAAGGACTTTCTTCCCCAGAAGTAGGCCTCTCCATTCCTGGAAGTGTAGGCCTTCCCTCCATGCAGATTTTTTTTTTTTTTTTTTTTTTGACAGGCAGAGTGGACAGTGAAAGAGAGAGACAGAGAAAGGTCTTCCTTTGCTGTTGGTTCACCCTCCAATGGCCGCCGCGGCCGGTGCACCGCGCTGATCCGAAGCCAGGAGCCAGGTGCTTCTCCTGGTCTCCCATGGGGTGCAGGGCCCAAGTACTCGGGCCATCCTCCACTGCACTCCTTGGCCACATCAGAGAGCTGGCCTGGAAGAGGGGCAACGGGGACAGAATCCGGCGCCCGGACCAGGACTAGAACCCGGTGTGCCGGCGCCGCAAGGCGGAGGATTAGCCTAGTGAGCCGTGGCACCGGCCCTAATTTCATTTTCCATGAAATCTTGATGTTCCTTTGTAATTATTTGCTTGAAGTTTTAAAAAAATATTCTAAAATACATTACTAGAAATAAAATGAAATCCATAATAATCTTTATAGTAAAATTACATCTGTTATAGTAAGTCACATCATTTTAAAGCATAAAATTTAGCCAATATTTTAAAAAATTAGATCTTAACATTCTCAGTTTTAAAATAAGTAGGATACTATTCAATGTGTTTTTTTATCTTCTTAAAGATTTATTTATTTATTTGAAAGTCAGTTACACAGAGAGGAGAGGCAGAGAAAGAGAGAGAGTTCTTCCATCTGCTGGTACACTCCCCAATTGGCCCCAAGTGCCAGAGCTGGGCTGATCTGAATCCAGGAGCCAGGAGCCTCTTCTGGGTTTCCCACGCGGGTGCAGGGGTCCAAGGACTTGGGCCATCTTCTATTGCTTTCCCAGGCTATTGCAGAGAGCTGGGTAGGAAGTGGAGCAGCTGGGTCTTGAACTGGGTGACTAAATGGGATGCAGGTGCTTCAGGCCAGGGCGTTAACCCGCTGAGCCACAGTGCAGGCCCCTATACTATTGAATTTAAAAACGAAGACTGGTTTTTCCCATAAATGAACACTGAAATACTGTATTGTGTATACCAGCTATTTGTCTGTACTTCCGGGTGTCTTCAAATTCAGTGGAATATTTGTAAACAAACTTCAAGGAAGGTGCTAATTATTTAACCGATTAATTTTTATTATTATTTAACTGATTAATAAAGAGATTTAAAACGAAAAGATTCCCACTGGACATAAACTATGCACATTAGTTAACTCAAAGCACCTTGCACAAGGTTAACTCTGTAGATGGACAAAGAAACCAGAATGAATTTTAAGACTATCAAGGTACTTTACATTGAAAAACAGGCTATTACCTATAGCAGACCTGCCTCTGTTTCTCCAGCTCTTTAATGTTTACCTTAAATTTAAATCATGAGAGGGAATGAAAACAGAACAGTATTAACACCCATCATGACAGAGCAAACAAAGCTTGCTGAGGTGTTACTCTTCAAGAGAGAAATAGATCTTCTGATAGATTCTGAAGTACCTAATAAAGTTATAACCACAATAATGTTTTGCTTGATTGTTGAGCAATCTTTATTCAGAGTCCATTTATAAATAATGGTCACTCTCCAAAACATTGATAAGCCATGATATACCTCAACTTTCTACTTGTTTCATAGTCCCTTGGTTTTCCAAAGTTTCTTTAAAGCTCCATATAAGAAATATAATCTGTCAAGCACTATTATTGTTCTCTGAATTTGCATTTTTCACTTCATTACTGTCAAGAACATCATTACTATCAGTCTTGTGTAACTGAGAAGATTTACTTTGGGAATAATTTAGATAGCACACAAATGTATGGATCTTTCAGAATGTCTTTTCTCTACGGCTCCTGAAAGTTTTATACCTGGACTATCACAGTAGACTTGTATTTCCACTGTCATCACCTTTTCTAAACAATATGACACAATAAAATCTAAGCATATTATTTCTTGCTAGAAGCTCAGACGAGTGTATACAATACATGAAAAGCACTTTAGCACAGTGTTTACTTAGCACATAATAAGCGCTCTTATCTATGCTGTAATTGTGACATTCAATTATTTACAAATGAAATCCATTTTCTTATTTATATGATTAAACCCTTTTTTTTATGAGCTGGACCTATTCAATTTTTTCATTTACATTTCTGTCTCAGCTATGCAAAATCTAGGCAACTACCCATTATTCAGACTTCCTCCCGCCCACTTCAGTACCCTTACATATGCTATTCCTTTCCTGGAAATGGCCTCCGCTCTTTGTTTTCACATAGAAGATGTTTATTAAATTATACTAAAAAAAAGCAAAAATGAAAAGGTAAAAAAAATTAAAATATGATGCCTCTACATGATGATACCTTGTTACTCAATCAGTGACTTTATTTTTTAATAGGTACCTTCTTCAGTGTCTAGAAACATGTTATATTACAGTTAAAAATTTAAAAATGCACCTATGCTTCATGTTTCCGATAGTTTAAAGTCATTTTCTTAGTTGTAAACATAAAATTTATAATCCGATTCACTGAGTAAATGGTTCAGTAGTATTCAATCTATTCACAATGTCGTGCAACCAACCTCCAAAAGTTTTTCACTTTGTAAAACTGAAACTCTTACCCATTAAACAATTCCCCATTGTCCCTTCTCCCAATTCCTGACAACAATCATTCCTTCTATTTCTTTGAATTTGACTACTTTAGATATCTCATGTAAGTGAAATCATATGGCATTCATCTTTTTTGTTATTACTGGTAATATTAGAATAATGTCCTCAAAATTCACTATGTTGTATCATGTGTCATAGTTTCCTTCTTTTTAAGGTTGAGTAATATTTAATTCTATGTATGCTGATCCATTCTTCCATCAATACACAGATTGCTTCAATCTCTTAATTACCATGAATAGGCTATGACTATTAAGTGTGCAGTTATCTTTTTGAGATCCTGCCTTCTACTATTTTAGATACAAATATCCAAGATATCTCTAGCTCATAGGATAATTTTAATTTTTTTGAGGAACCATCATTACTTTTTTGTAAGGAGTACACCCTTTAGCATTCCTACCAACAGTGCACAGGGTTCTCATTTCTCCAGATCCTTGAAAACACTTGCTATTTTGTTGTCATTTGATAGTAGGCATCCTAATGGGCATGAAGTGGGATCTCACAATGGCCTTGATTTGCATTTCTCTAATGATTAGTGATCTTGAGCATTCTTTCAAGTTTGTTGGACATTCATATATCATCTCTGGAGAAATGGCTCATCAAGGCCTCAGACCATTTTTTCATTTGGAGTTATTCTGTTGTTGGGGTATAGTTCTTTATACATTCTTAGCAAATATACATTTTTAGCAAATATTGTATTTTCTCCCATTTCATATGGTGCCTTTTCATTATGTTGACTGCATCCTTTGATGCAAAAAAAGTTTGAGACAGTATTTTATATATATGTATATAAATATTTGCTTTCATTGCCTGTGCTTTGACTGTTATATCCAAGAAATTACTGTCAAACTCAATGTCATGAAGCTTTTTTTTCTAGGTATTTTATAGTTTTCGGTTTAACATTTTGGTTATTAATCCACTTGAGTTAATTTTTACACACAATATAAGGTAAGGCCTGATTTCATTATTTTGCATGTGGATATCCAGTTTTCCAAACCTATTGAAGAATCTGCCCTTTTCTGATTGCGTGGTCTTGGTACCCTTACTGAAGACCATTTCGGTCAGCGCCATGGCTCAGTAGGCTAATCCTCTGCCTTGCGGTGCCGGCACACCGGGTTCTAGTCCCAGTCGGGGCGCCGGATTCTGTCCCGGTAGCCCCTCTTCCAGGCCAGCTCTCTGCTGTGGCCAGGGAGTGCAGTGGAGGATGGCCCAGGTACTTGGGCTTAGATCACTCATTCTGGGGAAAGCCAGCTTCTGCATCCTAAGCACACTTAAGCAGCTAGGTGGAGAGGCCCATTTAGGGAGGAACTGAAACTTCCTTCCAACAGCCCCAAACAACTGGTGAGTCATGTGAATGACCTATGTTGGAAGTGGGTTCTATAACCACAAGTCAACCATTCAGATGACTGCTGCCTAGCAGACTTCAGACTGCAACCTCACAAGTAATTCAAGCCAGAACTATATAGCCAAACAACTCCCATATCTCTTCTCACAGAAACACGCCATTGTTTTAAATAATTACATTTCAAGATAATTTGTCATAAAGCAGTGACTGAAAGTTTATTCTCAAATAACCTTTTTCTTTAACCTCAGTCTCTATAATTTACAGAACAAAATGTAAACAATACTTATCAGGTTACATAAAACTAACATTCAGATTTGATGATTTTATGTAACTTACAGTAGAGCACTATGATTTGAAGATAGTCAATAAAATGTCAGATGCCATAAAACTAATTATGTTGTTGAAATTCCTCATTCAGGCTCAAAGGTGAATAAGTGGTGGTAACACCTGTACTTACTATGGTAGTTATTCAAAATACATCTTTCTTTCCACACACCAAAACAATTATCCTACTCTTTTCCTCAGAAAAACTTTTCTCCACTGAAAATTAAAATTCAGATACATTGTAAAATGAGACTAAGTGTGGTATGGAAAAGCCACTAGGCTAGTTGCATCAGGCTCCAGACAAGCAAAAAGGACAGTCAGTCATCTGGGACAGTATCGGCAACACCATCACCATACTGTCTCAGGTGCCATGTTGCCAAGGTAAATTTCGATTCTGAGAAACCAAAACTTAGCTTCCCCCAACCAGAGGGTGCCCACGTGGCCCAACAATTGTCTCCAACCACAAATGTCAACTCCACCCATAGGGAGCTTTCCAGCTCTGCTCCCTCCTGCATTTCCTCATTGACTAAACTATAACTAGACCTCCAGTTTCAACTTGTGGCTGCTGCTCTCGCTTGCATTTGGAGAGGCAGCCTGTGGGATCCTTTCTGACAATAATGCTTTGCTTTTAACCTAGCGTGTGGTGTGTTCCATGTCAGCCTCTCAGACAGCATTTGTGGTATATAAGGTATCCTAGCTATCTGGAAGTTTCTTTCAAAATAACATTCTAAGGATTTCAGGTACCTGATATTTTATAGTACTTTTTCATAAAATGTTAGCACAATCCAAAACAATCAAAAAATGTGGGGCTATTTACCCATTTCATTCGAAGAACTAAGATTACTGAGCTGATCTAGTTGTTCTGATTAGTGTCTGCTCTCAGTTCTAAATGATCACAGTTTCATTGCATTGTTTCTGTATTGCTCTTTATTTGCCAGTAGAGACACAAGAAACTGGCTGTATGGGTGAAGGCTGTCTTATGAAAAAGACTAGGCAATCAAAACAGATCCTTTCTTACTTCAATTCCATCCCAGAACTTTAGATGAACAAGCAATCTGAACTCTAGCTGAATAGCACATTATGTGTGTATTGATAAACTTATCATTACTCAGGTTAAATAATAAAACAGTTAACATCTAATTATGTACCTGAGCTTTTTGTTTATCAACACAATAGCAAACTTTAGACTCATTATGCAGATAAAAGTCTGTTAACAATCATAGCAACTTGAAACAAAGATGCATTTTACAAAACAAAAGCAGGAAATTTAGTTTTCCTGCTTGTGCATATAAAGTTCATTCCCAGGAGAACAGATTTTGTCATTATCTCAGAAGAAAAAGAGGCTGGAACTGTCTTTGGCAGGATGAAAATATAACTGTATTAAACTCAACTAATAAGAAAAAGAAGTAAAAGAGATATGAGATTATTTTATTATCTCATCTACTGTTACAGGAACCTTTGCCAGATAAACATTCTCTTAACATTTTTTTCGGCTATCAAATCAACATGTAGTCATTGGTTTGTCACATAAAAGGCTCTCAGTGTTTCAGGTTTTTTTCTTTGGATTCAAAGCTTTATCTTAATTTTTTTTTTTTTTTTTTTTTTTTTTTTTTTTTTTTTTTTTTTTTTTTTTTGACAGGCAGAGTGGATAGTTTGAGAGAGAGACAGAGAGAAAGGTCTTCCTTTTGCTGTTGGTTCACCCTCCAATGGCTGCCACGGCAGGCGCACCGCGCTGATCCGATGGCAGGAGCCAGGTACTTATCCTGGTCTCCCATGGGGTGCAGGGCCCAAGCACTTGGGCCATCCTCCACTGCACTCCCGGGCCACAGAGAGCTGGCCTGGAAGAGAGGCTACCGGGACAGAATCCGGCGCCCCGACTGGGACTAGAACCTGGTGTGCCGGCGCCGCAAGGCGGAGGATTAGCCTAGTGAGCCAGGGCTCTGGCCCAAATGTATTCTAATAACAATAAGAAGGTAGTGTTTCATTTATAAAAGTACCACTAAGAACATTTTTGAAAAACACTTTTGTCTCATTCAATAATGAGACAAATTAGGTTTTTGTCTTTCAGTTTCAAAAGTTTAGTATACTTTCTAATTTATAATGAAGACTTTATTTCCAAATTCTTGTACAGATAGAAGTCTAAGACATTTTAAAGTCCAGATTAATTCAGTATCTTCCAAAATTTGGGTTATCAACTAGAGATAATGATTTTATGAGATCTCTGGATAGGGCTAAGTGACAGTTTCCATTCCTCTGACTGTATGAAGAACTAAGTCGTAGTTTGCTGTTAAGGTAGTAAAACCAACAGAATTTTGGCTAATCTCCCTTTAAACAAGGAGAACCAAATCTCAGGGTTCAGGCATCAGTTTGTAGCTAAGAATTAATAACACTGTTTTGCTTTCATTATTTTTATCTACCTGTCTACCTTCAGTTTATGGCACTGCTACTTGTTTTTGATTGATGGTTATTTCAAGCTTCCTTTAAGAATGATTCTAACATTTTTGGCATAAATAGTAATAAAATAAGTATACAGGAAGCATGCAGATACAACCTAAATCTTGATGAAGATCAAAGAATGACGCAAGTTTGGAAAACCCTATATTAATCCATTAAATAAATAAAATTCAAATAAATAAGTAAATATAAATTCCTTCTATGTGCATGCCATTTGTTTAGCCATCATGAAGGACAGAGAAGGATAGTCTCAGAACTGTCAAAGGAAATTAATTCAAAATGAGGTAATAAAGGACTCACAGACAAGGTGGCATATAAGGGAGGACTTGAATGATAGATATAATTTATATATGTAGAGACAGGGAGAGAATTCTAAGAGAGTAGAAGCATATTACATGCCTGCACAGTGGACGGCCCAAATCTTCACTGTGGTGGTAGTCTGTTAAAATTCACTGAAATGTACCATAAAATGGAAACACATTATTGTATGTAAATTTTTCCTTAATAAATATGATATCGTATCTCTGACCCACCTAAAGAAAGCTCATAGAGGTTTTAGGCTTAAATAGGTTGAGGAGTTAAATACAAGAAGTAGAAAAGGGAAATCATAATTGAAAGACTAGGGGAGCAAAAGTATTTAAATTCTCAGTGAAAATTATAAGCTATTAGACAAAAATACAAGCTTAATAATTCCACTTACTAGTTTTACTTCAAGGAGAGAACTTATCTGAATTAAGTCTTATTTATTAGAATTAAATGATGTGTTTCCATCTCTCCCCAGAAATAAAATTATACATTAACAGCACTCACCCCTAACAAAGTAACAAAGATAGGATATCCACATTGGTTGTATGCTAGTGAAGCCTACAAGAATTTAGCAAAGGAATTTAAGATTGCATTCAACAATTTAATCCTATTTGTAAACAATTTAGAAATAATGTCTCAGAATTTATGTTTTAACTTTGAGCTCTCTTTGAAGATCCAAGTTCTTACAGTTCTGTAGTTCCTAAATATTCAGTACATTTCAGGGGGCTCCTGTTACATTTCATAGTTTCAAGGATTCATGACAAGAAGGGAAAATCCTCTTAGCAAAACTAATGCCATTAATCAACAAGTCTTTTACTGGCTGAAACTTTAAAATGCCATTTTGAATGAAATCAATAATCATCATAAAATCAAACCAAACCCAAAAGAAAAGCATCAAGAAACCAGAAAAAGGAAGATTCTATTCTGCCATAAATAAAAACATTAAACCATTAAGACTTACAGAGATCTATGTGCATACTTAATATTTCACTAAGGAAAATATACTTCTGTTATACCAGATCTTTGAGTTCCAGAAAGCTTAATCACGCAGCAAAAAAGAAAAAAAAAAAAAAAAAAGCTTCATGTAAAGATCTTACAGCCTAACGAGGACTCAACTAAAGTACAGCCAATTTTCAAATTGGTATTCCAAGTGATTCTATTTAAGAGATGCTAACAGGTTGGCTATGGAAAAATGGGTTCTCTGACCTGCTTCTTAAGTTTAGGAAATGCAATAATAACCTTCCCATGTAAAGAATTAGTACATAGAAGCATAGTGGTAAAAGATTTTGAAGCATTAATAGCCATTAATGCTTGATTTTTATGAAGAAATCAAAAAGTAAGCCTGATTTAACTCAGTGTGTTCTCAAATTATTTGCCAGGGGACACTTTCAGGGTGGTAAGCCTCTTAAATGACTTTAGTATAATGTTCAGGGAAAACCCTGGTATTTTCGAATTCCCTTCAACAGAGGTCAAAACTGAGGCTTAAAGTGTTGACACCTGGTCAGCAGCAGCAGGAGGCTTGAATGTAATCTCTTCATTTCCCGGCTAGAGATATTTCTGCCACTTTACTGAACTCCTCTCACTATCCAGGCACACAGGTTCAAAGCTTGATTGACAACATTTACATTTAACCTAACAGTTTGGATATGGTGCTACATTTTCTCCTTTGTATATTAAATTAGTTATCGTACATTCTTTGTCCACTTGGACCCCCTAAAAAAATCAAGTTCACCTGCAGACTTCCTAGTGTTGACCGATACGGGGAATGAGTGCGTTGAGAGTGGTGGCTCAAAGTAATTACTGAAATAAAGCATTTGGATTACCTGTGGTTTTAATTTGCTCAACCTTGTCAGCTGAACTAAATCACTGTGTTGTCAGTTGAGTCACTTAGCTAACATGTTGTTCACAGAAGGTCATATGATATCTACCAAAAAAAAAAAATGCAAGAATGTATCTCTTCCTAAATATCGAAACTGAAAGACTTTGGCTCTACTGTTCAGGGCTTATTAGGCAGTTTCTTACATGTTTTTGTAAGTGTGGAAATTTGTGATTAACTATAGTATCGCTCAGGTCTTTTCCAATCTTTAGATTTCTCAAACTCCACGGAACTCTAAGGTACTATAAGAATAATCAAAATACGATTTGCCTAGCTTTAAAAAACTACAGTTGTGTGCCATTTCTGCTCCTTCAGGGTAGGGGAGAAGGAAGAGGAGCCTGGACAAGTAACTACTGTTATGTTACAACTTCAAATGCCTGGGAATCAAAGGTGATAATTGTTAACAACTTCCTTGTGGCTACCCTGACTTCCGCCTAATTTATTTCGGCACTCCTCTCTAACCTGTCCATGGGAACACTGACCACAGCTGGCAACCGTGTCTCAATCATAAAAGAACCCACCAGATGAATGAGAGCCCGACGCCCGGATTCTTCCAACAAAGAGCTCAGTCCACGCGCCCTGGCCACACAGGTGCGAGCGCTGCCCCAGCCCTGCGCCCGGCTCGGCCCCAGCGCGGGAGGCTCGGGACCCGCCACCGCCACCGCCAGTCGCCCGGCCCCGCCTCCGACGACCCAGCCTGGGCCGCCCTCGCGCCCCCGCCAGGCCCCGGCCCTCCCGTCCCCACTCAGGTCCCAACTCCGGGGAAACCGCAGAGCCGCTGGCGGGCACAGAGGCTCCAGACGGGCCGGGGCGGCAACACCCCCGACGCCACAGCAGCCAGCCCCGCGGAGCGTCCCCGCGGCTCCGGAGCAAGCCGGCGGCGGAGGCTGTACGGGGCCGGCGGCCAGCCTCGCGACCGCGCTGGGGGCGTGGACGCTGTTACCTGCCGTGGGCTCGGCCGCTCCCCGCCGGCGCCGCTCTCCTGGCAACCGAGGCGGCGACACGGAGGCCGGGGCCGAAGGGCCTAGTGACAGCTCCCAGCGTGCACCGCGTCGCGCTCACGTCGACGTCGACGGCCTTGGGTCTCCGCCCCCGGTGCGCTCCTTTCCTCCCGGTGCTAAACTGTCGCCACAGCGCCCTCAAGTGGACTCTGCGCGGAAGCGGCCACAGAACCAATGGCTGGAATGGGCCAGAGTTTTTTTTTTAATAGCAGGTGTTTTAAATTTACCAAAGCTCCATCTTGATGGAGAATTTGAAGGTCTAATAGGAATTGAAAACAGCTTTGAAATAATTATTTAAATATTATTTAAGTAATCCTATAATATCTTGTATGAGTAACCTGAGGCTTAGAATAGTTAGACTTGCAAGGCTAAGAGACAAATAATTGATATCAAATTTCAGATAATATTGAGTCCACAGTTCTTTCAGTAATAACAAGTTACTCCAAGGAAGATTGTGCCATTATATCCAGTCCAAATGGCAAAAAATAAAATAAAGGTTTTATGAGTTCATGACTATGTATGAAATATAGCAGTTTTTAAAAAAGATTTATTTATATATTTGAAAGAGTTACACAGAGAGAGAAGGACAGGCAGAGAGAGAGAGAGAGAGAGAGAGAGGTCTTCCATGTACTGGTTCACTCCCTAATTGGCCACATTGGCTGGAGCTGCCCAGATCCGAAGCCAGAAGCCAGGAGCTTCTTCCAGGTTTCCCACGTGGGTGCAGGGGCCCAAGGAATAGAAATCTTTTAGACTAATAAAACACCAGTTATGAAGAGCATGAATGATTAAGAATGGGATACATTTAATATCTTCGCGGTGTAAGGGTGAGAGGTTATGTCAGGAGTTTAAATCTTCACCCTTCAAACAGAATTATTTGAGACTGAAAGTAGCAGTAACCTTTATTTTTTAACTGAATTGTTATTTCAATGATCATGAATTATTGTGATCATATAAGAATTTGTACTGCAACACGATAATCTTAAAAAGCCCCAAATATAGATTTCCAAAAAATTACTATTATTTTTTAATATGACAGGTAGAGTTGTAGACAGAGAGACAGAGAGAAAAGTTTTTCTTCCATTCATTCACTCCCCAAATGGCTGCTACGGCCGGCGCTACGTCCATCTGAAGCCAGGAGCTAGGTGCTTCTTCCTGGTCTCCCATGCAGGTGCAGGGGCCCAGGCACTTGGGCCATCCTCCACTGCCTTCCTGGGCCACAGCAGAGAGCTGAACTGGAAGAGGAGCAACCAGGACTAGGACCCCGCACCCATATGGGATGCCGGCATTGCAGGCGGAAGATTAATCAAATGAGCCATGGAGCTGGCCCCAGAAAAATTACTTTAAATTAGTATCTTTAGGGATACTACAGGATTTATGTATCTAGCATTGATTTAGGTATTACATATTTAGAAATGCTTCTGATTAATAGATTTCATGTGAGGTAATTATGGCTTTGAAATGATAAAGTAGAACATTAAACATAGGATTTTCTGTATACAAGTTGTCATTGTTTTCATTTTTGTAAAAGCGGTGTTTCTTTTTTAAAAAAATTCCTGTTTTAATTCTAATGTGGCCTTAAATTGTATTACTTCTCCATTGTAAGTATTCACACTAAACCAGATCCTTTTATTTGCTGTATCAAACTTTCCAAAATGATCTTGCAGTAGCAATGAAGCTACCATTTTTCCGAGTGAGTTTCTGCAAAAGAAAGTAGTGGAAATTTACATATGGGATCATTCTCATCTTTCTTATTTACAAAAGTTATATGAAGTACTCCAAAAAGTTCATGGAAATGGAATTTAAAAATATAGGGGGACTGGCGCTGTGGCGCACTAGGTTAATCCTCCACCTGCGGAGCTGGCATCCCATGTGGGCACCGGTTCTAGTCCCGGTTGCTCCTTTTCCAGTCCCGCTCTCTGCTGTGGCCCCAGGAAGGCAGTGGAGGATGGCCCAAGTACTTGGGCCCCTGCACCCACGTGGGAGACCAGGAAGAAGCACCTGGCTCCTGGCTTGAAATCGGCGCAGCGCTGGCCATGGCAGCCATTTGGGGAGTGAATCAACGGAAGGAAGAACTTTCTCTCTCTCTCTCTCTCTCTCAAACTCTGCCTGT